>NC_135555.1:9473930-10101430 GCF_964340395.1 Glandiceps talaboti | reverse complement strand
ACACAGACTAGAGGCAGACAGACAGACAGACAGACAGACAGACAGACAGACAGACAGACAGACAGACAGACAGACAGACACACACGGACAGACAGACAGACAGACAGACAGACAGACAGACAGACAGACAGACAGACAGGCAGACAGACAGACAGACAGATAGATAGATAGATAGACAGGCAGACACACACACACACACACACACACACACACACACACACAACGTCCCCCTTACTGGAGGCGTAAATGAGAACATTTGCACTCTAGCTGAATATAGAAAAAGGAGAGATTGACACAAACTTTACGTGTGAAAGTTTATTGATCAAATAGCCTAACACATTACCAGGGTGAAAGTTATATTTTTACCCTTACATTTCCTTCCTTACAATCATTTGCATCTTCATCAAAAGCACTGAAATTAATATATAAAGAGACCAACTACACGGATACGTCTAAACTCCTCGATGCAACAAGTGGTTGGTTCTTCTTGGAAGATCTTGTAAAGGGACTGAGGCCACACGTTTAACAATACATTTCGAAAGAGACAAGATAATCACCATCAATTTTCCTGAAGATGCAAAGGTTGGTCCCCGATCCACATTTGGTACCATCAGTCTTGCAGGCTTCGATTTTGGCCGTCAGATACGCCATTGATCCATCGTCAGAGATGACGACATCACACTCTTCCTTCTTGAAATTATAGGTGACTCCATTGGCGGCAAGTTCCTTGCAGGTTTCCTTCAGTCCTGAAATGAAATGTGGAACTGTCAGGTTGTTGAGGTTTTGTGTAAATGACGTACAAAGGCAAACGACGGCAATTAAAGGCTCATGGGGGGGGGGGGGGGGACGAAAGGGAAAGAGAATACCTAAATCAACTTCGAGGGCGCTAATTCACCCAAATGGCTGAAGCCCATGATTTGAGTATTATGGCCGTGTGATATCACATACATCTCTAAGATCTATGGACATCACAGAAGAATATTCCGGGTCGATTTATGCAATGAAATTAATTCAAAAAGTCTGTATCGGAGAAAATCTAGCCATCTTTTTCATACAACGGAATATTGAAAGTTTAAGTTTTTGTGCTTCCGAAGTATCTGTGCAATTATCACAACTAATCGGCCTCGCTTTTGTACGAGATGGATTTGGTTACATTTCTCATGGATGATTGTCACACTTAGTGGAATTAAGGTCTATAGTATGTATATAATTATCTCTACTTTATCACTATACAGGGCACGTCGTGAATAGGACAGACGCTGACAGTAGATGTGGTACTGTGACCATGCCTGATAAATGTGCTCCTTTCTTTACATGTCCAGCGATTTAGGGTCACATTGCCGGACAAAGCTCAGGTCAGACAAGGGTAGGTACTTTAAAAAGTGGACGCGTAGAAAGACAAAATAATCACGAGTGGGGATATGATATTTGGGGGGGGGGGTGCCTACTAGTACAGCATCCATCACTATCTCGACCACCTAAGAATATGCAATGCTTTGATTGTACAGACGCGCACGCACGATCTATAAAGATCGGTTGTATCGATGCTGGAGAGATCAGATTTCAAATTGTCTTTGCTTGTTGAATGGATTATGGTAAGAGATTCCATTTTGGAATTGTCCAAAGAATATAAGTAAATATTTATAACAGTTTTTCTTGGCGATGTAAAGGGGCATATACGCGGTTAATTGGTCTCAGACCACTAAACAATTTTAGTGGTCTGAGGCAGGCAGGCAGGCAAACATGCAGGCAGGCAGACAGACAGGCAGACAGGCAGGCAGACAGACATACCTGGAGACATACAGGCAGGCAGGCAGGCAGGCAGACAGACAGACAGACGGACGGACGGACGGACGAACGGACGGACGGACGGACGGACGGACGGACGGTCGGTCGGTCGGTCGGTCGGTCGGTCGGTCGGTCGGTCGGTCGGTCAGTCAGTCAGTCAGTCAGTCAGTCAGTCAGTCAGTCAGTCAGACAGACAGACAGACAGACAGACAGACAGACAGACAGACAGACAGACAGACAAAGATATCACTATATAGCATGACCTCCTTTACAGGCGGTAAAAAGTACTGGTCTTCGATTAAAGTATCTTCAATACAAAATGTTATAGAATCCAACACATAACAGTAATATGTTAAATTCCAACCATAAGTATTAAATTACATGTAATATTAAAAAAGTGAAACTGATCTTGACAAAAATACCAATATTTTGGAGGGTGGTTGAATATGAGAAACACTTTAGACAAAGTGCTCAGGCTATTCACTTTTATAGCAAACACTTTTGTTATAAAATGGTTTGAGGTTCAGAAGTCCTTCTCCCAAGGTACAGTTTTGGCCATACCTCAATTCATGATCTATATAATTATAATTATACTGAACACGGGTGAAATCTAAAGGACGCCACCAGCGTTACGCGAGAGTGATGATATATTTTGGAGGTGTAGTAGAAAACTAAGAAGTAATACACCCCATGTAGTAAGCAAAAACGAGTGATATACCAGACCTTTGTATTCAGACTGCCCATCATGGTAGATCATATTTACAACTTTCTTATTTTAAGCTCTCATGGCATTTACGGGGTCAGTATTAACTCATTCAATTCGAAGAGATGAGATGATAAAACCAGCATAGTATTGAATTTGGGTCATCAACACGACCAAAGAGATGTCATGTTGACACATCGACTGTTCAGTTTCAAAGGGCAACTGCAATCCATCATTTTGACAAGTTCATGAGTCTGCGCGTACAAAGCAACCTGTATACGGCGTTGACCCGATTGAGTTGATAAAAAATGTAAACATGTACCAAGAAGGTCAATTCAGGCAAAATAACGAAGGTAAAATAGCAATGAACGATTAGCCGACATCTACATCGGATTTTAATCAGATTGATAAAAATCCAGCTTTAAAATGTTATGATGTGAAGCAATTTCACCCCATGGGTCCAAAAAATTCAGTAAAAACAAACACGGTCCAAAATTGTTTGTACTAGGCAGTTTGTGGGCATGTCTACTACACGAAACTGTATTATTGGCAATTGACAGTTCAACCAAAGACAAACTTGCTTACCTTCGCGGCCACTGTGAGTTGATTGGGTCGTGATGCTTCTACAATCTGTTGTGTAGTATTGTACCAGAGTGTCGATATCTCCACGATTGTAAACATCAAACAGCTTACAATATTTATCAATAATGGTGCATTTTAAATCGTCAGCCATGATAGCAAGTTATTCCAACGAGGACGCCCTTGCTGTTGCTAAATGAGTGGTTTTTAAATGTTGCAAGGGCAGTCGGGAAATTTTCAACTCAACGTCTTTGTGAGCCTTTATCACATGGTGTTTACAAATGGCGTTTTTCCGATAACCAGACAGACACTAGTTTAAGGTGCCGACCCTAAACATTTTTTTTAAATGACAATTTCTTGTCTTCTTACTTGACCTGTTTTACTTTCTCAGTGGTGCCTGTAAATATGTCATCAAACTACCACTGTAAAAATAAAAGAAAAAAATGCAATGCCGACCTACCTACAGACCTTCTTTTCCAAGGGCATGTTATTGGGAACAGATACTTCACCTTAGTTTAATTGTCATCATTGGATTTTGTTCAAAAAAAACATCAGTGCTTGCTGGCTACTTTCTTGGGAAACACTATGAACAAGTATGGAGAAGGGAGAGAGGGGAGAGGGGGAGACAGGCAGAGAGAAGACAGGCAATCTGACAAACAGACACTGTTTACGCACACACACATTCACCCTTACTGGTGGTATAATTGCTAGTGGGAAAGATTCGCACATTTAAATGTGGCTACAAAAGCACAAATTTTATGTCTAAAGGTTTATTGGTCAAATCATCAATTTAAGGTTTATTGATCAAATCATCAAACACATTTTCAGAGTGAAAGTGACATTTCTAGCCTTACATTGACTTCCAAACAATGATTTGCATCTTAATCAAGAGAACTTGAGTGAAAGATCAGCCGTTGGGGCGCTCTCCTAATCCCGTTCCACAAAGGGGAGGGATGATAATGATGATACCGACAACTTTACAGTCTACAAAAGCATTGGAATTAATCTATAAAAAGAACAACTAGGACGATTTTGAATAGAATGGAATGCATCTAAACTCCTTCAATATGCGACAAGTGACTAGTGTTTCTCCTTGGAAAGGAGGAAAGGCTACTAGAACATGTCGACAGAGACAAGGTAGACACCATTAATTTTTCTGAAGATACAAAGGTTGGTCTTCGATCCACTTTTGGTACCACCAGCTTGGCAGATTTCCATTTTGACTGTCAGATACGCCATTGATCCATCGTCAGAGATGATGACATCACACTCTTCCTTCGATTCTTGTAGTAATTGAAGGTGTCTCCAATGGTGGCAAGTTTCTTGCAGAATTCTTTTATTCCTGAAATGTCAGATAAACTCAGAGGATTTTGAGTATATGTAAACGATATAATGAGGTAAATGGCGGATCACAGTAAGAAAAGGGACACTCAAAGCAATCTCTCAGGAGTGATGGCGCCAATTCGCCCCAATGACTAGCCATTTGAGTATTTCGGCAGCATAACGCCCCTAAGAAGGGGGGGGGGGGGGGTGCAGCCATGTTTAACTGAACTGGGTTGGAGTTGGATGGGATATGGTTTTCTCAGACTGCCCCCGTCCCATGTTTTTATTACCAAAACCAGAATGACGCTCCCAGTATAGACCAAATTATCTGGTTTTCCTAACTGTAACACCCTTTTAAGTAATGTCTTCCAAAGTGCCCCCACCATTCAAGTTTTGTTTTTTCAAAAGCCCCCCCCCCAAAAAAAAACAAACAAACAAACAAACAACAACAACAAAAAACAAACAAACAAATAAACAAAAACAAACAACAACTTAACCCAACATCATCCCAGTCACTTCAAAATGAACGAACCCAAAAGAATGGGTTCGACTGCATCGTGATGAATACTTCTCAAATCTTCGTGATGAGTACTTCTCAAATCTTCGTCATACAATCAATATTTGATTCTTAGTGACGTCATAACCAAAATACGCTTTAATTTCCAAAGTATACTTTGCCAGGCATTAGAAACATGAAACCAATTTAATGAAATCAATTTGCAGTGAAATTAATTTAACTTTTAAAAGAAGCCCTTTTTTGACGACGGCGTCCGACCAACAGAATAATTGTCAATTTTAGCGCTTCCTTCGTAGTTGTGCAATTATCCCGCCACCAATCAACATTGCTTTTGTATCGTAAGGATTCGATTACGTTGTATTATTTCTTGTTAAAGTGGTCTATGAAAGCTTGTCTCAATTAGAAGGAAAGTGGATCAATTTGCTGGAACTACGTTATTATCTATACTTTGCAAATGACATGTCATGAATAGGACATACGCTGAGAGTAGACATTGTTGTCACAACGCCTGATAAATGTGCTCCGACACATCGGGTTCACATTGCCAAACAAAGCTGAGGCCAGATGAGTGCACTTAGGAAAGCGGATAAGTATTTCAGAGGCCTGGTACAGCCACTGTCACCATCGCGACCACCAACGAATAATCACTGTTTTGACTTGTGATACTTGGATCATTAGTTGAAGTTTGACTAAAACACCTTAACATTTTATGTGTTACTCTATTTAGTTATGTCGATTGAACATTACAATAATTGCATTAATTTGATTGGTCAATCGTAAGTTTATAGATGAACTGAGGTAAGATAGGAAAGGGGGTCCTAAACCTCTGACCATCGTATATAGTAAAATTGTTTTCCGTAGTGTTCTGAGCATTAAAATAATTTACTGGAATTTGTTTATCATAATTCAGCTACCCCCCCCCCCCCCCCTCAATGTCGGATGTCGGTTGCACTTTTGATAGTAAAAAGGGGAAGAACCTAACAGCTATTAGGTAGTGTGCATTACAACAGGTCGGAGTCTACTATAAAACCGATGTTAGTATTGGTCTTTTGTATTGAATACACCAACACAATACATTTCCTAGGGTATAAACGACAACTCTCTTGCAATGGCTTGGTCAATCCGTCATGATGAGTTCGTGAGATTGCCAGTGTACAAAGTAAACTGTGAGGCATCACTGTGCCAAATTGCTTTACTCAAAATATCTCACAATAGCTATCAATAATGGTACATTTTAAATCGTCTGCTATGAATGGAAGTTACTTCATTCGAGGACGAAGTTGTTGATGGCTTGCTGTTGTAAAAATGGTGTGTTTTTTTAAATCTACAAAGGAAGTCGGGAACTTTTCTGATGTCGCTTTTTGAAGTCACTAAGAATGTAGACATCTTGACATGGACCCTGGAAGATGAATGGTTACTCGAGGGTTTGCCTTACAATGAAAGCGTTTTTTCAGCGTGCGAAGATGAATACAACTTTGGACACCCTTTTTACTTTTTAAAACCATATTGTACAAAACAGTCACTGTGTAGGCACGCTTTGTGTTCCAAATAGATTCAACGTTTCCAATCACACGCATACGTACATACATACATACATAAATACATACATACCTACCTACCTACCTACCTACCTACGTACGTACGTACATACATACATACATACATACATACATACATACATACATACATACATACATACATACATGCATGCATGCATGCATGAATACAGACAGACAGACAGACAGACAGACAGACATACATACATACATACATACATACATACATACATACATACATACATACATACATACATACATACAGAGACAGACAGACAGACAGACAGACAGACAGACAGACAGACCGAGACATACATACATACATACATACATACATACAGACAGACAGACAGACAGACAGACAGACAGACAGACAGACAGACATACATACATACATACATACATACATACATACATACATACATACATACATACCCCACACCCACACCATCCACATTACTGGAGATAAAATTGGAATCTTCGCACATTTACTGGTTGGAGAGTGGGGACGAGAGAGAATATATACAGATAAATACAAACTTTGTGTATGGAAATTTATTGATCAATTCACCAAACCAATTTTCAGGGTGAAAATGATATCTCTACCCTTACATTTCTTTTCGAAATTCCATGCAATGATTTTCACCGTCATCAAAAGCACTTGAATTAAATCTAAAAAGAGAATAACCACGACGATTTTAAGAATTGAATTCGTCTAAAACCCCTACGTGATAAAACAAGTGGCAAGTTCTCCTTGAAAAGGAAGATAGGCTACTCATTTAAGCATACATGTCGACAGAGACAAGGTAGACACCATCAATTTTCCTGAAGATGCAAAGGTTGGTGCCCGATCCACTTTTGGTACCATCAGCCTTGCAGGCTTCCAGTTTGACTGTCAGATACGCCATTGATCCATCATCAGAAATGATAACATCACACTCTTCCTTCTTGAACTTGAAGGTGTCTCCAATGGCGGCAACTTTCTTGCAGAATTCTTTGATTCCTGAAATGAACCAAGAACGAAGTTGACGTAGTTGTAAACGATGTAGAGGCAAATGGCGGCAAGAAAGGGACATACACATGTAGACCCCCCCCCCCACCTCCACCACCACCACCACCACCACCACCACCACCACCACCACAACAACAACAACAACAACAAGAACAACAACAACAACAACAACAAAACTCCATCCCAGTCACTTCAAAATAGCCAGACCCTAAAGAATGGTTTCAAATGCATTGTGGATTCCTTTCCAATAATCATCATGCAAATAATCTGTAATTCTCTGTCATAACCAAAACTACTCTTTAAATTCCAAAATATACTTTGTCAGACAGGCCTTCCAAACATATGATTGCAATGAAACCACTTTAAGAATGCTACTTTAAAAAAGAGCCTTTTTTGACGAGGGCGTCCGACCAACAAAATAATTGTCAATTTCAGTGCTACCTTTGTAGTTGTACAATTATCCCACCACCAATCAACATTGCTTTTGTATCTGATGGATGCGATTACATTTTATGATTTCTTTTTATAAAGTGGTCTATGAAAGCTTGTCTTAATTAGAAGGAAATTGGGTCAATTTGCTGAACGTTATTATCTCTACTTTACACATGGCAGGTCATGAATAGGACAGACGCTGAGAGTAGACATTGTTGTCACAACGCCTGATAAATGTGCTCCGACACATCTGGTTCACATTACCAAACAAAACTGAAGTCAGATGAGTGCACTTAGGAAAGCGGATAAGTATTTCAGAGGTCTGGTAAAGCCGCCATTACCATCGTGACCACCTACGAATACCAACTGTTTTCACTGTGATACTTCGATCATTAGTCGACGTTTGACTAATACACCAACAGATTTTATTGTATGTTTTACTCTGTTTAGTTATGTCGATTGGACATTACATTAAGAAAGGTACTCCTAAATCGGTCGTCTATGATAAAACTGTTTTCCTAATTTTCATTTTTCATAGTAAATAGGGAGTGAACCTGACAGCTATTACTGCGTATTGCATCTGATTGGGCCTTACTATAAAACCCGATGTATTTGGATATACCGTTATCTTAACATCACTACATTTTGTATGGTAGACTAAGCCATACAACTATCTTGCAATTGTACGGTGAATACGTTTCAATTTTGAAAGGCAACACATTCTGTCATGCCATTTCAATGAGTTAAGGTTCGTGAGATTGCCAAACTACAAAGCAAACTGTGTGAGGCGTTATGCAAAATGACCTTAATACTAAACATCAGTGTGATGTGGAGCAATTCCTAGGTCGTCCACTTTGGAAAATGAGTTAAACATATATTTTTATACAGGTAGCGTGGGAAGATCCCCACTACACGACCCTGTATCATTTTGGAAAATGATGATGACAATTATAACAGTTCAACCGACGAAATGCTCGCTAGCACTGACCTTCATGTCCATATTCATTTCCATAGGCCGAGAGGCTTTTACAATCGGTTGTGTAATATTTTACCAGAGCATCCGCATCTCCACTTTTGTAAACATCAAACAGCTCACAATATCTATCAATAATGGTGCATTTTAAATCGTCAGCCATGATTCGTGGTTAGTTTGACGAGGACAAAGTTGTTGATGGCTTGCTGTTGTAAAAATGCGTGGTTTTTGAAAGCTGCAAAGGAAGTCGGGAACTATTCAGCTCGGCCTTTTTGAAGCCACTCAGAATGAGGTTAGCTTGACATGGACCCTGGAAGATGAATGGATACTCGAGGCTTTGCTTTAATACAATGAAAGTGTTTTTTTGTAAAGACAGCGTGTGACGATGAATACAACTTTGGGCACCCTTTTTACTTTTTAAAACCATATTGTACAAGCAGTCACTGTGTAAGCACGCTTTGTGTTCCAAATAGATTCAACGTTTCCAATCACATACATACATACATACATACATACATACATACATACTGTGATACTTTCATACCAAAGCACACGGTTTGTGTAATAACTCAGTACTGGTATACGTATCATTGGGTTAACAATAAAGTAGTTCCTAAAATCATCATACATACATACATACATACATACATACATACATACATACATACATACATACCCCATCCCCACGCCCCATCAGCCACATTACTGGAGGTAAAATGTGAAGATTCGCACATCTACTAAAATGGGGATTGGGGGACATAGAATATTAAACACAGATAAATACAAACTTTGCGTATGAAAATTTATTGATCAAATCACCAAACCGTTTTTCAGGGTGAAAGTGATATCTCTACCCTTACATTTCTTTTGGAAATTCTTTCCACTGATTTTCACCGTCATCAAAAGCACTTGAATTAAATCTAAAAAGAGAATAACCATGACGATTTTAAGAATTGAATTCGTCTATAACGCCTACGTGATAAAACAAGTGACAAGTTCTCCTTAAAAAGGAAGAGAGGCTACTCATTTAAGCATACATGTCGACAGAGACAAGGTAGACACCATCAATTTTCCTGAAGATGCAAAGGTTGGTGCCCGATCCACTTTTGGTACCATCAGCCTTGCAGATTTCCAGTTTGACTGTCAGATACGCCAATGATCCATCATCAGAAATGATAACTTCACACTCTTCCTTCTTGAAATTGAAGGTGGCCTTGGAGGCGGCAAATTTCTTGCAGGTATTTTTAATTCCTGAAACGAACCAAGTTTAGTGAGTCAGCATTCTTTGCCCTGATTATTCCTTCTGCATTCAATGTTCGTTTGGAAGAGGTGGTCATATGTTTGTCGACATGACGACAAATAGGTCATGCATGTTGATACTGCGATTGTAAAAATTCAATACAATACAATACATCGTTCGATTGACCTCACGAGAATGCCGTTACACAACATTACCTGTGTGAGGCGTTGTCTTAAACGAGTTCGCTAAATGTAGAAATTTCAGGCTTTACAGTGTAATGTGAAGCATTTCCTAGGTCTTCCATTTCGGAAAATGGGTGAAACATTTTCTTGTAGACTGCAGCGTGCGAAAATGCCCACTACACGAACCTGCATCATTGAAAATGTTGATGGCAGTTTGACAGTTCAATCAAAGAAATGATCGCCAGCACTTACCTTCATGCCCACATTCAACTCCATGGTCCATGATGCTTTTACAATCGGTTGTGTAGTATTTTACCATAGCATCCACATCTCCACTTTTGTAAACATCAAACAGCTCACAATATCTATCGATAATGGTGCATTTCAAATCTTCAGCCATGATTGCAAGTTACTTCAACGAGGACGAAGTTGTTGATAGCTTGCTGTTTAAAAGTGGAGTATTTGTGAAAGTTGCAAGGGAAGTCGGGAACTTTTCTGCTCGACCTTTTTAGAGCCACTCAGTAACGATTAGCATGCCTGGACCCTGGAAAGCGAGACTTCGCCTTATAATGAACTCACCCAATATTACAATACAATAGTATACGCATTTACTGCCAAAAACATGTCCTCAGCAATACTTCCTTAGTATTCAGATATTTTAAGTCAGTTTGTGACGACAACTTAAAACCTGATTATACCAAGAGAAAAAATTATGATTGGAAAAGGTGATTTGACTAATTTAGAATTTGTTATACCACTCCTAATGGCGACGGTATACAGAACTAGTATGGCGTGATTACAAACCGGCGTCGGTTGTCAGGGGTAGCATGGTATTATAAAAAACAATAACACAAAACAGTACTGTACTTCAGATGAACAGAAAAGACATTCAAGAAGCGTTTCACAAACCACAAATAAACCATCACACAAAAAGGCATCTTATAATTTACAGCCTGAAAGGAAAGAAAGGAAACATCATATAGTATTAATTGGGTCATCACTAAGCAGCTACATACACAAATGATATGAAACAATGTAATACCGAAAGTAAACTGAAAGCCTTCAATAAGCGGTGAGCCTTTAGATATTCGTTTCCAGACACACATTAATTGTTGAAATGCAAAATTCAGGAAATTGAGAATACAGCGCCCTCGCTCAAATTGGGGGTATCATTACCTCATAGTACAGTTTCTTTAGAGCTTTGTCCCTTGGCATTCTGTAGAAGTGTACATTAGGGATGTTTTTCGTATTGTTCAGACATCGAGGAAAGCAATAGTGCTCTCTGATTAACCGAGTAACCTATCGTGTATACCCGAAGGTACACACAGGAAATCTTGGCAAATTTTGGATATGCGAATTGGCCGATATACCAAACTATATGAAACTTCAAACTTTCATAAGATATTGCCTAATTACCTAAAATCATTAATTATTCAAATGAATCATAAAGATAGTAACATCAAATAAAAACCTTGTTATAGAACACATGTACTTTGTTCATTACATGTACTAAATTATATATTTGATGTTTGCATTCTCACGATATTGCCGAATTCAAAAAATGTAAATGACTAATTATAATTAAAAACTAAATCAACAAGCTTTCTAGAACATGTACGCTTCGTTATGGTTGATGTATGTAACAAATTATATGAAATTTGAAACTTGCATTCGTACGATATAACCTACTTAATACCCAAAATCATTATCTATGGAAATGACATATTTAAATCTAACTGCTATGTCATGAAGCTTTATAGAACATTTGCGTAAAACGAAAAGTTACTTCAACAGCCTTTACAGGACACGTGTACTTTGATGTGTTCAATGAATAGACATAATTTTACGGAATTTGAAGTTTGTATTCTTAACACGTAGTCTAATCACTGAAAATCGTTAATTATGCAAATAACTCGTTAATATCCATGGGATATTTTACCAAACCATAATAAGTTCTTGGCATCAAACGTAAGAAAGATGATTTGATGCAGTAGATATATTTAGACACATACATACATACATACATACATACATACATACATACATACATACCCCATCCCCACACCCCATCATCCACATTACTGGAGGTAAATGTGAACATTCGCACATCTACTAAAATGGGGGTTAAGGGAGAGAGAATATTAAACACAGATAAATACAAACTTTCTGTATGGAAGTTTATTGATCAAATCACCAAACCGTTTTTCAGGGTGAAAGTGATATCTCTACCCTTACATTTCTTTTGGAAATTCTTTCCACTGATTGTCACCGTCATCAAAAGCACTTGAATTAAATCTAAAAAGAGAATAACCACGACGATTTTAAGAATTGAATTCGTCTATAACGCCTACGTGATAAAACAAGTGGCAAGTTCTCCTTGAAAAGGAAGAGAGGCTACTCATTTAAGCATACATGTCGACAGAGACAAGGTAGACACCATCAATTTTCCTGAAGATGCAAAGGTTGGTGCCCGATCCACTTTTGGTACCATCAGCCTTGCAGATTTCCAGTTTGACTGTCAGATACGCCAATGATCCATCATCAGAAATGATAACTTCACACTCTTCCTTCTTGAAATTGAAGGTGGCCTCGGAGGGGGCACATTTCTTGCAGGTATCTTTAATTCCTGAAATGAAGCAAGAACGGCTAAAGTTTAGTGAGTCAGCATTCTTTGACCTGATTATTCCTACTGCATTCAATGTTCGTTTGGAAGAGGTGGCCATATGTTTGTCGACATGACGACAAATAGGTTATGCATGTTGATACTGCGATTGTCCAAATTCAATACAATACATCATTCGATTGACCTCACGAGAATGCCGTTACACAACACTACCTGTGTGAGGCGTTGTCTTAAACGAGTTCGCTAAATGTAAAAATTTCAGACTTTACAGTGCAATGTGAAGCATTTCCTAGGTCGTCCATTTCGGAAAATGGAATTTTCTTGTAGACGGCAGCGTGCGAAAATACCCACTACACGAACCTGCATCATTGAAAATGTTGATGGCAGTTTGACAGTTCAATCAAAGAAATGATCGCCAGCACTTACCTTCATGCCCACATTTAACTCCATGGTCCATGATGCTTTTACAATCGGTTGTGTAGTATTTCACCATAGCATCCGCATCTCCACTTTTGTAAACATCAAACAGCTCACAATATCTATCGATAATGGTGCATTTCAAATCTTCAGCCATGATTGCAAGTTACTTCAACGAGGACGAAGTTGTTGATAGCTTGCTGTTTAAAAGTGGAGTGTTTGTGAAAGTTGCAAGGGAAGTCGGGAACTTTTCTGCTCGACCTTTTTGAAGCCACTCAGTAACGATTAGCATGCCTGGACCCTGGAAAGTGAGACTTCGCCTTATAATGAACTCACCCAATATTTCAATACAATAGTATACGCATTTACTGCCAAAAACATGTCCTCAGCAATACTTCCTTAGTATTCAGATACTTTAAGTCAGTTTGTGACCACAACTTAAAACCTGATTATACCAAGAGAAAAAAATTATGATTGGAAAAGGTTATTTGACTAATTTAGAATTTGTTATACCACTCCTAATGGCGACGGTATACAGAACTAGTATGGCGTGATTACAAGCCGGCGTCGGTTGTCAGGGGTAGCATGGTATTATAAAAAACAATAACACAAAACAGTACTGTACTTCAGATGAACAGAAAAGACATTCAAGAAGCGTTTCACAAACCACAAATAAACCATCACACAAAAAAGGCATCATATAATTTACAGCCTGAAAGGAAAGAAAGGAAACATCATATAGTATTAATTGGGTCATCACTAAGCAGCCACATACACAAATGATATGAAACACTTTAATACCGAAAGTAAACTGAAAGCCTTCAATAAGCGGTGAGCCTTTAGATATTCGTTTCCAGACACACATTAATTGTTGAAATGTAAAATCCAGGAAATTGAGAATACAGCGCCCTCGCTCAAATTGGGGATATCATTACCTCATAGTACAGTTTCTTTAGAGCTTTGTCCCTTGGCATTCTGTAGAAGTGTGCATTAGGGATGTTTTTCGTATTGTTCAGACATCGAGGAAAGCAATAGTGCTCTCTGACTAACCGAGTAACCTATCGTGTATACCCGAAGGTACACACAGGAAATCTTGGCAAATTTTGGATATGCGAATTGGCCGATATACCAAACTAAATGCAACTTCAAACTTTCATACTTATACTGAAGATATTGCCTAATTACCTAAAATCATTAATTATTCAAATGAATCGTAAAGATAGTAACATCAAATAAAAACCTTGCTATAGAACACATGTACTTTGTTCATTACATGTACTAAATTATATATTTGATGTTTGCATTCTCACGATATTGCCGAATTCAAAAAATGTAAATGACTAATTATGATTAAAAACTAAATCAACAAGTTTTCTAGAACATGTGCGCTTCGTTATGGTTGATGTATGTAACAAATTATATGAAATTTGAAACTTGCATTCGTACGATATAACCTACTTAATACCCAAAATCATTATCTATGGAAATGACATATTTAAATCTAACTGCTATGTCATGAAGCTTTATAGAACATTTGCGTAAAACGAAAAGTTACTTCAACAGCCTTTACAGGACACGTGTACTTTGATGTGTTCAATGAATAGACATAATTTTACGGAATTTGAAGTTTGTATTCTTAACACGTAGTCTAATCACTGAAAATCGTTAATTATGCAAATAACTCGTTAATATCCATGGGATATTTTACCAAACCATAATAAGTTCTTGGCATCAAACGTAAGAAAGATGATTTGATGCAGTAGATATATTTACATACATACATACATACATACATACATACATACATACATACACACACACACACACACACACACACATACATACATACATACATACATACATACATACATACATACATACCCAATCCCCACACCCCATCATCCACATTACTTGAGGTAAAATGTGAACATTCGCACATCTACTAAAATGGGGGTTAAGGGAGAGAGAATATTAAACACAGATAAATACAAACTTTCTGTATGGAAGTTTATTGATCAAATCACCAAACCGTTTTTCAGGGTGAAAGTGATATCTCTACCCTTACATTTCTTTTGGAAATTCTTTCCACTGATTGTCACCGTCATCAAAAGCACTTGAATTAAATCTAAAAAGAGAATAACCACGACGATTTTAAGAATTGAATTCGTCTATAACGCCTACGTGATAAAACAAGTGGCAAGTTCTCCTTGAAAAGGAAGAGAGGCTACTCATTTAAGCATACATGTCGACAGAGACAAGGTAGACACCATCAATTTTCCTGAAGATGCAAAGGTTGGTGCCCGATCCACTTTTGGTACCATCAGCCTTGCAGATTTCCAGTTTGACTGTCAGATACGCCAATGATCCATCATCAGAAATGATAACTTCACACTCTTCCTTCTTGAAATTGAAGGTGGCCTCGGAGGGGGCACATTTCTTGCAGGTATCTTTAATTCCTGAAATGAAGCAAGAACGGCTAAAGTTTAGTGAGTCAGCATTCTTTGACTTGATTATTCCTTCTGTATTCAATGTTCGTTTGGAAGAGGTGGCCATATGTTTGTCGACATGACGACAAATATGTCATGCATGTTGATACTGCGATTGTCCAAATTCAATACAATACATCATTCGATTGACCTCACGAGAATGCCGTTACACAACACTACCTGTGTGAGGCGTTGTCTTAAACGAGTTCGCTAAATGTTAAAATTTCAGACTTTAAAGTGTAATGTGAAGCATTTCTTAGGTCTTCAATTTCGGAAAATTGGTGAAACATTTTCTTGTAGACGGCAGCGTGCGAAAATGCCCACTACACGAACCTGCATCATTGAAAATGTTGATGGCAGTTTGACAGTTCAATCAAAGAAATGATCGCCAGCACTTACCTTCATGCCCAGATTTAACTCCATGGTCCATGATGCTTTTACAATCGGTTGTGTAGTATTTCACCATAGCATCCGCATCTCCACTTTTGTAAACATCAAACAGCTCACAATATCTATCGATAATAGTGCATTTCAAATCTTCAGCCATGATTGCAAGTTACTTCAACGAGGACGAAGTTGTTGATAGCTTGCTGTTTAAAAGTGGAGTGTTTGTGAAAGTTGCAAGGGAAGTCGGGAACTTTTCAGCTCGACCTTTTTGGAGCCACTCAGTAACGATTAGCATGCCTGGACCCTGGAAAGTGAGACTTCGCCTTATAATGAACTCGCCCAATATTACAATACAATAGTATACGCATTTACTGCCAATTACATGTCCTCAGCAATACTTCCTTAGTATTCAGATATTTTAAGTCAGTTTGTGACGACAGCTTGAAACCTGATTATACCAAGAGAAAAAATTAAAATTTGAAAAGATGATTTGACTAATTTAGAATTGTTTATACCAATCCTAATGGCGACGGTATACAGAACTAGTATGGCGTGATTGCAAGCCGGCGCCGGTTGTCAGGGGTAACATGGTATTATTAAAAAAATAACAATAACACAAAACAGTACTGTACTTCAGATAAACAGATACATTCAAGAAGCGTTTCACAAACCACAAATAAACCATCACACAAAAAAGGCATCATATAATTTACAGTCTGAAAGGAAAGAAAGGAAATATCATATACCGGTAGTATTAAATTGGGTCATCACTAAGCGGCTACATACACAAATGATATGAAACAATGTAATACCGAAAGTAAACTGAAAGCAGTGTTCTATGATTAACTGAGTAACCTATAGCATGTATAGCCGAAGGTACACACAGACAGGAAATAGAGCACCATCTTGGCAAATTTTGGATATGCGAATTGGCCGATATACCAAACTAAATGAAACTTCAAACTTTCATACTTATACTAAAGATATTGCCTAATTACCTAAAATCATTAATTATTCAAATGAATCATAAAGATAGTACATCAAATAAAAACCTTGCTATAGAACACATGTACTTTGTTCATGACATGTACTAAATTATGAATTTCATGTTTGCATTCTCACGATAATGCCCAATTCAAAAAATGTAAATGACTAATTATAATTAAAAACTAAATCAACAAGCTTTCTAGAACATGTGCGCTTCGTTATGGTTGATGTATGTACCAAATTATATGAAATTTGAAACTTGCATTCGTACGATATAACCTACTTAATACCCAAAATCATTATCTATGGAAATGACATATTTAAATCTAACTGCTATGTCATGAAGCTTTATAGAACATTGCGTAAATCGAAAAGTTACTTCAACAACCTTTACAGGACACGTGTGCTTTGATGCGTTCAATGAATAGACATGATTTTACCGAATTTGAAGTTTGTATTCTTTACACGTAGTCTAATTACTGAAAATCGTTAATTATGCAAATAACTCGTTAATATCCATGGGATTTTTACCATACCCTAATAAGTTCTTGGCATAAAACGTAAGAAAGATGATTTGATACTGTAGATATTTTTTAGATATCGTGTCCACAGACACATACATACATACATACATACATACATACATACATACATACATACATACATACACAGACAGACCGACAGACAGACAGACAGACAGACAGACGCAGACCCCCCCCCCCTTATTGAAAAGAAAATATATTACTGCAGGCTAACTGTGAGGGCGCCAATTCGCCCAGTGACTGAAGCATGGTGTCACTAAAGAATGGTTTTGAATGTATCGTGATGAGTACATTCAAAGTTAAGTCATGTGTCCAATATTTCGTTCTCTGTCATAACCATAATTCTTTAATTTTCAAAATTACTTTGTCAGACCCACATCACAAACTGTATTGAAACTGTTTATTGCAATTGAATGTGCAACCAAAGGAAACTTTCTTTCCTTCGCGGCCACACTGAACTGCTTCGGCCATGATACGTTTACAATCTGTCATGTAATATTCTACCAGAGTGTCGAAATCTCCACTCCTGTTAGCATCAAAGATCTTGCAATATCTATCAATAATGGTGCACTTCAAATTGTAAGCCATGATTTTCTGTATTTCGATGTGAGGAAGAATATGTTGGTGGCTAGCTATTGAAAAAGTGAGTGTGGTTTTGGAAGTTGCAAGGGAAGTCGGGAACTTTCTGCTCGACCTTTTACTTTGTTCTCGACCTCTATGTTAGTGTCCGGGTTGCCATGCACAGATTGTGGGTTAGTTTGCCCAGCCTGAACCATGGAAAACAAATGTATTCTCAGGGCTTTGCCTTATAATGAAGCCATGACAATAGCGTTATAAATTTATTGCCAATTTGCATGTCTGCAGCCATGCCTACTCACTTAAGCAGTTTCATGAGTTCGGTTCAGTTTGTCATGACCAAGAGCTTGATATTCAACTGTACATATGTCAATTCTACTTTTATATGAAAAATTGTCAAAATGAGTAAAAGTGGTCGCACTGATTGACAATCTCTGTGACCAATTATAATGATAAGTTTATAAGTGTACTAGTGTCATACACATGACAGCATCACACATGAATTCTACAGGCCTTGTTACAGTAATTGATTTTGTAAAATATGTACAAGCTAGTCACGCCTTATTGCTCTATAAAATCAGCGTACTAAAAAAACAAAGTAAGCCCGCATTGTGAACAAATAGATTCCACATTTCCGATCAACTGAGACGTGGTCTGACACTGTAAGCAACAATTCAAACGTCCCGTGACGTAGTACCTAATACCTAAGGCCACTTTCGGATGTGTCATTTGTAAAATAACTTACCATGATCATCCACCCTTGTTTTAGAATGGTCCTTATTGCTGATCTAGGTAGGACAAGGATTAGCGTCCTTCGTTATGACACATAATTGCCAAACTCATTTACACAATCTCAAGAACATTTTCGAAGACAAAATTAATATAAGGGTCGACATTGGGCTTTGCTACTTCTTATCATCTTTGAACAGATTTCGTCTAAATTACATGTAAAACTATCTTTATTGGTCATATGAAGATGAAGTTACAATATCTAGAACGCTTAAAATACATGTAACGTCTAGTTGAGTAAATTGTATTCAAAGAAGCGAAAGAGCTAGGAACAGCAACTGCTATTTTCATACTTTTGATTCAACGTCTGTTACTTCATATTTGTTTGGTGTTTGGTATGACATGAAATGAATGGCGAAAGTAAACGTTCTTAATCGCCGAAATTATTTTTTGGCATCTAGAGATATATATGAATAAAAATTGATATGAAATAAAAGAAAACATTTCCTACTAAGTCTATAAGTCTATCAAAAAGTAATAATACTAACATAGGTAACAGTAGATTAGATGATTAGATTAGGTATAATGTAAAAGGTAAGAAAAGGTAAAGGCGAAAATTCTACCAAGTGAATCGTTGCAGGGTCATAAAGTAAATTTCCTTTGGCATTGTTTATATGATACCTTCAAAGGAAATTTACAAACGTGGGGGGGGGGGGGGCACCACAGCACTTTACTTTTTCCCAGTGTTCAAAAGAATGCATTCGTTCATGGCAAGACAAGCACTATATATTTCAGATAAATTATTAGTTAAGGTTTGATGACACCCCTCAAAACCAAGACAGATACACAGTTGACCTGAAAACTCTGTCTTCGGGTATCTTTTCTGACATGTATGAAGCTGTTACAACTCTTTCTTCTTTGTAAAATAAAGTCGTTTGGTCAGCATAGATAGATAACATGGAATCTGTTTCCCGCCAACTATTCCTTGGTCGTCAGAATCTGTGGGTTCGATTTGTCGTTGAGCTACCCTTCTGTTAACAAGTATCATCATGTCACATATTTCAATCTCTTCCCCATAATTCTCCAAAACGTACGACAGCTCCTGTATAAACCACGAACCACTGAGGGCGTTTCGATGCGAGTGAGAACCTATATATAAAATAACCAGACGTTTTAGACATTAACAAGCTTGTTGGAATGACCAGGAAAGTGTTAGTGAGTCCCTACGGCAAGTCCAGTGCAAACAGGGTTACGTCAATTATTAAGGATAAAACGTAAATGTGTCAGTGGACACGGTCATGATTTTGCTAAACTAGGGAAATGTCTCCCAAAAATTGACAATAGAACACTATATGACATGTGCACCCTGGAATGTATACATGTATCTTCTATAACATGTACACAATGCAGTGTCCCTCCTCCCATAGTACATTGTTCAAGCATAGACAGTGGACGGGAGAGCTCCTCCACTGTCTATGGTTCAAGACAGTGTGTCTGATACGTTGAACATGAACCTTGAATATATTTTTTTAAAGTGTTATACAGTCCTGTTAACGTAGAATGCGTCTCTGCAATCTACTCTCTAAACTCGTAGTGTTACTTTGTTCAAGAATACTCCGACCTGTGCTAACTTTAAATCGATATTAACAAATTCTTGGGTCACCCTAAAATAGTTATAATAGATCAAAATAATATCATTTTAGAATCTAATATGGCCACCGAATCCTGCGTTAACTCTATGGACAATTAAAAGATTGGCGATTTCATTGAAAACAAGACGGCGAGCACCTAAATTTATTTCTATCCTTTCAAAAGCGTTCAGGAACAAGCTTTCACATGACGAAGTTTGGAGAGAATTGAAGATGTTAGATTTTTAGGGAGATTAGTTCCCAAGGTACATTCTACATTATTTTTATCTGCGTACGTTATTCGCTCATACTACAAACGTACGATTGTCTCTAACCTTCTATAGTAGAGTATGCTACAAAGAAGTCACTCCCAGCTGGTATTGTAGGCCTTGTACCACCGTCCACTTCATCCATCGGTTCATCAACACGCCCTTCGTCTTGTCCATCAACCGAATCTATAGCGTATTCATACCTAGCACCTCGACTAGCCTAGCAATAAGGATGAAGAACAGAAGAAGATATAGTGAAGAAGTTATCACTGTTATGCACCCACAGAGAAAGTCACAACATAAAAAGTCCACACACAGTCCCTCTATATATGGTCCACACCAATTCATAGGTATAATTACATGTATATCAATTCTTACATCATATATACTCTGTTATTTCACCCTGTCATTCAAGTTTTATTCCATTTCAGAGTTGTCTGAGATTCTATATACTTTCCCACGTGACTTGAAGTCAAACAAGATTTTCCTTAAAAGTTCTTTGGTTGTGGTACTTTTCTAATTGACACATAGGGTTTCACTTGTAGAAATTTCACTACAACGAAAGTTTGGCGTTGGTTACGTACCGAGCAACTGGCGGGATCTGCTGTTAAACATGAGTTACACTTCATGAGTTACACTGCTTCCAAGATGTATTAAATCTCTTTTATCCACCGAGGTCAATTATGAATATAGTTTGTACCTTACCCTTGCGAAAAGCGTACGGGTCTGAACGTCATGCTATTCTTGGGAGTAATTTGTTTGATTTCAAAATTATCGTACGTACTATTATATGGCTAGGTAATTCGTCTCTCGGTGATCGCTATGCTAAATTACATGGGAAAGATAGAGTGTGAAAATAGAGAGAAAGAAAAAAGAAATGTATAATCACTTACTTCGATGAAAAACAATTTTGGTTTACCAGCTAGAGTTGGACAGACATCTGCTCTGAATTGTTCAAGTAATTCTTGTAGACTGACGACACCATCGTATCCATAGATATATCCATCTTTTTCACCATGGCTGAGAATCACGCATACAAAGGCATCGTACTCAGAATGATCGGCGTTACTGGCTAACAATGCATACAGGAGAGAGAGAGAGAGAGAGAGAGAGAGAGAGAGAGAGAGAGAGAGAGAGAGAGAGAGAGAGAGAGAGAGAGAGAGAGAGAGAGAGAGAGAGAGAGAGAGAGTGAGAGTGAGTAAGAGAGAGATTTCTAATAATGGAATTACTTTTTGCGTTTTTTCTATACATTCAATTTCTTACTCTCATAGCTCGTGGTTGTTTTATTGATTTGACAGATCGTGTAGAATGATGTAATCTTTGAGAGACGCATAGCCAACCATTAAATTAAAGAGGCCATATCAACGAGGATTGTGCATTCATTTTGGATTATTTAATCTATTAGACAATTTCATCATGGCTTCCTACTTGAAAATCCAATGTGATACAACGTCCATGGCAAGTCCTTGTTTTTATCTCAATAAATGGCGAAAGATTAATACATGTGTAAATTCTTTACTTTCCGTACAATAACAAACTTTTTACACATTTTGCACTGGATACATTTACAAATGTATCCAGTTGCAAACAGACTTTGTCAATGTTTTTTCACATTGATTTTTCAAGTAGGAAGCTATGACAAAATTGTTTTAGAAATGAAGAATCCAAAATAAATCCTCATCCATATGGCCATTTTAAAGTGACATGGAATAATAATCCTACATGGAAATTTACAAAAACATCAAAAGCGAGCACAAGAAGTAGGCTGACAGACAGACAGACAGACAGACAGACAGACAGACAGACAGACAGGCAGACAGGCAGGCAGGCAGGCAGACAGACAGACAGACAGACAGACAGACAGACAGACATACACTGTCAAACACACAGCACGTTATCGTCGATGTTTCACCTTCTGAAAAGACTTCTTTAACTTGAATGACACTAAGATCTTTGTGGACCTGTACATCAAATCCCAGTCTCTGAAATCTCAATTCCAGTTTGTCAGCGTCGATTTGTGTACCAACTCGTCGTTTTCGGTAGATACTTGGATGAAACCCTTCGTGGTTCAGAATTAATGCTATCCCACGTTTACAATGGTCCATTTTGTATTTCAATGCGATGCCTCCCTCGAAGGGATGTGCATAGAGAGCGCTGTTGAGAGAGTAAACAAGTCGAGCGTAGACGAAGCTATATATGACACAATATATAAAACGTGCCTCTAATTGACATGTACAATGTCTAATTATTGTCTGATCGAAAAAAATAATACCCAAGTTACAACTAGTACACATTTAAAACTTTGAATCATAAGGTATGAATACGGTTGGGGGTCATTAATTGACTGACTCGCTATGAATCATGGTACACGTCATTTTTATGACTGAATCACGACACGTGACAAGAGAATAAAACTGATAACATATTTGTGATACACATATTGTTTTGCGGGTTTCCTGCAGGTGTATATGTCGATGTAGACAAACAAAATCGGAGAGGTGGGAGGAGGTATGCTGTTGTTTATTATATAACTTTTTCAATAAAAGTACATGAACTATACGATCGTGTAACCCTGTGTGATTGCCATTCAACTCCGAACTGGGCGAAACAAACCCTTCACTTTGCAAGTATATTGTCTCACAGATAGAGAGGTTTTCCTTCTTTATGATTATCCGTACGTGGTACAATTTTGTTTGTACATTTTCTCCTTACCATTTCCCACTGCCTCTTCCTGCAGAAAGTCCCCACCTGGCCATAGCATCAACGGTTGTCTCATTATCATCCTTGTTTGTTCCTAATTGAGACGCCATTGCAGCTGTGGGTGCACGAAGGATTGACATTGCAATAAGTTACAGTACGACTGATTGTCATACGTTGTTTTTAACAACCGTTTATCACATTACGTTATATGACTAGACATTTATTGATGCAAATTAAATAATAGTAAGGAAATCAAGAAACCATCAAAACTTTTTGGAGAGAAAAAGAAGACCGGGTCGAGTTTCATCTCGATGATATAAAAAATGGGTCTCCGGAATATTTAGTAAGCCACAGAATGTAAGGTGTGTCCAAAATGGCGTACCAACCCGAGCGCAATGCCTTTCCATTTACAAGTATCTTTACAGCGATGAACACTTCTGCTTGCTCCCCTCTGCTGTGTAGTTACATTAAAATGCTTCTTTAACTTTCAAACCTCGCAATGGAAATCTGGTAAAATAGTCAACTTCTTTAAACATATACAGAAATGACTGAATTATAACGATGCAATGGTGGCATTATTACTTGTAGATTGTTGACCTCTGGACAACCCTTTGTCACTTTGTCAGACCGAAAGTTATGGCGGCCATTATTTCACAGGACTGAGTGTTCATACTCACCTGTTGAGAAATCCAGTGGTGATCAAAGACGGCGAGAAAGAAGAGTAAGATATCACTAAAAATAATCTTATTTAGTTATGGTAGCTGAGTTTATAGAATCAGTCGGTCGGGTCGGTGACGTGGCGAACTTTTATTACGGCTATTAAAGTACAATATTTTATTTTCAGTGACCTTTGAAATTTCGAAAGTGACGTATATACCCTGAATAAAACTCACCTACACCGCCGTGTATCCAAATAGATTCCACATTTTCGATCAACTAAAACGTGGTCTAACATTGTAAGCGACGATTCAAAATTATTGTGACCTAATGCCCCCTCCCCCTAGCTATAGATATGGATAGATGGCCACTTTGACCAGATGTGTCATCTGTAACTTACTATGGCCATTTAACGACTTTTCCTCCAACCTGGTGTTTTAGAATGTCCTTATTGCTGATCTAGGTCTCAGTTAACGAATGACAGTGCATAGGTGCACGAGATTACACCACATAAGGTGGACAGGTCATATCAACTCAGGACCCTTGACCATGCATTCCATAGTAAATTAAAAATAAAAACAACATTTCACCATTTAGATAAGGAGTTGTATTGTGCCAGTGCACAAAATGATGATGGCGGTCTTATAATTGCTAATAAACTTCAGACCATCAAAGGTCCGAGGCGATACCCCCCAAAAAACAGATTCTGTTCACCTTCGTGTCCACAGTAAGCTCCGTAAGCAGAGATAGGCAAAATGTTGCGAACGTTTTCTTTTCACGCCGTATAAAAATATGGGTAGGACAGAGATTAGACATAATCGCCAAACTCGTTGACTATCTATGACATAATCTCAAGAACGTTTTCGAAACAACAACAGATATCGTTCAAATTACATCTTTATTGGTCATATCAAGATGTGTACAATTTCTCGAACGCTATTTTCATACTTTTGATTCAACGTCTGTTACTTCATATTTGTTTGGTGTTTGGTATGACATGAAATGAATGGCGAAAGTAAACGTTCTTAATCGCTGAAATTATTTTTTTGGCATCTAGATATATATATGAATGAAATATTGATATGAAATAAAATAAACTATTTCTAGAAAAAACGTATTGAATTTATGTATTTATCATTAAATATTCTCGGTAATACGAATGCAGAGCAGATCACGGTATACATGACTACCAAGTCTATACATCGTTCACAGCTAGCAGATGAGATGAAGGTATACTGTGAAATGTAAAAAAGGGTAAAGGCGAAAATTCTACCAAGAAACGGGGGGGGGGGGCAACACAACATTTTACTTTTCCCCCAGTGTTCAAAAGCATGGCAAGACAAGGACAATATGTTTTTATACGAGTTATTAGTTAAGGTTTGATGATCCCTCAAACCCAAGACAGATGAACAGTTCACTTGAAAACTCTGTCTCCAACTATCTTTTCTGACATATGTAGCACTATTACGACTCCTTCTTCTTTGTAAAGTAAAGTCGTTTGGTCAGCATAGATAAATAACATGGAATCTGTTTCCCGCCGACTATTCCTTGCAATTGGTCGTCAGACTCTGTGGGTTCGATTTGTCGTTGAGCTACCCTTCTGTTAACAAGTATCATCATGTCACATATTTCAATCTCTTCCCCATAATTCTCCAAAACGTACGACAGCTCCTGTATGAACCACGAACCACTGAGGGCGTTTCGATGCGAGTGAAAACCTGTACATATATAAAAACACCAGTTTTAGACATTACAAAGCTTGTAGCAATGATTACGAAAGTGTTAGCGAGTCCCTCCCTACGGCAACTGTAAAATACGTTATGTCAGTTGTTATGGATAAAACGTGCACGTGTCAGCGATGGATATGGTCATGATTTTGTCAAACTAGGAAAATGTCAAAAAACAATATTGACAATAGAACACTATATGACATGTCTTCCATGGCATGCATGTATATATTCTATAACATGCACACAATACAGTGTCCACCCATAGTATATACAACTGCCGACGTGGACAAACGGAACCTGGTACAAACAATGAAATTAAACAAATGAATTGGATTAATAACACTTGGCTCAACATAGAAACAGCAGAGACTTGTATTACACTCTGTGGTTTGATAAGAACAGTTTTATGGCCTCTTCTTGTGTACATGAAATGCCAGGGGAACTAGAAATTTGTTTGTGAATGTGAACTACTATGTAAAGAGGCCATAAAACTGTCTACTTATCAAATGATGGCATGTACTACAAGTCTCTGTACTTCCAATATCCTGTGCCAAGTGTTAATAATCCAATTCAGTTGTTTACTTTCCCTGTTTGTAACAGGTTCCATTCGTCAACGGTCTGATGTCAGTAGTTGTAATTAATGGCAGTGTGTCTGATACTTGAAGCTGAACCTTAAAGATATTCGAAAAGTGGTTTACCTGTTAATGTAGAATGCGTCTCTGCAATCTACTCTCTAAACTCGTAGTGTTATTGTTCAAGAATACTCCAGCCTATGCTCACTTTAAATCAATATTAACAAATTCTTGGGTCACCGTAAAAATAGTTATAGTAGATCAAAATAATATCATTTTAGAATCTAATATGGCCGCCGAGTCCTGCGTTAACTCTATGGACATTTTAAAGATTGGCGATTTCATTGAAAACAAGACGGTGAACACCTAAATTTATTTTTATCTTTTCAAAAGAGTTCAGGAACAAGCTTTCATATGACGAAGTTTGGAGAGAATTGAAGATGTTAGATTTTTAGGGAAATTTGTTCCCAAGGTACATTCTACATTATTTTTATCTGTGCACGATATTCGCTTATACTACAAATGTACGATTTGTTTCTAACCTTCTATAGTAGAGTATGCTACAAAGAAGTCACTCCCAGCTGGTATTGTAGGCCTTGTACCACCGTCCAATTCATCCATCGGTTCATCAACATGTCCTTCGTCTTGTCCACCAACCGAATCTACAGCGTATTCATACCTAGCACCTCGACTAGCCTTGTAATACGGATGAAGAACAGAAGAAGCTATAGTGAAGAAGTTATCACTGTTATGCACGCACAGAGATAGTCACAACATAAAAAGTCCACACACAGTCCCTCTATATAGAGACTGTGGTCCACCCCAATTCAAAGGTATAATTACATGTATATCGATATTTTACATCATTTACTCTGTTATTTCACACTGTCATTCAAGCTATTCCATCTCAGAGTTGTCTGAGATTCTATATACTTTCCCACGTGATTTAAAGTCAAACAAGATTTTCCTTAAAAGTTCTTTGGTTGTGGTATTTTTCTAATTATTTTTTGGAAATTCACAAGTGTTTACTGTTTAAAATAACATCGCCATACACATAGGGTTTCACTTGTAGAAATTTCACTACAACGCAAGTTTGGCGTTGGTCACGTACGTGACTGACAACTCGTGAGATATGCTATTAAACAGAAAAACGGCGCGTAAGAAAAAGAAAAAAGAAAAGTAAAATTACTTACTTCGATAAAAAACAATTTTGGTTTACCAGCCAGAGTTGGGCATACATCTGCTCTGAATTGTTCAAGTAATTCTTGTAGACTGACGACACCATCGTATCCATAGATATATCCATCTTTGTCACCATGGCTGAGAATCACGCATACAAAGGCATCGTACTCAGAATGATCGGCGTTACTGGCTAACAATACATACAGGAGAGAGAGAGAGAGAGAGAGAGAGAGAGAGAGAGAGAGAGAGAGAGAGAGAGAGAGAGAGAGAGAGAGAGAGAGAGAGAGAGAGAGAGAGAGAGAGAGAGAGAGAGAGAGAGAGAGAGAGAGAGAGAGAGAGATATTACTGGAATTATTATTTGGCAATTTTTGTTCCAATCATTTTGAAGTTATTTTTACACAAGTTTTTACTGTCACAGCTTGTGGTTGTTTTATAGATACCATGATAGGTGGAATGTTTGAGAGACGTCTAGCCAACCATAACATTAAAAGTGACATGGAATAATAACCCTACATGGAAAAAGATAAAAACATCAAAAGCGATGTCAGGCAGTAGACAGACAGACAGACAGACAGACAGACAGACAGACATATATACAGACATACACTGTCAAACACACAGCACGTTATCGTCGATGTTTCACCTTCTGAAAAGACTTCTTTAACTTGAATAACACTAAGATCTTTGTGGACCTGTACATCAAATCCCAGTCTCTGAAATCTTAATTCCAGTTTGTCAGCGTCGATTTGTGTACCAACTCGTCGTTTTCGGCGAATACTTGGATGAAACCTTTCGTGGTTCAGAATTAATGCTATCCCACGTTTACAATGGTCCATTTTGTATGTCGATTCGATGTCTCCCTCGAACGAATGTGCATAGTAAGCCCTGTAAGAGTAAACAAATCGAGCGTAAGCAAAGCTAGTCTCGTTGCCAGACTCGTGACTATCGTCCCTAATCTGTTGATGCATGCCGAGCGGCGCAGCCGCGAGAAGAGATGGACTCGTCCCGACTAGTTCCCCTCTTCTCGCGGCTGCGCCGCTCGGCATACATAAACAGATTAGGGACGATAGTCACGAGTCTGGCAGCGAGACTAAAGCAAAGTTTACATGCATGAGCAACTATAGATAAAATAGACCTCTTATTGATATGTACAATGTCTAAGTATTGGCACTTTAACAATATTCAGTTAATATATTATTGGGTGTCTGATCGAAATAAATATAATAATAATACAGTTACATCTAGTACAGGTTTAAAACTTTGAATAATAAGGTATGTATACGGTTAGGTGTCACATTAATTGACTGACTCGCTATGAATCATGGTACACGTCATTTTCATGATTGGATCACGACACGTGTGACGTGACAAGAGAATAAAACTGATAAAGTATTTGTGATACATATATTGTGTGGCGGTTTTCCTGCAGATGTGTTTTTCGATGTAGAGGGGTGAGGTGGGAGGGGGTATGTTGTTGTTGTTTGTTTGTTTGTTTGTTTGTTTGTTCGTTTGTTTGTTTGTTTGTTTGTCTGGCTTGTTTTGCTTTGTTTGTTTGTTTGTTTTGTTTTGCTTTGTTTGTTTGTTTGTTTCAATTTCTAAAATGTTAATGTGATATTATTTATGTAACTTTTTCAATAAAAGGACATGAACTATACGATCGTGTAACCCTGTGATTGCCATCAACTCCCAACTGGACAAAACAAAACCACAACTTTGCAAGTTTATTGTCCCACAGACAAGGAAAAGAGGTGTTTTCCTTGTCTGTGATTCTTCGTTGTAGAATTCTTTGTACATTTCCCCCTTACCCTTTTCCACTGTCACTTCCTGCAGAAAATGCGGAAAGTCCCCACCTGGCATCAACGGTTGTTTCACTATCATCCTTGTTTGTTCCTATTTGAGACTCCATTGGGGCAGCTGTGGGTGCACGAAAGATTGACATTGCAATAAGTTAGTCTTAACCTTTGACAGTATGACTGATAGTGATACGTTTGGGTTTTTTAACAATCGTTAATCACATTTGTGTTATATGACTAGACATGTATTGATGCAAATTAAATAATAATAAGGAAATCAAGAAACCATCAAAATGTTTTGGAGAGGACTTGATTTCCAATTCGTGATTATTAAAGTAAGGAGAAGAAGACCGGATAGAGATTCATCTCGATGGTGTAAAAATAGGTCTTCGGAATAGTAAGCCACAGGGTGCCAGTGCATGGTGTTTGTCCAAAATGGCGTGCCAACTAGAGCGCAACGTTTACAAGTATCTTTAGAACAATGAAAACTCCAACTCGCTCACTTCTGCTGTGTAGTTACATTAAAATACTTATATAGCTTGCAAACCTCGCAATGGCAATCTGGTAAAACAGTCAACTTCTTTAAACATACAGAAATGACTGAATTATAACGATGCAATGGTGGCATTATTACTTGTAGATTGTTGACCTCTGGACAACCCTTTGTCACTTCGTCAGACCGAAAGTTATGGCGGCCATTATTTCTCAGGACAGTTCATACTCACCTGTTGAGAAATCCAGTGGTGATCAAAGACGGCGAGAAAGAAGAATAAGATATCCGATATTGTTATATCACTAAGAATAATCTTATTTAGTTATGGTAGCTGAGTGTATAGAATCAGTCGACCGACCCGGTTGACGTGACGTGACGAACTTTTATTACGGCTACGTACAATATTTTATTTTCAATGACCCTTGAAATTCCGAAACTGACGTATATACCCCGAAATAAAACTGACGTACACCGCGTCAAAGCAACGCCACAGGCATGGTGACATCTCTATGGTGACATCTCTGCACCACATTATTTTTTGTACGCACGTTTTCACATGCTGAGATATTATACGTTAGGACATTAACACAAAATACTGGTATAACAGCAATTTAACGTTAAAGGTATTAACTAAATTTAACATTTCACATATATGTCCATTTTATTCGTTTAGACACACCTGCTGCAGAATTTTATACAGATTCAAGGTGTTCCATCCATTTCATATCGATTGTTTTCACTCAACGTTGAAGTATAAAGCTAGTCTCGATTGTCATACTCTATCATTATGTATTCTTTCTTTGATTATAGATTTGAATTATTTGATGTTTTCTTTCTTATTGTTGTATAGACGATCGTAATAAAACAGACAGCAAAGGATCGCAGTTATATGAGTAAAAGTGCAATAATAACCCCGTTAATCATAAAATAATGTGAAACCGAATTTGGGTCAACCACTGCCTTGGATAAGAGCGTATCAAAATATGTCCTAAATGTTTCTTCCCATCAGATGTACAACCATTACAGATTGGAAGAACAGTTTTATATTGTCGTCTTAAGTTGATGTCAGTTTCCGCATCCACTATTTCTTGCGAGACTTCTAATTGAACAGACAGACATATGATATGTTTGGGGTTACTGCTTGGGCTAAGGTAAGTCTCAGGGGGGGGGGACACGTAAGCCTGTATTACCCCAACCCCAACCGCAGACTTTTAATTTCAATAAAGTGGCAGTATGTTGGATGGTAAAACAATGGCAGCTCTTATCATAGAGTTTGAATTTGGTTGTAGAACCAGCTAGAACCAGATTATTCACTTGCCAAAGCTAAGTGATATACACACCTTTGAAGGTGTTAGAGTGTAGTAAGGTCTAGTAACATTTTAACAGCCCGATACTGCTGTATGAACCACCATGAACCAGTACCAATGCAAGGACAGACCCACGAGTTCACTAGAGGTCACAAGTCAACATTCTTATTTGATTTGTCCTATTTGCCAATTTGGTCTGTCTCGTCTCGTATTTACTGTGACGCCACGTAAAGCAATAAGTACAATGTGACGGGTCAAGAGAGGCAGTCAATTTGTTAAGACAAGTCACCCTGAGTGTTTGTTGTCAGCTTAATTTACGTCGTTATGAAGCTGGTAAACAACTTTACATAGGACAGGCTCTGGATATATGAGCATACTACAGTACCTGGCCTAGATATTAGAGGCCAGACAATCTAGATAACTGTAATCTACAGTCTACAGCTATGGCACCTATGACAGCTATGAAAATATTATATAAAAATATTCTCGTCAACAATTACGTGTAACTATGGAAATTTGAACATTCAAAGTACAAATCTGGGATTTTACTCAAACTTCGATGACCTGCTGGTGACAAGACAACAGAAATTAAAGTTTTTATGTAAATTTTGTAAGTCTTTGTGTTGCAAATTTGTGTTCTGTCGTTTCACTTGCAGGCCACCGTAAAACATAATACGTAATGCTATTTTTTATATACACACACACGAGACCTGGTGTCGGCTTACCATGGCTATTAATCGTTTGCAAGGATAGAGAAATTGGGTAATGACCGATTTATTTTTCGACACCAAAACCTCAGGCCAACAAACAACTGGTCTGAGCCAAGACGAAGGCATTAGTTCGCCTTTGTTAGTCAACAATAGTATAACACATGCATATAGACTCGGACACGGGTAGCTGTAAACGATTAGTGCTATACTATGAAGGCAAATTGTTAAATTCACAGATGAAAGGTTTTTATTTGAACTTGTTTGTACAACATGACCATTCAAAACAGAGAGACATGTTTTAATACCAATGAAAGGTCTGATAGATGAAAAACGAAAGACGCAAAATATGGAGGTTTGTTGACGAGCTGTTCTTTCCCAATCGTGTACTTTGAATGTGAATTCCTTTCGCTGACAGGTTAGGGTCATTGAACTGATCGGCTACAAAACTGTGGCATGGTGTGTGTTTGCAAACATTTTATACACTGTAGGTTTTTTCCGTGATAAATGGTGACCTGGTTGCCAAAGAGACATAATCATAAATAGAGCTTCAGTCTAATAGTGGGATTCTTTGTAATCTAAATACACCTAGCAATGTAATTGCTTTACTTCTACAAGAACTTAATAAAAAAAGAAATGTTTGAGTACTGAAGTATTGGTGACCCCCCCCTCCCCACATAGTATTGAATGTCAAATTGGAAAATGTTTCCTGATAATTTCCAAAAGGCCTCTGTTCAATTGTCGTAATTCCATATGTTAACATCAATCAAGTATTTGCCATCGATCTTCTTCCAGATGTACACTCCTTTGCCATCTCTCTTTGAACCATCCTCTTTAGAGACGGTACACTTGAAGGTTGTATAAAAATCATCCTCACTACCCATCGCTATGGCTTGGTCAATCGATACATTGGCCTTGACGTATCCCATCGCCATCGTCAATTCTTGTACCTTCTTAACCCCTAAGAAAAGAAAAGAAAGTATACCACAACTAAAATGGGGGTATATTTTTTGGTCGAAAATGTTCAAAACTCACGGCCAGCTACCGAAACGGTCAGAATTTACGGTGTGTGTGTGGGGGGGGGGGGGGGGTGGCTTGGGAGAAATTGGGCGCCCATGAAAAAAAATTGAGGACTCCAGGGGGGGGGGGGGAGGCGCGAAATATTCTGACCGTGATTTGAACTAAATTAAACCTCAGCAGCAGTCGTTTACCAAGTAAATTTTAAAACTTTCTTGCGGTTCCCACAATAGCCTGTAGAACCTATCAAATATTCAGTGATGAGGTAGGTGACAGCCATGCGAATGTATTTGTGTATGCCTTCTGTCTGTCTGTCTGTCTGTCTGTCTGTGTCTCTGTCTGTGTCTCTGTCTCTGTTTCTCTCTCTCTCTCTCTCTCTCTCTCTCTCTCTCTCTCTCTCTCTCTCTCTCTCTCTCTCTCGGTCAATAGCCAAGCGAATGCGTATGTCTGCCAAAATACAGCTGTATCTCTGTGTACGTTAAAGTATAGCCATACAGTTGTATGTGAGTAAAATTGGGGTATTGAAGACAGCTTTCAAGTTCACCCCCCCCCCCCCGCCGTCATTTCTGACCCCAGCCTTAACTAGGCACAAATATAAATGCCAATTTATGTTTATCCACAAGCCAATCTAACCTTCTTGTTACCTGCACAACATACACAGTCATTCACTGTTGCTAGATCTTAGTTGCTGGGTGAATAATGCTATATCCACTTGCCTAGCAATCCTTGTTGCTATCTTTGCAATATACTCCATCATTTTACTGCTACCATTGGCGTTTTTCATTGCTATACATTATGAATGCTTATCCACCTGTCTAGCAATCCCTGTTGTAATTGTTTGCCATAGACAGCATCATTTTACTGCTGGTATGGGCAGTTTTCTGTGACAGACATATGTGTACATGTGTTCATATGAATGTTTACTCACTTCATACCTAACCATCCCTGTTTTCAATCTTTGCAAAATACACCATCGTTTCACTGTTTCTATCGGTGTGATATTGTTGATAGACATCTATGTGCCAATTTTTGGGTTGTTTATCCACTTGACTATCCATTACTGTTGTTATCTTTGCAACATACACCACCATTTGGTTGTTGCTACGGTTTTGTTGTTAAGCATATATGTGTTCATTTATGCTTGTCAAGTTCATTATCACTCCCTGCTGTTATCTTTGCAATATACACCACCATTTGGTTGTTGCTATGGGGTGGGCTAGTTGCTAGGCTTATGTGTCCATTATTTTTAGAAATGTTTATCCATTTGCCTTCCCATCCCTGATGTTATCTTTATCTACACATCTCAAGAAACATCACCACCAAATTTCAACCCAAACTGCCTTCTGGTTTTGGAACTATATATGTTTTTAAACCAAACAGTCTCATTTTAAGACTTAATTTACATATCAATACCGGTAGGATCATCATGTGATGAACAAATCTTCCTATGTCTCAGAACATTCCCACCACATTACAGACCAATCTGATTAGTGGTTTTTGAGTTTATGTTTTTTCCTACCAAAAATCAAATTTGTTGACCCAAATCACATGCTTGTGATGCGAACAATGTCCCCACTAAATATAAATACAGTCTGTCTGCTGGGTTTTTTTCGCTTTAAAGCATTCACATTCACTCACAGTGACACACACACACACACACACACACACGCGCGCGCGCGCGCATGCATGCACGCACATACGCACGCACACACACTTCACCATACCTATAGCATTACTGAAGTCAGTTCAATTGTGCTAAAACGTACTCTATCACTATGTAAAAATAGATCCAAACATGCCTAAGAATTTAAATGATAAAAGATGACGTGGTGTTTGCTTACCTTCAGGACCAGTTTGACGTGGTATATCCGGCGCCATCGTCTTACAATCGGGAGAGAAAAGCTCGACAATCGATCCACCGGCGTTATACGCTTTCATGAAACGTTGAGCTGTTTCATCTGCGACATCTTTAAACTGTGATTCAGACATTTTCAAGGCTTTCACTATTTTCCAATGGAAAACTCAATTCTGATTGAATGTGCCAGCATTTGAGAACAGACTACAAGTGTCACCGTACCCTTTTCTGTCTGTTCTACTAATATGTCAGGGTCCGCGAAATCTTATAAAGGGGTGTGCTGGTCGTCGCCCACTTTCTACATCCTTAAGAAAACTTGCTCTCATCTTCTTCTGGGCGTTTTCCGTGCTTCTCGAAGTTTCCATGATAACTCTTTCGTTACTTCCAGAAGAAATTGATATGGACAACATGTATATCGCTTAAAACACACATTTGTTGCCTCACATTTTAAAAAAGAAATGGTTGAAACCACCTCACATTTATAGTGTTCAAGCACACGATCCTACCAAATGATGCATGAACACGGTGTAGAATTACAAGAATCAACAACTTGTTTGACAGGAAAGATAACCATACAATTCCAATGCCTCTTAAGCCCGACAAGAAATCCCATTTATCACAAGTCCATTGACAGGCCTAAGGAACCATTTGCTTTCAGCTGTTTCAGCTGTTCAGGCAACCCAAATATGATGCGGATCCCGCTCTGTAGCTACTGTCAGTAAAATTACTAGGTCGTCCTCGGAGGTCGTCAGCCTTGTATTTCGACTGGATCTTACTTAAACAGAAAAATGATGAAGGAAATGCTTTACTGTCAAGTTTATTGTCATTTATGAAATCATGTATAATTATTTCATGCACACAAAATATGCCTATAAGGCCTAAAAAAGTGTTTCTTTGTGGTCACCTGACCCCACCTAATTTTTCACTACCGACCCTAAACTTTTTTTTATGTATTTGACAAAAAAATAATAAAATCGCGAAAGTATAAATACGCCTTGTCCACTCTTCTCCTCTTATCTAAATCAAAACACCCAAAGCTTATAATAGGCGAGAAATCACCTGCATTAACAGTTTGCTTTGTGTCTAATCTTGTGGGAGATTATCACACTGGACAAACAGTCGATCATGCATAAACTAGTAAGGAAGAGAACCTCCTTACTAGTTTGTGCATGATCGACTGTTTGTCCAGTGTGATAATCTCCCACAAGATTAGACACAAAGCAAATTTACGCTGTAACTGATCTCTCGCCAATTATAAGAATAGGGGTGTTTTAATTTAGATATAAGGAGAAGAATTGACAAGGTGTCTTTAGTCAGTCAATAAAGAGAGAATTACATACAGCTGAAAGAGAGAAAAGTAGACAGGGAAAGAGAAAAAAAAGTTGTATATCACCACAAAACTCAATGAGTGAATTGACCAATGTCACACAAAAAATAAGTTATATTGCACCACAAAAATTGATTATTCAATCGATCAATCATTCAACCAAATAATAAATCAATCAATAAATCAATCGATTGATTGATTGATCGATCGATCGATCAATCAATCTATCGATCAATCAATTACATGCTCGCTGCATACTTCTGAAACCCATACCGGTATACCCTAACAACAAGTGATTCGTGTATATCTTTGGAACCATACCAAGCAACGATTAACACCACTCCATCACAATCAATCCCATATGTGTTGTTTTCTTGGTCAAGATATCTCTGAATGAATATCATGTAAACTCAAACCGCGCCTTCCAAAATGGGGCGCGCGGAGGGGTGAAGTGGAACACATGGTAATGAATATTCATGTTTTTCGCTGGAGGTAACAAGCACTTAGGAATAATCAATATTCATCGTTCACCTATTGAACATGCATTTCTGGTAACTCCCAGGATGCAATGTGGCTCACAGCAAAATTCCCCAAATGAGGCACAAGTTCAACTTGGTATTTATCGGAAATCGTGCGTAATGTGCAGGAAATGAGTCTCCAGATCCCAAAGTTTATGAAAAAACCTTGTTCCCTGGAGTGGGGCTCCCCTTCAAATCAAGCATAAATACTAAAAATATAGATTCCAAATTAATCTAATTTACCTTATTATACAGTCATTCCTTTATTTTGTTCTCTCAGAAAACTGACAAGAAAACGAATTGTCATTTCTGGCGATGTATAGGTATTATATAGTATTCAAAGTGTGTGATAAAAGTTCATAGGACATCTATTGACTTAATTAAAAGAAACAGCACCACCATCATGTGTGAAAAAGGTCAACTTTATTGTAATATCGCCACATTCATTGGCGCTGATAACTATATGCCTTTAATTTTGGACAGGTCGTAACTTATTTTTAAAAAATGTAAAAAGTAAAGACATACACCGTGTACAATTGAAAATAACTTATAAACATATTTTTAGTGTCCGTGTTTTCATTACTTCATAAAATGCACTTTCAACGTTTTATCAAAAATTTAAAACAGCAGTTACTTTATTTCTACATGCCATATTCAACTTTTTAAAAATAAAAAATAAAAAATAAAAAGAGAAATGGCATTTTTGCATAATCGACTTTTTACTTCGAAAAAGAAAGAAGTATTTATCGACTGTTCAAGCAGAAAGCTGCATACCCTGCAGCAGTTAACTCCACCTCCTAACTTTCTCCGTGGCCTTTTCGATTTAAGGTCTCAAAACTCCACCGCCTGGCCTAAAGCTGAGTACATTGTTAGATTATTAAACCATTGTATCAATTTCTAACATGATTAAACAGTCGCATATAACTGACGTTACACTTCGTATAAAAACAATCACAAAATTCTTTTCAGTGTCTCATATATGAAATCTCGCGACCTTTGACCTAGACAGCAGACAAAGTCCCAGAACTCTCGGCCGGAATCTCACACTTTTGTATTGTAATTAAAACAATCAGTATACACGAGATACTCTCCTTTCACTTTCTTCAACATAAAGACGCCTTTGCCTGGATATAGCGGTTCTCCATCCGGGTTATAACAGGTGAATCCAGACGTGAAGTAGATCAAATCGTCGCCGTTGATTCGTCCAACTTCGTCAGGGGCATGTGGGTGATAGGAGGCTATCTTTTTACGCATTTCGCTGAGACCTACACCGATGCCTGCAAATAATTATTGAATATGTTATAAATTACCATTAAGCTCGAGTACGAACGTTTAAGAAAATGTTTAACATGCAAATATATACTCATTTTTGTGCAAATACATTCTATACATCCCCCTTTCTAAAAACATTCCAATTAGGTGAAGGATAGATTAACATTTGTTGACATCATGTGTTACTTGAATAGAGGTGTCATTTCTTGTCATATCAGCCCACCCCACCCCCACCCTACTAGATTGTTAGACAGTTGTTGTCCATTAAATCATGTGTACAACATCTACAATCTTATTCAATCATTAACAGTTAAATCCTTATTTTCCAAATATTTTCAAATTTACCCCCGCATACATGATATAGTATTATCATCAAATTCGTCATGAAATTCGGCATTTGAACAGAACAAGAATGACAAAAACCAAATGGGAGAGAACTAATATTGACTTACCCTCTCTGCCTACTTTTGGCGGCAAACCAGGTGCCATCATTGTGGCATTGCAATCATACAATTCAACCAACATTCTTATGTTACCAACATTATACAAGGATGTCCATTTACGTTGAGTTTCAATACACTTATCTTTCAGTTCATCATCACTAGCCATGATAGGTTAACTAGATATTTTGTTCACTATGCAACGGAAGGAAAATATTTACGTGATGTTATCTGTAGGAAAAAACACACACATGAAAACATGTTATGGACTACTTCTAGACCACGAATTCTAGTTGTTTTACACAATGCATGCATGCCACTATACAAAAAGTCACATTTCACCATGTCTTTCCACCCAGGGTAAAGTTTAAGTAAAGGATGTGTAAATGTGGTGAGTATGAGATGAAGTTCCACCTTTTGATACTTAATTTATCCACGTACTCTACTTGATGAACAATACTAGTAAACTCTGGGCAAACAAATATGGGGGGGGGTGAATTTATCACAACAACTGCGACTGATGAAGAGACCCTATAGCTGATTTTCCATCAACTATTACCGATCCGGGGTTCATTGGGCTGTAGACAGTCAAAAGTGGTACTGCACGTCTCATACTATCCCTGGATAGGACAGAGATGGTGGTTAGGTGTGTCACTGGATAAATGCATTCGACAAGAGCTACTTTATGTAGATCTGTTTTTGTCTTTGCAAAAAAAAAATATCAAGTTTTATTGCGATACGATCCATTTAAACATTTTTTCGTGTTTTGAATTTCATGTACCGAAATAAATTTTGTGTGTGTGTGTGTGTGTGTGTGTGTGTGTGTGTGTGTGTGTGTGTGTGTGTGTGTGTGTTTTTAAACTGAACGATGAACTACATCTCTGGGAGTTTGTGATTGTCTCATTTACGCCACTTCAATACTAAGCTACGCAAGGCTACATAGATGGGGTCTGCATTCTTTTACAATACATGTTTTATAAGTCATTAAAGTTTCGTGATTTGTTACGCAATTCTTTGACTGAAATAAAATAACAGGCTCACAAACCGCTATTTACGACCAGAAAGATTAATTCATATGCCGATCATTCTGATTTTCTGGGACAAGTGTAACTAAAAGTACGGTCAAAACAGCATCTGTTGCGTGACTTACAGAATGGACGCTTTGATCTGAAATACTGATAAAAAAAACTACACTCCGGATCTGTCCAACTTCGAACGCTAGTTGGACTGTTGGGCTTTTAACACAATACGCTATAGTGGCCTGGTCTTTTTAGACTGTGCACTGTGAAAGTATCGATCGCTTTAAAGGCTACGCCTGTAATATCAAGTACTCACTCTTGGTCAATAACAGAAATGTGCGCATGTAGGTGTCTCGTCCAGCTGAGAGACTCGATTCTGACGTCATCGTCCCTTAACACAATGAGGAAATGAATATTGCCAGAATCGAGTCCCGGTTAGTATACGTTAGGAGGGCTTGTCCTTGACAAGTCACGGGACAAACTTTTGGCCGCCGTCACATAAACATTGTTGTACCTTTACTGGTGCTGCAGTAAAGGGACTTATTATGAGTGACAGTAAATGAAGCGGTGGGAACAGAAGTATGCTTGAGCTCGGTCCACTCATGAGTTAAACCTCCATAGTGTACTATACAGACCACTACAGAAATAGGACGATAGCAATTTAAGTAGTTTGAGGCCAGATAAGAGGTGGATGACCAGTAAGTAGGGGTCACGTAAATAGGATAAGGCATGCCGCATTGGAACGAACAAACAAACAAACAAACAAACAAACACGTAACACAAGTCGGGGTGGTGCAGAGTTGCCAGCGCAGCGAAGGCCTAATTTAACTCCAATAACATGATTTGGATTTTTTTACACTTCACTATCTTACCAGCAACTTGATTGTTGTATACATTCAAGGTCAAATACCCCGAAAATGTCAATATTATTCTAGACAAGCGCAAACACAAGATGGTGTCACTTCGTGTCCTCAAGTAAGGTTGTATGTGCGTCCGTGTGACGAGCGTGAACGACAACAAGTACTTTGAAAAGAGAAATTGGACTGCGTTACACATGAACGGTAATGATAAACACCTCGTCAACTACGAAAGGACAGTGGTCGGTGACATGCAAGTGGTACAACTATCGCCGTCGGCATATGATTATAGCATTTCGCCGCCGTTCAGAGATAAATAGAACTCGACAGTCTTACCTGTAGTGAGAATTGTGATCCTAATGTGAGTTCACTGCAAACCGCCTGCTTATAAACATGATATGCACGTACTTTTGCACTTGTTTACAGCTTCAAATCATGTGACCATGTATGGTGTCAACTTCGATGACGTCATTGGGTCATTCGGGTCAGGGATACACACTTATAATTAGTCGGAACCAATGACAAAACAAGAAGCGGTCAGTGTTCTGTGTAATGATTTACAAGTTAAGGCTGGGTACGTTTACTGAATCACATCCTTCCCACCATGAAACACTTTGGTAAATTACAATGTGAGAACACAGACAGAAAATGACTCAAACACGTCACAACAACAAAGTCACTGTTTTAAAATCATTATTTTTTTTAGGAAACAGTCAGTGCCGGGGGTTGGGCATTCAAACCAATATTTATGAGGGCATTAATTTTCCACAAGGATTGTTGAAACTATGATTTATATACATGTACACCTATTGGCCTGTAGCTATCTGGAGATTGTCAATGTTGGCATGATTTTCTTGTGAACGGTAAAAGGAGGAGAGAAAATCATGCCATATAGATTGAGTATTTATTTTGAATTTTGAATTTATATTTAAAAAAATATCATGGTTTCCTACTTGAAAAAATTAATGTGAAAAAACACATCCCAAGTCCTTGTTTGTAGCTCAATACTTTGCAAAAGATTAATACATGTGTAAAAATGTTTGTTATTGCATATTGTACGTACAATAATAAACTTTTTACACATTGTTTTTAGCTTCTTGCAATGTATTGAGTTACAAACACAGACTTAGTTGATGTTGTTTCACATTGATTTTTCAAGTAGGAAGCAATGATAAAATTGTTTTATAAATTAAAAGTCTAAAATTAAATACCTAAATCCTCATGCAAATGGCCAATTCAAGAAGCCAGGGAAGAAAGTGGTCTACAAAGCACGGAAAGTGGTGGGGTGCTACAAAACAGGGGACCAGGTATCCCCAGGGACACTAGATCCACCGGGGGTATTAAACTCTGGTGGTATACTAGTCAATCCGGAGTCCCATTACAAAGTCTCGGTCCGTGGTCTAAATACTACATCTTTATTTTAGACTTTACACTTGTTTACTACTTGTCATGGTGTAGTCATAACGTGTTTATTCAAATGTTTATTACCTTATTGTTGTAGAAAGACAAAATCAGTTGTTTGTTTATATATAGTTATGTGACCAGTCCGGCGAAGTGCCAAATGATTCATCAATATGTAAAGTGTAAAAGGTTGTCATTTTGGAGTACGCACACTGTGGTGTGTAACCGCTGACAATTACAATTTTACTGCAACGAATCCTCTACAGTGTTTCTTTCTCCGTCGACTTGATTTCAATCATACGTGTGGTTCTACATGTAGAATGTAAACACCGTCAACTTTCTTTCAGACATTAAGATCCACACCTTTGTCTACCTCCAATCCATCTTCACGATATATGGTGAATTTTCCAACCGTGTATCCAGTATTTTCGTGTAGCAATCATGTCAAGGTCAATCATGTCGAGGTCAATCTTTCTTAATTCTGTTATTTCATTTGCAATAAACAAATAAAAGATCAGCTCATCTCACAGTTGGTGAACCCTTTAAGCCCTCCTCCCTGTTCAAATGCTTCAAAAACATGGGGTTAAAATGCTATTGTTACAAGGCTAATTCTCATTTCATTTTATTTTAATATAGTTGTAAAATTAATTTACTCATTTTTAAGTTTGATAGACACTTTAGACTGACAAATGCTTTTATTATGACAACAAACTGTAATGTTCCCTTATTGTGATAACAATACGTAATATTTTCAAATGTTGAGTGAAAAACATGTTTATTCGGACAAACTATTTACAATTTTCGTCGAAGGCAAACGTGATCGACTATGATCGTAATCTTTTGGCATGCGTTCAAATTATTCATTTTTCCACTGCCATATAACCACTGTAGGATTCTATTCAACCAGTAGAGACGGTTTTAAAATTGTTATAATATGGCATTCGTAATAAAAGCTATTAAGGAAGAACTAGAAATGAGGCTGGAGTGGATCTAGACATTGACGACTAGATTTGAACTGGATTTAGGGTGGAACGAAATGGTTACTGCTGGTCTAAGATCTGAGCCCGACTGCTGGGAAGTAACATTGGCTTAACAAGCGTTGATTCTGTACGAACTCAGGTGTTTCCCCTTAAGGTTCGATTGATCATGGAACTGTGAATAGAATTGACTGTATTGGAGTGAACGAGTGTTATTGGTCAAGTGTAAAAATAGACACAGACCGTCGAGTAACATTGCTCAGAGATAATTACTTGCTTGACCGAGTAACAGTATCGAGCGTGAAAGGGGGTCCACAAGTCCCAGAATCATTGGCAAGGGCTCGATTGCAATTTTGAAAGGAAATGGTTGCTTCCCACTATCGCCACTACACTGAGTCTGTGTGAAGACAGTGATTTTACTGATATGGTCTCATATTATGGTTTATATACATTTCCCCAGTGAAACCATAGACAGTACTAGTGGAACTTCTCCACTGTCTGCGAACAGAGCAGTTGTCAATACATGCTGTTGATAATTTTGTAGACCTGTGATGTAGTATGTCCCCTCATATACGGCTTATTACAAGACGTGTGGTTAGATGTGCATGTAATATTGATACCCTGTCTTTGTGTGGTTTATCCTGGCATACACTGGTTACTTTTGGTGACTCAGCCCTTATACTTTCTCAGGTTATGTCATATTTAACCATGGTGACCATGCTTGTGAGGCATTTTCAAGATATGACTTGTCTAATATGAGAAATATGTCTTTTGACGCGTGATGCGAAGGTTCTTTTGATCATTCCAAATACTGTATTAGCTTTCTTCAATGCTTCGGAGAATTGGTTACGTGGTTTCAGTCTGTTGTGCACTATAATTACGCCTACATCCTTCCCCTCGACGTCTTTCAGGGTGGTGTCCTTCATGTAGTTTAGGGTTCTGTGTGCCCATATGTACAACTTAGCATTTACCAATCAGCAATTTGCCTGACCAGACAAATCAACAAAACGATTCAAATCACACTGCAGGGAGGTATGGTCCTTAGAATTCCTATATTTTCCTATAAACTTTAGTAATAGTCATTTTCAATTTTTATTTATTTATGCCTAGATACCTGCATCAATGTCATTCAGAACAACAACACTACTGGGCCTGAAACTGATCCTTGTGGTACCACCTTTTCAGACTATTCTAATAATAATTCAATCAACAAGTAGACAATATTGTTGTGGGAGTTTAGTAGGTTTATTATTACAACATAGATAATGTACATGTAATACATTTGTGTATATCAAAACTTAATGTCCGTACATTAACCCAACAACAGCAAAGAAGACTAAAGTGGTAAGATTAATAAAAATTAGTAGACTGTGGTGTGCAAAAGTTAACAATTATTTCATTACGGGCAATGAATCCTCTACAATATTTCTTTCTTGTCTTCGTTGTCTTGATATATAAAATCCTACGTGTGGTTCCAAATGTCCACATGTAAAAGGTAAACACCGTCAACTTTCTTCCAGATACTGACATCCGCACCTCTGCCTATCTCCGACCCATCTTCACGGTATAAGGTGAATTTTCCAGTCGTGTAACCAGTATTTTCGTCAATGTGGCCTACTTCGTCACATGTCGTGGTAATCTTAGCGACCCCAATCTTACGTAATACGGCAATTTCATTTGCGATTCCTGTATAAGACAAAATCAAAGATAAGTTCATATCAGTGGTGTTTAATCCAAGGTACTCGCAGCACTCTATGTGTGAGATTAGAGCCCGGAAATAATAGCGACAGTGGCCCGATTTAACCCTCAAAAGGGAGCCCAATATATCTCAGATAGGGCACCCAATTTAACCCACCTAGGGGACCCTATTTAAACCAAATAGGGGACTCTATTTAGCCCAACTAGGGGACCCAATTTAACCCAGATAGGAGGCACAATTTAACCCAGACAGGGGCCCTATTTAACCGAGATAAGGGCCTAATTTAACCAAGATAGGGGGCCCAATTTAACCAGATAGGGGACACAATTAACCCAGATAGGGGCCCTATTCAACCCCAATTTAACCAAGATAGGGGACCCAATTTAACCCATATAGGGAACACAAAATGATTAGATAACGTTCAGTTAATATTTCTATCTTTAACACAGCTCTTGACTTTCAGTAATAAATGATATTAAGGTAACATTTTAGTACACTAACTTTCCCAAGAGCTTCACCTACCCCACCTATTCTAAAATTGAGCGAAATCGGAACCACACATTTTTTTAGGCCTAAGGGCATCACCCTTTCTGCCTCTTGGGACAAAAAAATGATGAATTAATCACTGTTCATGGTTCTTAAACAATGTACTTGAAGATTTTCAACAAGTGTGCCAAAACTATTGAATTTCATTGCGATTTTACGTGTTGAGTTTTTTCGAGCTTGAGATTACCTATTACCGTCACAAGGTAAATCTTACTACCTCAGGCCGATGTCACTGCCATTTTGACTGCGTGTAGGTCGCTAGGGGAAGAATTCCACATAGCCGTTCAAAAGATGGCTGAAATCAGGTCACAGTACACCAATGATTTGATGTTGTATGGTACGCTTTGGCCTAAATATCTTGTATAAGCTGTTACAGATTCATGTCAAACTGTCAAAACGAAACACTGCCATCAAATCAATTAAGAATACTGACGTGGCTTAGTATCTTGAATCCACGGTATTTTGCCATAAAAAATGAAAAGGTTCATGGCATGCAACAATTTTTGATAATTTTTCTCGATGTTAGTTTGAATACAAATTTCAATTACGATCAGGAGAGGGTATCGGCAACACCTTGGCATGTTAACAAACGCCAGATAACAATCTTTTAGTCCTTGAATTTCACAAACCTCACAAACCCACCTCCACATTCTGCTCCCCTGTATTTTGATTAAAATCTTACCTACTAGCATTGTTATAACCTCAACAAACCAGAAAGTATTCTTTTATTTAGTCCTTTAATTCCAAAAATACATGTGCGAAAGAGGGAAAACTAAAACTTCGATTCCATTTTCACCACCTACTTTCCAATTGAACTTTCATCCGTTGTTACTTCCTACTTTTGAACAAAACAACATCCATCGTGTATGTTCTCCTGTTTGTTTGGAAATCAATTTAAAAAAACGAATAGTTTTGTTTTGTATGTATGTATGTATGTATGTATGTATGTATGTATGTATGTATGTATGTATGTATGTATGTGTGTGTGTATGTATGTATGTATGTATGTATGTATGTATGTATGTATGTATGTATGCATGCATGCATGCATGCATGCATGCATGCATGATTGATAGACCCCGGACTAGGGTTACCATTAATTGCCTACGCGACACGACGTGGCGCGACACTGGGACAATGGTCAAATTAAAACATATATTTCACAAGAAAATATTTCCTCGGATCCACTCTAATCATACTAGTGCACAATTGAATTTGAAGCTTAACAACGATACTGACAAGATTCTCATGTCAAATGTTTTCGTGTACATACCTTGTTTGCCAATTACGACATCTTTCCCTGCTGCCATAATTCTGCAGTCCTCGGTGTAGAGGTCTGTCATTTTGGCGTCTTGTTTAGCGTTCAAAAGTTCTGCAAATCGGTCTCTGCTTGCTAACATTCCTGATCGCTGTTCATCACTCATATCAGCCATTTAAAATTCGTGAATAGTACAATACAACTCCAAGATTACAACAAGTACAGAAACAGACAAAACAAAACAAGACAAGTCAAATTTGAATCAAGTGAGTACCAGAGCTCTGTACCAGAGGTCTAACTCATGAACTCGGTCGGGTCAAATCAATTTAAGTTAATCATGTCCTTGAAACTTTCTATTTTTGAACGATGAGGGCATATTACCCGGCGATAAATTTCCGAAAGCTCGTACTGTGTGCATGTCTGTGTGTCTGTGTGTCTGTCTGTCTGTCTGTCTGTCTGTCTGTGTGTGTGTGTCTGTGTCTGTCTGTCTGTCTGTCTGTCTGTCTGTCTGTCTGTCTGTCTGTGTCTGTGTGTCTGTCTGTCTGTCTGTCTCTGTTTTTCGGTCTTTCTGTCTCATTATTTTTTCAAAACGACTGGCTCAATTCACACAAAATTTAGTACACACTCATATGGGTAATGGCTAGAACTGATTAGATTTGACAACCATCATGAATATTAATTAATCATTTGCATAAAATTTCGATTTCAGTATTTATCGTTAACATTTAGAATACATGCTTCAAATGTCACATGATCTAGTATATACAGCGATGATACATTTGTAGCAATATAAAGCATGTTGATATAGCGTAACTTTAGTAGTAATCAACATAATTAAAGATTTTCGGTATTTTCAAGCATCAAATTTAATAAACTTCAGCACATGTGTTGCATATTCTACGGTTAATTGATACAGCTCAAAATCATTCTGAATCATTTGCATAATTAATTGGGCAATACCTTAAGAATGCAACCTTCAAACTTCAAATAATGAAGTACATACATACATACATACATACATACATACATACATACATACATACATGCATGGATGCATATATGCATTACATACATACATACATACATACATACATACATACATACATACATACATACATACATACATACATACACAGATATACATATACATATACATATACATATACATATACATATACATATACATATAAATACCCATATAAATACACATGTATGTTTGCATACATAATTTGCATACTGATTAGGTAAAATAGATGTTAACCTATTGAAAAAAAACAGCCATGCTATTGTTTGGGTATTGAATAGGTAATCTCTATGAATTCTATGCTTTGTTTAAATGGTATAGCTGAAGAGACATTTTCACATCTTACAGTTTTATGTAAATTACAAACAATACAAGGCATTAGTTTTCACAACAACACCATTTGCTTTTTGGTGGTTTATATACTATTTATTCACACATCTCATGAATAGTAGTGACTAAAGTCATGGAAATTTCCATAACGTTCCAGAAGACAATGATCTGCCATTGTTTGAAATACATGTACCTTTATTTTGGGTGATCTAATACCTTAATTCTTGCAAGATACAATTCGGTCTCTTATCATTTCTTAAGACGTAACACAAAACTTGTAAAAGATGGAATTTGATCAGAATCTTTGAAAAAGTACACATATATACTCAAAACTATTAAAAACAAAAGAAAAAAGAAAAACGACTCGGTCCCCTGGATCACCCAAAATCGAGCATTGTTTTAAGGGTACTGAAGAGATCTTCCTATTACATTACAGTATCTTTCCGGATGGCTTTTGTATGTATACAGTTAAAAGAGACATGTTCTATTGCTTCTGGAGAATTTTGACAATTTCCACACAATACATTACTGGATTAAAAGTATGTAATTGTTGATTGGTATATAGAATGTTATTAAAATGTTAACATACGATTGTGTCCTTTGATTATAATTTTACTATGTCTATGATGAACACTCCACCATAACTACATTTCTTTCATCTTTGTCTCCATTTCAAATACAATCCTACGCCATGTTCCAAATATCCGTGTATAGATAGTAAACACCGTCAATTTTCTTCCAGATATTGAGATCCACGCCTTTGCTAATCTCCGACCCATCTTCACCGTATGTGGTGAATCTTCCAACACAATACGCAGTGATTTCGTCGATAGTGCCAATTTCGTCCGTTGGCGAGATCACTTTAACAACACCAGCCTCACGAAATTTGACTATCTCATCTGCCATTCCTGTAAAGGAAAAAAAATCAAAGCAGTTCATTTGTTTAATCACAAGCTCACGCACAACTGGTTAGCTGTTTCATTAGTTGAGATAGGGACCCAAGTTACCCAGATTTGGAACCCAATTTAACCAATATAGGGGACTCAATTTAGCCCAGATAGGAACCCAATTTGAAACAGGTTGATGCCAAATTTAACCCAGATAGGGACCTAATTTGGACCAGGTGAGGGACCTAATTTAGTTCAGATATGGGACCCAATTCAACCCAGATTGGGGATCCAATTTAACCCAGATGGGGTACCAATTTAACTCAAATGGGGGACTCGATTTAGCCCAGATATGGAACCCAATTTAACCCAGATAGGGGACTTAATTTTAACCAAAATGATTGTATGACATACAATTGATGTTTCTATCTTTTACACAGCTCTTGATTTTGAATGAGGACACCCACTACCACACCCTCCCCACCAGCAGCCATCGTGGTGAGGGTACACCCACTCCCACACCCTCCCCCGCCAACAGCCAGGAGTGGGTGGAGTTGCCATATAATTGCACATTTCTAGCATTAGGGAGTGGGTGGGGTTACCATATACTTGCACATATACAAATCTCTGTGTAGCTGGGGAAATTCTTGGGTTCATTTCACGGGAAGCTATTAACTATTTTGAGAGTTTTTTTCTCTCCTCAGTTCCCCCCCTCCCCCAGCTGTAAGTTCTGACCATCAACTAACCACATTTAAAAGGAACATTTACAAATATTTGTATCTGTTTCATGTCTGTCCAAACTAGTGAAGATATATCACTGTGGTCCATACTGTATGTATTGGCTTTAATGGCTATTTTAAGTGATATTTCGGCCCAAGATTTCGCATTACCGTCACCTATGTAAATCATCACAAACTGTAATACCTCCATCATTGCGCCTGTCCTTATGACCAATAGTAACAGAGAAGTCGGTCCACAGTGAAATTCAAAAGAACTGAACTCGCCGACGGTTCCCCTACAGAAGGATACTTTAAATTTCACTGCAAGATCACATCTTTTCCAAAACCTTTGCACTCATGAAGTTATGACCAATTCAGGTGCACAAATGAAGTTTGACAACGGTACAAGATTTGTATATGAATTGTTCTTATACACATACCTTGTTTGCCAATTACAACATCTTTCCCTCCTGGCATAATTCTGCAGTCCTCAGTGTACAGCTCAAGAATTTTGTCGTCTTCTTTAGCAGCCATATGATCTGACCAACGCTTCCTGCCTGCTAATATTCCTGATCGTTGTTCTTCACTCATATTTGTCGTAAGATTCGTGAACAACACTGACAACCCAACACCAAAGTTGCAACAAATTTGAATCTAGTGAGTACAAGAGGTTACCAGACATCAGACGATAAACATTGACCTGTCTAGGCCTATTACCAAAGTTCAGACAACCAACCAACACGATTGGATGTCTGAGATATAGGTCAGGGTAAACATGTGGTCATTTTTGAAGGGCTCAGGAGAGGGCGTTCCATGTCCATCAAAAGTAATATTATTAGCCATAGAACCTCCACTAACGTCAGGGGGAGGGGGTCTAAGAGCGAGCGTAGTTAATCAGTTTAATATTGTACTCTTGACATAATTGTTGGTACTCAATATTGTAGAGTTCCTCTCTACACTAAATGCTACTGCACGTAACTGTTGTTTTTACATTATAAAATGCACATTTCAGTGTTTGCCCCCCTCCCTCCCCCTACATTTATTTTTGTTAGCTGTCAACGCGCCATGTACAGATATGTACAGTAGTAAGACTTAATTATCTTTAGATTTAGATACTGAGGTACTGATCACGTACACACATGCGCCCGCCCGCACGCACGCACACACACACACACACACACACACACACACACACACATATATATATATATATATATATATATATATATATATATATATATATATATATATATATATATATATATATATATATATATATACATGTATATATATATATATATATATATATATATATATATATTATATTGATAATTAGATAACATTCCAGTGGGGTTTTACTTCTGTTTATCAAAGAATATTTTATTTGCCATCATTTTGCATTATTTCTAAGAAAAGTAAATATGTGTAGTGTAATCGGAATGTAGTAATTAATATACGATCATTGGATCAACCGAATGTGCTCCCCTTCTCTGCTTTTAAACCGACCAATCAACCGATCATTTTAAAGGCGTTGCCATGAGAAACATAGAAATAGCTAGAGTAGTCTATATTCAAATATTAAACGGGAATGCGGTCCTATATATCATTCCAAATGTCCACATCCATTAGGTAAACACCGTCAACTTTTTTCCAGATGTTGATATCCACACCTTTGCCAATCTCCGACCCATCCTCATGGTATGTGGTAAATTTGCCAACCGTGTACCCAGTGTTTTCGTCAATGATGCCTACTTCGTCTTCGGTTAAGGTCATCTTTGCAACCCCGGCCTTACGTAGTCCAATTATCTCATCTGCAAGTGCTGTAGATTAACATTAAAGTAACCGTGCGTTAGTAAATCCCATGGTTGTCACACTATATTGACTGATATGATGATTAGTGAAGACATGAAGATCCTAGTAAACAGTCTAATTCTTCAATTTGTGTGGTTTATGCCATGTAATGTCTGTTACGAACCTCTTCAATGACTCTGAATGTAAAATTGTGAAAATCTGTTAGACGAAATTGCAGATTCAGTGTTCCACATGCACAAAGTTATTAAATGATGGGTATATATTTCCATCAATAAGAATAAATGTGTGTCTTTCATGTCTGACTGTGTTTTTGAACTTGATTGATTGATTGATTGATTGATTGATTGGTTGGTTGGTTGGTTGGTTGGTTGGTTGATTGATTGATTGATTGATTGATTGATTGATTGATTGATTGATTGATTGATTGATTGATTGATTGATTGATTGACGAATGCGGTCTGTATATCTTCTTTTTTTTCATTTTTGATTAGAGGGGCACAGTCCATAGTTGTATGGTATTCATTGAATACTTTATTTTATATTGAAATGTATTCTTGTTTCATTCATACATACAGCTCTCACTAGAAGATATGACATAATTTTTTATTTCCAAACCTCATTGTGTATTCTAAGCACCTAGTACGCAAGGAGAAACAACTGAACTGACGCGACATATACTTTGAAACTTTACGGCACTATTTGTTCAAAACTGGGTCAAACTTAACCGCTCACCCTTGCCGAAGCCGCCACTTGATGAAAAGGGATCACCGTCATCACGTAATTATTAAACTTTGAGTAGCCAATCCAGACCCCACCCCCTCTCTAACTTGTAAAAGTAAGTTTAAACCATACTGATCACATAACCGCATATCTTTATCAACCCCCCCCCCCTCATTTATGGTTATTTTATATATGTATCTGGATTTAACAATGGCGCATGACCTTGTAAGGGGACGTTGTTACTGACTTGCATTTAGCACTGCATTACTCTCAGGTTTGAGTGTATACCGTACTCCCTACCCGTAATCAGCTTCGCTACCAAACACGACACTTAGTATTATCCTGTCATAAAAGTGTATTTACCAAATATACGACACTTTCATGTTCAACTTTTAAATGTTCTACATGCCTTGCCTTCCGAATGTAACAGCTTTCCCCGCTCCCATAATCCTGCAGTCCTCGGTGTAGAGGTCTGGCATTTTGTCGTCTTTTTTGGCATTTAGAGTCTCCATAAACTTCTTTCTGCCTGCTAAAATTCCAGCCCGCTGTTCCTCATTCATAATTGTCGTACAGAATCGTGAATGGCTTTAAAGAAACCTTCAACGTTACGAAGACGTGCAAAGTCCAACGAGTGTCCTAATTCCTTACCCGGTCAGGTAATAATGTCGTGTACTTAGGGAGAAGTCATTATTTACGGCCTGAGGGTCACTGGTAAAATTTCTCCCTTTATACCTCCATGATTAGCGATTTCACATACACGAGGTGACTGAGCTACTGGAGAAGTGAGGACCGGCTGTTGGCTTTCGGCAAAAATTGTTTTGTGTATTATTAGCATGTATTTTGCAAAGTGCGAAAATTAAAAGCCGTATCATTAATTCCAAATTTCATATGAATAATTTAAAATTATATACATATTATAGAAATTTATTTATGTACAACGGTTAAATTCTAATGTTAGAACACCTTTTAAAGTTATATCATGGTGAAAGAGTTTTTATTTTTTGTTAATGAAGTATAAACTACGTCAAGCTTGCTTGCTTAGTGATAACGTGGAGGTAGGAAGGACTTCCTATATATCTCCATGATGATAAGTTGTTTCCAGGTCCTACACTTTGTGTCAATATACTAGTAACTCATTGGGGAAGATAGAACGATGATTCTTAAAGGGGTACGCCACTAGCACTCAAGGAAACAGAGACATTTTCATAAACTATGGGCCGGGTTCTGAGAGTCATTTCATTATTTTACATCGTCTACAATTATTAGCGATTTCAGAGAAACATCAAGTTGATCTTGTTTATAGGAGATGTTTGCTATTGCATCATGGGAGACAGCAGAACTACATTATTCAATGGTTGAACACTGAATATTCATGAGTACAAAATGCTACACACTTGAGTGTGAAACAGCTGTCCTGAATCAAAAAATGTGTGTGGAGGGTCTATGGGTGCAGACTGAATGTGATCATAGACCCTCCAGCAACGGTCTATAATGTGATGCAGTAATTATTTCATGCGTTTACCCAGTTTGTTTACAAATCACTTCCTGTTCGTGCAATAGCAAACCTTTTTACGCATTTTAAGTAGTTTTTTTTTATTATTGAGTTACAAACACAGACTTGGTCTATGCTGGTTCACATTGTTTTATCAAGTACAGAAATAATCCAAAATCCAAAATAAATACCAATTTCTCATCCATATGTTGAATGTTGCTGAAATTATTACTTGTTCAACAACAAGTGGCCACTAATCTTATTAATTCACCACATGTTGACTATTGATACAAAAATAAATACATTATGTTATGAGTTCGATATACACAGTTTCTAATATTCACCAGACATGCTCATTGACGCTCTACAAGTTACACCATAAAATATGAGCTCTCAAATTGGGTGGATATCATGCTTGTACAAAAGTGTCTGCTATAAATTTTGGGAGCTATGTATACCTGATTAACTATAACGAGTTGGCGAGTGGTGGAGAACAAACTGATCATCACTGAGCTGAGAAAAGGGTCAAACCTTGTACGACAGGTGCTGGTAATAATAATTTGCTCAGGCCGCAGAACTGTAAACCAAATTCTGTAGTGAACACTGAGAGTCTGCGTGTGAAAAGAATGAATACTTCGAAGGAGAATGACTTCAACCTCGCTGATATCTACGACAAACTTTCTGAAAATACAACTTTATCATATGCAAGTGATCACAACGGATATACAATGACAGAAACTGCCATTCTTGCCACGATTTTATCTTTCATCATCTTTCTGGCAGTTGCGGGGAATTTACTCGTCTTGGTCACTTTTGCTATAGACAGAGGAATCCGTACACATGTGAGCAATATATACATTCTGAATCTGGCATTTGCAGACTTTATAGTTGGGGTTGTGTCGTTGCCGTTGAACATGGCATGGCTGTTGTTCGGCCATTGGCCGTACGGTCGGACAGTTTGCAGATTTTGGTTGGTGGTCGATTATACGGTTTGTATTGCATCAGTCTTTGGTATCATATTAATCAGCCTCGATCGTTTTCTTTTGGTGACATTAAAAATGAGATATTGGGTGTTTCAAACTCGGAATAGAGCCAGTTGTATTATCATCACATCCTGGATTCTTGCTGTATGCTTCTATGCCCCAGTGATCCTGGGTTGGGAACGTATAAGGGGTGAATCTGTGATAGACTACAAGAAAGATTGCGAAATGGAAGGTATTGGCAATTTAACCTACGACATCGTTACGATTTTTATTGAATTCTTGATTCCTATGTCTATTATCGTATATTTGAACACAAGAGTTTACGTCAGCATACGTAGAATGTCGCGACAGGTCGACATTTTAAAGAGAGGGACTTCACAAGCAATTGCCAAACGTTCCAACAACACCGAAATGGCATTAAGAACAACAACCTCTCATGAATCGTCGGATGACAACGTCAATATCAGATCGGAGCAAAACCAACCTAACAAAAACAGTCAACGGGTTCCGTCGAATTCTAAGAAAGACCAATCGTCTGCGAACGAAAGCATAACACACGTGAAGCACAAAAAGGCAGCAAAGACCTTGGCTATCATTGTTGGAGTATTCGTCGTTTGTTGGATGCCCTACAATGTCTATCTTCTCTTGATAGCATCATGTAGTTCATGTTGGAGTGACGTTTCTTGGGAAATAACAAACTATTTGTTGTGGTCCAATTCAGCACTGAATCCGTTGTTGTACGCGATGACCAATGTACGCTTTCAAAGGAACTTTATTTTCTGACATTCGGCAAAAGAAGTAGGAAGGTACAACCAACAGTGTAAGTTCTACACCATCGCATCGACAGTGCCCTCGCTTCAATCAAGATCTTAAATGTAGGCATACATTTGTATTTTGACTAGAACCAGTTAACACACAATCAACACTATGGTCAATATTTTTTTACAATATTTTTTACCATCAATGCATGTTCTAAATTATCTCATATGTAAAGCTTGCATTCTAAAGATATTACCTAATTATCAAAAATGATTATTTATGCATAATTTATTGTATGCAACTGGTTCTAGTTAAAATACAAATGTAGTAAACATTACAAATTTAATAGGTCTTTTATTATTCTTCCAAAAATAAGTGATATATTTATTGATACACCCATCCCTTATTGTGTTCACTGACAAATCTTGACAAAATAAAATGTGTTGACATTGTACGTCTCCTTCGTTTTGGTTTGTTTTTGAGGGTCAACAGCTGTGAGCGTAACATATGTTTATCTTCAGACAAATTAAATGCCGTAAACAACTTATGAATACACCATTAACCAGATTTTAACTGAATGCCTCCTGTAAGGAGGCAACCACCATAGACTTTTGGTCCTACACATATTGTTGGAATGCAAAATTCTGAACTGTGGCTATTTAATACATGGTGTACCCCTTAAGTGGAAAATTGATTATATGAAACTATATGACAAAGCTTGCATAGTTAACATATTGCCTAATTATCGAAAAATCATCAATTAAGCGAATAAACCATTAAGATTATAAGGTGTACATGAACAAGTTTTAAAGGACATTTGCACTTTTTTACCATCGATGCATGTACTAAATTATCTGAAATTTAAAGCTTACATTCTACAGATATTGCCTAATTATCAAAAATGATTATTTATGCAAATTACACATCGCAATTAAAAACTAAAAAAAAAAATACATCAAGCACGTGTGATTTGTTATGGCTGATGTATGTACCAAATTATATAAAATTTGAAGCTTTCTTTCGTCAGATATAATCACTAATTGTATAAATTAGTCCTTAAAACTAAAAACTTTACAACAGGCTTTATAAGATATATGTGCTTTGTTATGGTTGATGTATGTGCCATGGAATTTGTAGTGTGCATTCTTCTAGATATAGCTTAATCACTGAAATAATTAATTTATGCAAATTGAATCATTTAAAGTAAAGGGTATGTCAACAAACTTCATAGGACATGCGCATTGTTATGTTTAATATATATACCAAATTATATGACATTTTAAGCTTGCATTCTAAAGATATAGCCTAATTACCAAAGATCATTAATTATGCACATTTCTCATTAACACTAAAAAAAACCTGTCAAGTAGCTTGATAGGATATGCGTGCTTTGTTTTGGTTGATGTATGTACCAAATGTTGTGGAGTTTGAAGTTTGCATTCTTAAGATATGGCTTAATTACTGAAAATCATTAAGTATGCAAATTATTTATTAAAACCACAAGCTACATCTGCGTTTTGTTATGGTTAACGCATATAACAAATTACGTTGAATTTGAAATGTACGATAACACTTTTAGTTAGTACTTTTATGTAGGTAGGCCAGTTGTCTGGGAATTTTACATATACTGTTCTCACCTCTTCCCCACCGTCTCCAACTACTCTGTCAAATATAACATTGCGTCATTAGGTGGGGCTACATATCTCTGACGGCTACCCCCACCCACACTATTGTATTGTACCGTTACCTAAGCTGTATTACTGATTCTTGCATACCATTTCGTGCACCATTTCGCGATCGAGCGAAGGTTTTTTTCCCCTGAGGTTGTTTGACCAAAAGTTCAAGTAAATTCACGTTGAACATTGCAACTGAGACAGAACTTTTTCAGCCAACGTGTTGTGAACTATTGGAATGAATTACCGGATTATGTTGTGACTTCTAGAACAACCAATACAACTCTTTCAAGGCAAATTCGGATCGCTGTCTGAGCAAAGATGAGCTGGCACCAGATCATTTTTCACAACACGTTTATCATTACGTCACAGACGGTGTCAATATAGAATGAATAAATTAATTATTTTGATTTCAAATATTCAAATCCTTTATGCAGTAATCAGAATGCATTTCTATCTGAGGTCTTGTATAACAAAATCATCATTTAATAATTCCAGGAAATCGGAAATGAAATTAGCTGCAAAATAAATAAAATTCAATCAATCAATCAATCAATCAATCAACCAACCAACCAACCAACCAACCAACCAACCAACCAACCAACCAACCAATCAATCAATTGTTGACTCATAAGGTGACTGGATATTGTGGCCAAATTTGAAGTTCTATGCGATTTGTTCATTCCTTTCCGGCAATATCCTCACTAAAACAAAACTGAATATGGGGGAATTTTTTGGCCTAAATTTTCCGGGTTGGATAAAACAGATTCAGAAAAATACTGACAAGAGCTGAACGCATCATTCCATACCATTACACATGGATACTTCTCCAGATGTATTGTATACTTTACATCATCACCAATCCGGTTAAAACATAATGTAGGAATAGGAGTCAATTCCTTTATTTTCATCAATTTCCTTGTATATATTTGTTTGTTTGTTTTTAATTTAGAGCGTTAACTGCAAGAATGACAAAGATAAAAATCAAACAACAACATATGAAGGAAGGAAACAAAGGCCAAGAAAGGAATTAATCCATATTCCTACATCGGATTTTAATCAGATTGGGTCACCACAAGTCTAGAATTTGTCCTTGTCATTTTAAAATATAAATACCAAATTATACCAAAAGATGAATGCTGTTTGTGACATATCAATTTATTTGTATGAGATGCTACAAGGAAATAAAATATACAGATTTGGCATTATTGGACAAAAGAAAGTAAGAACTGATAAACATATGTAAATCATATGCAAAGTATTAGTTTGTTGGTACAAATACATTCTTTCCTATGAGTAAGATTATCTCATACTTGATGAATATATTAAAATGATCAAAAATCAGACATGTAACATTTTTGTACAGTCAAGTACACAGAAGTAATTCTAACAGTGAAAATCAGCTGAATCATAATTTCATAATAATCTCTCAATTTGGTACACATTTCAGAATTAGAATCATTTTGCTCTCCCCACAGGGAAAGCTTTAAAACGATTTTTTACTAACATCTGTAGTAATATAAATATGGCACAAAGTAATCATCTCAACTCTACAGTCAAATCTTTTTTCAGAATTTTTTTTTATGAAGACATATTTACACAAGGTTTTGCTGGAAGTAAAGCTGCTACACAGCATATACCCATTAAAATATTAAGAACATTATGGTGGTAAATAAAAGTACAGTATATCAGTATGGTGGTAAATAAAAGTATATCAGACTCTATAGAGGCCTGCACTGAAAACCATCATGATATCAGTATGGTAAGCCTGGTTTGGTTCCAGAAAGCTCTATACATGTTTATAATTTATGAAGGTAAGAATTATGTCTGAAAGATATATGTTTTTTAACAATACACAGCCTTTCAGACGATACAAATACTCTCCTTTGTGTAATGGATGAATGAAGTGCACATTTTTCACTCTCAAGATATATTATGTGACAATCACTGAGACTCATATTCTCATAACAAACATCTATTCTAGTATATCAATGAAGTCAGGTTATTGAATTTATGTATTTTGCCACTCAGGGGGTGGGGGCCTTTCTATTATCTCTATGTTTTACCACTAGGGGGTATCATTTATTCCAAAGGCCTTTATTTGTGCTTCAAATCTTTCACTAAGCACACTGTGCCTCGTTTGTGAACAATAACACTGAATCACTGTATTGTCTTATGTGGGAGATTCCTATTGCACATTGCTCATCAAATTGTCATCTGAAATTTGTCTTGCCAAAATCAACTTTATGTGCATAAAGAAATCCCATTCTAAATTTCATCAGTTTTATCATTACGCTTTACAAAAGAAAATGTGTACATTATCACAAAAGTGTGCAAAATTCAATTGTTATGACAATATAACTAGATGTTTACATGACCAAATTAGTGTTTTTATTGCTATAGCTATTTCTAATTACACTAAATCCCTATACTATTAATTTCATTTCATTACAAAGAATTATCACTATTTACATTGGCATAGAACAATCAACATTTTCTGTCATCCTATAATAGTTCATTTCCTCTTTTTCAGTTCTTCAAATCTCCTTGTGAGATCATCAAAGTCAACATCATCTCCAGCAGTAGATTGTGATCCCACTGTGTTATCCAGTGGTGGTAGGCTGTTTGTAGGGACTGCAGGCAAGTCTGGTATGCTGGCTGCTGCATCTTTCCCTGGTAATGGTCCAGCGTCTGGAAAGCTTGGTGGTGGTGGCGGTGTAGGTGCCGGTGCTGATGGTGGTGTGAAGTTTGAGGGCCTCATACCACCAGGTCCAGGTGGAGGAGGATCTGTGATATGTAAAACGACACAAATTTGTATGACAATTAGATATCACAGAGTATGATTCTTGGAAAATGAGAAGTTCACGAATCCTAAGTAACTATCCCAAATATTTTCACAACTGTGAACTAATTCCTCCTAATATTCTCTCTAAGCCCTTCCTATTTTCACAAATTATGCTAAATTGTTTAGCTCATCTCGAGAGAACTCACTAATCTAAATGTTTTCCTATTCATTTATTTCATGTTACTGCATACACATCTAACTTTTTGTTCGAAAATTCAAAAGAATCACTTCAATATCATTTCTTTCTGTTTTGTCAGAAACTTCCTACAAATGATGCTTACTTCCAAATTTTGAAGGAACACACATAATGAGAAAAGTAGCTTAAGTAAATTAAATGCATAACAATTAAATGAATGAAATGAAACATTCGCCTATCAAATATTTCCACACAATAAACCTTTACTTACATACTGAATCTCTCATTGCATCTTCATATGGAGGGGCCTGTAAGAGAAATAATATCAGAAATATATCAATATTTTAAGTATTCTTAATCTGATCGATACAAGTCACATGACACAAGCAATATATAATGACTGAGTTTATTCAAATTTACATCATCCAAACATTACTTCTGTTTGATTGGTTGAGGACTTTGAACATTGAACTTTATCCTTGGTTTTATTGCCAGTCTGTGTGGCACACCATATTGCATAGCTATTTATCTCAAGACAGCATAATTATAATATATATATACACCAATGATAGTTTGAATAATGGATTTTTATATGTGCTGCATGTAGGTTAGTTGATCATTTCCTCAGCATGAGAAAACTGACTAAACTGACTATAATGTGACACTCAAAACTTACACTTCTGAAGCATTCAAGCAAGAGACACAAGCTGAGTTGATAAGTTTTCAGGGGGTAATTTTTACTGTACATTGAAAAGTGCATGCAGTAATTGTACTAACTGAGACACTAACTACCACTTGATATGGCAGAACTTAATGCTGATAGTCTGGCATAATACATAAGTGATTCTATGACAGAATTTAGTGTACGGTTATATATTATAAGTCATTAAGTGTGCTAACAATGCCCAAATGACAATTATTATCATTGAAGGTATGCAGCAATATCAATATTATATGGTACTAGAAGTTTAACAATGGCCAATGACAATTATTATCATTGAAGGTATGCAACAATATCAATATTATATGGTACTAGAAGTTTAACAATGGCCAATGACAATTATTATCATTGAAGGTATGCAACAATATCAATATTATATGGTACTAGAAGTTTAACCATGCCCAATGACAATTACTATCATTGAAGGTATGTAGCAATATCAATATTATATGGTACTAGAAGTTTAATCAAGGCTTTATGTGAGTATTTTCAACTGCGTAAAAAGAACTTTTAAACTCAGCTAACTTGTGCCACTTTAATAAGATGTTTGTTGAGGTTTGTCACATTGAACCATACTTTAAACACTCTTTCCATATCAAAAATCATACATGATAGCATAGCTATGGTCCTGCATACAAAATCATTCTGTAGCTCTCAGGGGGAAATGAAAACATTTAGTACAATCTACAAAACATCTTCAGCTTAGAGGATTACACACAAAATCACCGTGTCATATTCATTTCATATTCATTCTGCAAATTCATATAAGGTTGATAGAAATATGGCTTTACTGGATCTGACTACTTTCCAACTACCGGTAACATTTTGTAAAAATTATGACAACAGAAAGGCTAATGTTCATATCCTTTCAACCAATCATCCATGTTTAACAAAATCATGAAAATAAGTGAGTTTATAGAATAAAGGAATTTGCAGAGAGTAGTACTGATTTGTTATGTCCCATATTAATGAGATTTATGAAAAATAACAAAATTGTCAGAAAGCTATTGACAGTAATCCCAAATATTCAATGACATCTCATAGACATTCAGGGTGTACCTGTACTACAATGGGATGATGTGTCTCTCTAGAGGCACATGCAAGAAGTTGGAGTAAACTTAGCTGGATACTACAACTGAAGATGGGTCTTCTCTGATTCACATGTCTCTATTGAGATAATAGACTGTAAGATACGTTGTGACGCTTTGCCCTCACCAGCCGATGTGTGAGGGCGCCCTGTCACGGCGTACCTTACAGACTATTGAGATAGGTGATGTCAATAGGTGTACACCCCTGATGACGTGAGATGTTGGTGAAATGCTGGGACTATCAGAGTAACAACAATTTATGTTAAAAGTGCAGGAACCCAGAGTTGAAAAACAGCCATTCTCTCATGATTTATATGAAATACCTTGTCAGGACTAAAAATCAATGCATGTACACCAAGTGAGAAGAACAAATGTAAGCGTGCTTCACCAAGATATACATTTGTGATTTAAAAAGACTGTGTATTCAGACAACCAGACAAGTGATCCCAGCTGTGTTAGCATTGGTATTCAAATGAAGGATGCAATATAAAATTTGAATAAAACTGAACCTCTGAAGTTAAAACTGTCACTACATAAACTATAATGGAGAAATTTACTTAAGTGTGGATGTAGAGTGTTACAGAGCTGCAGGCCATGTCCCAAATAGGGATGAATAGGAATCAAGTAAAGTAAAGGTATAGGAATATTGAGTTGTCAGAACTTATAATTATTAGAAATACAGTTATCAGAAGAAAGGAGGTGCGTTTTTTAAATCTGCATTGTAATTATGAGATTGCATAGTATTTCTATTAAAGGTACATAGTCCAGGACTTTACTCTTTTATCTTAAATTTATTCTAGTTTTACAGAACATATTAAACGATTTTTTTATTAAAATATCTGTGAGTCATACAGTGTTATTTTATCATTATTCTCAGTCATTTTATTTCAATAAAGCCTCAGGTACTTATGAAGAAATATCTAGTGCACACTTCCTGTTTTGTTATACTATGGCAGTACATTGCCATGTAGGTCAAAATGTATATTCAAGGAAACAACATCAATTTTTGTAGCCATGATTACCTACCTTGTGTACATATAACAAGAGAAATTTTCATCTACATATTTCTCTATAAACATGTGACATGAGAAAATGACAAAGTCGCACTGCAAGACTCATTCATTAAGGCTTTGTTTTTTTTCACTACTTTTCTTCTTTATGCTGATATAGTAAGAATATAAAATTTAAAAGGCTTTCCAGACAAATTAGGAAAAGAATAAAGTTCTAGACCATGTCCCTTTTGAAGGAAACTATAGCACATATTTGTAAGGTACATCCAGACTGCTGCCATGAACTCACCGGTGTCATATTTCTAGACACTTCCCCATTGTATGAAGGAGGTGGAGCACTGGCTGCTGGAGGTCGACTTGGAAGGGGAGGTGGTCCTCCCTTCTTAGAGGTTGGAGGGGGAGAATATGTTGCAGCAGGAGGAGGAGGAACAACAGGTGCATTCTGTGAACAAAAATGCAAAACTCAAAGCTATGCTAAAAGCAATGTAAAAATATAAAACGAAAGAAGTAAGAACTACAAGAAAAACTAATTCATGGCAAAGTAAAGTAATTCAGGCAGGAAACAAATAAAATGATAACAAACTAATGATTATATGTTCCTCTTAAAAACATGCATTTAGAAACTTGCAATTCAAAATGGGTCAGAAAAAATAACAAACAACATTCGCCGATTAAAAAAAATGCACTCAAAAAGTGAGCTACATTTTGAAAATATACCTTTTCATCATTCTGTAATGATAAAATTAATGTCACTGTATAACAGGCAACAAAACATTACATCATCATCATGCAGGGCATTACTTAAACAATGAAGAAAACATGTGGTGTACGGGTTAATAAACAAATGTGCGCAATTAATCTACCGGTAATCTGGTTATTTCAAATTAAACAAAATATATAATTATACACATACAATTAATATTGGGTGGGGAAATTCAAGGATATCAACGTTGACAATTATACATAAGAAGGGTTATTTTGATTAGATCTAGTATTCTCCTTGGGATCTTCCAAAAGGTGTTTGAGGACTGATAACTAATTCCTCATAGCTGGCTTGATGTTATGACAGTATGGTGATGATCTGTTCACCTGAAGATGTTGCTTTTTGTGGCCAGGGATTCAATTCAATGCCAGGTTCTCGCATTAGTGCTAACTTATCAGTGGAGCCATAGGAGATAACTAATGGGACCATTCTTTGTTTTTGAGCAACATTCTCAATAGCTCTGACCACACCTAAATTTTAACCCTAATCCAACATTGATAGCTTCTAAATCTCATACAGTCATCAGGGTATTTGCTACAAATTGGGAACCCCAATAACTGAGAGAGGAAAATTTGTAAAACTTGCACAGATTTTCAAAACTTGTACTGTAATTTTGGTGAGGAACTCTGGTAAAAATGTAAAGGATTTCAGGTAGGTTTCACATACTTTATTGACTTCAGTAAAAAAAATGCTCACAGCAAAAACACTGAGCAACTACTTTGATTCTTTTCATGAAGTAGTTTGAAATTCTCATATGTTACCTTGACCTTTTATCTTATCTAGGAGAGAACAACACTACCAGCATCTAATATTAATACTCAGTCCTGTGTTAGTATTTTTAAAACCTTGTCCCCGCCCTCATATTAGAATGTGCCTATAGAACAATATGTATAAAAGGTTATTGGAGCATAGCACTTTCTAATAAGGGGTGAGTAGGTTAAAGTGATGATGCACGTATTGCCATAGTCCAATTTACAATTTACATGTATATAATCAAATTCTTACCAACCAGTTCAGCAAGATAGTTTTACAATTACCATTATTTATGGGGAGAAATAAAAAATAAACAAACAAACAGCTTTAGTTGGTTTTTCTTTTGCAGTAACAATAACATATTAGAGTTGTTAGTTTATGTCCCCTACATATACTGTATCCAATTGTTTTCTTTCTGCCTGGCAGTATGGTGTACTCCAGTGTGTGTCCACAATTTGATGTGCCACTGATGCACAATAATTTCTTGCGACTCAACAAAATTTGATGTTCCCCTATCCTTACTATGTGGATACTAAGAGTAACAATTTTCATCATTTTGAACCATAACAAACATATTTTCTTTTATTAGAATAGAGATATATTTGTGTTCCTGAAAGTACATGTATCATATTAGCTGGGTAGGAATGTCACTCTCACCAAATTTTGTTTGTCAGCCCCTTATTTTTATCATTTTCAGGAATATTTGTATCTAACTAACTGCACGCAATACACAACTGATACCTTCTTTAACTAACATTCTAGGTAGTATTTCACTACACTTCCTTTGTTTTTCTGTAACTACTTGATACAACTTTGTCTAAACTATGAAAACTATATCAATTTATAGTAATTACAATGGTATCAGACAACTTACCTAGGTAGACAATTTTGATTGGCTAAATACGGCAAATAACTAGAAACTGCAATAACTCACAATCTGAACACTGACTGAACACTTTGGCCCTGGTGATAAATAAGTCTTAAAGTTCTTGTACTCAATATTCAAAGAGTATCTGGTAATGTACGGCATGTATTTGTACACAGCAATTTATAGAAATTTCATAGAAATCATAAGGTCTGTAATATTAAGGTGAATGCAAAAACGGCTGTAAACATCCAACAAGGTTTTGCATTGGTGTATGCTTCATACAGTACAATTCATATCATTGTAAATATGTTATGTTTTCACTATCTCAGAGCACACAACATGGACATGTTGGCATTACTTACCTGATGTGAAGGTTGTGAAGGGTATGCAAATGGCATATTTGGATTTGGTGGTCCAACACTGGGTACGGCATTAGTAGGTACCATCGGTGCTGCCCCACCACCGCCGCCACCACCACCAGAACCACCGCCATATCCACCACCATATCCACCACCTGGTGGCCCACCATATCCTCCACTGGAACCACCAAATCCACCACCAGGTGGTGGTGGTGGTCCACCCATACCACTACTACCTCCTGTACTACCAGGAGGACCACCCTTACTAGGTGTATCATCTAGTAGTAAGAGATCATCTGCAGTTAGAGGATTGAGATCTGCTGAGTCCTATAACAAGATAAAAGAGTACATTACATGTTTAGAAATAGGAATTAAAATCATGAATTAGGATGAATTCATTTTTATATTCAACTATTATTCTGCAGAGATATAAATGACAAAGATAAATCCTCCTTTTAAATGCATGTATACTGTGCAACAAATACATCAGTGGTTTTTCTAAAGTTTGGGAACTGGTGTAATAGAGTAGGGAAACCTGGTGAACCTTTTAAAGATGTGTATGCCATGTCATAAAACGTAGGGAACACACCGTACAATGTCCGGGAAAGCCAGGTGGACTTTTCTTACTTTGCAAGATATATTATGGCAATACTAAATATCTACTTGCATTTGTACACTTTACTGTATTATATACATTACTGATGTAAAAGTATGACCCTCCAAATTAACTTCATGTGCAATTTTTGAAATTGACGGATACATATATTGAGACCACAAAGTGATTTGAGAATTCACAAATTGCTTAACATTCTAAATTTTCATATACATGTACTCACTAGAACTTCTAAATCTGGTTCATAAGGTATATTATGACTCCTTGCAATTTCCTGTAAATATCTTTCTACTAAGATCTTTGGTGGTGGTTTGGGGCTCAACTTGAGCATAAACTGAAAAGATATAATAAGAAAACATGTATGACTATGAAAAGACATTGAAAATTTGATCAACTCAGTTCATATAATGATACATCATCATGTCAGTGCAGTAAGGTTGTATCTGCTATGCAATTGTACAGGCAGATACGACCTTACTGCACTGATGTGATGAGTCATGTAGTAACAAACTATGAACAGAGATGTGATACTAACTACAACAAAAGAACCGTGGCATCTTTCATAACTCAGTCATTCTTCCGCTATCAAATACATTATTTTTATAGAAAAATGGTTCCCAAAAAAAATTCCTATCATTTCAAAAATAATATCACTATTTATCTATGTATATTATATTTATCTCTTCACTTATTTTGATTCCAAAACAGCTGCAGCTATTAAAGTTATATGACAAATCTTCCAACTCTTTATAAATAAAAAACTTATCCAAGGTCCATCCCAATGTTAGTCATACACAATCATTTTACAATCAATACATCTACTTTCTCAAGAAATTTGTTCGTTATGATTGGTGTCTTACCCTTTCATTAACAGTTCCTGTTTCATTAGCTCTTGCAAGCTTTCCATATTCTTTACCGTATTTGAGACAAAGTTGTTGTGAGACCTGAAACACCAAGATAAAACATTATTCAGAAGTTCATGAATCACAAAAGTCTTTTGTATGTTATCTACAGAGGTCATCCAAATGACCTTTCTGGAAAGGTATAGCATGAAATGATGGGTGCTCTAGCTAACATTAGCTAATGGATATACTTTGCATACAAAATGAAGTGATGTTAGGGCAGTCTTATCAGTCACTGGGGATCAATCACAAATGAAATGAAATGGCAAATCATCCAATTTGTAGCAAAACATGTATTGTCACTTCCCAGTATATTACATTTACATACACGTTCATAGCTATAGGTTACATGGTAAGAATAACAAGACATTAACCTATGACCTTTTTACTCAGAATCAACCTATGACCTTTGTGACATCATACTACATAAACCTCAGTAACATCTGACTGCATCCTATATGCATCTCATTAACCTATGACCTTTGTGACATCATACTTACCACTCCAACCTCATGAACATCTGACTGCATCCTTGGTGCAGCCCATATGATTGTTGATATAGCTTCAGCAAGTCCATCATCTAATGTTTTAGTGCTTTCTATCAAACCAAACCTTGCAAGTAATAAATCACAATACAACTCTAAAAGTTCCATGGCTTCTACCAAATAGTCTTCTCTAATGATGTGTTCTACCTGGATAAATAAAATAACAAAATAGTCCGTTTAGTTTATGTGTTTGACAAATAGGCTTGATGGGGGGGTGGGGGGGGTCATCATAAGCCATGTCCTCTTTTTATTATGGCAACACTACAGGCTTACATACCCTGTGTTAGAGGAAAAATATGCTGTGGGTTACAAATTTCCAAATCTTCTAGTCTACGAAATCTTGAAGCCACATTGATATAAATGGGGTGTGATTATTGCATACATGGAAAGACATTATGGGACAAATCTTTAATGTTAAATATGAGCTCAAAAATGACCTACACTTGTACCATGAATCAATAGACCATCAATTTCTAACAAATAAATGAGAACACCTACTCTGATCCTGGCTCTTTCATCTTTACCAGTAGCAATATAGTCTGCAATCTCTCGTCTTGCTTTCTGTGCCATTTCAGCTGCAAAATAACAAAATTATTGATTTACATTTGAGAGATATGGTACCTGTTTTTATCACCTATTTATCTTTGAGTAGTGTACCCAAAGACAAATATAGCATATATCCAGCTGTTCCCTTCTTGTAAAAAGACAGAAAGTACAAATCCTTGTACATAAGTTGTAAATCAAAACCATTGTGATATACGGATAATTATATGGTGGTATTCTTATCAACACATACCTGGTAGTAGTTCTCTTTGCTTCATGAGGCAGCCCCCCCCCCCCCCCATCCCCACCCCAACTCCCTCCTCCTTCCATTATTACCAGAAGTGGTATGAACTATAAACTGCATCTTGTCAAGCGGATGTTAAAATGTTATGAAATAGTTGGTGACCATACGTACTGCTTAGAAAGGTGTTACATGTGTATCAAAAAGTCCTGTTTCCTGGAAAAGCACACGAACCAGTGAAAATCTCAAATAGAAGAGTTTAATATCAAATCCTTACTCTTTTTCTTTTCTAATAATTTCAACCTATTGATGGACAATCTGAGATTGGTTTTCAGCTTGGCGCCTTTATATCCACTTCCAAAAGACATCTTGCTGGCTGTAGTAGAACAAAAAAAGACATCAAACACAGAGTTTAGAATTGGAAAGACCACCAAGATTTGTATTGGAGATCAACTATCTGACATGACTTACACAGGTCATAACGATTTGGCATCGATGAACTTATTTTTCAATGTAATACATTAAAGGATAAGTGTCATATACCAACCTACATACACGTATATAATATACTTACGTATGTACACACATACATACATACATACATACATACATACATACATACATACATACATACATACATACATACACACACACACACACACACATACATACATACATACATACATACATACATACATACATACATACATACATACACACACACACATACATACATACATACATACATACATACATACATACATGTACATACATACATGTACATACATACATACATATATACATACATATACACATGTGCATATGTGCATATGTACACACACTCACATCCCACACATATGCATGTACAGTGACACACACACATCATTAATCAGTTTTAACATACAATTGAATCACTCATGCATGGATCTCTAGTATAAGTAACTAGTAGAACTAGTATGAAAGTGTCCGATTCTGCAGTAATGTGTTTTTACAGTGTATAAACATCAATCTTAATAAACATATACTAGCCGTCTACGTAGAGAGTTCCAAATCTCTAATGTAGGTGTATTAGTTTTGAACTTCAAATGCACTACAGAAAGTGGCAGGGGGAACAAAGTAGTAAAACCAAAACTCTATGAATATGCTGAGGATGTTTCAAGATCAGTCTGCCCTCTAAACCAATTCGATGTGCCACTGATGCACACAATTTCTAGTGATGCACCAAAATTTGTTGTTCCCCTATCTTTTACTATGTATTAACCACTAATGTGGGGTTTCGTTCATTTTGACACAAAACAACATAATTTGGCTACATTAGAGGGCACACTGTGCAGGATACTTCATTGTTTTCTGTCAACAGAACTATGACATGAATATGAAATTATGACCAGTGCCACCAGACTGACTCAACCACCTATGGTCAGATATTTGTACATTGTCAGAAACATAAAAAAAAAAACTATCAAGACATACAGGTAACTGTTTGAATTGATAATTTTACATGCCGAGATCAAAGATGGATTACGAAGATCTCTACTGCACATAGCCCATCGCCTCTTAATTACCTGAATGGCCAAGTACATCACTACTCATCACAAATATTCGTCTTAATTCCTACTCTGTCCAAGCATAGATTTCATTATTGTCTATGGTCCAAGCATGGATTGGAAGTATAACCCACTGGGTTGGTGATACTACCAATTCCATGGTCACTACAACTTACAAGGATCAAATTTAATTAATCGTTGTCAAGTCATTATTAAAACCTCGACTTTATATTTTTCACAAAATAAGCTATGCTAGTATATGGGCTATTTATTTACCCGGTTGGAGGAATGGAGGAATTTCATTTCTTTGCAAAAAAAAACACCTTTCATAGTGTGTTTGATCATATTTTGTCATGTTTGTCTAAAACGCGGAAGTAAAACAAATGTCAAGTACAAAGTGTTTATATTTGGATTGAATTTGGAAAGATGTGTCTATGCCTGGGGACATCGTTTCGTAGTTGCCATATCTTTGAGCGTTGTTCAATAAAAATACATTTGTTCCTTACCTGTTGTAACGGCTTAACGCTACGTGTATATGCAGAAATATATCAAGCTGTTATTGTACTCAAGGTCTACGTCGACTATCTCTGACTCAATCACATATGATCCTCACGACGATCTGACAAGATGGCGGTGGCACATGCGCAGATTGGTGTGATGACGTCACTTTGCTAATTTTAGAAGTTGGACACTGCGTCCCCGGGCTGGCCGAACACATGACAGTACAGGTGTAAAAGTGTACTCGTGATACAATATACTAAGTAATACAATGATTCTCCAGCTGATATATTCGAGCTACTGTAAAGTCGTCCTATGTAAAAACACTCACTCCACAGCGGCCACTAGCTCAGCCCACAGGGGCGTGTAATATTTCATAGATTGTTGTTTTCTTATTGCTTAGAATGTCGTTTTCTTAGGAAAATATCGTACGAATCTTGCTGCTACAAATGTATCAATCTCTATACTACGAAGAAATAGTCTCTTTCCCTTACATGTAGGAATATATATTAATCAAAAGGTTGTTATATTTAGTCTGTAGACCTGGAAAACAACAATCTATGAAATATTACACTCCCCTGTGGCTCAGCCTGGAATCCATGCGGATGGGGATTTTAGAAAATTAAAATTAGAAAATCAAAAATTTAAAATCCCAATCTACATGGATTCCAGGCTATGACTAGCTGTAACTGGGTATTCGATATTTTGATCAGACAACTAACGGTATATTCACCAAATAAACACCAAATAATTAGACATTGTACATCTCAATTAACGATCTATTTACATCTATAAGTCGTTGCTGTATAGAAATGAGAATGCCCATAAGCTAATGAAATTATGATTATCATGGAAAATAAGTTGTTGTTAACTTAATAAATTGCTTGTTTGTTTGTTTGTTTGTTTGTTTGTTTGTTTGTTTCTGTAATCAAAACAAAATACGAAGGTTAGGTCCTACAGTACTGAATGCAGGTTTGCTAAATACTAGTAGTAACTCTTACAAAATGTATTCCCAGGCTGTCAAGATGACAAGGTCGATGATCTCCAGTGAATTATACAATGTTAATCGATCTTTTAGACTTTCTAATGAAAGACCAATTATTATCCAGCAATCAGTGGACCAACCAATCAATCAATCACTTCACTCACCAGTGAATAAATCCGTGAAGGGCCTATGATTAATCAACAACCTATCTTCAGGAATCGTGACAAAAATGATCTCCTCAGCGACATTTCTTTACATCAAATCTGTTGGCTCATTTTGCTTGATATTTGGTATTTCACGACTACTGCAGCTGTCCTTTATTTTCTCTTTTTGTTTACACATCTTCTCCTCAATTCCATTTCATACATAACTAACCCGCCACATACATATTAAATCTAAACATTCATAACTTCGACGTAAGTGCGTCCTAGATCCTAGCTAATCTGAGTGCAGAGCGCCACCAACGGTTGAATCTGACAATTGATCGCGAATAAGTGATCATTGGTGGCGCTTGTTATCGCCACACCACGAGCTGCGGCGCAGCGATGTAAATGTCAGCACATACTCAGAGTCTGTTTTTTCTACTATCTATTGCGTGTTGTGGAACAATAATAATTTCATACACGAATCTTACACTACAACTTTTTAATACTGCCATCACCATCTGTAACCCAAATATTCCAGGAGGACTTGGCACCTCTTCTTCAGTGGGTCATTAGCTAAGTACTGGCAAACTAGTACAGTATTGAGTATATTCAGTATGATTCTTCAGTTAAATTAGGAATTTAGTTTGACAGTACCAGTGACTCACTGAAGAGTAAGGGATTCAGTCCACTTCAAATATTTTGGTTATAAATGGCTACTTCAATATACGACGAAAATCACAAACCCTAAAACAAAACGTCGCCTGGTTCGACAAAAATCTCACTAACATTGCCACAGTTTTTGTCTGGCCAGACAAAATATCTCTTTGATGTTGTAAATGTTCTGGTCTGGCTCGACAAAAATATAATTAATATTTTCACATGTTATCGTCTGGCACAACAAGAACTGAACTACAATTGATACATTAATAGTCAATTGACTGTCTCAAAAATATCAAACAACGCGCCAAACCTTAGGTTTACCAGGCAGGGACATATGAATTTGGCGTTGATCTCCTAAGATGATGGTAGCTCACGCATAGAAGTGAGAAGGGGATAAATGGGAAGGGGATAAATGGGAAGGGGTGGAGTTAACATTGAACCAATTGCATGCTGGCACATATATGAGCTTTACACTAGCCAATGGAAATTTAAGTAACGCGTATACAAGTTAAGTTGTTATCTCTCGAAATCGAGCAAATAATACATTTAATTAGACACTAGAACGGTATAATCAAATTTTCGGCAACGTAAGTTATTTTAAAAAGGGCAAACATGTATAGGATCAAAGTCGGACGAATACACTTACATTGGAACAAAATCATGTAATCATATACTAAAGACACGTTTCTAAATTTAGAGAAAAAATAATAAAGATAATTCCGTCATATTAGTGAAATGGTGTCGGAATTATCAATCATAGGAGAGCACATACAACGTAAGACGAAAAACGAAGACAAACAGCACTCAATCCGCAATCGAAGACAACATGCACAGCACATACCATACCATACGAAGAAAAGACAACGCACACAAAGAAAAAACAGCACACCCAGAGAAAACGCAACACATGCGGAAAAAACACAACACATCCAGGGAAAACACAACACACATGTTATTTAAACTGCACTTGAGAACTTTAATCTGTATTCAAAATTGATTACATATCATATCAAATAGACACTAAAAGAGCGCTAAGAGATGATTGTGAACAAATAACCGGTGGGCTACCGGCATGACATGTAAATTTTGTTTACGGAATAAAATCTCGACGAAACCAAGAATAAAACAAAGTTCTCCGGAACAAAAATGTCTGATCAATAAAGTTCTACATTCGTCACAGCATTGGTACCGGTGTTGTCCTGGTAGTTCACATTAGACATTGCACTAAGTTTGCGACGTATACTGAGTTGGCAAGTTCAACAGTTAAAACCCAGCTGGAAAAATTATGGACACTGTTCCAAAAATGTCCGACGTTGTTGGACAATGTCATGACATTTGGAGCAGTTTCATCAGCAAGTTGAAGTTCGCAACGTTGAAAAATTCAGTTCAAATGGTGTCCAAGACATTCTATACCTCGAACAGTGCTCTAGTCTGGTTCCAACGATGAAACTGAGTTATGCACGGTTGAAGAAACGTTTGGCCGAGACTCCACCGACGGTCAAAGTCACAACCATCTGGTCTCCGACGATTTCACGGCTCTCGACAACCTGGTCGATTTTGCTACTGCCATCAACACCTTTGATCACCAATTTTCCACCTTCGTTTGTTGCAACGGCTTTACGTGACTGGCCGTGAATACCATAGGCTTCTTCGAATGGTTCTCCCAGCTTGAAAGTTTGATCAACACTCTTCTCTGGGCCAGCCACTCTGATGGTGAAGGTGTCTCCGCTCTTCATCATCTCGACACTTGCTGCAACGCCTGACTTTGTTCTGGCTGCGGCTGGTGCCTCCACGGCGTCCAAGAAAGCCTCTACGTTCTCGCTGTGGTCCAGAACCCATTTGCCTGCAAATGCCATCTTTAAGATCAAGGTATAGTGTCAAAACGAAGACAGAGAGGAGAAGACTTCAAGTCGGAGAGAGCAGAGATGAGTGCCGAATTGAACAGAATCATGGCAATATATAGACAAAAAAATGCAGATTTTTTGACAGAACCATTTTACTGGAGGGGTTGTCGTGATGAGGAGAAAATCACCTTCAAATTAAACTTGTGAAACGCACTCGACCAACAGAATCATAGTATGTACATATCGGATCAGCGTTTAAAATAATACAACAATTTAAGGGATAAATCGAAAATTGGAAGAAAAACGAAATAAGTTTGATATTACTATTTCATGATTTGTGAGGATCACCCCTCTTCCACGGATGGTCAAGTCCAAGACGATATATTGACGTAATGTTTGTATTAACCAAAACTAAAGAGTTTTAGGTTTCTATTAATGAAAAATCTAAGTTTCCAAGCAACTTAAGATATATTTTTAAATACTAGGAGCGTCGTTACTAAGGTGTAGTATAGGTTGACACACAGATACAAGATAGAAAAATAAATAACTTCATCTAGTAAAAATACTTAGATACAGATTTTCAACTTTGGCACTACTGTCAAAACCTACTTCAATTAAATCCACGGGATGGAAAAGTTATAAAGGTTTGCACAGAAGGCATTTCCCTTATATGTTTATTTTATTATTCATTTTTTTATTTATTTATTTTTCTTTCTTTCTTTTTTATTTTATTTTATTTATTTTTATTTTCATTTTATTTTTTTATGTGTCCATTCTTTTCTTTTCTTTTTTTTCTTATCTTTTTAATTTTTGATGAGTATAATGTATAAAGCCAAATGTCCGACAGACCAAGCGGTGTGTGAAACGGAATATACACACGCACACACGTTATTCTTAGCAACAAGTTAAACCATATTTGGTTTTAAAATAATGTATTGTGATTTTCTTTAACGTCATTAAGTTTCATCATATAAAAACAGTATTGAAATCATATACTGTGGGTTTTTTTATATTTGTCAAATAACGACAGAGAGATTGATCAGAGAACAACTAGGGAGTAAACTAAAACACCATTTGAATGTATGTGTATTGAGAAAGGTCTACTTGGCACACATGTCAAGCGTATAGTAGACTAAGTTTTAATTACACAATTTCAAATAAAGCCTACTTCAAATTTGTAGGAACAAGATCGATGGCATCTAATCTTAATCCTTTTGTCTGTACACGTATTGTAGACGGGATCTTTTGACGTTCTCCGCTGTGTTTATTCTGTCACACAGGTTACTCGGTGGAGTCTGCTACCCCAGTACCTTCCATGACACAAGAAGATTCGATGTGAACCTTTACCGCGTGACCTTTTCCACGGTGATTCTGACAGACCGTAGCCTGCAAAAACACTGGGCGAACTCAGGTAGACTCGACGACAGTACACGTGCAAATCAACTCGAAAACAGACGTCGAGCAAGCATCATGCTATTGGTGTCCTTTTTAATAGGACATCGAACCACTATCATCTAAAAGCTCCTTCGTGACTTCGTGTCTGGATATCGACTCAAAACTTTACAAATGAATTTCATTAGCCACTGACAGACGATAATTCAGGTGACACCGTGACCTCTGACACTGTCAACTTATAGCTGTCTATACCGGGATAGTACTATCACCGAAATATACAAACTTTGTTAAGTTTTTACCACGATAGGCAATTTAGCTCACAATCACCGTTTATTTTCGTAAAATGTAAAACTTGTGAATCAAAATAAAGACCGTAAAATCGTTATTTTTGTAATTCGATAGATGTCATACTTCATAATCACCCATGATATATTTTCAACGTACTCCCTTTACAAGTACCCATTTTCTACTACACATACGTAAAAACGAAAATATTGTTGGGGGAAAAATATTGTACGCCATGCAATTCTTCTATCTTTTTAAAAAAAAATATAAAGTAAAGATCCTACGTATATCACAAGACAACTTACGAATGTACTAATGTACAGGTCAAACGGCATAATTTTCTTAGACCATTCAAAATGTTAGACATGTATACGAGTTTACCGTCCCATGACTAAAATCCTGAACAAAATCTCTGCATAGTAAACTTGCGACCCGCTGAACAAACAGATCACCGTATAGATTATCAGATGTTCGATGAAGTATTGTCTACCAATACTGGGGAGGTGAACACTACTTTAATAAATAAATCCGATTTTTTTCTTTCATTTGTTTTATTTTGAAGACCTTCTGGGCTAATATGGAATAGGTACAATCACTTAATATGGCATCTACCCTACTGAGCTTGTTCTTGTTTTTACTAATTAAGTGACAAAAGTTTCACATCCCTTATCCTACATGCTTCCTCCGGTCAACTGATTACCTTTGGGATGATTGGCTGCCTCAAAACCAACGAGAATTTAAAGTATCATTCAAACTATCCTTTGAATTCTCCTCAATTTTGGAAGCGGACAGCGACACGGGCAGAAAACAAAATTGAAAGTTATTTTCGATTACCAGTCTGGGTCATGTCTCACCTGTATTACAATAGACTAAGTGTATTTACTCGATGGATAAACGTGAAGCCTCATGAGTACACTTGTCTACAAAAGTCACACCTTTTCTACAGCGATATACTATCAAGCTTTCTTTGCTTTTGGTAAACACTGACGTAAGAACACATGCATTGATTAGTTATTGCAGTCGAAGTCACCGACAAGTGTTGGACTTGGAATAGACGAAGTTCGAAATCATCTCACCATAAGCATAAAAAATCTCCTTCTCGGTCTTGAAACGTGTAAATGCAAACAATGCAACCAAAATGAAAAGAAATTTCAAAGAAATTTCTATATTGAAACCCATTTTAAATCTATCTTTTTATACATGTTCAAATTGTAAGTCCCTGTGCCGTTGGGGTGAGCACACGATTCGAGTGATAACGTCGGTGTGCATCCTTCCACTGTACTGTACTGGCAACCAATCAACTTAGCCGTCTACTGGCCGAGTGTGGACACGGATTCTGACAGTAGACTGGCTATATCACCCAATCAAACACGACATATATCATATGCAACACGCGACTACTGTTATATCTGCAATTGAGCACTCGGCATAGGTACGTCTGCCTCAGTTTGAAATGTTATGGAAAAAGTTAGAATATTACCATAGTCAAAGAGCGATTTTCCGTGTCGAAATGATGTGATTCGGCACTGTACATCTAGTTATGGTAATATCGCTTCTATCTTCAACTCGCTATTTTCAACCAAAATCCTATCTTCCTATATTTCGATAAATTATTCATAACAGCAAAGGACTGATTCGGAAATAATTGTTTTACCCACGTCCCGCATCAAAGATGTGTGAGAGAGAAAAAAACATTAACTCCCGAACATGGGATATGAAGACCTTGGTCCTACAATCGTAAACCATCAGCTTAGTTCGATCAGCAAAAACACTCATTTGGGCTCAATCCTCTATTGTGCGAGATTTGGGGCTTTTACGTATTAATAAGTAAACAGCAAAATTATGGTCTTGTCAAAGTCAAGAGAATGTTGAAAGAATGCAAACAATATTACTTTATATATCTATAAAGATTTATTCTAACTTCTATTGCGACATTATTACATAATGTAGAACACGTTTGAAACCAATTGCCATGATAAAGTCCGACAACAAACTTATCTTTGGAACCAAAATTAATATAAATCTCTCGTGTTCAAACATTCCAGACCCACTCTCGTCCGGCCTTATTTCTCCCTTTCTCCATTCACTTTACCATCACGAATTATTCCACTATCACCCGATCATGGATTTTTTACCCCAATAAATCACCCCCCCCCCCCCGGTCACACACACTTGAGTTGAGTATTAAAATCTCAAGGCCAGGGAGCCCGGTCCACTGGTCTGATTTTAAAATGTGATATCGATACAGCCTACGTCACAAATAGAGAGGTACATGATTATACTCTGTCCGAGAACCTAAACATGCGACTATGGGATACCGAGGTGGCGCAGGTGTATCGCTACCTTCAAACGTTGAACTTCAAGGTATAAGCCTATATGTACAATGTATTGACATAGTACCCACTCCCTCAGACAGTACTGGTGACAAACTCGTGGAATGCCGAGGTGTGTCACGAGCTCGAGTCTCCAGTGAGCTCCAAGAACACAACTCGTGTGTCACGCTTTTCAACACAAAATATGGAAATTTCTTGTATATAGTATGTGTTTTAACAAGCTTAAACGGTGGGCCCAAGTGTATCAGGCTGTCTTGACCATCTATCGTTGACAGCCCAGTAGCGTCGTTCTCTCGGCAGCTGCACTCGGACAGTCTAGGCGCAACCATCGGTTCCTTGATTCAATGAATGCTCAGATGTGTCACTGTCCTCATACTCTGACGTGGAATGGTCAGGTGACTCATATCTCTTATCGGAGTATCGGCGTTCAGAGATGTATTCATGTAACCAGTATAACATTTCTGGATCCCCTATATCAGAAAAAGAAAAAACTGGTTAAAACCGTGATCTGTGACTCATATAGTATGTTATCCATCGTTATTACAAATTAATAAATACATAAATCCTGGCATACAAAAAATTTGTTCAATGACAACTTTTGGTAAAACAGTATACAGTACAAAAGTAATGGAAAGAGGTCAAATATATAGAAGTGCGACGTCGACACGACTCGTATTAAACGAAATTATTACAGCTGGTAAATATTTAGACAAATAATGACAACACCCCGATCCTTATCTAACCAAACTGCATTACCCCAGAATCTCTTTCAAGTTCTAACCATACGTACTGAAATATGATGGAATCGCCACGTCCGCGACGTAATAGTCTTCGCCATATATTATTTTGCACACAAAAGCGACGAATACTGCAGAAACAAAAACCTGCAAGAAATCATACATTATGAATTTAAGTAAGTTTTTTTTACTATTTCCAGGGTCTTACAACTAGTAAATGCACTGTGACGAATTTAACTATATTGTTCAGTCAGAATAGAACTGGAGTGACAACCATGGATATGTTGGCTGTATTTTACTACTACGTTCTTGGGTACGGAAAACAATTAATTTCAATTCTGTTTCGTTTAGATTCAACTTTCGAACAGCATTTTAGGCTCTCTTTTCATCCTCCATATTAAACTTTTGATGTGGCGTCTGTTAGCCTAGAGACTTGTTCTTGGTTTTCTGAGCCAACACCACGGATTTAATAGTGCCCCTAGATTAGAACTTGAAAGCCAACGACAAGTCTCGAGACCAAGCGACTACAAGTCCTTATGGATTTGTTGTACTCTCAAACTCCCAAACATTTAGGATGCATGCACAAAAGTATCAATTTGAAAGTATACATCATACAATACGAAATATGAAAGCATAACATGTGATGTACTTACAGAGAGGAATTGTTCTACGAGTACACTCTGAACTATTGATACGAGCAGTGACACAAGCCAGTCAATTTGGTATTTGGTCTCTCTCATGTAGTTCAGACCATACAACATTAAAAAGTACGTTGCAGCTGTAATTGTACCAACGACTAACAACCAGTTGATCCAAACACATTGGCACGGTAGGATGGGATACAGACGACGAGAACGCGTCTTCTTTGGCGGGGCCTCAAGTTCAGGAGCAGACACCAGCAAAAGCAGGTTTATTAAAGTTTGTATGTTAATCTCTGTAAGTTTGTCACCTTCTTCTGCTAGCTTCCCACTGGTTTGTGGTTCCTTGAATTCCCCACGGTATCGTTTGAATGCAGAAATAAGCACTTCGGTGTGTTCGCCTATCTCCTCAGAACTATAACTGACGCTGGTTGTGTACGACACAATGTCAGATTCTGTTGGGTAGCTGGAAGAATGGTTACCATGGGAATCAGTCAATAGTGACATGTGATCATCGTCAGGTAGGCTGACAGTTTCTTGTAATGAATTTGACGTTGTAGTATAGCTAGACATCTCTCTTGTATCTTGAGAGTCAATGTCACCCTGTATACCTTTGAGTCTTGGCTTCGTATAAAGGAAAATCTGAACTAGGAAAAAGTTTATCGAGAAAGCAATACTGCTGCTCATAACACCAACAATAAGGTGCTGCCACGTAAGCTTGAAGTTGACAAATATATCCATCATTTGGTTTGTTCCCGAGTGGCCAGGCTCTTTGTAAAACATTATGTTGGCCACCATCGAATTCAGTAGCAATGAGAGTAAACAGGACAAACGCTGTAGCCGAGTGAAACTACTTTTTGCAGGTCTACCAGCGATGGAAAACCAAAGATGACGATCGCGTAGAGCCTCTGTTGCCCCGGCAACGAACAGTTGCATCAATCCAATCTCATCCTCTGGGATTGCTGGGAATGATCTACAGGTCATCTTCTTGTGAAGGTCAATGGTAATCCAAGAATTACACAGGAAATACCAACGCTTGCCTCCTTTCAACTCTTGGATGATAATGTGATTGACGAACCTAGAATTGGACAGAAGAGACAATCAAGGTATGCATAATACAAACTCACACACACACACACACACACACACACACACACACACACACACACACACACACACAAAACAGTCTGCAGTTTTTCCCTTTTAAAATGTCCATCAGACATCCTTATCATATCGTAATTGAGTTATTGTATATGTCATCCAATTGAAACAATTACCAGTATATGAAATTGATGGTATATCCCGATATTAATGGAGAATTCGAAGAGATATCATAATACCAGACCTTAAAACATCTGAATAACTTTCTTATATATGACGTTTCAACTTTGCTCATAAGTAAATCATGTGATGAAAATGATTGCCAAGTTCTACTCTACTCCCCTGTTCGCAATATACATTGCTGTAGCTGTAACTATGTGAAGCCCAAATGTTAGAGAAAGAATTCAATCCACAAAAAGTTCAGCCGATGTTTGGCAACATAGTTATGTAATGCACCATGGAACCAAGAAACTGACAATGGTAAAGTAATCACGTATTTACCAATCTGGACTGTCTCCACCATTATCATGCCACAGTCTGATCGATTCAATACTTCCCAAAGGCTTATCCGTCATGATGACAAACGTATCGGTTGACCCTGCTTGCAGTACTCGTCTCTTGCCCTGACGGAGTAAATGGGGGGCACTCTCTCTTTTAGTACCATACATGGTCAAGGTCACGGTAGCAGACGTTCCAGCTCCTCGTCGATATCCAGTTTGAACTGTGACGTCATACTGATACATGGCAAAGACGTCATTGTCATCCAAAAAACACCTGGACACCTGAAATAATAGATTGGAAAAGATGTATTCAGCGGACGATAGCGTAACAGTCAACTTCCTACACAGACAAGGATTTCTTGCCTTGTCTGTGGTTTAAAGTACTGCAAACGACCGTACGCGAGTGTCATCTCTCCCTGCTTTGCCCATTTCTATTCCCAACATATCATGATTGTTTATGATTCATCTTCCCTCACATCTCATAGTTTCCCCTGGTTCATCATTATTTCTACACTCAGTTTACTTATGTGGCCATCTATTCTGTGTCTTCTAACCTCTCCGTCAGATCGTTCATTCGACACCTTCACTTATCCCTCCTCACCACATGATTTGCAGACTGACTGCTTGCTGACTACGTAGTCTTGTAACAAGGCATCGGTACTGCGATCGAATGGTTGCCGAACAAAATCCAAGGATGACAGTATCTCTCGGGCAAGCTCTCGACAGCGCCTTCGGTGCTATGCGATCTGTTGTCAATTTTGAGTTAACAAAATTGCCCGAGCCATTGTCTAGAAGCTCAACTACTTGACAGTCAACGTGACACTTTTCTCAAAACGCCGTAATTTTCTATCGTCTTGACACCAAATTGAGCGCTTGATAAGCCCCTCCCAACAAGAGCTTAAAGGTTGCTGCCTGGCCTGAGCTACAAGAACCTACCTGTATCTCATCTTCATTATCCTTTCTGTTGGCCCAGATTGCCAATATTAGATAGAGCACGAAAGTAACCACCACTACTGAAATTATAATTGGAATATCCAAGAAAGTTATAGATATATCTTCTCTGTACAGCTGGATGGAGCTTGGCATATGGTGTAGTGTACCACCAAAGATGGATAGATGATTACATAGACAGTGAGCTAGAGATGGCGAAGTTAACGCACCCACCTGAAAACAAGAATTAACAATTAGAAAAGGTAGTATTTAAAAACCAAATATAAAGGAGAATGTCGTGATATTGATCAAGATAAATTCTTTGAAAAGAAATCCTATATTTGAATACAACCATGAGAACATTCCTCAACAATCCATGGAGTGTGGTGAGTGACAAGGAATTTGTAATTGCTGTTGGAGTTTCTCACATCATATAGTTGTATAGTTGCTGGTTTAATACACACACACACACACACACACACACACACACACGCACGCACGCACGCACGCACGCACGCACGCGCGTCTAGAAAAGATTCATTTTGGATCGATCAACAGCTAAATGATCCTAGAACTTTGATTATAGTTCTCCAGACAGAATGTAATCTAGACTACTCAAGATCATCGCCAACTTTCACTGTGTTCTCCAAAATAACCTTCCTGCACAGAAGAAATGTCAAAAACATTTGAAAATTATAGATGCACTCGAAAGAACTATCAGTGACAAAAACAGTTAGACATGTGACTGAATCTAGACTATAAAGTTTAATAATTTCAGCAAACTCACTCGGCAACCATCATTGGCCCATTTCTCCGCCTTTTTGTCCCAATATAAACAGTCGGCAACGTAGGTGGCTATTTCCAGCGTGATATCTTTCTCATGCATGTAACCGCTTATTTCGATTGAAATGTAATAAGTACCAGGTTCTTGCAAATACTCAGACGACAAAAACCATGTATTGGGGTCTGCCTCGATATCGAATATTGTGTCTTGACCTCTGTCTTCTTCAAGCACTGCTACAATGGTGTCAGTAACGAACGGGGCATCATGTAGCAGGTACAACTGAAACGATACATCAATCTCCTCGGTTTCTATGGCAACCAACACGGATTGCCAAGGAGATGAGACGTTGAAGTTTATAACCACACTTGTACCATTTCTGTATTCAAACTCGAGAATTTCATTCGTCGTCGGTGTTGCTGTATGCGGTAAAAAGAACTCCAACTCTTCTAGTAAGTTATCAGCTGGTAAGAAAAAATAACATAAAAATAACTTCGTCAGGCAATGAGCGTGAAATATCGAAACTAGTGTATCTTGCATGAAAAATAGCAAAATTAGGTGGGGACATAAAGTCCAACAAAACCATATCAAAAACAGTATGCCGAGTTTATTTAATGAAATGACATGTTTATAGATTGTTTGTTAGCAGTTTCAGTTGTATGTGAAGAATTGCTCGCTTTCCAGTAAACTTGTAAACTTATGAGCGAGTCATGCGTTGGTCGTTTTTATTTCTTGTTGTCTATAATTCTGCTAGGACAAATAAACAGATATCTGTTCATGTTTTAAAGCAGGACTAAAAAAGAACCTACCTTGAAATTCATGGTTGCCAGGAAACATGATTTCTAACCCAATGACAGCATCAAAGACTTTGTCACCATGACGATCAATAAATGGATCCCTGACCATGTGAAGGAACTGTGAAATATGACGAACACGATTATACTCACAATATGTATCTCTTCTCGTTGTTTTAAAACTCTTTAAATATTCCAAAAATACAACAATCATAATATACTTAGTATCCTGATAACTAGGAACACTTGGAAACAAGTCATTATCTCGAAGATAGTGTTGCAAAATGTTGTAATGTGCGACGTGTATTCTATTTCAAAACATTTTAACGTGTGATATATAGTTCTTTACAAATTTCAAATTAAAACATTGTAATGTGTGATATTACATGGTTACCCACTTCTAAATCTATAGCATCTGATCGGTTCCCTGGTAACGCGCTTGACAACGAGTTGTACCCAGGAAGTCGAAATCCAACATTGTGTTGATCTCCCCGGATAACTGCCCTGTCGAGATCCCTAGCTTCTCGTCTTTGCATCCCTAGTGTCATCAACGACGTCGTCAGCACTGTTAATTCTTCACCAACAATCTTGTTGCTCAAAATGGCGGCCCTAGCATCATCGAGTACTTTCCAAAATGAGGTTGTTACATTGTGGGCCTGGAATAGACGATTTGTACAATTTTAACCAGTCTGGTATTTTGTAAAATATACTCGTTATTTCATCATACAGTTGTATAAAAACGCAGATAAGAACCGAATGCCTTCCGTAAATACAACAAAGCACAACTAATGACTATTGTTCCTTCATGCCCGTATATGAAATTACATTCAAGTGAATATATTGAAGTGTGAAGGAAGACGACATCGCCTTCTTCTCGATAAGCTCGTAAATGCCCACATATGTCTCGTGTTGATTATGGTCTGTCATAGGTGTAGTTTGCATGTGGGTGGGGTAGGGAGAGGGATGGGGAGGGGGTGGCTGTCACTGAGTAGAATACTGTAGGCAATTCTATGTTATATTTTGTCTCCTGACTATTATATACGTGATACTGGTATAGAGTTTCGCTAGTGGAGAACAGGAGCACTATGAAAACGGAAAGCCATATATCCAAGGGACGAACTAAAATAAATGAAAACATAAATATAATGGATATACTCACGATATCTTCTGACGCTTCTTTCCCAGTGTTATTTTCTGAACTTACTGTGTCATTTACATTAATTGAATTATCTAGTGAAGCCAGAGTTAATTCCATGATGTTTGAGATACCTGCGAAGATATCAAGGGCCACTATTTCTACTATATCTCCATCCACAGTTGAAGACTTCGATTTTAGAACTGTTGCCAATATAGCGAACACATCCATTCCTGCCAACTAGTGGGATGAAACGAATAATATGATGATTAGTACAAACATAGAAAGTTTGCTCGTATTGCAATTACAAATATTCTCGGTGGGCAATTCAGTCGCAAATGAACTGCCATAACAAAAAAGACTAGAGAATGATTACCAGGTCGATCCCCAGCCTGCTACGAAGGCTAGCTGTTCTACTACAGATTGATACTTGGCAGGCTAGCCAGAAAGGAAGTGTTTTAGTCCAATGAATGTTTTACAAGACATTACGCTTATATCTATATTTGCCTAGTGTTCAACTACTTGTCTTAAAATGCCTGCGGATGCTCTCAGGCTGGTGTAATCATGGCGACTGTCATCTTACCCGTGTTACTTCTGATGACTCCGTCATCTCTTGCGTCATCATGTTCATAGTAGATGATATTTGTTGTAATCTTTCCGACGAATCATCGATCAAATCAGAGAGAATTCCCATAATAGAAGTTCTAATCTATTAGAAATAAAAAGTAATTTTGTTGGTTTATTTTCGTACAATTTGCATACAAATGTCACCAAAATTGTTGAAAAGTCTGAAAGTTGGTAACGTAATACTTGTACTCGTAAAGTCATATGTACTCAATTGTGTGTCAATCTGTTGACGAAAGACTGGGGTGCTCAGTCGAAAATTTCAGATACTGATTAAGTAAATTTCCATGTGTGTTCAGAAGCGTAAATTTACTCCTATGCACGCAATCAGAGACAAGAGTCTCTCCCCAACGTCTATGGTGTCACTTACCTTGTTACGTTGTTCAACGGTGTCTGTTATATATTCGATTCCGCTGTCTGTTCTTTCCTTCTTCTTCATTGCGTTTAATACTGAAGTTACAGAATTCAGGAGCTGAATAACCGTCTGTAGGTCTTTTGTTTCTAATAGCTCCAGTAATTGTGATCCATCAGGCGCCACAATCCGTGATAGTTTCTCGTAGATTTCATCTTCATGTACACCCGTCTGTGTATCGTTTACCTGGGATTACAAGTACGAATAAATGACAATGAACTTGTGTAATGCCATCTTGGATAATAAAGGTACTATTCCTACTATAAGTGGAGCTTGGGACTTCAGAAGTAATTTATTGGCCACGTTCCTAACTTGATATTATTAACACAGTCCAATTACAGAAATGATGAACTGCTGTGGTTGAGACATGGAGTTGGCACAAAGCTTAACAAAAAGGGAACGACTTCTTGCCTAGTATTCTATCTTTATGCCAAACATTTCAATCCACACGGGGCGAGAGGTCTTCTGCAGGCTTTGGATGAAAAGAACTTTTGTCGGCAACCCAAACCTTGCCCCAGACTTTGTATCCGTCCTGACGGTGAATCTTTCAGTGGTAGTAATTTTTTTTACGCTGAACTGCAGCTGGTTGTTAATGTATTGTTCTGCCAACACAATGTTATCAACTGTCTCTCTACTTACAGTTACGGGGAAGATGGCGTCTTCGCTAGCTCCATACACATCAGAGACCGTAACTATAATTTCTACCCGGTAATCTCTCTCGGCTACACCAACTGGCAAGTAGATCGACTCTACGCTGGGCGCTTGACTACGATAGAGTAGTATCCCTACACGTCATCAAGTAAAGATAAAACAAAACAAAAATGCTTATTCTCCAATGTGATTATAATATTCATTAAAATAATGACGTGATTTCCCCCTTTAATATCAAACCGTAAACTAAGCACTCGCCTTATTAGCTAGCAAGTCAGAAGAGTTAACTTTTCTATTGTTCGTACACCACGGAGAGTTTGTACAAGAAATCACCAATAAATGAATTGTTGTGGTCATTCAGGTAGAACATACTCGATGACCAATTTCCTTGAAAATTCAAATTATTTAAATCTCTCAAGCTTTGCCCCTTTGAAATAATACAAGAAATTTAATGGCTCATCCTTTATTTTCAAGGAAATCAACAATCAGCTTTTATTTTCCCCACAGAATTATAAACATTCCTCACCGTATCCCGGCTGTGAATTTAGTGTGGTCTCTGTTTCTGCACCAGTAACAACTGAAAATTGGTATGTCAATGGTCTATCGTCATCACTGAAATCATCACAGGCGATAGAAAATGGCGTCTCCAGAACAAATCCATGGGAAGGGGTTACATTACAACTACCTGCTACTGGTTTAGGGTTGACTCCAAACGTATACTCGGCGAACGTTTTGGATAAAGACGAGTCTGGCAGAGGAATGGAGAAGATCAGCTACATTCAAATAGCCATCATGATTTTCAGTAACAACCCTCACCCTTGACTTTATAAAATACGTTGTGTAGCTCACCGGCCTCCTCTCAGTGAAAGGGGTTGATCGATGTCTGAGTGCGCCCCATCACGGCGTACCTTACAGACTACCCTAACCCCCAAAGGAAAGGGCAAAAAGAAATAGTTCTGGTACGTACTATATATAGTCTCTCTAGACTTCCAAATATATATCACATGATATATCATATGAGCTTATTGTTTATCTCAATTTCGGATTTTGAGCAGGAATGAATTTTTTTCACAAAGTCCTTTACATTTCGCACATACTGTAAACTTATATATTTTAGCTCTTAACTTATTTTGGTATGCTTAGCAGAAACAATTCTTGAGCCAAAATAAATCACTGTGACAACGTACTGTCTGGTAAATTCTGGGTAACTCACCTGTATCTGTCACTCTAATACGGTAAGTCTTCACCTTTGAACCCAGAATGTCAAGGGATCCAGCTGTGAAAGTTAGATATCTGGAGGAGTAGCCAGGGACGGTAGCACGTTTTAAGTTGACGCCAGTTTTAGAGTCATCGTTTGCATGTAGTGTCCATATATACTGAAGCTCCACTAATTCAGGGCAATCCGTACACTCCACGGTTAACATAAATATCCTGGATGGGTTGACATTGGCGCCGCAGTTCAGGAGACACCTGGTTGAAATTTGATGATACAGAAATCTGATGATGTTCTCTATATCATTATGAATAAGAGATAAAAGCCGCGAACCACAGTAGGCAAAAATGAATATAAGTGTTTGTTTCCGATAACATGACTTCAGAAAATAGGGTAGGTAGGTCGTATTTTATTTCATTTTGATTTCATTTATTTATTTATTTATTTATTTATTTATTTATTTATTTATTTATTTATTTATTTATTTATTTGCAGACTATACTCTATAAATTTAATTGGTATTACACCAATTATGAATTCGTCATCGACTTGTTCTGAGAAATTACAGTTTTCATGTCAGTTGTACGGATAATTTCTTGCCATTTAAAAAAAAAAGAGAATGCAAAAAAAAAAACGTTTAGGAACAGCACCATAAACTAGGGTCGGTCCGTGTTATCGGAAACAAACATTTCTTTTATTTGGCCTAATAATAAAACTGTCTTTCTATATCCTCTAGTGGGTATTAATTAAGCCAGTTGTTAGTATATCAACTTGTATTTTAGCTGTAACACCTGCCTATGGCCATACTACGTAGAAAACACCGGTTCTCGTTTGATCACCGAAGTTAAGCTGCGTCGGGCGTGGTTAGTACTTGGATTGGAGACCGCCTGGGAATACCACGTGCCGTAGGCTTTATCCTTTTTTTTATTTCTTGAAAAACTTTTCGCTTTACTTGAGTTATTATTCTATTTCTTATATATTTCTATTTCTTATATATTTCATTTTATGTATTATAAAAAAAAAATAACTCTAAAGTTTGTACCTTATGTCAAGGCTGTATACATCACTAAGTGTAATAGTAATGGTCTGTTGGTAGTGTCCAGGTATTCTGTCTGGTTTTATCACTTCAAGGTGAAATATGTATGACTGCAGAGCTGTTAGTAAGCTAGCATCGAGTGTAAAGGAGGACTCGTTAATATTTGAAAGGTAAACACCTTGTCCAAAACATCCACCTGTATAGAAATACAGACAACTATATTGAATAATGAATGAGTTCACTAATCTAACATTTCACTGCATTTCAAAGAGATTATTGTACAAATGGGTGTAGAATGTATAGTAAACAATATTGATAAAACAATGTGAAGCAATCTATTATATATGACATTTTGTAATCACAAAACTAGTCACATCCATACAGAAATGGTAGTGAGTTTCCTTGAAAATATAAAAGGTCTCAAGAAAAGCCATTAGGATTCTACCCCCATTCCGACCCCACCCCCTCCCTGTTCTCGGTGTGGCGTTTTACTCATGAGTCGTCGATATGGTAACACATTTAACCCGAATTTACGACAGCAGTACTAGTAGTCCGTAAGATACGCGGAGTTGTGCCATGCTATTAGCTCCGGGAGAGAGAAGGCTTGTTTATGGCTGAATGACAGTCTAGAACAACTATAACACACCTGACTGCTGACTATGAGATTGCTGGATGGGATCTTGGAATGGTGGGTCATCGTCCTCCCTACAATACCACCTGTATTCCAACGGCACTGTGTCATCCGGGTAGTCAGGGTCATAAGAGTCACTGCCGTCCAGCGTAATCACAGATAACCAACCTGTACATTATGAGAAACTTTAACATTTTAGACTTTTGGTCAAAAGATTAATCATTATAATAACGAAAAATTAAGACATGCAGATGAGAAGAACATCTGGGTATATTGCGCTGTAACAATATTACCCTCCTCTCTCTCTCTCTGTTTCTCTCTCTCCATAAGACGTTATTAACCCTTGATAACCCTCTCTCTCTCTCTCTCTCTCTCTCTCTCTCTCTCTCTCTCTCTCTCTCTCTCTCTCTCTCTCTCTCTCTCTCTCTCTCTCTCTCTCTCGTCACTTGTATCAAACACATCGCATTATTGTAAATACTTGAACAAAGCCTTTGATAAGTTAGAACTATACGACCATCATATACAAAAAACTTATAATATCTGTTTATATACAATATTGTGTTCATACCTCTCGCTTTCGCAGAACCACCTTGTATTCTAGACACTAACGCTGTCTCCATTACTTGGATCCAAACTACGTCACTGTTATAGATAATGACGTCATCGCTCATACCATCTACCATAGAAACCGTCAACTTCAGTCCGTATAACCCATATCCAAAGGTATAAGGCTGGACAATCAACTCAGGCTGCGACGTGTCCACGGTGAAAGGGAGCCTGTACAAAGTTGCTTCATCGGGGAAAGTGGTCATATCTTCGACAAGATGTGCTGTCCAATTAAAAGTCAGTGTTCTCGGACCATCACAGTCGATTTGAACGGTTGATGTCTGTTTGATGGTAGATTTCCGCGTGTATTTATTTACGGCTGTCATATTATAGGTGTTTTTATGAATCCGTACACCAGGAAACTCACAATGCCTGTCATTTATGAACACATCAATGGAAACGGTTTGATTAGAAACCAGGTTCGATGCAGACACAGTGACACGGAATGCTCCAACTGTCTCGTAGGTGTGAGTGAACACGCCACAGAACATTTCATTAGGGTAAAACAGCAAGTTCATCAAAGGATGGACGTAACTTGTTGCGTTCTCAATGACTCTGGGAACGTCTAAGTCTGCATAAGTACCATCTCCAAGATTTGTGAAGTACGTAGCATTCGTACCAACCTGACGGGTGCACAGAAGTAGAGTCACTGGCTGCCCTACTGCTTTGGGACCACCACTGGCCAAGTAGAGCTGTGTGATTGTATCTACAACTGTCAACATCACTTTATTAACACTAACGGGACTTCCACTGGGACTCACAGCAGTCAAAGTTACCGTGTAAGTGCCAGCCATCTGGAATAGGTACTTTACGTCGTCGTTATAAGTTATAAAGGAATCATTGTATACGCCATCAATTTTCCAGGAAAAGTATCCAATTGCTGGTGCTGGTACTGGATTCGTCAAATTGAAGGCTGTCGGTATTTCCCGTTTAACTATTATATCTTTAGAAAGTAGATCTAAAAAAATGAACAGAAGTTTGGTTGTTAGTACCATTCAAATGAATTGCTATTCTTACTTGACCTATAAAGCTAAATAAGTAAAGGGGTGAACAAAGATTCATCCTTTCATTCACTTTTACGTTTCTGAAGTGTGGGGGGTTTTTTTTGTACGTACTAAAATATTGAAAGATTTGTCGTTGGGGGCGCTCCACATCGCTGTCGTAAACAACGCGTGACAGCGATGTGGAGCGCCCACAACGACGATCCTTCCACAATCCGCCCACAACGACGATCCTATCCTACTATAACTAGTAGATCATGTCAGTATTTGATTTTAGTGAGAAGGAAGATGTAGGTGTAAAGAGAGAATAATAACAACAAGATAAACTGACCTCCTTCTGGTGTTTGAACTGACAATTCTATGTCAATACAATAAATAATTTTCTCCACTTCTCTGCTGGACACTTCATTGGATGCCACTACGACTACTTTGTACACACCAACATTTTCAAACGCATGTGAAAACTGAGACGTATGCATATCCTGGTATGGTTCCGAGGTATGAAATTCGGGGTTCTGCATAACAGTTTGTGTAGTACCATCCCCAAGCTCTATGACATAGCTGGTGCCCTCTATAACGTGGTCTGTGTAAATGTCGAAATCTATCATATTTCCAAGTGCCACTGTATCACTGGACGTGACTAATTCCAGTCTCTCACTAACTCCATGACTGATCGAAACTTCTACCGAGTCCGCAACTCTACCATAGGCATCTTCAACTGTCACAGATAGTGTGAATAAACCTATCGATGGAAACTGCCATGGAAAAGTAAGGTATCCTTCGATGCAGGGATAATGTATTGCATATTCTAGTCCATGGATTGACCATTCGCAATCTTCTATTCGGGAGGCTGGTATATTAACTTTCGCTTCAAACCTAGCTACTTTTTCATGAGCAAAAAAATATGTTGAATTCGCTGTGTGAGAGAGAGAGAAAGAGAGAGAGAGAGAGAGAGAGAGAGAGAGAGGGGGGGGGAGAGAGAGAGAGAGAGCGAGAGAGAGAGAGAGAGAGAGAGAGAGAGAGAGAGAGAGAGAATTATGGATAGCAAAGCTAAAAGAAAATGTACTTTGCCCTTTTGTGAAAATAACATATTTGATCCACAGTGTTTCTAGAAAGAAAATGAAACCATGATGATACATTTGTACTTGAACAACTGAACTGGAGTCCAATTTCGCCAGCGTACCCCCACCATATCAAATTGTTGACTCCAAAATGCGTTTTTGACGAACAGCTCCTCCTATCTGTAGCCTAATAGCTCACAACAGCAGGATTTGTGAAATATGCTCATCTTCCCATTTTTTTTTAGAGTTACTGTTCTGTCAAATTAACATACCTTTCGCATAATAATTAGTGAAAATCAGAGTGACATTCTGCAGTGTTTCAATCAAACAGACATCAGTAAAAACCCAGGAATCATTGTAGGAAGTGTTATCATCATACGCAGAAAGACGTGCAGAGTAACATCCTTCTTCACATTCACGGGAATAAGTTATGAAATTAATCCCCGGATGTAATGTACCAGCATCTATTGGTCAAAGGAAAGCAAACTATTATTAGGATATGCAATACAAATGACTATGTGGTTTGTAGTACTTCCTTTTAATATTTACAATAACTATATAAAGTTAATCTGCATAGTATAGTCACGTCGAATCGGTGGATGCAATTGTCATGGATTCTTTCTGTTTATACTGTCCTTTCAGAAGGCGTTCTGGTAAGTGCATATTCAGACTATAGTGGTCCGAGGGGATTAGTTACAGTGATATACATTTGTACATGTAATCCTTCGCACTGCCCTCATCGGCTTACTGCCTGCCTGGATGTTCGTCTATCTTGATTTCTTTATTAATTAATGTATATCTCTTTTACTCTCTCTGGAACACACAGATGAGGTAATTTTGACAAACATCGTGAGGCTCAACCATGTTGTTTTCAAAACAGAACGAATCCTTTTAAATCCCTGCCCCCAAATACCAAAACAAAACCTAATAATGAGGGGAAGATTAATATAACGGCAATGAAGAATATTACTTGCCTTTGTCATCATACGGAACTCCTTCGTACATGTATTCATAAATATAGTTGCCGACTATTCTCTCTGTTACGTTGACCTCTATAGCTGTGACCCTTGTGTTTGGACAACTAGGATGAACCATCAACGATGTAGACAGTTTCGTGATTATTAGTTCAGGATCTGGACAATTGGAATAAAATACACTATTAATTACTACCTATGTATACTATCATGAATACTGATGTACAGCACCAAATACATGCAAAACCCCCAACAGTTTCCGCTGTGAAAATGTGTACACCTGACAACAATTAATGACTCTGATATATGTTTATGTTACCCATTTGAATACGCCAATCATTTTTTAAATAACAGAAAGCAAACAAAACAAACAAACAAACAAACAAACAACAACAACAACAACAACAACAACAAAATAAACAAGTAGCTAAACCCAGAGTACATATTATGTAATCCAGTCAATCACTTGAAATGAACCACCGTCAATCCCACAACATGAGACATGATATTTCGCTTGAACGAAAAGATTGATGTGAAATAATGTTATAACCCTGATTACTTTCACGAATAACGTTGCAACAAATGACAACCTTGTACTATGTATTCCCCTCTGTCGTTCTCCATATACCGATGCAAGGCACTAAGCTTATGGTGTGGGTATATGGAAGCATTAGGATTTCACATACACAAGCAACGTTATCGTAATATTATTGTAATATTTCATAATCACAATACAAGCAAAATTACGTGTCTCTATGATCTCTAATAACGTACCTGTGGAGGCAGAAGGAGTGATATTTAACACAGCAAGTGCTAATATAGTAACGATCAACATCATGAACATTTGGTCTCTGTAAAATCCATCCTGTCCCGTAATGGGAATTGGGGCGTTGATGCATCGCATTCAAACTCTGGTACACAGCTGCAGTAACATCAACGAAGTCGACTCAAAAAGCCATTGCATGGTCACCCTAATTTGGGCACGATCGGTACATTTTAGCGACTGGTTTCGCACATCGTGTTTTCAATGCACCTGCAATCAAAATATTCATCGAAATGTGTTCGCTATGTACAACGAAACGCAATATTCGAATTTACGAACGTAATTTCGTTGGTAATTCCGGGAACAGAATATCTTGGTACGACACTGTGCGCGTGGAGAGTTTTCCAGGTACTGGTACATGCTTATTAAGCATCGGCCATCGCGCGTTTTCCCTTCCTTCTTTTCTCATGTTTTTGGAAATTCGAATTAACTGTATCGTACGACACGTGCGTTTGGACGCTACCGACTTGCGCGTGGCACATTCGAGTGAGAAACCGGCTAGAAACTGTACCTCTGTCTATCCGTCATCAGTCCATCTTCCATGTAGCCGGACAAGTAAATTTGTATCAACTACGAACACATCATTTATCAAGCATATTATTCCGTCCCTTTCCGAAGACGCATGTATTGATATTCATTACCTTATGAAAGTGACAAGACTACCCAGGCAGTCAAGGATGAAGGAAAGGCAATTATCATGAACAGCAGAAAGAACTACCGATTTTTGATAAACAGGAGAATGAAGCCTGCTGGATATTCTTGTCGCTTCATAATCGTTGCATTGTTAGCGATTATCGTCTATCGACCAACGTTTGCAGGTAGGTAATTATACCTGTACATATCCACTGACAAAATCGTAACAAGGAAGCAATATGCATAAGAAGTATATTAGTACCGAAGAACCGAGCCCTTCTTGTTTATATCACTGACATGAGACATTGCCTTCTTCAAGAATGTATATTCAACTTTTACTGAATAACGAAGGGTCAAGTACTGTAGTAATCTATAAGTCATGTGTGTGTGTGTGTGTGTGTGTGTGTGTGTGTGTGTGTGTGTATGTGTGTGTGTGTGTGTGTGTGTGTGGAGGGGGTGTTCGAATACGTAAAACTACTGAAGGGGCATAGCATTGCATATGTACATTGTCGGGACCGACGTGAATATCTCCACTCCACAATTATGCCCAATATCTTATCCATCTGTTCCCGCTTCACCCCTGTGACCCACTCTTCATGTCACAACTGACAATTAATTCACTGCATTGTTGTCAGCAGCGATTTGGTTGACATGTTCTGATATTACCGGAACTAACCCTAACAATAATGATAACAAAAACATTAACAATAAGTTAGACAATACGACGAGTCAAGGTAAAATATGACCCTCCCTTAGTCCTAATTAAATCATGTAAAGTTCAAGGTGTGTCACTCTCCTATATTAGGAAGACAATGCCCAATCGACTTCTATGGTCACGACACCTCATGCTTCGAATATGCAACGAATAGTGCCAGTTTCAGATCAGCTACAAAGTACTGCAGTCACAGCGGAGGTCATCTTGTGTTTATCAAAGACCAAGAGACGTCTGACTTCATCAACGAACGTATTTCAGACAATGACGATCGGTGGATTGGTTTGACTGATAAAGAAGATGAAGGTAAGATTAGTTTCCTGTGATTATTTCGGAGAGTAGGGTGGGTGGGTGAGACAGACAGACAGACAGACAGACAGACAGACAGACAGACAGACAGACAGACAGACAGACAGACAGACAGACAGACAGACAGACAGACAGACAGACAGACAGACAGACAGACAGACAGACAGACAGACAGACAGACAGACAGAGCTCACACACATAATAACTAATATGTCGTAAAATTGAAATTTCATAAACGATGATGTATATCCAAGGGTCATACATGTTTCCTGTACAGGTACTTTTCGGTGGCTGGATGGTAATACCTTGGTGTATGACAACTGGGCTTTGGATCAACCAAACGACTATCTTTTAAACGAAGACTGTGTACAACTCAGTGCCACATATGATTTTTCATGGAATGACAAACCATGTTTCCATAGGGCGAAGTTCATTTGCCAGTACGGTGAGTTGATTTTCCTTCAGAAGAGCAAGACATTTCAGCCGCAAATTGTCTTTGAAAAAGCAGGCGTTTGGGGGGTGACACATACCTAGTATATAGCTTCTTTGTGCGATTACCTCTCCCAAAAGGGTTATGTACATACAGACCACGTCAAATGACACTCTGTGTGTATACCTTAATACATGACATGCTGAGTCCTATCCTCGTACAGAAGATTTCTGTCCGCTATATATGTTCGGAGTCATTTAGCGGCTCATACGCCAATGTTTATATCCAAAATGGGGATAATCCTTGCATAATATGGACATATACAGTAGTATGGAGTGTTTATATATATTGAGAAGTAGTTTTCTATACTTTGTTGTTCCTGTTCATAAAGTAATCATATCCCTGATTACCTTATAACGTATACGAGTTTACCTTTTTATTCCTCCAGAGCGGGTAGACCCGATACAGATGACAATAGATCTACCACTAGTTGCAATTCCTTCGGATATTGCCACCATCACAATTCGAAAGATTCAACCAGCAGTAGGGCGTTTTGACTACACTGTCAACTTTGGGGATGAATCGGACAAAGGTAAGAAACCAAGTCATCTGGGTTTTGGAGTTTGTGTGCAAACAAGCTGGTGTGTGGTCTGGGTGTAAAACATATATCTCTCCCTGTCTATAGCTTAGACTATTCAAGAGCCGCCAGCGATGATATTTCTAGTCATGGAGGGGCTGGATACTAATGAACGTGAGATGACATTTAATTTTGAGAAGGGTGCTTTTTGGGTGAATTTTGTAGCATTATTTCTAGCGTATATAGCACGTACAGGTAATGCCTTTTTTGGTTCAGTCTGATAGTCTCCGCTCATTTGTATAGTGTATGTACTGTCAACCATCTCTCATAAGCATCATGGTGAAAACAACTAGTTTCAATGTGGTGTAGTTATTGTAGAATTTTTTAGTGATATGACACAAAGGTCTGTCTGTATAGGAATCCCAGGGAAGGAAGTCCCTCCAATAACGTGGGACACAGTGAGATATGGACAGAAATATCGCGAGATTTATAACTTTCTGTTCATAACTATCACTTCATAGAAATCGGAGTATTGGACACTGAGATGTCTGAGATAACACACGTGTATCCACCTGGATGTTACAGCGTAATGGTGACTGTCATCGGTGCGTCATACGAAGAACCGTGGATATTAAACGATGGCGAGGTTTGTGCTTGGGAGGTTATAGAATCTGTTGAGTTAAAAATAGACACTGCTGCTAAAGGAGGTGAGTTGTGTGTTTGAGTAGACCATCTTGAACATCAAATATATTGTGTTAGGGTTACACTGTCAGTTCTGCAAATAAGGCGCGAGTTACCTATTTTACAGGGTTCAAATCGCTTACATTCAGAGCCCCATGAAATTGAAGAAATGTCGACCACTAAAAAAATGTAAAGACGCAAATATGCTTTACCTTTAAATAAAATGTCCTAAATAAATTTATGGTAGTTCCAGCCACATGAAGTCTTTAACATCCCTGCCTTCAACCAGAATTTAGCCTATCATTACATTAAGAGGTGTGTTGAAACAATTGTTGTTGAGATTTATATGTATTCCTCAGTTTCTTTTCTATCTGCTGGTATTTCGAGTCATTTACTAATGACATCATCGAGTCCAGCCGACAAGTATTAAGCCATCTTGGAACAAAGTCAAAGGCAGGACTGATTCGTCCTGGCCGCTTCAGTTTATCTCCAGTGAGTCACGAAAATTCATTTTCACCACAGTGACTCTACATCGCCTGACTTCCTTGGAAAAATGAGAAATAAAGTTATTGAACTTACCTATGACCGATCTCTGTGCTCTGGGGTAGGGAATTCTGGGTATGGTGCCCAATTACCCATGCAGAGAAGTCACACGATGCAGAGACTGTAAAAGTGACTTTTCAGGCGTAACATCAACTAAAGTCTATTTAATCCCATACTGACTCAATAATTGGCAATAAAAGTGAATATTAAAGTTCTTGTGTAAAGATGTTGAAGGTACATATACATGTAATTTTATATATAATGATCATTTCTCTATCTGAAATCATACATTTCTATAATTTGTTAATATTTTGGAACCATCATGATTATATGTTACAGAGCACCAAGTTGATCGTTTTGAAGTTGGTGAGGAAGTCACTTTTCGGGCTTTTGTAGAGGTGTCAGACGAAAGCGTTCACAAATATCTATGGAAAATAGAATCTGACGATTTATCAGATCCCACATCTGTCGAGACATCTGAACCTTTATGGCTGCATACTTTCCAATTGGTTGGGGAGTATACTGTGACTGTAACAGTTTCTAACCCCCTTTCCCATGCAACCGACAATATTAATGTCAGTATCACTGTTGTGCCCAGCACCGGGACATACACGTCCGATCACACCACTATTGGACTCAGCACGGAATCATCGTACACCACTATTGGACTCAGCACGGAATCATCGTACACCACTATTGGACTCAGCACGGAATCGTCGCACACCACTATTGGACCCAACACGGAATCGTCGTACACCACTATTGGACTCAGCACGGAATCATCGTACACCACTATTGGACCCGGCACGGAATCCTTTACGTCGTTGGACTTGGCTGTTCTCATAGACAGTACGACAGATATGACTACGTACACACTGAACATCGGATTCGTCTTGACGGCAGAAGTTCACTTCGACTACAGCAGCTCACAGAATCCAATTTTCAAATGGACGGTTCATGAAGTGGGAAACGTCATCGAGGTTCCGAAACCTTCGAATGTTTACACCCTTTCCTCGTCGATACTAACATCCCATACCGAACTGATTATTCCGGCGTACACGTTGAAGTACAGTCTGTTTGTGTTCAAGTTTACGGTTTCCATGCAGGACGAAGAAACTTCGAAAGTAATTGGGGAAAGTTCCGATCAAGCGTTGATAAAGATTGTACCCTCTTCCCTCGTTGCAAGAATAAGGGGTGGTTCGGCAAGAATGGTTGGTAGGTTAAAGGGACGCAGTCTGTAACCTTTTTGTTCTCATCTGCATATTATTCCAACTACATTGTACTATAAAAACAGTGAATCGTGTGCAGTAACCAGAATAGAAGTCTTAGAACTATCATCAGGTATCATAAAGTCATATCATGACATAATCGTTTGGTTATCAAAATATTCCAACACGGCCACCAATCCTCTTTATGGAATTTCCTCATCACTCCTACCATGTTATGTGGGCGCCATTTTGTTCCTAAAGATGTTTTGGTGTATATTGTGTACACACTTTTTGTATATATTTTATTACACTGGTAGAGATAGAATAAGCATTCTCAAGTTGCCGAGCATAGAAAGAGAACCCCAATCAAACGTAATAGAGTGACGGAAGAAACCACAGAAGAGCAAGGAAATTTTCGATGACTGACAGAATTCTTTATAATTCACAGGTTGGTCTAGAACCGTCACTATGGATGGCAGAGATTCGTATGACCCAGACAGGGTGGACGACTCTAATAGCTTCCAATACAAGTGGTACTGCAGAAATCAAGAAGACCAATATTTTCCTAACGGCATTCCAGTGTCCGAATCTAAAGATAAAGGTGAGTGTGGTAGGACTCTTCGTTTTACCGAATTAGAACACCATAAGTAAATTATAGTTACTAGTAAATTCACAAAATCGACCTTTAACTAAATGTTTAGCAAACGCTTTACTTACTCTGCAAACGCTCTCTTGTAAATTGTTAAAAAAATATCCGTTGAATACTACTGACTAAAGGATTGATTCAATCGAGACAGTTCAGGGTTACTTCTGATCGCTTGCATCGCTTTTAATTTGTAACCTACTAGAAGTCAACTTTGTATATTATTGTGTCGAGTTCGTCTCATGCGGAGATGTTCGCCCCTATGAGCGACCTGTAAGCCTCAATGATTTCAAGGTGAATTGAATTGTTTATCTTCCTACAGGGTGTTTCGGAGACGGGGTCTACTTGTCAAATTACACCAATGCGTATTTCGAGCTAAATGCTCAATTACTTGCACCCAATACGTCATATGTGTTTCGTCTGGATGTACACGCACCCAACCGAACAAGTGGCACATTTCAACAGATTGTTACAATTCTGTCAGGTGCGCCACCAACGATAGAAATAAGGTATGTCCATTTTCCTTTAGATATCTCATTCATAAACATCCGATTTGATATCTCAAAACGCTAATATTTCCGATTTTCTAGCTTTCAAACTTTCTATCGATTATCTTTGAGACATTCTAAGTTATTGGGAAATTGAATTCGGACGCCAGAAATGGAGCAACATACATGTGACTACGAAGACAGATTGAAAAGGCTGAACGACTAGATAATCACAAGATTGACATCTTTTTTTTTACGTCACCACCCCCCTCCTCCCATTTAACCCTGACCTACTGTTATAGATAGTATGTGATTTTCAACTTTTAGGTGTCTTCAAAACTGTGACGTTAAAGTGAACCCATCGAGACGATTTGCACTAACCGCTGCATGCCTCGACTGCCCAAAATCCTCAACTCCAAGGTACAAATGGAAACTGTTTGAAAGTAGTGACGTAGAGTCTGAGATTCCTTTGGACATGATAACCAAAACTGGTGACTCGGGAAAAAATATAGTGTTGATGGCGGGAATTCTTCCAAGGGCGAACTCGACCATCATTGAATACACTTTGAAGCTAACAGGTGAGGTCTTATAGATCTTAACTACTAGTATTATTATGCGCTCCGTTAAATCATGAAGGTTGGAGAGTGCAGACGCTGGAGTTGGTTAAATCACACAACAGACCATTGGTCAGTATGTTTTCCGCAAAATTTAAACTGAAGATATTCTTAGTTTACTGGACTTGCCACTTAACTTACATACATACATACATACATACATACATACATACATACATACATACATACATACATACATACATACATACATACATACATACAATCATACATACATACATACATACATACATACATACATACATACATACATACATACATACATGCATACATACATACATACATACATGTACATACATACATACATACATACATACATACATACATACATACATACATACATACACACACATACACATACATACATATATACATACATACATACATACATACATACATACATACATACATACATACATACATACATACATACATATACGCGTTCACACCCCACATACACACATGATACATTACAGACAGACAGACAGACAGACAGACAGATGTTCATTCATTCGTCCATCATTCCTGGTACGAACAGTTATGAGACGTAACAGTCACCGTGTCCCTCCATTGAGACATTCGTTGAACTAGTCCTTGGTTCACCAGTCATAGAAATTTATATTACATTAAACTGACGTGTGTGAGAAGAATATAATACAACAATCTATAGACACAATGCAACAATAGAATACAATGTACATGTCTTATTATTTTACCATATACCTAACATATATTTGTTGGGCGTGAAGAAATTTTCATTAAAAACACTACGTTCATTTCAGCTTCAATGCACGGAAGAAGTGCTGGTTCGGCTGAGTATAGCTTTACCTTGGCCAAGGCACCAGTACCTGGTAGTTGTGAAGTGTCGCCACCTATTGGTTACGTTATGGAAACTGAGTTTTCTATATCATGTACTGACTTCGAGGATGACGATATACCACTGATGTATGAGTTTTATGCTGTGACTGGTTCACAGGAACCAGCGGCAACTAATTCTTTGGCGTCAGGGTCGACAAATGGTAAGGATGACTGCAAAACTTGTCTTGATAGGCTTGTAGTCTTGTATGTGTATACGTATTTACTGAATTATAGGAGACAGGATCTGACAGATAATAACCCTTATGTCAGCCAATACTATGGAGAAACACAGAAAGAAATGCCAACATGGCACCATGCCATCGGACAACCGAACTTTTACCCGTTGTTCATTGTTCATTTACCCGAACTTAGTCACCAGGAAACGGAAGCGAATAGGGTCCAAATCCACAATAGTATTCTGCAGAACTTATAAAATCTAAAATGCCACAGTTTAGGGGTACATGTAATCTTAAATTAGCTATGTCCATATAGTGCGATTTTTGATAGTAACTTTAACGTTTTGTCCATGTCCTCATCAACAGGCTATCTTCTCTATTTTGGCCACAAATCCAGTGTGGACTCGATATATCTACCAGTTGGTGTAGCGGAGAACGATTTTGAAGTTAACATCTTGGTCAAAGTAGCTGATGTCTATGGAGCAAGTGTACAAGTTGTAACCTCGACTGTCGTTAGTAATGTTTTTTAAAGTTGAAAGTAAAATATTGAAAGCAAAACACGCGTTAAATATCGACACACGCCAGCTTCACAGAATGTGAAACCGGGGAAGCACACACACCATCACAATTGACCATACATACATACATACATACATACATACATACATACATACATACATACATACATACATACATGCATGCATGCATGCATGCATACATACATGCATGCATGCATACATACATACATACATACATACATACATACATACATACATACATACATACACACATACATACAATAACATACATGTAAGCTGTTATAAAATGAATGTAAAGGGGAGGTCGTTATTCGAGTCTGTTGACATCTATCGACTGCCTGTACGCACAAGGCAGGTCAGGCCACGCAGAAACTGCTTCGAATAACGCTACTGCAATTGCTACATTATTTTCAATGTTCACCATTCATATGGTAGGTCATACAAATAGTTAGGAATCCGTATTTTATGCTGAAAATTAATCGAAGGAACGTTGGTGTCTTTATTTTTTCCAAAGTCGGACACAACAGTACATGTCACAATTCAATGCATAGTTTTACGTGCATCAGATCATGTACGGCCAGTCTGGAGTAAAAGTCTCAGTGTAGAGGGGGCATTTACCTGTGCTTGGACATCACACAGGTCAAAATTGTCACCATTCAAGACTCGATCTATTCCTTCACACCCATTCACCAAAATAGTTACACCATTGCCTATGATTATGTTTCTAGAAAGAGCGTTCTCTGTTTCCATGCATTAAAGCAGTGTTCGTATACGTGGAAAGATATGAGAAGAATACGATTTCATGGGGACAAAATTAGTTAATTATCTGGTTTCTTCTTTGTGTGAAGAAACCGAAAAATATTTTATCAAAAGAAATACAGAGTGGTGCTCTATGTCCCCTCTAACCAATACAATGGATAACAGATATAATGAATGTAAACGCCCACATGAAAACACACATTGAGAAAAATTGTTTAAAACTAATTTCACACAACTGCAAACGTGAACCTCTTTAGCCTTGTTTCATTCACTGCCACTAGATGGCGTAGTAGCAGATTTAAATTATCTTGTTTGTTTTTTCACCAGGTGAACGATATTCATGTGGTTGAGGGTGCAAGTATTCACGAAAAGTTACACAATATAACTAGTGGGGAGAAGTCCCCCTTACAAATGTTACTTAAATCTGGGGACACACAGACGGCGATCCAACTCCTGAATTCTGTAAGCTCTCTGCTGAACGTACAATCGGACAAAAGGAATGAAACACAGACAGGAAAAGAGGAGGAAAAAAGCAATGTCCACGAACATATAGAGGTACGAGAAAAAGTAACAAACATTATCTTATCACAGGACATTTCCTCAGGCTTTATCAGAATGAATTTAATAACTCATAGACAAAAGAATAAGCCACTGCATGTGTGTAACTGATTTTTCAGGTTTACCAGTAGTGATAATAACTTTTATTGTGAATTTTGAACTCATGACAGCTAACATTTCCGTTTTTCATGTCACCATATTCCCATATGTCACTTTGAAAGTTGTCAGAAGAAGCAGGAATGTACACCAAGAAAATTAACGTTTTAGACCACTTTCGACAAGTGAAATTCCGCGTACAATATGCTTATATCAACAGATTCGCACAACTATCGTGAAATCTCTATCTGAAATACCCATCGAAACCATTGAGATGTTGCAGCAAACATCAGTTGCCATGGATACAGCAACAAAACAGACGACGGAAGTTTCGGAAGAAGCACAGGTAAGACCAGTGATGACATATTATACCCCGATGATACTAGTTAAGGTATTATAATACATAATTCCCATTTACATCAGATTGATATAATAAATGTAATGTGATGTCAAGTTAGACTAAACTATACATGTAAACCCAGTTGAAGTAGATCAGCCAACTAGTTATATCTGTATTTATAGTTTTTCCATGGACTGCGTAACATTTCATATCAGTTATGAGCGGTAATGTGAACTACATATCATATTTATATCTACACGTAGATGTCAGCAGCAAATAAGTACACCAGAATGGGAAATTTTCTAAAATCGCAGTCAGCCGATGCTGGAGGTGAAATTGTGCAAACACTGGCAGAGAGCATCGTGTCGGGTATCTCTAATATCATGGAAGCCTCTAGCCTAGGGTCTAAGGAAAGGGCTGCAAATGTAACCAGCGTTGATAGCGAAAGTGACGTCACAGTAAGTAAAACGCTACCAGCATGATCTATAGCATTGAAACATTATTTCCTTTGTTCTATTGTACTGACCACAATAATTTATCACAGATCATTACAGTACTTTCCCCTCTAGGTATTTTCTCAGGTTCGAACAGCATTATGTCCACATTTAACATAGCTTCAAAATAAGTAACTACTGTTACTTTATTTTCTTTCAGAGTCGAAATGTCACTTTATCGTCATTCAACACATTGCAGTCAGTACAGTCGGCCATCTTGGTTAATAAAGTAGTCGGTGAAGAACCCACGGTGCTGACTACATCTACATTATCCGTCACACTAGACAGACAGGATGCCCAAGATTTAGACAAAAAGATCTACAAAGATGAGATGTCAAGTGTTGGGTATAAACTACCCGATTATAACACTCTTTCTACATCATTACCGGAAAATTATACAGACATAGTTGACTTGGAGGTACGACACATTTTTTTATTACATTTAAAACACTTTTTTTTCATATTCCTATGTTGTTTTTTACGGTATTTTTAATTTTAGACAGAACCTACTCAAATTTCAATGACTAATGCATTTATCAAAATGTGCTCGATTGTTTTTGCCACACACCTTTAAAAACCTTCATACCCCACCCCTACTACACCCAAAACGTACTCTTGCTTGCAAGAATGTGTGTCACGAGAGTTATTACATTATTATTACGATTATCATTTCATTATCACAGTTACTGCACATTCACCAAAACCCATTCACCTGGGATACCAGCAGTGACAACCTAGACGATGCTATTTTCGGATTACAATTTAAAATCTCTGGCGACCAAAAGTTGGAAGGTAAGTACTAGTCGTGATTCCCAACTCATTCTTATTTTGAGACATTAGTAATAGTATACCAAGGCAGAGGTTCAAAAGTTATAATGCATAGCCCATGCATTGAGTTACTGAACATGGCAACTACCAATGTGTTTGTACTGCTGTTCGAACGGTGGAGGTGAATAAATGAAAGAGTGTTTGGAGATGGGATAGAAATCCACATGTAGTGTAGGCTCCGTAGTGAGCTAGGCAAGATGGCCGACCAGACAGGTGTTCTTTTCACAGAGGTGCAAACTCATTAAGTCAAATAGTTTTGGATGTGCCTCTTCAAATCAGCATGCACTTAGCATTTCACTTGTTGACGTTCGAGCTTAATAGTTGAAAGGTCACATTTCCCAAAACTGCCAACCTAGTCATATCTCAGATCACTATTTTTCTAAAGTGGTCTGAGGTCACATCCAGATACTATAGTAACTTGTAGCAATGATGTAACTATGATCAATATAATATAGGCATCATGTGGTTTATTCAACCAATCCCCTTCTTTGCCTGTTATCCGTGAAAAATACTAAATTTGAATCTAAGTTCACAGCAGGCTATATGCGGAGAGAACTTAACCAGATTGACCATCACATCCAATTCTCTATAGATGCTACGTGCAGTGTGTTCCATGTTGCAAATAATAGAAGCGAATAACTCATAACTATGGCCTAGTTTAATAATAAATGTTTTATGGGTTAGAGATGTTTTTCGGTGTAGGATTTTTATTTCTGTTTTTTGACACTTTTTTCTAATTTGACAAACACATTCTGTTCAGAAGCTTGTGTTTCATGCATTGTCGTTTATCATGTACACATGTCTCACAGTGTACGATAACAATACAGTAACTATCTATATTTCTCACAACAGTTGAAAACCTAACCACAGAAATAGAGTTCTTCTTGCCCAAGGGATCACAACAAACGTTAACACGGACTACTTTCCACGAACTAACGAACGATTCTAGAACTCTGATGGATTTCAACATCTCAAACCCAGGGACATCTTTAGTGGTCGGAGTAGAAGCTAGAGATCTGGGTGTGACATTTGAACTCTATCTTCGACATGGTCTGCCCTCAGACATGGGAGATTACATAAATAGTAGTACTAGAATCCTTAAAGAGAATACTGTCAATAACACAGACTTTGGGGCCGAAGTAGACCCACATACGTGGTTCGTGTCCTCGGAATACCTACAGCAAACTGGTACCTACTACCTTCTTCTCGTTGCGGGTGATGTGGAAGCTGCAGGCAATGTGACGCTGGACTTGTTTATGTATGCTGCCGAGTGTGTGTACTGGGATGAACAGACAGAAACATGGACGGGTCGTGGTTGCAGAGTTAGTATCACAAACCTTTATGACATCAATTTATGCATTTATTTTTTTAATGAAACCTTTATACAAATATGATATCTACCTAGATATGTATTTGAAATTGTTTTGCCTTACATGATTGCGAACACCAAAGGACTATTGACATAAATAGTCGTGTCGTGGAATGACGTACGAGGATGTATAATTCCATGTTTTCTGTTCGAACGTGTATAGCTTACTTGCGTATGGAATATGGTATGATAAAATGATAACTACTATGTTCTCATGGAAACAAGACTGTAAAGTGGATGCTCAAAAGTACTTACTTAAATTTATGAACGTTGTTTCTTTTCCGGTTTTGTTACAGGCGGGTCCCCTAACTACAGCATCTTTAACCCACTGTCTTTGCAACCATTTGACTCTGTTTGGTTCGTCTTTCTTTGTAAAGCCAAACACGGTTAACTTCATCACCGACGCCAAGTTATTTTTAACCTTTGTGGATAACCCTGTGGTTGTAAGCACTGTAGGAGCATTGTTTGCCGTGTATTTACTGTTAGTGATTTGGGCAATAAGACAAGATAAAAAGGATAGAGTCAGGGTAAGTTAGAAAGATTTTGCTGAAGTTATGAATCGATACTGCATGGTCAAAATGGAGGGATGATTCGGAAGAAGAGTTAAGACTTTCAAAGTTTTCCCTGTCCACATCTGTACATCGGGGACGTAGTAAATCATAACATGCAGACGGGCAAAAACAATCCAACACTTTGGCATCTCTTTCTGGACATTTTTCTTAAATCACCTATAACAAACGTTTGTTGCATATTTGAAACTACATATTCTCTTTGGACTGATTCACGGGTCTCGTTTGTAATCTTGTAAGCGTTCAAGAGCAGGTACAGATTCCTTAAAGTTCAGGTACAGGATGCATTAAGTTAGACATCTTGAAATTCAAAAAAGGTGGGACTTCTACACTTTTACTGATGCCCTCAACAACTCTGAACTATCTCGTCATTGCAGGCTGCCGTGGTCATCTTGGATGACAACGACCCCTTTGCCTTATATCGCTATGATGTCACAGTTCAAACTGGATATCGACGAGGAGCTGGGACTTCTGCTACCGTGACCTTGACCCTGTATGGTACTGAGGGTGATAGTGAACCACACATACTACGAGATCAGGATAAGATAGTCTTACAAAGAGGCAACACTGACTCGTTTCTGGTGACAACACCGAGTTCACTAGGTGGAATAATGAACATTAGACTGTGGCATGACAATGATGGCGATTACCCTGAATGGTAAGATCTATGACTCATTGTATGCTTTACTAGTGATGTTGTTGGCATTGATTTGGGGTCCCCTTATCATCATCACCATCATCAATCATTATCATCTATCATCATATTATCACATCGTCACCTTCTTCTTTATCATCACCACCACTACCATCACCACCACCACCACCATCATCATCATCATCATCATCATCACCATCATCATCATCACCACCACCACCATCATCATCATCATCACCACCACCATCATCATCATCATCATCATCATCATCATCATCATCATCATCATCATCATCATCATCATCATCATCATCATCCTTTGTGGCCATGCTCTTCTTTTGCATTTTAATACATCACACTATAATGATATTTTGATCTTCATCAACAGAATGTCAGTTTCTATGAGGACTTTCTCCATTTTATAATATGGTCATCAATGGTATGTTTATCAACTAACCAACACACTTTAAATGTGCTTGGCAAATACATGTAATGTGATATCCTAATATCTATTCCTTCATTTGTCTGATCACTCGTAGGTTCATAGGTCATGTCATAGTTCACGACCTGGAAACTGGGGAACATTGGTATTTTCTGTGTAATACATGGCTAGCCGTTGATTTTGGCAGTGGAATGGTGGACAGATTTTTCAACGTCGCTTCAGACAACGACTTGAAGAAGTTCAAACATCTTTTCATCACCAAGGCAGCAAAAGACCTCCGTGACCGCCATCTCTGGTTCTCCATAGTAGGCCGGCCACCACGGAGTATGTTCACTCGTGTCCAACGTCTGTCTTGTGCGCTGTCGCTGCTTTTGTGTGCTATGCTTGCTAATATCATGTTTTATGGAATACCTGAAGATCCTCATGGCCAGAAGATGGGTTTTGGAATGTTCATGATTACTTGGCATCAGCTAATCATTGGTATTGAGAGTAGTTTGATTGTCTTCCCCATAAACTTTATCATTGTTCAGATGTTTAGATTTTCAAAACACAAACCTAAATCACCGGAACGAAGCATATCTACAACACAGAGTGGAGAATCAGACTTGGCATCTTTAAGCGATGAAGCAGAAGAGACAGTCTCTGTTGATGGGTGGAAACCGGAGTCTGTGTCTCTTTTCTTTGATACAGAATACACTGATACTAAGTCTGCACAATCCGCTAACTTTCCAAACAATTCTGAGATTGATTCGCAAATATCTGTCAATAACATGAGACAAGTCACAGGCAGCAGTGATGATGTGTCAGAAACAAAGTATCCTGAAAGTACTGATAACGATAACACTTCAGAAATTATCAAAACATTCGAGTCCGACTTTCAGCTACACAACATGGACATCATGCGACCAGGTTTACCACATTCCAGACTCTACAACTCACCTGTTAGCGAAGGTACAGGGAAAGGCCCGAGGTGTTCCTGTAGATTTTCGCTGTCATGCTTGCGCGTTGTCATTGGTTGGATATTGGTCACGTGCACTACTCTGATATCTGCATATTACGTCATGCTATATGGTCTCAAGTATGGAAAGAAGCGTTCTATTGATTGGCTCATGTCGATGTTTGTAACGGTTCTGGAAAGTGTGCTTGTCGAACAACCAATCACAGTGAGTCAACAAGTACAGCATGTAATCATGTAATAAATGTCCTTTCTGTTATGATAACATACTCACATAAAGCACACAATGTTGACCTTAAGTAGTACACCACAATTTTCAGTCATATTTCTAAACAAAAGGTATTACAGTTACAAAAAAAAGTTAAAATCAAGTCTTTTTGTAGAAAAAACATAGTTCCATCGTTTGTACTAAAGTTCACACAAATACAATGTGAAAAGTATGTGTCCAACGGTATGTATCGCGTTTGCTTTTAAGATTTGTAAGAAATCAACAAGTGACACTCATAGAAGAAAGGTTTTGATATATATATTATACAAGGAAAGGCTTGATTGTCTGACGTATGGCCATTAGGTCAGAGTTCAAATTTATAGATTTTCCATTTGGACCAGCAATAATGCTTGTGAGTAATAAATACAAGATTGCACACTCGTTGAAAATATACAAAATTGCGAATATTCTTTCCTTACCGTAGGTTCTCTTGTTGGCAGCATTTGTGGCTTTAATTCTAAAATCAATGGACGAAGAAGACGACGGAAGTGACGACATTGGTGAAATTGCAACTTCCGTTGGTGGGTTCGCTAAATATTTACTCATGAAGTAGAAACTAACAAAAACAAAGTCACAAGTTCATATCAGCCAATTCTTCACTGTGTACTACACATTCACTGTCACTGTACTTTAAGGAACTCTTGTTGAAAATGGCGACTGCGATCTACAAAGAAATCTGAAACTTTTTATCATACAAAATGTGTTTATATTGGCCAGTCCTTCATTGCATACACACTGTAACGATGACATGACATTATATATGTAACATTAACAATATCACAAAATGTAGTGAGATTTTTGTCGAGAAAGACGACTTTATGGTTCAGATTTATAGTCTCGGTGTCTGCATTCAACCCATTCATATTTTCTCTCTCTCAAATTTCTTCCTAAGACGATTTGCAAACGTTAGAAGCCATCCATGAAAATATCATCAAAATACGACGTGGGGAAAAGAGATACAGACCCCCAGCTCAAGATATAGTAGAGGAATGCAGACAACGAAAAGACCATAAACGTCGAATTTATGCTTTACTAAGAGAGATATTAGGCTACGTCTTCTTCATATTTGTCTTACTGTCATTGGTCCACGGAATGGCGAATAAGGAATCATATTTCATGTCTAAGTCAGTGGAAAACATATTCTTTAATAACAAGAATTATAAAATTTGGGTAAGTAATGTAACTGGCTATATTCTATATATTTAGTTTTTAATTTTCATATTTTATTCACCATCACTTTTGGCGAACGTGTCATGATGTCCGGTCCTAATGTTATTTACTCACAACTTCAAACATGCTTAAATTGCTAAAGATTGTTAGACGTATGAATTAATTATTTGTTGTTTGTTGGATTTGTCTTTCGTTTCAACTCCAGAAGAATTTAATATCCCTACCTAACGGTGACCACTGTCCTGTTTCGGATGACTGTATTTAGTTCCTCCAGAACGCGATGTTTACCACCCATTGCCCTTTTAAGTGTTTGAATCAGGGACTCGTCAACCAAGGTGATGCGCCAATATAATATTTGTGTTCGTTGGTATTTGACAATTTTTATAGAAATCTCATTCTTTGTGTTGCTATTTAGATGCACGATTATTCAACTTTCTTTAATTGGACCACAGAGAGATTGATACCTGGTCTCCACGGTGACTACCCAGGGTTCATTTCAGATCACGTGACAAAGCTGGTAGGGCCGGCACGTTTCCGTCAAATCAGAGTGAAGCCAGGTACGTTGTAAACTTTAAGAAATACTTTAGTAGAAGAATTTCAACAAGCCCCCCCCCCCCCCCCCGCGCCACCCAAGAAAAATGTAGACTATACAGAGGCCGGCGTTACCATAGTAACTTACATTGGGTCTAACAGTGATGAGTACGCTTTAATATTAGTGTACATGACCAGGTAAACGTTGAAAAATAGCACTGAACGTAAGTTACAGCTCAAACTAAGCAACATATTAAAAGGGTAATTTTTAATGGAATTATCACCCGTTAAGAACGAGAGAGTCCAAAAATCTATTCATCATTATATTAATGTGATTAAAATGTTAACACTTCAAGGCTACGTCGTCCTAAAAGTGCTCAATAATATTATTTGTATTACTCATGGCAAGAAGCTATAACGACACATAACACTAGTCGATTCGTTTTTTTGCTTCCCTGGGCCCCTGCCCCAGTTTCCCGGTAGCATCTGAATATCCATATTAAATGTATTTAGATAACTTTATTCAATTTCTTTGAATAGATTCGTGTTCAGTTCCATCACAAATGGTTTCCACAATCGTCGAATGTAACGGAAAATACTCAGATGATGCAGAAGACACGGATTCATACTTGACATCGTGGAAACCATTGCCAGGCAACGATTCCAGTCCGACCGACACCATGAGTCCGTGGGAGTATCAGAGGTCTGTCAGTAACTCCTACTGGGGTCAAGCAGATATCTACGGTGGTGATGGTTATGTAGCTGAACTAGGGTCAAATTTGTCGTCGACCTCGGATATCGTGGACGACTTGAACAAGGCTTTGTGGTTAGATACTCAAACTCGAGCGCTCTTTTTAGAATTTACACTTTACAACGCCAATTCCAATCTGTTTTGTATAGTAACGTTACTCATAGAGAGACCTGGAGTCGGAGGTCTCCTCAAACGTTACGAGATTATGACAACGAGTTTGTATCGATACAAAGCCGACTATCAACTTTTTGTCATGGCGTGTGAAATTATTTACGTCATTTACATTTTCTTCTTCATGTTTGTGGAAACCACAAAGATCGTGTTGCTGAAGAAGAAATATTTTGAAAGTTGTTGGAACTGGCTAGAACTGGTTATTATTCTTATTTCATGGGTCACAGTGGGAGTATATATACACCGCCATTTCCTAGTTGACGAGACGTTGCAAAAATACCGACGAAATTCTGGAAAATTTGTCAGTTTTCACGAAGCTGCGTTTCTTTCGCAAGCGATGCAATACTTACTTGCTATGCTAGTCTTATTAGGAACTTTAAAATTATTGCATCTATTACGAATTAATCCACGAATATATCTGCTGACTGCAACTATATCCGCTGCAAGTAAGAGCATATTGGCGTACTTTGGCATCGTGGTACTGTGTTTCACCGCGTTCGCCAGCATGTCATATCTAATGTTAGGAACTCAACTTCGAGGTTTTTATAACATGGCGTTGGCGTATGGTTCACTATTCAGCCTTATGTTAGGAAAAATAGACAAAATAATGGTGACATTGAATCCTTATTTCGCTGCTTTTCTTATTATCTCGTTCATCATATTGACATTATTTTTTACTGTCAATTTGTTCATTTCATTGGTTGTCTACACGTTGGTGTATGTGAGGCATCATCACGAACCATCGGACGTTGAAGAGATCGTGGAAATTATGATCGAAAAATTAACGTCGATATTCTTCAAGCCAAAACGAAGAAAAAGATGAAATGGACTACATGAAAAACTAGCAGGATAAAGATGACAAAACAAACACATTTATATCAAAATAAATACACGGGGCACTTCTTTGTGATTTGCTTTCAATGCACAAACAAATCCGAGTTGGGGGGGGGGGGTTGACCTCAATAATTGTATGACATTTCATGATCAATCATAATTAACGTCAAAAGATGTCAGCAATTGTAATATTGGTTCATATGTATTTATAATGATGGATAATGGAAGTTAAGTTAATATTTATGATACCAACAATAAAAATATGGCCAATTGTTCAGAAAAAATATTAATCTCCCGAGCCTTTTGATATATTATGGTATGGATGATTTGCACCGTATAGAAGGAATCTATATACAGTTGCAACCATTGAACCCGAAACAGAGCGTTTACAATAAGTATGTTTATAAATATGGCTATTTGAGTATAATTATCTGTGACTTTTTTTTCGTTTACTTATTTCCTTCACATTGTTTTGATCACAGACAAGGAAGTGTTTTGATCAATGTATAATAATAATCCTGAGGTAACATTCTCCATCTGATGAACACGTCTGCCGACGACTATCTTGAAGTTGTAGAAAAAAAAGACAGACAGAAATAATGAACGACTGAGTACGTATGAATGAATGAATGAATGAATGAATGAATGAATGAATGGGTGGTTGGGTGAAGGATAGATAGATAGATAGATAGATAGATAGATAGATAGATAGATAGATAGATAGATAGATAGATAGATAGATAGATAGATAGATAGATGGATGAATGGATGGATGGATGGATGGATGGATGGATGGATGGAGGGATATATATAGATAGATAGATAGATAGATAGATAGATAGATAGATAGATAGATAGATAGATAGATAGATAGATAGATAGATAGATAGATAGGCACTGTATGGCTGCCATAGTAACCGACCTTAATTTCCTGTGGCTAATAGTTTCCATGCTATGTCAAGTGATGTGTTATTCAGTTAACAATACGTGTCACAGATATAATGAGACAAATCAACAATGTCATTTACTTTGGTGACAGTTTAATTTCCATCCAATTTCCCGGAATACTCGGACGATTTCGTTACATAAGGACGGGATAAAGAACTCGCAGGTTTTAGACGTTTGACAAAAGAAAGAAAATAATGTGTTTCGATCATTGCTTAAAAATTGAATATTTCACTTGAAATAAAATAATTGATTCACTCTACAAGCTTATAAACACCATCTGTTGTGTTTCATAACATCGTATAATGAAAAATGTCAGGTTATTTTTATAAGCAAGTTTTATGTAATAACATTTACGTGTATGTCCAGCGGCTTGTCGATTCAGCCTCCGTGAAAAACCCATCATCCGATAGCGAAATGGTGCAGCATGCAATGTCCAACAGAGAAATAAGGATCAATAGAATACATACATTTGTTATTCTTTTGATTTTTTTTTGTCAACTTTCTTACTGTACATTAATTTCTTCAACTGGTTTTAGTCAAAATGCAAATTTATGCATACATGTAAGTTCTTGATTGAAGCGAGGGCACTGTGCACTGTCGATGCGATGCTGTACAACTTACACCGTTGGTCGTACCTTCCTACTTATTTTGCCGAATGTCATAATGAAAATAAAGTTCCTTTGAAAGCGTACATTGGTCATCGCGTACAAGAATGGGTTGAGCGCAGAATTGCACCACAGCAAATAGTTCGTTATTTCCCATAGTGCGTCATTCCAGCATGCACTACATAATGTTGTAATGAGTAGATAGACATTGTAGGGCATCCAACACATAGCGAATACTCCAACAATAATAGCTAGGGTCTTTGCTGCCTTTTTGTGCTTCGCATGTTTCATACTTCCCTTAGCCGATGATTCCTCTTTTTTAGAATTTGACGAAACCGATTGACTGTTTTTACGAGATTGGTTTGGTGCCGATCCGATGTCGACGACATCGTCTGACGATTCAGAGGTTGCCGTTCTTATTGACATTTCGATGTTGTCAGAACGTTTGGCGAGTGAGGTTCTCCTCTTTAAAATATCGCTCCGCCGCGACATTCTACGTATGCTGATATACACTCTTGTGTTCAAATAAACAATAATAAACATAGGAATTAAGAATTCAATAAATATCATAACGATATTGTAAGTTAAATTATCAATACCTTCCATTTCACAGACTGTGTTGTAGTCTATCACATATTCACCCCTGATACGTTCCCAACTCAAGATCACTGGGGCATAGATGCATACAGCAAGAATCCAGGACGTGATGATAATACAATTGGCTCTATTCCGAGTTTGAAACACCCAATATCTCATTTTTAATGTCACCAAAAGAAAACGATCGAGGCTGATTAAAATGATACCAAAGACAGACGCAATACAAACCGTATAATCGACCACCAACCAAAATCTGCAAACTGTCCGACCGTACGGCCAGTGGCCATGTAACAACCACGCTGTATTCAACGGCAGCGATACAACACCAACTATGAAGTCTGCAAATGCCAGATTCAGAATGTATAGATTGCTCACATTCATACGGATTCCTCTGTCAATAACAAAAGTGACCAAGACGAGTAAATTCCCCGCAACTGTCAGAAAGACGATGAAAGATAAAATCGTGGCAAGAATGGCAGTTTCTGTCGTTGTATATCCGTTGTGATCACTTGCATATGATAAAGTTGTTTTTTCAGAAGGTATGTCGTAGATAGTCGCGAGGTTGACACCACCATTCTTCTCCGGAGTATTCATCCTTTTCACACGCAGAGACTCGGTGATCATTACGCGAACGCAGCTCTCTCACAGTAATGTGTGTACAGCAAATTATTACAACCTCACTTATATACCCTGTTTTCACTTCAATGACAACCACTTAATCATAACTCCTGGCATTGATATCAAATAGAAGCATAATAATCACAATATGTGAAGGTCTGAGTGAGCATATGGTTAGTGGATACGCTACTTAAATTTAATTATCACATCAAACTCCTAACGTAATGACTTAAATTTGGTGTCAATAGTGAATAAGTGTCAAATGATGAATGACCACCTGTTGAACAAATAATTTATAATATCAATAGTTAAATCACCATCTCAGCAGTATTCAAACACACTGTATTCAACTCTTTCGATCACTTTCTGCTCGAACAAATATCCTATAATTTTCTATCCCTAGTCATGTGTGTGGTTGATGGCATTTGATTTCCATATCTAGAACTCCCTCTATGTGAGCTATTTTCAGAATTTTGACGTGTTCGGCATTTTAAATATTTTTAGGAATGTTTTATATAATTATTTCAATAGTGTTTTTTTATGTCTTCGTCCAGTATATGTATTGCATATATTTGTTATGTTTTTTTCATTTAAGAACATATTATTAAGTCTAGCTGTTGGTTTGTGAAAAAATAAATTAAATAAATAAATATATATATATAAGTTTAACACATATAGTCGGATCAGCGTATACAATGAATAAATATTTGGAAAGAGGCATGACTATTAAAAACCCCACTTAGCTAAGCATATATATATATAGCCCCAGAGTATAAAACACCAAGTCAATAATATCACTCTAGTCGAATATGTGTTTACTCTAGTAGTCTGTAAGGGCGCCCCCACACACCGGTCAACCCCTAGAGCAGGTTGGTGAGAGCGGAGCGATCCGACGTACCTTTTACAGTCTAACAACATAGCAGCCATTGAAAGGATAATATTCATAATTTGTATACTTTACTTTCATAAAGTTGATATTTCACAATTGCCAAGTATAGCTTTTAATTGCGGAAGCCTACGGAATCGGAAATCATTACACTTTTCAGAAGACATGCTGATGTGGTTCATCATGATTCTACTATGTTTTTTTGTTTTTTTAATTTCATCTGTCGTTGGGTTAAATATGCATTTTCAATCGGGGAATTGGGAACATGTGAATTTGATAGTATGTACAATATATAGAATGGTCGTTCATCAAACATTTCAAGTACAGAAAAAGAATGGATTCAAATTTGTCTGAAACCTGAAATTATTCTGAAAAGATGATACTCTCTCGTTGTCCAGGCGACGCCTGTCGTAAATGTAACACTCGCTCGTCAGTTCGTGCAGTGTATGTTTTATGACGAAATGTCAACAATTGATGAAAACTTCAAATGTTCGTCACTAAGAAATTACAATTACATGCTTTTGCCAGAAAGGGAAGGATTATGCTGAATCTGTATGTGTGTGTGTGTGTGTGTGTGTGTGTGTGTGTCTGTGTGTGTGTATATGTGTGTGTGTGTGTCTGTCTGTCTGTCTGTCTGTCTGTTTGTTTGTTTGTCTGTCTGTCTGTCTGTCTGTCTGCGTCCTCATTTTCTCAAAAATGGCTGGCACAAACTAAAATTTGGTAAACTCTTCTTTTGGGTATTATGGCTAGAACTGATTAGGTTTTGGGTGAGATCTGTGCAAGGCAGTGAGCATGCATAATATGACATAAACAATGTTTGGTCAGTTAATCTAGCAGACATGGTCATTAATGTTAAATTGGAATAGTCGGCGTAATCCATATATTCACACTCTCACCGTAGGTGGTGCTCTTTAAAATTGTCTATAAATGTCCCGTATGTGGGGCATCCAGATCAAATACGGTGTCCGTGTTTTAATATTAAAGTAAAACAACACCCACATGCTAACAGATTCGAACTGACGAACAAGCAGAAAAATGTATATGATAGACTTGCAGCGAAATAATAAAATCTCTTTCTTTCTGTTCTCAATAGCTATAGAAAGCACACTGTGTTATTCCTATGATTCAGTCAGGTCGCTGCTGTATGAATCAATATATACACGATATTGCCCGTCTATCAGCTTCCACACCATCAGGTACTTCCCTCTGTCAGCTACAGTCCCGTCCTCCGTTTCAAATATGTATCGCCCTCTATCGACGAGAAATTCACTTCCAATCGGTCCCAGCGTCTCTTCAGACAAATATTGCACACCTGTTATCCTGTCATCAAACATCTCTTTACCAGCCTTTAGTATTTCTATTAAAATTTAACAAAATATGATATTGTAAAAACGGCATATCTTTTTTATGGATAAGGAAAACATGACAAATTTTCAATATTAGTATCCATACAATCGTTGTCATGTAACACTATGGACTGACTCGCCACAACCCAAACTTCACAAAAATGCAATCATTTTTTGGTGTTGCGTGCATTCCCCTTAATCTATTGGTCCCTTGTTTCAATAAACTTGCTGCAAACATTTTTGAAAGATAGTTAGTCGTGGTCAAAGCACAGACAATAGGCTCTCTATTCTGTGGTCAAAGTACAATCCATTTATATGTAACATTATTATTTTTGTTAATTTGTGTGCGCATGCTTAGACAATCGCTTAGATCTACCTCACAGCTTCACGATTTTTGATAAAGAACAGTACTGGTGATTTGAATTTCAAGACAAGGTATAGTGTAAGTTTACACTACGTTACTGGTAAGGCACTCGATAAGGATCTACTGCCAATTAATTTATTTGCTTTTGATATACAAAACAAACAAAGCAAGCACGTGTGTGACCTGAGTCGGTAAAACTGTTGTCATCCCAAATGTCACGTCTCTGTCGCAATATGTACAGACAACAGAAACGCCTTAAAATGTTACAATCTAACATATATCATTGACTGATATATCTCACAACATTAATTTGTGACGTGTACCTATAATTACATGTGAGGGGATAAAAGTTGTCAGATAATACGGACAATACAGTTGGCTTGAAACAAAACGTAGTCTGGCATGATAATAAATCACTACTGAAACATTGCTACATTTTATCACCTGGCTTGACAAAAATCTAACCGATATTGCTACATTTTCTTTTCACCATATATATTGTAATCAAAGTATACATTTTCAGGCATGTCAATGGATTAAAATGTAACAATTTTGTTTCCAGACGATAAGATGTAGCAATGTTGATAAGGCTTATTTTGCCGAGCCAGACGATAAGAGATTTAGCAAAATTAGAACAACGTTTGTCAGGGCAGACAATAAAATGTAGCAATGTTTATGTGGCAAGATTTTCGTCGAGCCATGGCTGCCAGACTTCGATTTGATTAAACTTTACTGACTTCCGTTGTAATTATCGCAATGTATTTATGTATGAAGCATTGTCAAAACGCCTGCAGAAAGAAAACATAAAAAACTGCGACATTGATTTCTTCTTCACACTACCAGCGATAATACAGTAGTCTGAGTTACATGTTGTCAAACCTACCTTCGATACCATGTTTTGTTTCTTGCCCAGGTTCCATCATTACAACATCTGGTAGGTATAGCTTACGTATAACATCAAAGTTCCCGACACGGTAAGCTGCCGATAATTCCTCGTGAAACTTAGCAAGTAACATCGAAGGTTCCATTTTCAAACTAATCCTGAAATACGATCGACTATTATAACCAGTTAATATCGAATTATGTCATTCAGTGGTAGACATATTTTAATGGAGTACATGAGATACATTATAATGACGTCATAAGGTAAACAATGACTCATTGAGGTTTCGACAGTTGGAGACCTTCACGTCAAAGTAACGACCTGTGAGACCAACGACGTAATCTCGCGTGTGAACAAGTATAAATCATTAACAAAATCGATTTGATATTACATACATGTTTATAAAACCCGATATGCTGAACATGGCGGTAACACACTACACAAATAAGTGTACATGCGTGCGTGTTTGTGTGTGTGTACAATATTTTTTCCGCACGAAACATATACCAGTGCAAATTCCCTTTAAGTATCGGCAACATACATGTAAATAATTTCAAAGCTTATAAAACATACTTGTAATACTACCTAAGAGTGATCCAAATATGTGAAGTGGCCAAAGGTAAGTGACCGGTTTGGAATCTGCAGGTTCGAGCTTCACCTCAGCCGTTTGTTTCTGAAAGACTTGATGAGCCATGATTGTGACCCAGTCAACCTAGTTAGTATATAACAAAGGACCTGATATGATAGAAGTTGGAGTGTGAAAGCTTATAGAGGCTACAATGGATTGCAGGCTAAGTGTGTCTGCTAATAAGATCCCTCGGGTAACAGTGGCCATTGCTAGATAAATGGAGGTAAAACAAATTCAATTTGGTGTTTCTTGGCACGAGCTAAATTATTTGATATGAAATCATGAAATGACTTTCCAGGAGTTGCGGTTCCGCTTAAAAACAAAAGATTTTGTTTCCTTTCATGTGAGGGCGCTCTTTAATTCCATAGTGTTCCTGGTATGACGTGAATCAACAGGTTGTCCAGCCAACGTCTACTAAAATCGTCCACAATCTCTCTCAAGGTCTTGTTTAGATTATTATAAAAATTACAATAATAGGGCTGTCATCTAAAAATGATGCAATGAAATGAAAGTACTCACTAAACTTACAAATGTAATGCTACTATAAAAGATTTTCATATTCAATCATGATTACGATTCTTGAGTGTAGTCATCTTCAGCAAAAATATTGATGTACATACATTAAACTTTTCACATGCTAGATTATAAGGAGAGAGTTGTGGATGTTGTGGATGTCAGTAATACCAGACAAAATCTATCATTGTATGTGGTAGATTACAAAAGTGGATGATAGAGGTGCTTTGGTTATGTGGATGTAATCACCCTGTGATCAAGATAAGGAAAACACTGAATGAGGTTGAATGTACTATCATTTGAAGAAACCTTGCATCAAAGATGCCACCCTGTGAGTGTAATTACATCAACATTCAGTGATAGCTTATATCAAAATCTTGCAAGAATAGTTGTAGTTTGTATCTGTGTCGATAATTCACCTGCCTCTGTCATATATATACATGGTATGCCAAAGACAGTGTGTGGAGGGGAAATTACCCCTCCACTATCTATGGTTATGCCTCACAACTTCATGTATTGGCAGACTTTACAGTTCAGCTTAATAGTGAAATGCTGAAAAACTGTCAGTCACAATCAACATCATTCTCTAATAACTGAAAGTACTAATTTGTCATTCAATTTACTCTTTTATTTCTCAGGATGAAAAATTCATTGCACTTGGTTATGTTTTCTGAAATTGTACAAAGCAGCAGCACCCAAGCAAGACATATTTGGTATTCATGATTGGAGTATGACATGGTCCCATAGTCCTGTAATACTGTATTATAATATAGATACATGACTCTTGAGATAAAAAGTACTTTATTTGTAAACACATGCTGGTAGCAGTAACTTTTATAGATATTCTTGGTACCTGCAATGGCATTTTACCTTACGCTACAGGGTCAAAATAGAACAAAAGGGTCGACTTATTCTCAGTACGGCATTTTACTTCATGTTAGAGAGTCAAAATAGAACAAAAAGGTCAGCATATTCTCATTACGGCATTCTACTTCATGTTAGAGGGTCAAAATAGAACAAAAAGGTTTACTTATTCTCAGTACGGCATTTTACCTCACGCTACAGGGTCAAAATATAACAAAAAGGTCGACTTATTCTCAGTACGGCATTTTACTTCATGCTAGAGAGTCAAAACAGAACAAAAAGGTCAACATATTCTCGGTACGGCATTCTACTTCAAGCTAGAGGTTCAAAATAGAACAAAAAGGTCGACTTATTCTCAGTACGGCATTCTACTTCAAGCTAGAGGTTCAAAATAGAACAAAAAGGTCGACTTATTCTCACACATGTCTATAGTTATACATGTGAAGTGTGTTGAGTGGAAGTCATGGTACTATGAAATTAAGAGATCGTTATTTTTATGATGAAAATGTACCTAGGACACCCTAAGTATTAAATTCTGTTTCAGGTAACAAAAATTGTTTGAGATGTACACACAGTTGCTAAAACATGAAGTTTTGACATGTTATGAAATTTTCCCTAACAAATAGAGAAACTTAAAGTGGCCATATGGATGAGAATTTGGTATTTATTTTGGATTTTTATTTGATAAAACAGCTTCACTATGTTTTTCTACTTGAAAAAACAAGTCATTGAGAATGACATAGTCCCCGCTATGATTGTTATTTACGGAATTATCACTACTCTGATCACGCAACAACACTTGTGAACCTAAATCAAACAGACTTAGATATGTTGTGTCTGCTTGTTGGACATGGAACATGCCTACAACAATAAAGGATTGGTCGGGTATGGGGGATCATATCACGATGAAAATGGATATGCACATTTATGTCATAGAACACTGTCCTAATACCAACTTTGAATGTGATCTGTTCAAGCATATCTGAGTTATGGCTTTGGACATAGAAAAATCACAAACAAAATGGCTGCCAGGCGGCCATATTGGATCGTATCACAACAACAATGAATATGCACATGTATGTCATAGAACACTGTCCTAATACCAACTTTCAATGAGATCTGTTCAAGCATGTCTGAGTTATGGCTTTGGACATGGAAAAATCACAAACAAAATGGCTGCCAGGCAGCCATATTGGATCGTATCACAATGAAAATGAATATGCACATGTATGTCATAGAACACTGTCCTAATACCAACTTTGAATGAGATCTGTTCAAGCATGTCTGAGTTATGGCTTTGGACATGAAAATTCACAAACAAAATGGCTGCCAGGCAGCCATATTGGATCGTATCATGACAACAATGAATATGCACATATATGCCATAGAACACTGTCCTAATGCCAAGTTTGAATGAGATCTGTTCAAGCATGTCTGAGTTATGGCTTTAGACAGGGAAAATTTGCAAACAAAATGGCTGCCAGGCGGCCATATTGGATCGTATCAAGAAACAAATTGACGTGCATATGTATGCCATTGTATGTTGCCCCTGTACCAAGTTTGAAAAAAATCGGCCCAGGCATCTCCAAGAAACGGCTGCGGACGGACAGACGCACGGACGCACGGACGGACAGACGGAACCCAATCCATAAGACTTCGTCTGGCGGGGACTAATAATGTGAAATAACATATACCAAGTCCATGTTCATAACTCAATACATTGCAAAAAGATGCAAAAAGTGCAAAAGGTTTGTTATTGTACGTACAATAACAAACATTTTACACATTGTTTAATCTTTTGCAGTTTATTGAGTTGCAAACATAGACTTGGTATATGTTATTTCACATTATTTTTTCATTTAGAAAAACATAGTGAAGCTGTTTTATCAAATAAAAATCCAAAATAAATACCAAATTCTCATCCATATGGCCACTTTAAAAATAAAACATGAATGTCAATATCTCAATTGTTTCACTTTATAATGAAATATTCTTGTTTGAGACTATAGTACATAAAATTCTGTTCTTAAATGATGTATCAACTGAGATGAACGCTGAACAAAACAAAGACACTGGAAGAAATAGGTAAATGGATCAACAGACCTTTGTAGGACGAAAATGAGACAAGGTATCCAAATATACTACGTCATGAAAAACAAGATGTCATGGAAGCTTTAATTCATGACATGTTTGTCAACACATGAAAACAGGAAGCCTTGTAAATTTAACTAAAAACAAACAAACACAAAACTATATATATTTATATAATTATTATCAATAGAATAGATGCACCACAAATCATTTTTGAATAAAACTTTTTTTTTTGTATTAATGAGTTGTAAGGAGTTTGTATATATTCTCTTTATAGGAAGACACCAAATTCTGGGAAAGTAAGGAAATAAAACACCAAATTTTGGGAAAGTAAGGAAATAATTTCCTTGTCCTGGTTTTAGATCTTTGTGACTACTTTTTGTAAACCTAACAAAATAAATGGACTTCTTAATGCTGATATATCACCTAACCAAATTTCCATCAGCTCACATTGCACCGGTTGCTTTTTGCTTGCATTTGTTTTGGAAATATGGCACAAAAATCATGCATCTATCTTTTTATAACTGCAAAAGTTTGAGAAATATAGCACATAACAGTATCAATTTTTTTTAAACTTAACTTCAAAATGGCTGATTGTATAGGGTGCTATTTACATGTTTTTGTTTTTAAGTAAAAATGGAGAATTCTCTTATATCCTGCCAGCTTGGCAATGAAACTAACTTGATATTTTATGTTGTAAATTTACAAGTAATTTGTCTTAAATGTGGTACATTCTTCCCCCTTTTTATAACCCTGACCAACCCTACAATATTGTATTATGGATCAACATACAAAGTACCCTGCTATTTTCCATATGATACAGTCCAAAAATAAGATGAAAATATCAAACTTCTATAAAGTCTAAAATGATTTTCTTAAATCCCTACAATCATATGATGTCTATGATATGTACATCCTGGTATATCTTTGGAGGTGTTCTTCTTGTAATTTGAAAAAGAAAAGAAAAAAGAAGACAACTAAATATGTTCGGCAACAAAATCACACTTTCAAAGATTTTTTTTTTTTTGAAGTTATAGTGCTTCATCAGGTGAAATTTTGACTTATTTAGCTCTTTCCAAAACTGTTTTCCTTTTTTTGATGTGACACATACTGTACTTCTCAAGATAATTAAGTGGCATGGCAACAAAGTTACACGCTCAACCACTGAGTATGAAAATATCAGCCTGATAAATTAGATCCTCTCTGTCGATATTGATTTCACTCTCTAGCAAAACAGAAATTGACATATAATCAGTGGACATCGGCCATTTCTGTGAGTGTTCAGATGTTCGGAAATATCACTTTCACTGTGTTTCAACGGGTATATCAAACTGCTGAATGCAACGTACACCATTGCAAACTTCATATGGATAGAAAACTCCTATAAAAGCTACTATGATGAGGCACTGTAACTTTAAGGAATGTACTAGCTGATTAGTTAGCCATATACTTTGTGTTTTTGTTGTAGCACTCTTTCTTCATCAAAGTGACGTTTTGGCATAGTTTCTTCTTCCTTTGTGCATTCTTGCATCAAATATTTCTTCCTCATCACCATCATCATCATTGTTAGCTTCTCCATTGGCAATTAACATCTGTATGGCATCACCATTCAGTTCATCTTCTGATGAATAATCTTTGTTTTCCTTTTCTGCTGTTGAATGCAAAACACAAATGATGCCATTTACATAGGGGAGGTCCTATTTTAGACCTATGTCTGTAATCGTTAAGCTTTCAAAATGATGGGTCGGTTGGTCAGTGAAAACTGTGTGTGTACATGTTGGTGATGTTTTCAATTCAGTCAAAAGGAAGCTACAACTTGCTATATCATACTGTGGATGAACGAAACAAGTAAATATATGAAATTGGATTAATAATACTTGGCTCAGCATGTTGAAACAGCAGAGCCATGTAATACACACCATGGTTTGATTTTATGAATTGTAGGCTCTCAAGGAAAAATATATGCATCTGCTAAGTTCCCAATATGAGGCAACGGTGGCCACTGCTAGACAAATGGAGGTAAAACAAATTCAATTTTATAATTGCAAGATGCCATTTCATACTTCCTCAACTCAAGTCTTTCATACTGAAATTTGCAGATGATACCAAGCTCTGTTCAACTGTTAACTCACAGGCAGATTGTGACAGTTTTCAAGATGATTTGAACAGATTGTCTACATGGGCTGAAGACTGGCAAATGTCCTTTAACGTAGATAAATGTAAGATTATGCACATTGGTTCATCAAACCAGTCACACAAGTACACCATGAATGATAAACCATTGAATTCAGTAACTGAAGAAAAGGATTTGGGTGTATTGATTCACAACTCATTGAAAACCAGTCATCATTGTGCAGCTGCAGCTAAAAAGGCAAACAGGACACTAGGTATCATCAAACGGAACATTTCACACAAATCAAAATTCGTCATCATGAAGTTGTTCAACTCCTTAGTCAGACCACACATAGAATATGGCGTTCAGTTTTGGAACCCACACTTCAAAAAAGACATTGGCCTTCTCGAAAAAATATAAAGGCGAGCTACAAAGCTGATACCAGAACTGAGAAATTTAAGTTATGCAGATAGACTAAGGACACTAAATATAACCACTTTGGAAGAACGAAGGCGGAGAGGTGACTTGATTCAAGTGTTTCGTTTAATCAAGGGATTTGATAAAAGTGACTATGAGCTACTATTTAAACTTCACCAAACCAGCAGGACAAGAGGACACTCACTAAAACTTGTTAAATCTACAGTTAGACTGGATACTAGGAAATATTTCTTCTCTCAGCGTGTCATATCTCAATGGAACAATTTACCAGAACACATCATCCAAGCCAAAACTATTGTGGACTTTAAAATTAGACTGGACCAGTACATGAACAATACAAGGGATTATATGAGCCTTTGAGGCTTTCTTCCCTTTCTTGCCATGGTTAATTTACAACTATGGCAATCACGTTAAATCACGTTAAAAAACTCCATGGGAAGCAATCACACAGTCTTAAATCCTTCACATAGCAAAGTTCTGTCCTAACAGGTCCCCAATCATACAGCTGGGTAGTTGACAGGGGCATGATCATGGTTCAAATTATACCAAAGGAATTGAGAGCAGCTATGATTGAACTTGCTATCTGCAGATTGCAAGCCAGCCACACTAACTTTTCAACCATCATGACTTCACAAATGATATCCTCCACAGATGATGAACTAAACCTTAGCGCTGTTGTGAATCCAGCTACTGCTATTACTGAGGTAACCTTTCTAGAGTACATTGCTATTAAACTATTCCACACAAAGGCATGATGGTACTTTTTTTACCGACTCCTACAACTGAGGTACTTACTTTTGGAGCGTATTGCCTTGAGTGTGACATGTAAAGCTATTCCGCACAAACACATAATCATACCAATTGCATTGATAGGTGTCAATTTGTCACCAACATAAGTAGTGGCTAAATATAAGATACAGATTTCCTGTAAACAAATATAAATAATTTACAGTCAAAAATAATACAAATTGTACAATAGTAAAAAAATACAAACTTAAAATAACTGACACAAAACAACGCTTAACTTGTCATAGAACTGAAAACGATGAGATTTCTCATTAAATTTTACACAAATAAAAGTTTTCTCAATCTTCATTACAACCTAATTTTTAAATCCCACACTCTGTATTAGTGTGACATTTATTTTATCAATGAAGTCTTAAGGCTTGGCTAGAATTATCGTCTTGTTCAGAACCAGATTTCTCTACAGCTCTGCTGAACAACTACTTGTCTCACTCTGTCTCAAATATTAAATCTTACTCCAAGATGGTCCATACTAAAATGCATTTGTGATTAAAGGCCCACTTTGGATTAGGATTTTAAAATCCAGGCGTGAAAAATGATCATTTGGCAGAAGTATAGAAATATTGGTTCACAACAAGTGTGATGTAGGTGGTGAGATATACACAAAGACAATTGGAAATTGACACACTTGTGGTCCTCAATTGGTAACCAAAACATTATGTCATTCAAAGTCATTTATGTCGTACACAAATTCCTGGTGAAACATTCTACCAGTTGCTAGACATGATTCACCATAGTAATAGTTGGACTATCCGAAGTATTTTCAAATATGAAACAAAAGTAACCATCAAGAACAATAAAGTTACAGACTGCGTTACTTCACATAGTCCCTCTAGCATCTGGAAAGATTGCATATTAGAACAATCACCCTGAGTGAATGTTGACTGACCTTAAAGATACCAGCAATGGAGAGTGTAAGACCCGATGTCTGTGCTACAAGCCAGTACTCAGACACACCCAGCATAAAAGCCAATACTGCACCGACGGATAATTTGGCCATAGTGACAGCAAAGTCTGCACTTTTGGTGAAACCAAGAAACTGTTCTGTAGTTGCCATGTGAACACCTGTGAAAAAGAATTAAAAAAATACTGAACATTTATGTCAAACCATACAAACAACATTCATGTTTATTTATTTCTGAGAGGATAAGATATCTTTCATCATAGACCCTCCACCAACGTTGGTGGAGGGTCTATGCTTTCATTAACTAAACATACAGGAATGGGGTAAATATCAAGGTGCAACTATAATGAAGGTGTCTGCATCACGGCACCCTTTGCACCAATTTGAAATACCATTGACGAGTAGCTTTATCTTATGACACACCAAACATCAGATGTCCCTCTAGTCCTTACTATGTTGAGACTCCCAAGAAAACCTATCATTTTTATCATTTTGACCCACGACAAAAAATGTTGTCTTTTACTTTAATAGAGGGCACACATGTCCATGTAGCGAAGTCAAGACATTAATGTTTCAATTTTTTTTTCAATTAAAAAAATTTTGAAAAGTTTATGTCACTTTTATTCATTTCCTCAGTACGTACTGTGAGAAGAAACAACACTATTAGAGACATTTGGAATGATGAAACATTGTGATAAGTAACATCTTCATCTGAGCAAAGATGTCCAACTGCTTTTATTTCAGACAGAGTAATCAAACACCTATTGCCTGACATAAAATCTACACTCTTTTTTCAGTTATACATTCATCAAATGAAACTTTACCTTCAAACGCAATAGCCAATGGGAGGAGGCCTGCTATCATGCATGGCTGTAAATGATAAACAGTATCCACTGGATTGGTTAGACCTATAGATATGCAAATAAGAAATATGAATAGTAATTAATTCTGAACACACTATATACATTCATTTTAAATTTCACATTCTGAGAAATATTTTACAAATTTGATGAAATTTTTACAACAGTTGACAATGTTGATGTGCTACTTTTCGCATCTATTTCTTTCACTTACAAAATAAGTTTAGTCTAATCTAAATTGTCTAATAAACATAAGGCAAATCAAGAATTCTTGTTCCATGAAAACAATCATATACTAGTACTAGCATTGGAATTATCACACTTCAAATTTTGAAACATTACAAAAAAGTCTTCTTATTGTATTCTGGTTCAGAAGATACACATTTGAACAGAGAATCAGACAAATCCATCACTCTGTGGTGACAATTATACTTTCAAAAACCTATTAACTGGTATTGAATCAAAAATCATTATTTGCCATATCCTCCCACATCAACAAAAACAGCGCCCTCTGCAGTTACTTTGTTCAAGGAAGGCTATGCTGTCAAATGTAGTCAAACTCCTCAAGCTAGGCATTGAAACATATAGCATAACATGTATACTACATTTCCCAAAGCACTGATAAGACTCAAGTTTGAAGTACACCTATATTTCTCCTGTTGCACTTCACAAATTATGCACAATTTTACATTCAAAGCAGAGATGCACTTTCTACTATTCTCATACACTTAATTTCATATTTAATAATGAGACAACCAGAAAAGTACTGGTTATTGAGATAAAGATGACAGGAACTGACCTATTTCTTCTTTTTGGGTCAACATCTGAGCCAATGACCACCTAACACCACTAAGTAGCGATGCAGACATTACTAGTAGGAAGCCTAGTAAATTAAACTGAGTTGACTTGTATGTAAATAAGAACAATCCCCCAGCTATCAGTAAAATGACTCCAATGAGAGAAAATCTCTGTAAGGAAACAGAATAAAGAAAACATACAGGATTAGCAATCACAGTTACTGCTATTGAAACATCGGTCATTGTGCTTCTTTGGACTGTGGTCATTTCATTTTACATCACTGCTAGATATTTAGTCGACGCTTTTTGTTGCAGGGCATATCTTTTAAGCTTGTCACATACATATCAATTAAAAACACAAACTTGATAAAGATAAGTTATCTAAAAGTGCACATGTACTTGATTGGACCTTTCCTTTAATGTACCGGTAGTAATCTGTACTACACAAATGGAAGTCTTAACTTTTTTCTGTTACTTTGTGCAAGAAAACTTGAATCCATTCTAAGTCATTTGTTGACATAGAGGTCAAATGATCTTAAAAATAAACCTACATGTAATTCAGAATCCAATATGGCTGACAATTACTAAATTAAATTTAAAATAAAAGCTTGTGATTTCCTTGAATATAATAAAAAAGATTGTGAACCCTAAATCACTTTTTTTTTTAATTATTTCTAACGGACCAGGAACAAGTTTTCATATGGCAAACTTTTAACAGATTTGAGTATAAGTTTGATTTGCAGGTAAATTTGCTGCTGTGGCCGACTGCGCATCTACTGTCCACTGAATGACCTAAACCATATGTTACCGTTATCTCATTTTGTAAGCTCTGTTTCTATATCTACCTTACACACACAACAATGAAAGCTGTCTCTTGTAAGCCTATTTACAAAATGTATATAATGTCCACTTTTTAATCTAACTGTACATCTACCATAAGTGGGCTTCACACTGCAGATTGTTGTGTTAATCCTATGCTGGACTAAATCACTAATCCTAAGTACATATTCAGACACAGCACTCTTTGGGTCGGTCTAAGACTTAGAGCGGTTCAAGAGCAAACTGTCCAGTGTGAAGTCCCTATAAATTGATAAACAAAACCTGTTTCTTGCTGTAATCTATAAGCTCTGCTTTCATCTCTCTCATTCTAAATCTAATCGACAAAAATTCATCTCTTCTTTCTATCTCTTATTTCTCTGCTTAGTCACACATTGTTTAGCTTTTACCCAACTGCAGTCCACATTCTTAATGAATTATATCAAGTTCTCTGATAGCGCACCAATCTTGTGGTAGGAGTCCTCTACATAACATTGTTTCTGTAAATTTTTCATTGCACGCAAAATCAATACATATTTTATTATATATGTACCAGTATATATAATATGACAATAAAAAAACCATATTATTACAATTATTATGTCTAATGTGATAATATTCACATGTTTATGGCTAGACTAGTAATCTTAGCATCAAATATGAACATGAAATAAAATTTGGGTTCTTGTAATCATTAACATGTCATACCCAATCAAAGCAGTGTCACTGTGTGCCACACTCATGTATAGCATTCCTATATAATGTATTATGTGTAGAAGTACGTTTCAATTGCTTTAATTGTGACGTACAGTACAGTGCCAATATAATTAATCTGTACAATATGTTACCATGGCAAAGTACACAGAATACAACATGTCATACAATATTGCCTACATCTCACAGACAGCTAAGTACACAGAATACAACATGTCATACAATATTGTCTACATCTCACAGACAACTAAGTACACAGAATACAACATGTCATACAATATTGCCTACATCTCACAGACAGCTAAGTACATAGAATACAACATGTCATACAATATTGTCTACATCTCACAGACAGCTAAGTACACAGAATACAACATGTCATACAATATTGTCTACATGTCACAGACAGCTAAGTACACAGAATACAACATGTCATACAATATTGTCTACATCTCACAGACAGCTAAATACACAGAATACAACATGTCATCTAATATTGTCTACATCTCACAGACAACTAAGTACACAGAATACAACATGTCATACAATTACCTACATCTCACAGACAGCTAAGTACACAGAATACAACATGTCATACAATATTGTCTACATCTCACAGACAGCTAAGTACACAGAATACAACATGTCATACAATATTGTCTACATCTCACAGACAGCTAAGTACACAGAATACAACATGTCATACAATATTGTCTACATCTCACAGACAACTAAGTACACAGAATACAACATGTCATACAATATTGTCTACATCTCACAGACAACTAAGTACACAGAATACAACATGTCATACAATATTGTCTCTACATCTCACAGACAACTAAGTACACAGAATACAACATGTCATACAATATTGTCTACATCTCACAGACAACTAAGTACACAGAATACAACATGTCATACAATTACCTACATCTCACAGACAGCTAAGTACACAGAATACAACATGTCATACAATATTGTCTACATCTCACAGACAACTAAGTACACAGAATACAACATGTCATACAATATTGTCTACATCTCACAGACAACTAAGTATATTCATAGTTGTGATGCTATTATTCACTATTATCTGTCAGCTTTCAGTCAGCTGCTTGTGACATTTTTCACAAATGGACCACATTGTAATTTTAGAAAGGCCAAATACTAGTCTCATAATACAAACAGTCATGTTATTTTACAAGTGCTGTGAACACCATCATTCATTAATTGTGATGGCAGATTAGTAAAATAAATTGACAAAAAGAAAATACTTACAAATTTTTCTAGTTTAAATATAATTGCAAATATAAGTATGAATACAACAGCTGATGACTTGGACATCGTGTATAAAGACACTGTGATGTAGAGAAAACTCCAGTTGGACAAACCAATATCTAATGAAGTTGCTAACCCTGTAAAAAAATATAAGTAAAACAAATTGATAATGTGGACAGTTTGATAATGTGAACAGTGTATAGTATGAGATTGGCAGAAATGAATTTTGAAATGACAAACTTGTTTGCATTATAACTAGCATATATACTGAATATGTTCATACAACATCAATTTGTGTGAGACCACAGATGACTAGTAATTACCATCTTGGGTGTTTCTTCTCCATTGTCCATGGTCTATGATGGGAAATGTATACATTCCCACAATTCTTTGCAGTATTTTTTTTGGGGGGGGGGGGGGGTCAGTCAGTTGGTAGTCTCAGCCAATGAGAGTGCTAGATGCTATTAATAATATGTTTGTAGATATGCATTGCATGTCCACAGGAACCAGCAAATTAATAGCATAGACCCTACACGAAAGTCTTGCATGTAGAGTATATAGTATTAGTATCCATAACTCTAAAGCACAAATATAATCTGGGGTGCCAAACTTTACTGCTTTGAAAAGGAAATAGCCTCTCCACCTCTCTTTTTCACTCGTCTTTATTTTGATATACATGTAATCACAAATCTATTCATAACTAGATTCATATACTAATTATGTCTTTTAAAATGCACTCTTGATGGATGAACAAAGTGGAAGACACAGAATGTTAATAAATACATGTATTACAGTTACAGAATCTAAATTTGTTCAAACCACGGCTATCAGGATATCACTATTGCACTGAGCAGGTATGAATTTTATCACTACCAGCAGTAAAATTTTACCTCATGCTAGAAGGTCAAAATAGAACAAGGTTGACTTATTTTCATGTGTGCCTATAGTAATGTATGTGTAGTGTGTAGACTGGAAGTCACTGTGTTGACCAAGAAATCAAATCATGATCATTGTTTTCATGATACACCTATGCGGTAAAATTCTTGTTTCAGCTACAGAGAATCAAAAATCTACTTGTCTCTGAAATATGTTGTTATCAAAATAGATGTTTGAGACAATTGCTGTAACACAGATGGAAAGACTTGTCTGATATGTGTGCGTGGATAACATTTTAATATTTATGCTATATTTATGTTGATTTCACTTGTGTTCATTTCATCACACAGCTGGGCTTTATTTCTGAATCATCAAGATCGTTAATTAAGGGTGCAATTATACAGCTGTAGAGAGATTCTGATTAGTGTACAACACATAGTACACTGTACATAGTACATAGTACATACACGTTATGTTGATCATAAAATGGAGCATATCATATGCAAATACTGATGTACAGACTGTGCTGCCAGTATATATCAGTGAATTGCTACCACTGTACCAGTACATATTACAACATGCGCCTGTTCAAAAGTAAATGGCTAGAAGCTATGTATAGTATACATACATATGACAAAAGGACTCCCAGAGACAAAACAGACACTTCAGTAAGCCAACATATGAAAGCTTACATTGCATTATCAGCAAGTTTCATGTAACATATAATATAAATGAACCATTTCGTCATTTTTTATTGAACTATTTTAAGATTTTGATACTTTCACATACATGTACGTGTACAAACACGTTTGGTCCGTGGCCTATCTATCTATTCCTTGTCATTTTCAGTAACCAGTTGTTTCGTGATAGCTGCATTATGCTCCGGTTGCCTTCACAGTGAGCAGAATAGTGCCAAAAGGAAATTTTCCATATGTTTTTAACAAATGGACAATGAAGATTATTATTATTATTATTATAGCCTGTGGTGTCTACATGTAGTAGCAAGACTATAACATGCTAGGAATATGAAAATTAGGTTACTCATAGAGTCACTCTCCATAAAATAACATATGGTTTGTATTGCATCCATCCATCCATCCACCTCCTGTGTCAAGCATTACATGATATGGTTTTTTAACAAATGAAAAAAAATCACTACCATGGTAAAATTTAATAATACTCCTTGACAACACAGATTTCAACATTACAGCCAAACACGTACATGTATGCTGTGGATATTTATATACACTGAAGATAAATCGTGTCTTACCTGTTGGTGCTACCCGTTTCAGGTAAATAGACCAGCCTAATGTTAGGGGTTTCTTCTTTGTAATACACCATGTAATTAGTCTTACTATGTATGCTAGGATAAACTTCAGTACCAAGTGATATATAGTGACTGTTAACGGAAAGTGGAAATTCTAGAAGAGAGAGTAAAAAGCAGAGTTAGCAATATGTAGGGTGCAAGATACGTTGTCATTGCACTCTCACCAACGTGTGAGGCCGTCCGCCCTGTTATGGCGTAACTTACAGACTAAGCAATATGGTACACATTGTGAATTCACTGTCAAGGTATAGTGATCTGATAACGCCTCTATCAACCAATCAATCAATTAAATTGATCAATCAAATAAGCAAGCCATCACAGTCCCTGATCATAGTGCCAGACTCTAGACCGATAGTGTTGAATCTTGAATGATATGGTCTGAGCATAATCCTAACTTGTCAAAATATAATCACTGATTAGTTAGTAACAACATACTATAGTCCTGCTTGCATACGGAGTCATTCTGGACTCAATTCTGACAATTGTCCCTCCCTTGAGGGTGTTGAGGGTCCTGTCACTGTCAGTAATATAGACCCGTGCACCGTCTGCAAGCAGGGCTATTAACAACACTGCAAGTTCATATAGCACATACAGACTGAGAATCACATTAAAATTTTGACTTCATATCCTTTCATTTACTAACGCCTAACCACTAACCATCTTGGGTACAGTGCCAAAATGTCTTGGGTAGTGGTGCTGATAAGGCTAGGGGTGAGACTGAAACATCTACCAGGACCAAAACGTTCAGATGCCAAAATGACCAGTTCCCCATACTACTAGAATACCCCTCCCTCCCAGCTCCCCATACTACTAGTACTAGAATACCCCTCCCCTCCCTCCCAGCTCCCCATACTACAAGTAAATGAATTAAAATGTAAAACTTACCGAAAACATCCATTTGTTGTAGAAAGTTAATGTAATTGAAAAACAATAATAAAAGAGTACAAGCGACAAAGTTTTCACTCCTAAAACAAAAAAATTATAATAGACAGATCTCTGAAGTCTCTGTGGTGTCACTTTCCGAACACGGGCCTCAAAGATCCGTTGACTTCGACCAGGTGCATTCATTCTGAATATTCAAATTAATATGTTCCGTCTACAACGATTGGTTGACAGGGTGTTGGGTCCAGGTGCAGTCAGAAAACACGTCCCTGTTGCGTACATTTGTGTTTGTAGTTAAAGCTGAGTTTTAGGCTATGGTTCTGATTTTTACATGAACATTGCAACATTTAAAGTTTGTGTTGAGTTCATTACGCAAGAAAATTCTTCTACTTCAACTTCAAAATGAAACATTCGCTCCAAGAATACATGTGTAATTCTGATGAGATGTTTTCCACTCTTCGGGGCGGTAGATTGCTTCGCTTCGATGCTTCCCGTACTGCCGTCAATGTGTGTTTACCGTTACGTCCCTTCTCATTCATGAACATGTCAATGATGATAACACATACATTGCCGTCGTATCGCCACGTTGTCAGTTACGTTACCTGCCAAAGTGTTACGTACGTAGACTCTTCGTCCTCGGCCTTCACTATTACTCAAACTTTACAGTTGTGCCATGTGACAATTAAAACATGAAGTTACAATATATACACACAGTTATACGCGAAGGCAAGTAACAGTGGGCAAAGAACTCACTGCATCAAAACACATCTTGTACTTTTTCGGAAACCGGAAGTGTAAACCCGGAAGTAGTTGAACATTTGTTACTTCACACCTCCAAGTTCGTAAATAAACTTTCCGCCATTTTTTGAATGAACGTAAAGTTGTCCGCGGAGAACATTTCAGATATTTTTCAGTCGTTAAAGAAGTTTACGACTTCTATTTTCACACGAAGACAGAAGTAGTTTATAGTAACCTGCTGACAAAATGACACTACCGCCGGAGAAGATTTCGGAGTTGAAACAGATAATTCACTCTCAACTGACACAGGTACGAACTTGCAAGCCACCACGCTATGCGCGAGGTTCATGTTTTGACAACACCGTCTGTGGTGAAATAATTGACAATCAGCTAAATCGTTGAAAATCCATTTTGTTTTTTTAAATCCTTGAATCACTTGTACCATTTTTAGCAGTTTGTATTCCAAAATTTGTCAAATTATGGTGTTAAACGTGTAATATCGCGTAACTATGTATAATCCCGGAAGTACTTGTAGTACTAAGTACTATTTTCAACCCATCAATTTGGCCTACGAAGGCATCATCGTGACGTCCAGTGTTGAGACTCAGATATATTTTGTTAATTCTTGAACGAGTATGACATCAACAAATATTTGTTGACTACAGGACCTGCTTGCTTTTTATGTTTGTAAGATGAAGTAATTACCAGCGACCACAATAGATTTCACCTGAATGGTGTATTGCTGCCGCCGTTTACGTAGTAGCAATGTTGTTGATGTAGTTTCTGGTTGATTCTAAAAGTGTAGAACTTAGAACAAATAATATAATAATTATCCTGTATTCTTTTTTAACCTTTACCTGATTTAGCAAACAAGCAAAAAATGAAAATAAATTGTCATATTAATATTTTCTATAACTTGTGAAAAAATCAACATTCCAAGCATAGTCGCTGAAGTTTTTTTTATCTCAGCAGTTGTAATACTAAAATAGTGATAAAAAATTATTTTACAAGTCAGGTGTCCTGAACATCAACCCATGTTATATCGCAAACTCATTGCCACCGTGGGCCAAATTTTGTAAAAATACAAATGCTCATTCATATGATTTTGTATACCTGTACCCATATGGATTGGACTGTTTATATGATCATATGCATACAGGTACATGTATCAAGTAGCATTTGCAGTGATAGTTTACGCTGCAGTGTCAATACCAACCGTATATGCAATTATTACACTAAATTCTCTAACCAGTCCTCGGGAGCATCACTATTAGCTGTTTTGTATGTACCAATATCTACCAAATAATTGTACTAGAATATCCTTCTGCTGTGGGTCCTCATCATTCAACTACATATTAGGGCTAATCATTTGTTGACATGTTACTGCGACTCCATGTTATTTTGACACCCCAAGCATTGCAGTTACATGTCAACAAATCATTTGCCCTATGTAGTCGATGAGGGCCCATAGTACAATTATGCAGTAGATATCGGTACATACAAAATAACCCTTTTAGCATTGCGATGCTCCGAGGACTGTGAGAGAGTCTAACAGATCCTACTTACTAATATTAATGTATTAAAGTGCATTTGTATCATTTCCAACAAGAGTTCTATTTGTATCCTAAAATGAACAACTTGAATATTCATCCAAGAATAAACAACCATTTTGTACACATACCCTGTAGATGGACATCCAATCCAGAGTCAGAGAGGTTCTCCTTGAGACAATTAGAAATGAAGAACAGTTACACAGATCTAAAGAACCTATGTCAGAGCAAGAATTGATGGAAGCACTTAGACAGCGTGGACTTGTTGATGATGTGATGAGACAACTACAGTTTGACAGTGTTCCTGAAAAAGCTGAAAGAGGAAGACCAGCAGCTCATTTTAGAGATAAAGATGACAGGGTGAAAAAAATACCATTACAAAAAGGTACATGTTATACTGGAAAATGAAATAGTGAATATAGTGCTTTAGATAATTATTAAACAAAAAATACTTAGACTTTTAAAAAAAGTATTCTTTCATTCATTCATTCATTCATTCATTCATTCATTTATTTATTTATTTAATTATTTGTTTCGGTTTCCAAAACATACTAGTATAGATGTCGATGATAGTTCTTTAAGTATATAAACACTTGTCTCACAAGAAGTCCAGTGAGGGCCCATCCCTCATGGGTTCAGTGTTAATGCAGGAGGAAATCGGAGTACCCAGGGAAAACCTGAGTGTTCGGTAGAGTCAAACTGAATGACACTCTTCTTACTTACAACGTGGTAAATTTGAACCCTGACCGAAGTGGTAAGAGGCGGGTGGTTTAGCCACTTGGCCACCGACAACCCTGGTGATCTGAGTGTAAGACTATAAGCTATAAACACCTCAGTCCTGGGTGTATATGTACACACTTAGTATTAGCTGCTATTGTACTTGTATTATCTGATATGATATAGTAAAATTGAATGATATGATTGCTGTTTGTATGTAAATTGTATTTTGAACAAATGTATTCTGTTGTAGTTAATCAAATTTGGAAGGACTTTCATAGTTAGCAATCCATGATATAGACCCTAATATATCAATAAAAGTCTAAAAATCTAGCAGTATAGTGACAGGTTTACTAACAACTTTTGTTTTTATGTACAGCAAACATTGATCCAACCAGAAGATACCTGTATCTCCAAATACTGGGTGGTAAAGCCTTCCTAGAACATCTGCAGGAACCAGAACCGTTACCAGGCCAGGCTAATGCTACATTCACTTTACACATCAATTTTAGAGGGCAACGATTTAAATCCAGACCTACTGCTTGTGCCTGTGAACCTGACATACAGGAAGGATTTCTATTAGAATTACACAAAGATAGCGCAGGTATGTTTAAATTCTCACCCCTATTATTGTACATCTATTGAATGATCCAAATGTGTTTCACACAGAAGGGCTTATCAATATGATGATGAGATAGGGGTGAACACTATAGAATAGATATATTTCAGCCTGGCTTCATACTTCCATATATTTAGGATCACCCGAGTTATAATTTCATTACTACAAAAAGTCTCTGGGTCCTGGTGTATCTATAAAAGTTAAGTTTTACCAGAAGATTTTTTTCATTGAAATACATTATATTAATTATTTTATTTTTATTTTACAATTTCATTATTTTTTTGTTTCATTATGTCCATGTCTTTGTTTTCTCCATTTCAAAAATGTGCTTTTACTTTTGCAATTTTTTTCTCAATATTCTCTGATTTTGACTTGCATGTGTCATAATGTAGGTGATGTAACAAGTATGGCTGTCAAGGCAACAATGCTACCATTTTATCGTTTGTGTTCAACAATGTATTTTCATTTTTGTAACTTTTCAATATATTCTGATTTTGATTTGTGTGTACAGCAAGTATGGCTGACAGTACTATTATGTTGTTTTCTGTGTTCAAAATGTAACTTTTTAATATATTCTGATTTTGATTTTTGTGTGTCTTGATGTAGGTGATGCAGCAAGTATGGCTGACAGTACTGCTATGTTGTCTATATGTGATCCAGTTCACATGGTTCTTATTAAAGCTGACATCTCAGGTGATACAACTCTAGTATCATCACACTCCTTGGAATGGAGATCAGTATTAGCATCAGCTAGTGGTCGTATGAATATACCCATAGAACTCATGGGTGTTGGTAAGTGCACTCATTCCTCATTTTTCCAGTCTTATCCAGGTTATATGAGTTTATAGTAGAATATATACCTCATTAACATTGCTTGGCATTTTCATGGTAATTGACGTTTGACTTCTTTGAATAGCACCCTCAGTGGTCAGAAACACTTCTTGTGCAATGAGACTCATGTTGGGAAGCAATGATGCAAGAAGAGTGTTTCGACCACTGAGGGCGCTATTCAATGAAGTCAATAGTGTACTTTAATAGTGTCTACTGCACCAAGTCAGAACTGTCCAGAAAAAAAAAATTCAATTCAAATTTCAACTATGGATGCATTTTTCAATGGTAGGTAAGGTGTAAGCATGTTAACATTGAATAGAGGAGCCCTGCATACTGCCAGTCACATTTAGTTTTACATTCAAATAGTTCACTGTGATATTTATGAGTAAATTATAACGAAAGTGAAAAAATCCCATATTCACCCAAACATGTTAGCAAGTGTTGATAACTTTAAAAAGCTCACTGAGGTGCAAACTAGTGAAAATCAAGATTCAAGTCTATTTTTTGTATTCATTTACTGATATGTTACAAAGTGTATACTTGACAGTAATGGCAACAAATAAATAACATAATCTGCCAATGCATACACTTTTATTTGAACAATATAAAATGTAAATAAATTGAATTGATTTATGATATGTTCATTAAGGGAAGGGGTGTATTAATTATGTGTGTGTGTGTGTGTGTGTGTGTGTGTGTGTGTATGTGTGTGTGTGTTTGTTTGTTTGTTTGTTTGTTTGTTTGTTTGTGAGTTTGTATCACATTGTACTAAGTCTTGAAAATGACAAGATCTTGATTGAATTTCAGGCACAGAGTCTAAAGTTCCTGTTGGAGTACTAGAACTAAGATTAGAATTGATACCAACACCAACACAGATGTTAAAAGAAGACATTATCACAGCACAGGTGAGTTAGTCTCCATACTTCCAGTGCTTCACATCATACATGTCACAAATTTCACTCTTATTTTTTAGCGAGAAGATCATTTTATTTCATGTCACAATACACACATACAATCTTGCCATTATTTCAGATAGGAACATCTCGAATACTTGCCAGGAGACGAGGTTCATATCATCCACCAACAATATGCAGGAAATAGGAGTGCCTCATCAAATACTTTATACAAGATATTCTCATATTTTGTAATCTAACCACTTTAATTTCTTAATTACAAAAAATCAATATAATTTTTGACACAATATAAATGGCAATAATTATAAAGTTGTTTCAGCATAAAAACTAATATCATTATTGATAATTGTTTATATGCTCTTCCCAGGTTGCTCTTGAAAGAAACAGAACAGCAGAAAGAGAGAGACTGTTTCTGGTGTATGCTAAACAGTGGTGGAGAGAATACTTACAAATAAGAAATTCACATAACAACAGACTTGTTAAAATATTTGCACAGGTAAGTTGTAAGCAGTTTTCTTCACAGAACTTTAAATCTCAAAAGGGTTTATGAATCTGAATTGTAAGCACAAATGGTGTGATAGAATCATGATGTGTAGAAAGAGAATGATGCTCTCTTTCTCTCTCCCCCCTCCCTCCCATGTGCACTCTCTCTCTCTCTCTCTCTCTCTCTCTCTCTCTCTCTCTCTCTCTCTCTCTCTCTCTCTCTCTCTCTCTCTCTCTCTCTCTCTCTCTCTCTCTCTCTCTCTCTCTCTCTCTCTCTCTCTCTCTCTCTCTCTCTCTCTGTCTGTCTGTCTGTCTGTCTGTCTCTGTCTCTCTCTCTCTGTCTGTCTGTCTGTCTGTCTGTCTCTGTCTCTCTCTATCTCTGGTTCTCTCTTTCTCTCCCTCCCCCTCCCCTCCCTCCCTCTCTCCCTCTCTCACTTTGTATAGAATGAAATGGATTGAAAATATCTACAACTAATGATTTCAAAAAGTGCTTGATTATTTTATATAGACAAAATCAAATTACACTAGATTGTAATAAAAAAAAACCCTAATTTTCTTGCAGGATGAGAATGGTACAAATCGGCCTGTATGTAGTTATGTGAGACCACTACGTGCAGGGAGACTGCTAGACACACCAAGAGAGTCAGCTAGATTTATCAGTGCTATTGGCTATGAAAGGACATCTACTGTTGGTAGTGGTGGTGCTAAGGCTGAATTGTGGTCTTCTATGCATGCATTCCTGTGTAAAAATAAAGGGGTAAGCTAGTTAAGGGCACTCTCTAGAATAAGATGCAATCCCTCTGTCACAGACTGTGCACAAGTGTTTGATTTCTGGACTTCCTTGTGGACTGTTCTATATGTCTGGGGTAGGTCAGGACCCTGTTTGAGGTGCAAAGTCAGGTTACATTGATTTTGCGTGCAAAATTTGAATTATGGTACTCCAGTTGAGAAGGTCGCCACCAAGTGGCAGTCTTAAAAAATAATTTTGTTTTTAGGATAATATGTATTGTTCCTTTCCAAGCTTCTCAACCCTTTGATGTATGCGACTTCAATTTTCATGGTATTTCAATTTGACTTCAGTTACTATTTTTCAGAATTGATATAACTGTGGATATGTCACAGAAAGTAGATATGTACTACACAACAAGGTAGACATATATTAATAGATAATGTATATGTTTTCCATTACAGTGGGCCTGTAGGGTGGCTGTATAGAAGCTGTCAGAACAGTGACAGAAAAATGAGTGGAAATATGAAATATGCATATACATTTATAAATTATTGTAAAGCCCCAGCAGTCCTATTTTTTTTGTTCTTAGTATAGACCTATGTTGTTGTACTCACTGAAGTATGTATGATCACCTAGTGATCAACCCCTATCATTATCCCACAGCTTTACAATTTATGGTTTTCTGTACCGAGTGACGATTCTGTACACGTGGACATCAAGCCAGTGTACACAGTACCATTATACACTTAGTGCCTGGCTATGAGGGCGCTAGTAGATATCTATTACCTCAAGGGCTGTTATGCAGCAACTATTAACCAAAGCTGAAAGCCAAGAGAAATAGTTGCTATACACAGCACAAAGGGTAATATGACATCTACTAGTGCCCGAATAAGGTCAGGCGATAAGCATTTCATGTCACATGACATTCCCAGGCACATTTTCTTTCAAGAGTGAAAGAAAATCTCTGGTAGGACTAGTCTTGTGCTACTGTAGTAGTGCCCTAGGAATATAAAAAATGAATATTGCCCTCTTTATGCAAATTGAGGTCACTATGGGTCACTTGTCCATACCACGTGACACAGCCTAAGCCAATCACTGAAGGTTGTATGAAAACAAATGTGTTATGTAACAAAGATTACTAAAGACAGGTAATCTAGCTAATCAGAAATATTTAACTTTCCAGGGAAAGTTTAGTGTAACAGTAAATAAATTATCGACAAAAATAGTGAAAAATCACAGCTACTGGGTATTTTGACAACCTCTTTTCTTTGTTGACAGGATTGTGAAGACCATGCAGTCCTGCTATGTAGTTTATTACTGGGTTTTGGATTAAATGCCTATGTATGTGTGGGTACTAAAACTAAAGGAACAGCGCATGCCTGGGTAATGACGCTATCAACTGATGGATTAGTCATGTTTTGGGAAAGTCTTACTGGTCAAAGGTATGTTAACTTATTTTACAACAGCTTTTGTGCAGTCTAGAAAATGAATTTTATAACATTAATGAGAAAAATGATAATGTACTACTGTATATAACACTTAACTACATTGTGCTCAAAACAGTATTACAATTATTACCTCTGACAGGTCGACATAGTCTCCCTCAATGCCCTTGAAATCAGGAGCATGTCTTCCCTGCTACCATTATGCATATTAGGGTATATCATTCACATAGCAACCTCTATCCTACCAGATCCCCATTGACAGCTGAGTTGAGTGGATCACTTGCTGGTCATTCAAATCTTGAACACTGATTTAGCAGTTCAGAATATAAAACAGTGACAAGGCTCAAACCATCAACTTGTAGTAGATTTTCAGCTCGCCGCTCAAACCATTCAAACATTCAGACTCCTAATACCTGTCCTATGAGCAATACAGGGAACCGTAGTATTCTGCTTTGATCGTATCACTTACCCAAGATAAAGTTCATGAAATAAGAAAGTCCATTTCTCTCTCTCTCTTTTTCCCCCCAGATATATTCACCAGCCAATAAACCCAGATGACCCTCCAGCCATAGCACAACCCCAACCACAGTACCCTTATAGAACCATAGGTTGTGTTTTCAACCATCAGTGTTTCTATGGCAACAGCCAGGTAAGTACGCCAACTGTAGCACAGCCCTATAACCACAGTACCCTCATAGAACCATAGGCAGTGCCTTCAACCATCAGTGTTTCTGTGGCAACAGTCAGATATTAAATTACACCAGATGTAACACAAACCCCAATCACAGTCAGTACCCCTATAGAACGTTTGTTACATAGTGAAAAATACTTAGTTTATGTCAACTACTAAGCATGCTTAATCATATCTAGTCATTTATATAGCTCTAACCTGGAATTCATAATATGAAATGAAAATATCAGTCTGACATAATATTTTAGTTACCAATATATTCAAAAAACACAACGGAATTGGTTTCTAAGCCTCTGTACACATATTTCACCATTTCTATGCCATTGTGTTGACATAAATCTACTTGCAATTGAGTTTTAGTATGTGTATTGTCAGTCTATTTTGTACAAAGAATCACAAATCAAAAGTGGACGTCAGTTACATACAGTGTCCCTTTAAATACACATCTTTAACAAATTGAGTCTATCAATAGATTCAAACATATTGTACTCGGTTTTTTTACTTTTCACAACAAAGAATTTTACCATATCTAAACCATATGTTACCACAATACACCCTATTAACTTCGAATACAGTGTTTGTTTTTTTCAACAAAGAAAAGAAAGAAAGAAAAATGTGTTCTGTTTGTAAAACATATTTTATATCCTATGATTATTTGATACTCATTACAGAACAGTGTTGATGTTGTAATTTGATTCAAAGAGTAGTAATATATTAAATATGAAGTGATAATTAAATTGGTTGTCATTGGTAACACCTCAGAACCTGGTGGTGTAGACATATCGAGTTGATAAGATTAAATGATAGGTTTCACCCAAATACACTATAATAATTGCCATCTTACCATCGGAGATTTAGCTACCCACAGATGATGGTATTTTAAAAGAAATTTTGAGATTAAACAAAATGTATCGATTGGGTCATGAGAAACCACGAAAAATAAGGCCATAAAGGTGTTATTTTTGATGTTGTCAGATTATTAAAAATAGATGAAGGGTTCGTCAAGTGATGAGAAACTAGACAAAAAGATAAGTCACCTTAGAGACAATTGCACAATGTCACACAAGCTCAATGAAGCAACAAAAAAAAAAAAACACCCTTCACCTCCCCCTATAGAAACGTTCACAAGTGCAACATCAACACATTTATATATGGTGTACAAATATGGTTAAAATTGTAGCAGTCAAACCACTATGATCGATACAATGTAAAATAATAATTGGAAACCCAGCACTGTATATCACATTAGCAATCAATTGTAATCAACTTCACACCTCCTTAATATCTTTGCCCCCACTGGGTTAGAGGTTTGCGACAGTTTGTGGCGGCCACAGCTTCAAACTGGATATGGTAAAGACTCGATCAAGGTATTGTTAATTCATGAATATTCTATGGTCAGACAAAGAACGCTTTGTCCGGCTGTGGTCATGACCCTGGCGGGACGGCCACTTGATTAAAGACCCTTCCCTTATCAAAATTTTGGTAGTAAATACAGTACTTTTTGTTGTTGAAGGCGTGAAAGTTTTCAAAATTTGGTTAGAAGTGCAAAATTGCAGTTCAGCAGTCGCATTAAATGCCAGACCCCCTCCCCCTATATGATTGAAGTTCGTTTATTGAGCTTGTGTAACATTGTGCAATCATCCTTTATATGGTGGTGGATGTCAAATACTGATGTTAAACTAAACTACCTTGTTTAACATTTCAACATTATGACTGTATATATACATATATCTTAGTATTATTACTATGTGTTGTATGTCGTCACGGTTCGTTAACATTAATTCCATGATGTCATCCACATCATAATAGCCTAGTTTGTGTTGTACTGTGATGCAGTTGACACGTTTCTTCTCATAAATTAATAACATAGCCAGGCTACAAATTGATGTTTGTTTTGTAAATTATCCTAACAGTCAGTTGTACATCAGTAATTAATTCCAGATCTAGATATGTCATTGACAATTAATCACTAGATTGACCTACATTCTGTATCTAACTAACATCGCATATAATAACATATTTCTTGTAATCTCTATTTAATGGAAAATTAATTTTTTTTCTCTGAATGTGATTTCATTTTCGGTAGTGTAGTATTATCTAGGGCAGGCCATATGGGATTTGGTTTTAATAACTACAAGTATAGTAGATATGTTTTATCATCCAATACATTCATATTATTCATATCCTCCTGTGCCCAGTTTGCAGTTGTAACTTTGCAGAACAAGTAATATTATGATAACATACTACAAAGATGTTAACTATCAACCACTCCTTACCCCTAATTACACCCACCATCCTCCCCACATATTAGGACAGACAGACAGACAGACATACAGACAGGACAGGGAAAGGGGAGGGATAGACAGACAGACAGAGCTGAAGAGGGAGGGAGGGGAGAGGGAGGGAGGGAGGGAGGGAACACACAGAGACAAGCAGGAGAGAGTTAGTGAGCAAGCAGAGAAGTTAGTTAGTATTTGAGTGAATTCACCTTGGGTTGGTGTCTTATATCTACTGTTTCCTTTGTAATCTACATAATTATACAGTTCTGTAAATGGTACCCTTGACAACATTGCAGGTTTTAAATTCTTCAGAAGTACATTGTTGTACAAGGGTTATCTTTCTGAATTTTATTTCCCAGCCTACTTTTCACATTGACTCATTTGTTGAAAGATTTCACCAACTCCAGGCTTCTGTTAGTCAGTTTACCATTAGTATAAAGGTTATCTGTGCCTTGAAATCCTATTCCACATCTAGAGGAATCAGAAGTCATGAACATGCAAATGAGTAAACCCAATAGTGACATAAAAAGTGTCTTAAGTCACTTCTAATAAATGCACAATATGTGGACATTTTGTAACTACCCACGATGAAAATTATCTTATTATTGGGCAGAGTTCTTTGATTGAACACAAGCATGATGTTAATTGCAGTGTGTGTGTGTGTGTGTGTGTGTGTGTGTGTGTGTGTGTGTGTACGTGTGTATGCGTGCGTGTGTGTGTGTTTGTGGGCGGCTTTGTTTGAATTTGACATTCATCTCAGCTTCACATTCCACTAGACGTAGTGAAGGATTCAAAGCCACGTATAGCCTTTAGACTAGTTTAATACTTTTTTGGGGTACAAACAAATACCCCCCCCCCATGTTAGAAAGAGAATTAACATATTAAAACACCTCACTTTAACTGAACATAAATCGCTATTTTTATTACAACATCTGTCACATCCCTTTGCAATCTATAATCTCATTGTAGTCAATTTGACTGCAATCCATAACCAAAATATGGTATTTAACAAAAACTAGGTTTTGTACGTTATTGATGGCTTGTAAAGCCATGATTGAATTTCATCTGGCTTTCTAATAATACCACCAGATTGAAATTTTTCATTTCTATAATCACATTACAAGTGTATCCATGTAGTTACTTTCATCCTTAAAATAGACCTCAATGTATTGATGATATTGTAATTCAATATGAACTCTACACTGACAACTGAAATAACATTACAGGCTACAGCTATATAGAGCTGTGCAAATGGCGTTATCCTTTCTGTGTAAAACAGTATAAGGGTACACTTGATTCAGGTTGTCCCGTTAACAGAGTATATGCCTCAGAAATGAAAATACAGATGTTAGTTATTCCTGCTTTCTCCAACTTGTAGTTTTTGTGTATTTTTGCTGTTGATTTGTTTAAGAAAACGCCAAATCATTCACAGATGAAATTTGTGTCTGTGATCCAGTCCAAACACTAGTAATGCTAGTCTACAATGCAATGGATACCTATAAAGGGGTGCCTGTACACACATTAACCATCCTGTCAAAGTTTCAATGTGTGTAGCTACTGCCGTTTATCTCTACATTGTTATGGTAATAAAAACTCATAAAAATAATCCAAATATAGAAAAAAAATGTTATTTTTAACCAATTGAGAGTTTGTTTACTCCAACCTGAACACCTGGAAGCACCATTGTATATCAACATATTAATAACACTGTGACCCCTGGAAGAGTATTATATATGTACCAGAGATTACTTACTACGATGGTGTGTGCGCATACTACTGTTACTTTACTAGTGGTATTTGCACTGCAGTGCAATACCGAAATCATAATTGCATACCTGTATGTATATGATATGCAAATGAGGGTATAACCATTAGTTGCACACAAAAGTGCACGATCGCATTGTGTTATTTTTACAGAATTTTGCTGTTTGCGATAATAACAGAAGCTCATTCTGCATAAGTGGCAGTGTAGGTACACAGGAGTATTTGCACCTGTGTTTGCAGTGTTTTCTACTGCAATTTCACTCAGTTTGCTCCTGAAAGTGCAAATGCAAAGAACACTGCAAGCACTCATGCAATTTCCCCAACATTATTACCATACCTGTATGCAAATGAATATTGCAATTATATTATGTACATGGAAGCATGTGAATATATAGTTGTGGGGTTTTTTTTTACGCTGTTTTGTTTCATATAATATTGTACCAAATTCATGGCCATCATGCAGTCGGTGAATTACAAATATTTCATTCAGTTGTATTTTATAATTAACCAAAACGCAAAATAATGAATTGTTTGCTTTTTATTTTACACACCCAAATTATGATCAACAAATTCTACGTTTACTTTCATGCATCCTATCAACCTGGGATTTTCTGTCTGTAAATACTGCAGACTTCGATGACTCACTATAGAGGGGGGATGTAAGATTAAAAGAAGAGCCTGTAGTCTGCTACTAGTACATCTGAACAAAAGGTGAAACTAGGAATAAAATTCATGACCAACCACGAGACTCGCATACATCGTCATCGACGGTCGTTAAAAAAGTAATAGGTTGGTTTCGTCTGTCGTAAAAGTTGCAGATTTATTTCGAAGAGGATATAAAACAAAGTGACCGCGTCTGTCTTTTTGTCTATATATAGAAATACGTTAGCTAAAAATAGCAGTTGTTAGAAATACGACACTATTCTAATAGACTCAGTGCATTAGCCACAAGTTAATCATGTTGTCATTCTCAGTTTGTCAACCACAAATAGCATCAGATATACAGTAAGTACCGATGTCAAACTGCTCTGTATTTTGACGACTGCTGTTTTTTTCTAGTACTAGACTGTATAAACTCACTCCATTCCAAGTCTAAATAACAGATAGACCCTGATGTGATTAGGAGTTTTGGAAACTCGCACAGAAAGACAATATTTTGGTGAATAAAAAAAAGGAAATTATAATAGCAAGGGTTTTAAATTTCAGATTCTCACATTAGTGTTTATTTTTTTGTTCTAACCAACTGATTCTGTACTCGTAATCTGACAAGGGCCTGTATAAAGGCCAGGGTTTCATTCTCAGGTTCTCACATTAGTGTTATCTTATCACAGGCACCACAAGGATTACATAGGATTATTCTTCTGTTCAAAACCCAATTTCTCTCTAGTTCTGCCAGACAACTATTATTCACGCCTAGATTTTAATAATAATCTGATGTTTAAATACAAAAACTTAATAGTTGATGTTATTTTGCTTTATATAGATATAATTTATAATACTCATTATTGGGATTACTTTTTTAAAGGTCCACTTTGGATTTGGTGGACAGTGAAAGGGAGAAAGTAGACAATACTTATTAATAACTAATTCTGTCGGGCTAGCCGCATTCAGTTTCAGTGCAACTGCTGTTGACATTTGTCACGACAGCTGAATCTGAAATATGGGAACTCATAAAGTATGTTGGAGGTACTTATTTAACCAGAAAAAGCTTTTGTGAATATTCAGTTAAAAATAAATCGAGTGTTGAAAAGATTCAATTACAGTATGTTGGTTTTCCTACCCACCTATATATATAATTTTGTAAAAGCAACTGTTATGTTAACTCACATGTTTTTGGAATTCAATGAAAAAGTATGGTTATTTTCATCGGATAAAACTACCAGTCTTTTATTGTCATTCTATGAAAAGAACTCCGATCTATATATAGATGATTTATATGTAAACAATCTCTCTCTCCATCTGTTCACCAATTGTATTTTTAATAATAGCTTAGTACATTATGTATTAAGCTCTTTTTTGTATAAATGAACTGGAGAATGGCTATTTTTATACTGAAAGAAAGAGAGGATAGGAACCCCACTTTAGTGCACTGCATTGTTTGAACAATTTGTGATATTTCTAGTCCGTAATATTTATAGTATCCAATGGCATGGATTGTAAGTCATGACGTACAAAGTATTGCACTCACAATTGCTGTGTCGTGCTATTTAAATATCACAACACTTCTACTTGACAATAGCACTTCTATATATAGCTTCCATTGTGCACGATTGTCGTTTTTTTTTAGCACAACTGAACTGATAAGGTTCAATAGTGCTTTAGGCATGTCAAAGCCACTATCTGTCTGTCTGTCTTAAAGTCAAAAACTGCTAGACCAATTGCCATTATATTTTATGGGTATATTACCTTGGGTGTCTAGTTGGGAAATTGTTCAAATCAAAATGATCTTACTGCAGATGTATGATTTGGGTCAAAAAATATTTTTTTTTGGTCAAAAAAACTTAAACACAAAAACGACTGGGCAGATTGGGCTGAAATTTGGTGGGAATATTCTTAGGGGTGTTTAGATTAAGAATTATTCATGACATGATGATCCCATCAGTGATATGCAGATTAGGTCTAAAAATGTCTTTTTGGTCAAAAATCTATAATTCCAAAACCACTGGGCAGATTGGAATGAAATTTCTTGGGGATGGCTATACAGATGTGTACATGAAGGTGTATTCACAACATGATCATTCCATCAGTGATATGCAAATTAGGTCTAAAAATCTCAATTTTGGTTGAAAACTTATCTCTTGAGAAAAAAAAAAAAGATGAATGGGGCTGAAACTTGATGGGGATGTTTCTGGAGGTGTTATTCTGCAGTTATTGTTCAAAAATTTTTGTCAGAAACTGGCCAAATGATGGTGTATATCATAAAAATAATAACAGGGATTAATAGGCAAGCGAATGAACATTCACAACATGTATGCAAATATACCTGACAACAAGACCATGCCCATACATGTAGCTACAGCCAAATGATGTATATTTCAAAGATAACAGGCATGAGTAGGAACATGAAAAAAAGATTCCAAAAATGTAAGCAATTCAAGACCACGCCCATTGCAACAACCAAATACAGTTGTGCTACAACGCCATTGTCGCTATTTTTTTTCATCTGAATCAACAGGATTAGTATTGTCAGTGTCTGACTCCATGAGTCATCATCTCACATCTTACTGCCTAGTAGGTCTAATATTAGACATATGAATGAATATACTATTGTAGTACATTGTAGTTTTTGCTTGAAAATTCCACAGAAAGACATATTTCTTGGTATGAAAAGAAAAGTGAACCTCTCTTTAATAGAACCCACACATTTGAGGGGAATGTCACTCGAGGAAATTAGGACATTTTCTGAAACCTATGCATTGAATATATGCACGACTCCTAAATGCTTTTTAAATGAAAAATATTCATGAATATTCATCGTTCACCTATTGTTTATGCATTTATACAGACTCCCATGAGGAAGTGTGGCCCACAACAAAAATCCCCAAATGAGGCACAATTTCAATGTGGTATTACTCTAAAATCGTGCTTAATGTATGCGATATTATTATCATGAAATAACTCTGCAGTACCCAAACTTTACCTTTATTTCCTGGAGAGGCGGTTCCTCTTTTAAATGACTTTCTATGGTGTAATTTTAAAGTCATTATCAAGTGTTTATCACTTCACAATATTAATAATAAATTCCATATAATTGCATCAAATATTCATAGTTGCGACATCTCTTCACAAAGAATGATAATCATGGTGATAAAAAGAGAATTGCGAATTATGTAACAAAAAAATTAAATTTAGAAATAATTTATCAGCAATTTGAGACATCCTGCATGGTTTCAACTTAGAAATTGTAATTCAAGTATTAAATGTTACTATTAAAAGATATACTATATACTGTTGTCAGTTTTTTTAATTCGCATAAAAAATTGATATTTTATCACAATTATATTAATTTAGTGAATGAAATATGAGTTGAAACTCATACTGACTCTATTCACATACTCCCTTCATTTATAATGCAAATCCTACACTAACTCTTATATTTGTGAATAACTTCCGGAAAGGTGATACCAATATGATGTACAAAGGAATTCAAATAGTAGTGTTGGAAATAACCAAATCTATATTTGACAAACCAAAATAGAAATTAATCGTGACTAGGCATTGAAACCAAAATAGAAACTAATTGTGACTAGGTGTTCAAACAAAAACAAACTAATCGTGACTAGGTGTATACATTTATAATTCATCTCTCATAACTTGTACCAAATGAGTGGTCTCACTATAGAAAAGAGTCAATGGTGAACAAATTGCAAGAAATTGAAAATATTGCTTGATCAGATTAAAAAATGAAATTCTATTTTTATTGTACCATTTATGAATTCGGGAGAAATGTGTAGTATTTTAACTCATGATTGAAAAAATTGAATATTTTTTCGAAATGTCAGTATTGTTCTTATTGACCAGGACTGGTTTACTCATTACTTATGTACTTCTATGTATGTATGTATGTATGTATGTATGTATGTATGTATGTATGTATGCATGCGTGCGTGGGTGTGCATGTGCATGCATATAAATGTATGTATGTATGTATGTATGTATGTATGTATGTATGTATGTATGTATGCATGTATGTATGTATGTATGTTGTATGTATGTATGTATGTGTGTATGTATGTATGTATGTATATATGTATGTATATATGTATGTATGCATGTATGTATGTATGTATGTGTGTGTGTGTGTGTGTGTGTGTGTGTGTGTGTGTGTGTGTGTGTGTGTGTGTGTGTGTGTGTGTGTGTGTGTGTGTGTATATATATATGTATGTATTAAAGTATGTACCGTATACCGGGTATGTCTGTGTACAATGTATGTCTTAGTTTGTCTTGTATTTGTACGTGTGTATATGGCTATATTTGTCATCTCTATATTATGAAATTGATAGCATAATGTTTATTTAATCATTTTATCACTAATAGTTGTGTGTCTATCTATTTCAGCCATCAGATGCTGTTGAACTGTGTCGTTTTGACTTCTACGATGAATCATTATGGAAAGCAATGAGTACAGATGCTATCCATTCAGTATGTGCTCTAGGGAATCAGGTATGTAATCCATTTATGTCTAAACTCACAACAGATATCTTGTGTTTGTAATAATAGGATCAACAAGCCACCATTCACACATCTGACTTCCCTTCAAATATCCATTAAAGTTGAACTGTTTCCTCTCCAGTATTTCAACCCTCAACTTCTTCCCTCAATTTCAACCCTCACAATTCATATGTGTAGGCGTGTAGTAACTTGGGACCATGTTTATGTTAATGTATATATCCACCGACAGGAGTTGACTGTATGCTTCTGAAGAAAAACAAGATATCTCCCCCCAAAAATGGATGGATTTCAGTGAAACTTTTGTGGAAAGATTACTAATGAGATACTAGTAATATTTAAATGAATAGTGTAACTGTCGTATTAGAAAAACTGCTCCGACTACTCAGTATTGGTGGACGTATATTCTACCATTGGTGCATTGTAGTTTCATAAATAAATATGTGAAAATGATATCTTACAATTACTTTGTAACAATTTATGTTTCCCTGTCTCTTTTCTCAATAGCCAAGTTGGCCTAATGTGATACCACTTATACCATCCTCACTGGACTCTGCTTTGGTCAGTAATGAACTTGAACTACAACTCAGAGCACTCACAACAGAACACAGAAGGGTAAGATAATTAACATTTCATTACAGTGATAAACTTGAATTTCGTTAGTGAAATGTTAGGTTGAAGGGAGAAGGTAGTCAAAATCCCCCACACTAGGCTAGGGTCCCATAGCAGCTGTTCTCAATATGATTATGTCTATCCTGCATCAGTTATCCCACGTTCAAAAGGTAAGCAGTTTACAGTGCCTGGTATTCAAGTTAGATTTGGTCTCCCTGGCCTTCTCTTGCCACTAGATTACTCAATCGATACTGATATTATTGTTTGTTTTCACATCAGGACATGGGTTTGACATGTGTGTGGGATGATGAGTTGTGTTATCTACTATCACCTGCATTGGCAGCGTATGAGTTGGAACGTACCACTGGACTGACAGCTGGTAATGAGGAATTTCAACAAGCTATACGACGGGCTGTTCCTGATGGACACACATTCAAAGGATTTCCTATACAGTTCCTACACAGAAATGCCAGAAGAGCCTTTGCTACTTGTCTCAGGTCAGTGTTAAGGTAGTGTCCAGGTTTATCTTTGATGTTGAACTTGTGAAATGTAGTTGATGTGTGGTTTAATATGTTTTGGCATAGACCCTCCACCCTGGATGGAGGGTCTATGGTTTTGGCAACTACTTAACTGATGTACATTACAATGACCGAGTACTTTGTTTCAGACATCAACATTGAACAACTTTTATTTTGTTTTACAGGTCACCAGTTTGTGAAGAGATAATAAATTGTCGAGGTGACCATGTCCGTATTGCAGTCCGTGTACGAGTCTTCACATATCCAGAATCAGCTTGTGCTGTGTGGGTCATGTTTGCCTGTAAATACAAATCCATTCTTTGAGGAAGGACCTCATGATTTGGTGCAACCAAACAAACAAACACACAAACAAACAAGTCTTGTCTTCCATCTTGTTTCATTGACAGTAGTATACATGTATATTATACAACACCCAGGCCAAATTATATTTCTATAAAAAAAAGAGAAATTTCGAGGTCTTTCTACATCATGACTACAATGCTCAAAATCCAAGTCAAAATATTCAAAAAGGGTTTTTATTTTCCCCATTTTCTATAATCAAGTTTGCACTGGTGTAATTATAACAGTATCCTAAATACCTGAGACTTTATCATTCAGCTAAGGAAAATATTAGTGAGATAAGGATTTTCATATGTCACTTGTTATGACAAGGACCCGTATGTCACTTGATTTTCATGTGTTACTAAGTAATAAGGACCCTATATGTCACTTGATTTTCATGTAATACTAAGTGATAAGGCCCCTTATGTCACTTGATTTTCATAATTATGTTACTCATAGTGACAAGACCCTGTCACTTGATTTTTATGTGGTACTAAGTAACAAGGCCCCTTGTGTCACTTGATTTTCATGTGTTACTAAGTAATAAGGACCCTATATGTCACTTGATTTTCATGTAATACTAAGTGATAAGGCCCCTTATGTCACTTGATTTTCATAATTATGTTACTCATAGTGACAAGACCCTGTCACTTGATTTTTATGTGGTACTAAGTAACAAGGCCCCTTGTGTCACTTGATTTTCATGTGTTCTCGTAGTGACAAAACCCCTTATGTCACTCCTTATTTGGGGAATAATGAAAGGCATGGCAAGATACGAGCCCATTACTTGCCATATAGATTGATACTTTCAAAGTTTTTGCCAGTTCTATGCAGAATAACACTTAAAATTCTTTAGACATTTTAGTTTTTTCAACAAGTTGGAAAACATCGGTAAATTTGTTTCATGATTTGAAAATCCAAAATAAATACCCAATTATCATCCATATGATTACTTTAATAATATATTTTCAAGTTTTATCTTCATTTTAGAGGACTGGACATTTTGTAATGATGACACAATTCTCTGCAGTGACAGTAGTCTAGAGGTTATCCATGGCTTTGAATCTGTTCACCATGTCTAGAGTAATGAGAAATCATGAACCAAAAACATGTTTATGCAAATGAGTAAACACACCCCACCCCCCACCCCCACCCCTACCACCACCCCAAACTGTTAGAATGATGTAAATACTAGTGTATAAGTAACATCCTGATAATGGCAAATGTACCTTATTTGCATATTATGTAAATGCCCCCAATATACACTGACTTATTATTGGACAGAATTCTGTGATTGATTAAGAAAGACATTATGTTAAGTAATGACTGTGGATGGCTTCGTTTGAATTTGAAATTTCTTCTCAGCTACCCGTTCCTCTAGATGTGGTTAAAGATATCTTCAGATACAAAGCCACAATGGCCTCTGTACTACACTGACAGACGAGTGGTTGATTTACATATCAATGATGCAATGAAATATATATGTTGTCAAGTCCTCAAGTAAATCTTGCTGTATGCACTTTGAAATCCATACCAATGTCGTGAGCAAGAAGTACAGTCAACTGTGATGTGATATCTATTTTGTTGACTTTATCCAGTTTTGCAACAGGTGTATTGTTAATAATTAATTCATCCATTTTCATGAAAGTACCATACAACAAATGTACAATGACACCATTCGGCTTGCTGCAGTCTGTGTGTAGAAGAACAACAAATGATGGTACAGAAATATCACTGTATTTCAGGAAAAACTGAATGACATGTACTTTTACTGTTTTTGAAAGACTACAAATGAACTCGTAGTAGTACACATTAAATTAAAACTATTTCTGTCACATTCTGTTATGTCATCTACAAATGGGAATTAATTAGCAGTACCCACCATATTTATATAGGGTAGTCTCACTGACAATGGACAGTGTTTTTACCAGACGGGGGGTGTAGGTTCACCACTACTGAGGGAATCACCATACCTCCTTGCAAGAATGGTTTAGTCTGGAGAAAGTTCTTTTTACCCAGTCTCTTTCCTGTGCACTTCTAGGTCTATCCTACTTGAACATCAATAGACTATTTCCATTTCTCATCAAAGCATATTACAAGTACAGTTTTAATTACCCAAATATGGACAATTGCATCTGGAGATCAGATTGTAATTTCATCATGAGAAGCAGACAACTTCATGATCTGAAAGCACAAATATGGGGGGTGGGGGTGTCATACTTTTTATTACAAGCCAGATGACTGATGGGAAATATATATTATAATTAGGATTTCCACCCAGTTAGGTTGCCAATATATGGAAATATCTCCAATCTTGAACACATTTTGATGAATAAAACATAAAAAGCAATTTCACAAAGTACTACTTTTTCTTGTATAGTGCTCGTGGGCAGTATAAGTTTCACTTGCCAGACAGCCATCCCACAAGTTCCTATATTAAAAACAATTGTAAGATTGCATTCTTTATATACAAGACATGCAAGAAAGGTCCTTTTTATTTTATAGTGCCCCTTTGCACACTAGAATAACTGCAACACTAACTCAATCTCATTAGCTATCTTCCAGCACCCAGTCACATTTGTCATTTTCATTATTTTCATTTCATTTTTATTTATTAATTTGTGTTATTGCGAATAAAGAATGTAAGAAGGTATTGAACTATACTAATCTTCATTTAGAGGCAATATTTAAATATACAATGATTGTGCCAATCTCATTCCATATAATTATCTATATTATTACTTATTTTCTGATGATTGTATTACCCATATTTGCATCAAATTACGAGTTATTTTCTAAAGAATGATATTTATAACATATGGTTCTTTACAAATTGTACATTTGTGATTGTATGATAAAATTAAGTCCTGATTAAAGTAATTGTTTTTATAAATTGCAAAATCTTGTGTGTGTGTGTGTGTATGTATGTATGTGTGTGTGTGTGAGTGAGTGAGTGAGTGTGTGTGTGTGTGTGCTGGAGATCAATTTACCAGAAAACAATACTGACAGGTGAAATTTTCTTCTACGAATTTACAGTGCATGTTCAGTAACATTTCAAAACCATCTACAACCAGTGACAGACAAGCATTTACAAATGGAACTTATTACAAACAGGAAAAAAGCGAACAAATTAAAACATCACTTGGCACAGCATGTTGAAGTAACGAGACTATTACATCACATAAGAACAGTTGTATGGCCTCTTTACAAACACACACTCACTCAGAAACAAATTTCCAGTTCCCCGACATTTCATGAAAATGTAGAGACCATACACGTCTCTGTACTTCCAACACGCAGTGCCAAGTGTTATTAATCCAATTCATTTGTTTACTTTCTCGGCCTAGTTTGTAATAAATTCTTCTTGCAAATGCTTGTCTGTTGCTGGTTGTAGAATGTGCCATATTTGTACTATTGTTCTTGTTCAGGTATTTGATATCCTTGGAGTATCTTATATCAAAGTTGAACTGTTCTACTTCATCCTGCGTTGACACCTCAGGCTGTATGGTTTTATGAACATGGAAAGTTAACTGAAGGTGGTGAATCCAGCCTCAGGTGTCGACACGAGGATGAGAAAACACTGTGTCATACATGTATCTTCCTGGGCTAGGATTTCAAAAAATATGACACACTGAACCCAACATCAGTCTTCCTGTTTACATGGAGATTTTGTAGCCATCATAAATTTATATAGCGACTAAAATCCACAGACAGTGATCAGAACTGCTTAAAAAATACAAAACGAGCATAAAAAGTAAAATAGCGCAAATATTGCGTTGCCGCACAACTTCATGTTCAGGGCAATGATAGATATATAATTTTCTGAAGATTTAAAGTTGTAACCAAAACAAAATTTTCATACTTAATTTCCATCATCATAATCCAGCCATCCTATGTTGGAAGTGTACAAGACAAGTATAGCAACATCCTAATCAAACTTTAAAGGGATGTGTCTACAAGGTTTTGTACTTCTTTATTTTTTAAAACCAATTTGGAACCAAGTCATACCAATGTAACAGGTTTATCTTTCTTGGTTGTCTTATTGTAATATTGTAAAAGCCAGCTACATTCAGTTTATATGGGTAGGTGATGAAACAGCTGTCTTACAATATATTACATAATCCAGTCATAAACCAAACTGGCCATGCTACAGGCTTTACCACCAGAGGAAATAGTAAAGTAAACATTATAGTTAATTAACAATGTACTGTTCTCACTGTGTCAGCTACTAATGAGGACAAATCTACACATTCTCAACAAAGTTACATGTAAGCTCAATCTACTGGGTAATTTCAGAGTTGAAGATTTTTGAGGAAAAGCAATGACAAAGAATAACACTTCTAGAAACATCTCACCAAGTTTCAAACTCATTCACTTAGTATTTTTTGAGATATAAGTTTTTGACCAAAATTCACATTTTTACACCTTAATTCCATATCACTCATGGAATCATGGTATGCTTAACATATCTTCGTCCATACATCCCTAAATGCATTTCCATTAAATTTCAGCCCAATCTGCTCAGTGATTTTGGAATTATAGATTTTTAACCAAAAAGACACATTTTCAGCCCTAATTTGCATATCACTGATGGAATCATCACGTCATGAACAAATCTTACTTTACACCCCCTTAAGAATGTTCCCACCAAATTTCGCACCAATCTGCCCAGTAGTTTCTGAGTTTAAGTTTTTTGACCAAAAATCACATTTTTTGACCCAAAACCCACATCCCTGATGCAATCACTTTCATTTGAACAATTTCCCAACTAGACACCAGAAGTAACATGACCACCAAATATCAAAGCAATCTGTCCAGCAGTTTTTGACTTTAAGTTGTTTACACACATACACACACACACACAGACAGACAGACAGACAGACAGACAGACACTTTGCCATGCCTATAGCACTACTGAACCTTATCAGTTCAGTTGTGCAAATAAAAACTAATTTCCAGATCTAAGAGAAGGCAAGATTAAAAAGATGCAGTTTCAGCATATGTTTAAAAACATTGAAATTATCACAACAATGGATTTGGAGAGGGAGAGCATTCCATAAAACTGGGGAAGCAACACAAAGCCCTGTCATCATGTTTTTTTTTTGTCCTAGCTGTAACAGTACTAAGTTTAAAATGATCAGCGGAACATCGACTACGCCCCGGGACATAGACAGACCAACTCACTAGGACCAGAACTTTGAAGACATTTAAAAGTGATGAATAAAATCTTACAATTTAAAATAATATGTTGACGTACAGGTAACCAATGTAATTCCTGTAGAAGTGGAGTGATATGAACATGACACTTTGAACGTGTAATAATTCTGGCTGCAACATTTTGTACATGTTGCAATTTACAGAGTACCTATTGTAACAATGAATTCCATGAATCAATGCGAAAGGAAACAAGCGAATGAACTAGTTGTTCAGTGGTAAACCTAGTCAGATATTTATTTAATAAGACCAATACAGCAAATATGAAACATGGAAGAACGACAAATCTGACTATATAAACATGGTGAGACAAAAAACAAGGATGGCTCCAAGGCTCTTTGCCCGACACTGGGCAGAACACTGTGTCATCTAACACTTAATAGAGTATCTCAGTGGTTGGTGTGGTAGTTGGGAGTGTAAACTTACGTTTTATACTGGGAATATTGTCTCCACAGCATGTTGTTTTTATAAGATTTAGGTCTACACTACCTCAAAAGTTCAGCTACAAGGAGTACACTGGGAAGAAAACAAGTAGAGGAACATTTTGAATTGATCGATGAAGAATCAGTACTGTGGAAGAAATGAGGGGAGAGGTGAATGGGAGGGGTGAACAGGTCTGAGGGAGGGTGGGTGGAAACGAGGGGAGGGGTGAACAGGAAGATGGGTGGATTTGAGGGAAGGGGGAGATGACCAGGAAGTGGGTGAAGAGGTATTAATGGCAGCATTTATTGGTGATTGCTATCATAACATTTAAGAATGACAGCATATTTTAAGGAATTTCTTATAGAAAATGACTTGCAGCATGTATGGTAGAATAGCTCACTTCAGTAATCTTTTATCTTGTCAATATTCTCAAATTTGCACATTGTAACTTGAGTGTGTACAATTTACAATGCTACAACAAAGTTTGCGTTTTTTAAAAGTACTTGTACATGAAGATTTTTGATAATCATTCATTATACAGAATTGTTTTAATGTTAATGGATATCTTCTTTCGATGATACTTAAATTGTCTTCAGGTATTGCTAGTACACTCAAAACATGTCATTGTATCATCGTATTGTATTATACCTGAATACCAGGTTTGAGTTTAAGGTCACTGGGAAGTGATCTGGTACTTTTAATATACAATAAAATTACCATGAATCCACTAAAATATGTACTTGTCAGCCTATGTCTCTGCAACCCACTAAATATAATAAACTCTGAACCATGCTCCTATCACACTACATTTTTTTCCAAACGAAATAAAGAAACGAGACATCAGGAATTGCCAAGATATATTTACATTTATTTTGTATCTTCATGTAGAAGGTTAAAATATAAAGATATTAGAATAATAATCCAAATACAAACAGCTTACACGAATAGTTTATTGCATTGTACATTCAAAACAGTGAAAACTGGACCAGACGGTGGACCAAGTACAACTATGCACAGCTGATAAAAGAAGCGGTGAACCATTCATTTTTTATATGATTCTCATTTTCTGTACGATAAATGTTTACAATGGAACTAAGTCTGAGAGTTTAACAAGATGAGTGCAGCATTTCATTCATTTTTCATTTCAGGTATGATATCGATAAATAACGAAAACAATTTTGGCTCCAAAATTTGACTTTATTATAATCTTTTTTGTTTTAAACGAGTCAAACTTTGATTATTATTCTGCAGAGCTATCATATTGTAGTTCACCAAGTCACACAAAAGTTAAACTGTCTCTTCACCAGATGTCTGATCTCGCTATACTCGTTCACGAGAGATAGTGACAGCGGCATCACAGATCCAGCAAATAGACGGGGCTTCATAAAACTTTCAAAAAATTCTCAGAGAAAACTTGCTTGGCAAGAAACGGATTTAGCTCACAGAATAATTGGTGCAATCTCATGAAATACATAATGATGGCAAAACAGAATTTGAAACTGTTATTCATTTGAACATTTGTTTTGTTAATTGTCCGTCACAAAAAAAAAATTGAAACATAAATCAACCATCGTATACCGAGTTGAAGGCATACACAAAAAATCAATCATAAATATTGATCAGTTAATATCTGAAATCATTTAGGAATTAATGATCTATATTCAACAACTATGTGGCATCATGAAGATGCAAATGATAATGCTTATTCAAATGACTTGATCTATTATGTAGTAAAACTATTATCTATATTCACCAACTATGACATTATCCAGAATATGCAAATGTTTATTTAAATGACTTGATCTATATGTAGTATTAAACTGTGATATTATCCCAATTATGCAAATTATTTTTTTTATTTAGTAACACTTACCAGTACTAACAGTGCACCTAGACAGAATATGCAAATGAGTAAAGGATCTAAATTTAGCAACTGTGACATCATCCAAATATGCAAATGACAACAGCTTGTTATTTGACAACACTGAGCTTTAGTAAAATATGCAAATAACTTGATTGACATGTAGCAACTCTGATGTATCAATGAGTATATGCAAATGATTACAGCTATTCATTTGACTATGGTCTGAATATACAAATGAGTTATGGATCTACATTAAGCTGCTGCGATGTAATTCAGAACATGCAAATGATACAGCTCTGTAGCTAGTATAACATCAGTGTTTATATGATGTAGCTTTGTAAAATCAACCATAATACAGAAATGAGTTATGAATATTATCTATATTTTGCAGCTCTTAACGCGACAAGAACATATTATGACTGTAGTTTTTTTAGCTATATTTCTCAAAACTAGACTAAAATTCCTTCATTTCATACTGCACCCATCTCATTAATAACTAGAATACAAAACCCTACAACATGTACAACAATAATAGCATTTTTTTTTCAAGTTTTCACAAGCTGGACAGTAATAAAGGGCACAAAGTTACAAATACATTCTGTTTAAATACACGTAGTCTAAATGGTTCTCTTTTTTTAAAAATTCTTTTCAATACATGAAATGGACAGCGACAAGAATGGCAACACAATGTTTACATACCATACAAGCATAAAAAATAAAAAAAATACTCTAGTTCCATTCTTATATCTTTGAAAGCTGCAGCAGTACTTTGAAGTACTTGCAGCTTTTTTTTTTCTCTCTTTTTGTTTTCGGCAACTCACCCTAGATATCTAGTGGGCTTCCTGGTGAAAGACACTTGAAAGGTTAAGTTTTCGTTCCTCATCTTTTTTCTTCATCTTTTTTTTTTCATCACAAGATAAAATTTGTCCATTGTTCCATAAATTCACTTGGCACAGTTAGGAAACCATAGGATGAAGTGACATGAAAGATCGCTGGCCTGTATGGGGTGTGTGGGATGCCTACGTGTGACTAAACACGGTCATTGTTGTCTACCAATGCTGTATAAAAAATCACAGCTTTTAGCAGGACAAGCACAATTGACCCTCAAAATTCTGGCTCATATTAAACTCAAGTTAAAAGTTCATATTTTTTTCATGCACATTTCAAATTTCTACAGAACTTTTATTTTTGTTCAAAGATAATTGTAAGATGATTCAAAGCTTTTCAAATCACTGACATTGCATGATACAGTTGAAGTGCATCATAAAATGTACAAGCCAAGTTCAATGACATAATCTAATCTAGACTATTAACTGATTGTATGGTTTTCTTGGCACACCTCAAGAACATTGGGACCAGCCTTCAATGTTGATAACAATATTACACCAGATAAAGCCTCTAACAACCATTTTTGAAAACTTTATCATGTACTCTAAAACATCCCTATCTCTAATATCACTGTCTCCTTCATTTTGCAAGTGCGTTCTAAAACGACCTAATGGTGCACAACACATACTTTGAGCCCGATGTTCTTCAGTCTTGCCATTATCTTTCAATTTACATCAACATTTCTCTTCTGTACTACCGATGCTGCATAACAAAAGTTACATTCTGCAACATTTCACTTGGCTTGGACAAAGTACGACGTTTTTATTCCCCAAATATTTCCTATATTCAGTGGTAAAAATACTGGTGTCATAAGGGGTCCATGTTGGTATTTGTATCAAACTCATACTAACAAGGACCCCTATGTCACTGTTAATTCATAGGGCTGAAATCAAGACAAATATTGGGGAATAATAGCATTACTATTGATTACAGACTAAGTGAAAGATTATGAAACCAGATTTAATCTGAGAGGACATATAACGAACCTTTGGCCATATGTGATCTACACATTGCTGCATTCATGACAGACAAGTCTCACTGAAATACTACAATGGTCTATTTTTACCCCCTAATTTCCTATACAATGGTTTGATCCTGTATGGCAAATCACTGGACTATTCCACATATTTGCAGGAAATGGGGAGTATTTCTATGGTAACAATGGGAATCCCTGTCCCTCTGGAAAAATCGACGAAACCTGTACGGAGTTCCTGCTATACTAAAAACTGAAAGTTGTAATTTGTATTTCATGAACACAATGACCAAACTCTTAGCCTTTACATATACACAGGCCTACAGTTGAAAATAGACAGTATAAAAAATTTGGGTTCTCATGTTTTCTTCACAAAAATAGTTTCTTCATCAAAACAAAAAATCACTCCAGACTAGCACTGTGCGGTGAGTGCATGGACACATGTTAGACGATGTGAGGAGGCCACAGGCATGTGGCTCCAGATATAACTATATTAGCAGTGAGTTCCAATATGTATGTGCTGCTATACAAGACCTTGAATCACATACATTGTTGTATAACTTCAAAATCTTACAAAATCAAATGAAAATCAAATGGTAAGCCCCCTGGGTCACCACTTTTGATCACTTGGATTTACCCAGCGAGTCCAAGCATCTAGCAGCATGATAGTTCTTTTGTTAGTATGTATGACAGAGTGTGGCGATAATTTAAGTTGTGTGCTCCTACAGGCATTGTGATGTTAACTTTTGCTAACCTTTTGACGATACTAACTATACACGGCTGATTATACTTGCTGCTTTTTTTTAAAACCTCTCAAAAAGAATGACTCATAAGTTCATTTTCCATAAATGATCTAACAGACTGAACAAAAGCTGCCAGTATAACAGTAAGGAAATGGATTTCTACATATATATTTTTTTTTCACCGTTTGATATATTTGTATGTTTTTGTAAAAAATATCACAACTTTAGACCCATTGTTTTAGCATAAAGGAGTCTTATAATAGGATTACTCAGAGTTGATATTACATGTATATAACAAAGGACACGGGGTTGGCTGATTTAACTCAAAAATAGTCCCTCTGTTTGTCTGTCTGTCTGTCTGTCTGTCTGTCTATGTAACAGACTGGTTACATCATAGATTCTGTGATTTTATACACTGTTATCATCAAATCTTGACTGGCTGATGATTACCTTTGTGATGATTGCATTACTGCATCGAGGTACCTGAATACTGAAGAATCAAAACTGATCTGTATTTGATTGTTAACCTTGAGATTGAGTTCTCCAACCTTCTGAACTTATACCCTCCGCTACATTATGCAAATCCTTACAAGAGGGCGGTATATGTCCACTATCAACAACAAATTTAAAGACGGTCCGAGATATGTTGATGACTTGGTGTACCCGATGCCGTTTCTCACTTCTCTCTCTCCCTTCACTGCAGTTAGGTCTACTTCATACCCTTCACAGTGATGGACCTTTCTCCTCGAAGATGAGAAAATTGCACCCTGTGGTTTTCGAGTTTACCTTCAGGATTTTACCTGTCGCAACATAGACTGTCCACGTGAATTTGATGATTTGATTTGTAAGCTGTAACCCGATAAGTGTAACCTCCTGTATTTAAATAGTCTGAAGTTCATACATTAAATACAAGAGCTTCATGTATGTAAATAAAAACTTTCTCCAGCATGACTGTGTCCGTAAACAGAAAGCTGTCCTGTTTCTTTGAATATTCAAGTATTTTAAACGGTATTAATTCAGCCACTAGGTACATGTATATAATAACTGTGACATATATATATATATATATATATATACTTTATATATATATGTAATATACTAAAGACATCTAACAGTCTTACATGTACACTTGATCAACTTGTTCACAATATCACACAACACTATACACAATGTAGACTAAAAATTGTACGTACCATACCATTGGTTTTCACTCAAATAAAATGCACGAGTGCAGACCTGACATGGCTAAAAGATCATGAAACTAGACAAAAAAAAACCTATCTCTTTCTGAATAATACAAGTATTAAGATAGATGATGATGATAAGTAAATAAATGCACTTTGACCAGCAATGTGCATGTTACATGACTCACAAAAATGAATTACCAGCGATGACACGTAACACAAAAAAAATCAACTCTTATAGTCTGTCTTTAAACCACTGGCTTTATGTCGCGGGTCAACAGACTGGTAAAAGCAATAATAAATAGTTATAAAACAAAACCAGTTTTACAGTTGATGGGTGTCTAAAATAAGATTAAAATCTTTTCATTCTTTTTTTCAAATCTTTTTTTTTTTTTTTTTAGTTGTTGTCAACATAAGCTGACTCTAGCTCTCTATGAATACAGACTAGTTGATGGATAATTTTTTTGATTCTAGCACCGTTGCATGGTGGTCACATCATTTAAAGATTGGTGTTTTACTTTTTTTTTTACTGACAGCATGATAACTGTAGACTGTCTACACACAATCAAGTTCAGGGTTAAAGTCTGCTAGCAGACGTGTCCCCTCATTGGACTAAAAGACAGGTAATTACACCATTTGGTTCTGTGTGTATCGTAATACTGTAATTATCTAAAAACACACCATGGTATGTGATACAGAATGTTAACCACTTCACCATGCATCGGTGTAACGCACATCACACTCCTCTAGAGATGGCAAATGAGACTGCAAGAAAAGAGAATTAGAAGAGTTAGAAGGATAAACCATTTGTTGATTTCCTTGAAAACAAGACGGTGAACTCTCCCAACAGTTTTTTTCTTATTTCATATTAACCAGAAACAAGTTTTCTTTCATATCAAGGCAAAGTTTTGAGACATTTCAGTAACTCAATACTCAGGCACATTGACTTCTAAGACACAGCCGATCAGTATCAATAAGTACGTAAGTGTGCATTTGCTATGAGCATGACCAGGTGGCTAGTAGGGAGATTGAACATTTAACTATCGTCACTACAGTACTAAAGTTATAATGTCTGTTCTCAAGAAAAAAATATATTGATTAGTCTTTATATTAAACCCCACTAAAATTAAACATGTACTTGGTCCCTGCAAGCAGCAATATGGGTCAGATGTAGCAGGAAAAGACTGTTTGGTTGTACTTACCTTGAGTTTAACAAATGTCAGTGCTGACAGCTGAGTACTGTTTAAATTAAGTCGTCTTAAACTTTTTATCTGGGTTAAACAGTTAAGGCCTGCATCAGTAACTGGTGTTTCACACAGATTCAATACTTGCAGTTTCAACAGATGTTCTGAGATCAGCTGCAGGCCTGGGTCACCAAACTGTAAAAGGACAAAATATGTACTTCAAATTATCAGGTTATACATCTGGTGAGGGAACTTAATTGGATTTACACCAAGTCTTGTTATTCTCATTATCTATTAATAGTTGCATAATATTAATGAAGATTATCTGTGGGGGTTTCTAGTCATCTCACCCCCCCCCCCACCCCACCCCCCCACCCCCACCCCATTTTGATCTCGGTCATCTTGATCCCCATCTCAAATCATTCTTGTTATCTTATCCCTGGGTAAATTGTTGTTACAACATATAATGGTAAATTATTTGGAGACTATCTTAAGGTTCAGTCTCATGGAGAACACATGGCATTAAACATCCTATAACCACATGTGTAGTGTACATGCATATCCACACATTCACATTTACACATACACGCACCTATACACGCACACACACACACACACACACACACACGCACGCACCCCACACACATACACACACAGAGCTAAATACGAGTCAAATATGAAGACTTTGTATCTCTCTGTATGTTTTAGAGTCACCACAATTAAAGGTATCGATATGCCCAGTAGCAATAACAATTAATATCATATCTTCTCTTCAAACTTTACAACTATAGGCTTGTGAGTACAATTTCTTCAAGATTGACTGAGTTATTGCTTGAAAAAACATTTTCCACACTGACTTTATGATATATAAAGACTCCCACTTCAAGAATTTATTACAAGCAGTGAGGAGTTGCCATACCAAGGACAAGTCTCAGTTACCCAGCCTCTCACCACTGGGGGCTCTGCCTACGAGACCAAATGAGAAACGAGATTTCAACTCGCCCACGCAGGAAGTAGCCTCTGAAGCAGTGCATCATGGGTGTACTTCACAGCCAACATTGCAGGCTGAACGATTTGGGTACCTTCGCTACAGATTATCACTTCTCAAGTGACTGATAAATATATTAATTACAACAAAAAGGCCTCGTAAGCCCATTTTTTATTCTTAGAAAAAATGTACTGTGACTTCCGTAATGGGGGTAGTTGGAATCTCATTTCCCCAGACTCTCACTTGGGGTGGTCTCATAGACAGAGGGTCTGGGTAACAGAGACTAACAAAGTACAGGTAAATGTGTAGAGTTGAACTGAATAACTACTTGACAACACTAAGTATTAATCAGACTAGGAAATCCATCTTGAAGCGGTTCTTTTGTCAACATCAGTACACTGACAAAATGTCTCAAGTATTAAAAACAATTGTATTTACATGGCTCTCACTTTGTCTCACTTACATGGACTATTAGTACTAGTAGGTTGGTCTTGCTTGAACTCATAAAAGTGCAGTCTACTCTCCCTGCACCACTGTTACCTTTGTTTGACCGAGGACTTACAAGTTTTGTATCATGGAATTGTCTGTGAGAATATTATACAACCTGTCTGACCTGATGGGTTGTAATAGCCTACTTTGCCTGTTTAAAATCTACATCTCCACATTTTTGTCCATTTCCCTATATAGTATGACTTTTAATTTGTTATTCTACTTTAATACGCAAACAGATCTGATTATCATTACTACTGACCAAAAGTAACCAGAGAGATGTGCAGCACTGCATTACCACTGCCTTTGTCATTAGCATAGAAGTGAAATAGCACATGTGTAAATGCTTGCTGGACAATGATATGTACACACTTCAGGACACAAATAGACATGAAGGCAACACCAGATGTGTTTTATATACAAAGCTGTGTCTGAAGTTAAACCACTAACTTTAAGCCCTATGTCGCGTAACTATTTAACTTTTTTACTGCACCTTTTTGTCAATATTGCCTAGTTTCTACCTGATCTATTTGCAAATACAGCCTTCCTCACTAGCCCTACACCATACATTACAATGATTTTATTACATACTATGCCTGTGATGCATTCATATAAAGCAATCTGTCTACAATATGTATAGCCTCACACTATATGCAGTTAACTTTATTAGCCTGCCTTTTATTCCATCCACTATGTCATGCTTATTTTGTTTGTGAGGAGTAAAATTCAATAGACTTGTCAATGCTTTTATTTGATCATACACACATCAGAGCATCTGCAAAACCATACAAGTAGGCATACTTTTAAAACGCTAATAGTAATGCCCTGCAGTGAACTATTGACTCCAGACTGGCTTTCAATTCTCAGAACCTGTAATACCATTATACCCCACGCTTGAGGGTCACAATAGAGCATGAAGGTTGAATATCCTGGTATGACTATACTTATGAATATGTAGAGCGACAAGTCATGGTGCTGACCGGGAAATCAACTGATCATTATTTTTATGATGTTCCTTGGTGGTAAGATTCCATTTCGGGTGCTGAGAAACATACTTTAGGTTATTGTGTACAATATATGATGTCTCGAATAGCTGTTACGCAAAATGAAGTTAATAAAGACCACTATTTTTGATCAGAAATAAAAGAATTCACAGAAAATTTCATACATTTATTTGTCCTATGGAGCCAGCTTGTGGCATAAAGACTCAATGATTTCACAAATACATACATTATTGCCTAAATATGAGTCTTTGTTCCCAATAGAGACGGCTGGTCTTTGGATGTTTAATGGTAATTCATTTCCCAACATTTAGGTCATATAATTTCTTATTATCACTGGCTGTCATCAACTATGACTGTTTTAATCTCAACATAATTTTGTTATTACCTCCCGTAAGGGTACGGGAGGTATTAAAAGGGGAATGTCTGTCTGTGTGTCTGTCTATCTGTCCGTCTGTCTGTCTGTCCGTGTGTGTGTCTGTGTCATCATTTTCTAAAAATCGGCTGGCTCAATTGTAATGGAATTTGGAATATATAATCTTTAGGGTAATAGCTAGACCTGATTAGGTTTTGAGCCAGATAGGTTAATGTTTAATTAGAGAAATTTGCATATTAATGAAATCAAATAATTAAACAATATCTTAAGCCTCCATACTTCAATTTCAATAAAAATTAGTATATTCATCAAACATAAGAAAATACATTTGTCCTATAAAATTTGTTGATGTACTTTAAAGTGTTAAGACAATATGAATTAATATAATTACGCTATATTAATTTGAGTAAACTTGGAAGGCTGCCCTCAGCGGCCGGTCACTGTCAATGGTTTTATGATATGGCGTCTAGTCTGCCCAAATTTAGCTGTTCGAGCAGACCAAATCCGAAACCTTTGGTGAGTATACAAATACTATATCACAGTTTGTAATATAAGTACCACTGGACCTGTCAATCTCTAATGTTCAAATTGAAGTCAAGGCAATTATTACTAAACTAGCTTAAAACACGGCATTGAAAAAAATGAGGACAAGAATCTAAGACAGTCAGAGACAGACAGACAGAGACAGACAGACAGAGACAGACACACGTGCACACACACAGACACACACACGCATACACACAGACACACAGACAGACACAGACACACACAGACACAGAGACAGACACAAACACACACACAGACACACACACACACACACACACACACACACACACACACACACACACACACACATATCTTGAAAGCCTATATCATGGCAAGTACAGTATTATAGAGCTAATCACTCTGCAAATCCAACCATAAATCATAAATGTGGTACTTACATTAGTTGACCACAGATTGAGATATTTCAAATTTGGCAGTCGGATGATGGTATCAGCACAGGCACTGGTAACATGCGTAAAGGCAAGATTCAGACATTCTAAGTTGCCAAAAGACCCTGAATTGAGAAGCTGATGGACATCGGCATCAGTAGATTTTGGTGGTAGCGATAATGTCTTAGGACCGCCCTTTGACTGCTGTTGGTAAGAGCAAATGAATTGACTGAAATTCCCCTGTCTTGTAGGATTGTAAGATATGTGATGTTGTTCAGCCCTATCAGGCTTCTAGACTAAAAGATACATTGAGTTGTTCAGCCCTATATAAGGCTTGTGGTAGCTGATAGCATGGCACACATGGACCTACAACATATGTAGAATATGATGATAATATGATGATGATGTTGTATCTTATAGACTGACTACTGTCTGCAAAAATAGCAATGGACTGTGATCTAACTATAACAGATAATGACTCATCTCAAGGCCAAGAACATGATCAAATTCGGAAATCATAATATTCGTAAATGTTGTGTATATGCACAAAACATTCTGAATTACCAGTTAAATTTAATCATAGTTAACAAATACATTACAATTTGTGAAGTCAATCTGTTGGCAAACAGCCAATTTGCAATCCAAAGTGCAGCATACTCAGGTGCAAAGACTAATTCTGAGATACCATTCTACCTATTAAATCTGGGTTGATAGGAAGGTTGCCTTCTTCCCAGGGTCTTGGTATCAAGTCTGGATTGCATTGTGGTTACAATCAATGTGACAGTCATTCACTCATGTTTATAAATGGTGAGAATAATACCACATTTCCCACAATACACCATTCAAGATGGTGACTTTATTAGGACTACCCCACAGTGTATCATTCAAGATAGCAACTTTGTTTTGTAGTGTGTGTGTGTGTGTATGTTTGTGTGTGTGTGTGTGTGTGTGTGTGTGTGTGTGTGTGTGTGTGTGTGTGTTATGTAATAGCCATACCAGGCAGACTAACAAGAAAGCCTGGTTGTTTGAATGTAAGCAAGTCTATCAAGAGACACATACCAGTTCTTTCAGTGCAATTTGTCTTTCGCAAAGATCAGCATACATCTTGCGTCCTTCGGGAGTACTTTCTAGAGTTGTTATAACTTGTAACCTGTCATCATGATTATCCAATAGTTCCATCTCCAGTAATGTACATAGCACCTGGTACGATAAAAGTAATACATAGTCATTACATGACACTACCAATACTAATTACTTTCCTGGGATTTTTTTGATGGGGAAAATGATGACTGGCCTCACAGTGGTAACTGTTGTATGGGTTGATGGGGTATGGTGAGTAGCTGATAGCATGTAATGTGGGGTAAGGTTTGGAAGGGTGTAGATTACAGCTACACTAGCTGTTGAAACCCTTTTTGTTAGATATAGTGACTTAGTAGTAGTATCGTACACCCTGCACTGTAGTGAATCACCTGCAGGTAAACATTTTTGTAGAGCTGTACACATAATATTATGGTACAATAAATCCAATCAAATTGATGTTTGGGTCCACACCCTAACATCAACAACTCCCATGCAATCATGATTTCAACCTGTTGCTGAACTAGATACAATCAACCTCTAATCTATATGTATAACATCTGAGAAATGGTATATTTTTAACAATTTTCAGTGAATATATTGTTGGTTGTCTGATCACAAAAATAATAATACTTGAGTTTCAGCTCATGCAGCTTTAAAACAAATGAAAAATTATGCTGGAGTTTTGATAGGTGTAAATTTTGAACATCATCAGATTAATATTGCCAACTAATGACATAATCCCTCTTGCATGAATCAAATCACCTTTCATGTCAACTCAATAATGATCAACCTGCTACAGGCTAAGTCAAGAATACTACTGTAACAGTTTGCATCAGCTTGTATCTGACTACGTTATTGTGAGCACTGTGTATCTGCCACATATGTATATAATTTCTGCAATAGGGGACTTGCAATCCAGACTGAGCATGCTCAGACACAAAGGACTGTGGGATTATCTGTGGTTATTTTAATACCTAATCTGGAGCTACCGATAAAATTAACTTCCCACAACTGTCAGGGTAACTGAATTGATCATTCGTGGTTGCAAACAATGTAACATTATTGTTTACAATACCAATTCATCAGTATATATTATCACATTTCCCATGATGCAACATTCAAGATGGTGGGTTTGCGAGTTCCCTATTGTCTGCATTGACATTTGATACTGAACTAGTTCCTGGAAATGCATTGAATATTGTATGGGCTCAGTCATGACTACTTTGGATTGTATCTGATTACTTCATTGTCAACACTGTGTGTAATATGTAATCGCTTGCACTGACATACGATGCAGAGTAAAGTCCAGAATGTTACTACAGTTAGCATCAGTTTGTATCTGATTACGTTATTATGAACTCGGTGTATCTACCACATGTCTACATGTAATTGCACTCACATTTGACACTGAACTATCCTGGAAGTGCACAAAAAAAAACACAAGCTAAGTTTTGAGAACTTTGGTTTGTATTCAAAAACTTCACTACCAACACAACATATAATGTAAATTGCCTGCACTGACATTTGATACAAAACTATATATATAGTTCTAGGAAATGCATGGAAAATCAAACACACTCAGTCACGAATACTTTATTTGTATTTGTTGCTGTCAGCACTAAATAAGCATATATCAGTATGCAATCACGTGACATTATGCTCAACTAGTTCCTGGAAATGTGAGCAGCAAGATCTATATTTAGTCATTTAAAAGCGTTCGGTCACGACATCTTGATGCAAAAGTGAAGGAGATGGGCAGGAAGGAAACTGAAGGATAGAAAATGGGAGAAAGGAGGGAAGAGCTAAAACAGGGGGGGGATTTTAAGGAAATAAAGGGAGGGAATGGAGAGGTAGAGTATAGGAGAATTAATGGTATTATATAAATATGCATTTTTAAGCAAGATGCAATATACTCATAAACAGTATAATGTTAAAGTAGAGAATCTGTAACTATGAATTTAAGAGAAAGTAATAAGGGGATCTAAATATACAGCTGAAAAATGGTCTGAACATAAAGCAGAGCTCCTTTTACTAGTTCCCAAAAACGTCAACAATATGCCCTGCATGGTCAGTACACATTCAAATATTTCCAATTCACAAGTTCAGTACATGCATACTTCCAACACATACTCTACAATAGATAAATTACCCTATAATGTAAACACACACATGGAGGTTTCTACATACTGGTTAGCTATAGATTTAGTGTTGGACATTTTCATGGCATATTTACATCATAATGTATAAAGATTGGACAAATAGCTTCAAGGGGTTGATTCTATATTACAGTGTTTTGTAATTTACTGTAGAGATTTTCATGGAATGTTTCAAGTATGAAATATTTCATATTTGAAACAAAATCAAATAGTCTGAATGCAAGGGTGGGGTGGGGTGGGGTGAAGGTGGGGGTGGGGGTGGGGGTGAGGTTTAATGGATGGACAAATCAGTACTTCATTCATTTTCAGAATTAGCTGTCAACCAGAAATGAAATCTGATTCCTCTTATGATGCGATAGCTAGGGGAATGAGCTCACACTAGTACTGACATATTGTATTTCCGTCATCAAAAATTAGGTGTGAGGATGAAAACTACAACCATTGGCAGCTGTGTACATATAAAATATCAATGGAAAGAGTACAGAAAATCAAGCATTGACAATTGATTAGGTTGGTGCTAAGTGGACATTGTAGTACAACAGAGTCCACGTATGAAAGTACATGTCACTTGTTTGCTCGCTGCCATCCTATTTCCAAACTCAACATATAAATCTGTCATTATCTATCTCACAGGTCAAACTTGAAGTTGAAGTTGAGGCTTCCCCCAACTTACAACTGAACTAATGACGGAATTGACAATATACCAACAGAGTCATATAAATTATGTTTATTGACTTTCCATATTTTTATAATTGTAAGAAGTATATAAACTATAATGGCCTTATGTGATAAAATTGTTTTAGGGCCTCATAATTCAAATAGAAAGTCATCACATCAAAGCAAATGAAAACAAAGATCTCATTTTGTTGAAATATAGGTTGTCTTCTGCCAACTGATGGCAAACACAGTGAATATAAACAGCATGCTAACATATTTACAAAATCTGTTTTCCACATGGCAGAGTAGGGTGTGTCTTCTATAAAAAGTTAATGTGCCACTGACAGATATATCTTTTGGCCCATCAGACTCTGATTTTATCCCATCCCTTATTATGTGGTGGCTCGCAAGAACCCTAGTTTCATCAATTTGACCGCCAGCACAAATGTCTCATTATCATTCATTTCAGTACAGAGTTGGCATCATTGCAGTAACATACAGGTGTTGCTTTGGAACTTCTGTTAAAACAGTGTTGACTGCTTATTACAGTAACATCAGAAACAGTCAACAACATATTTACAGTATTTACCGGAAATGCCAAGGCAAGGCCACTACATCACTTCCACCTAATTCTGATTGATGCCAACTCTGTACAGCTAAGTGAAGGTGAATGAAACCAACGCATTTTATCTCGTACAGCATCCATGTTTTTTATCAAATATCATGAATTCACCAGGTACGCTTCCCCTTTAAAGGGCACACTGGTAATCTAAGCGTATAGTACCCACCTCCATCATAACACTGTCTCTCCTCAGTGCCATCAGCATACAGGGACCCAGTAATTTCCGAGCCACCATTTGCAGGAATCTTTTCCTTTTGCAGCAGCAACCAACTAACCGTCGCATCTATGATAACAGACAGAAAATATAAGGTGTATTATATAGCATTTTACAGATTTTCATAATTGTAAACATAAATGTATGTTTATATATAGAGGTCAGGGGCAATCATTGCAAGTATATACATTGAAGCAATTTGTCTACATGTAAAAGTCAATGTAATTACATTGATGTATTTCAAGATATGCACTAAAGCACAACTAGCTGGAACCGGAATGTATTTTCAAACTTTTTTCTTAATTATAATGACTTACTCATGAAATCCTACACCCAGAATGGTAATGAATCACCTATGGGTAAATGTATTTGTGTAGCTGTACACATAATATGATCCAATAAAACTGGTCTTTAAAGTCCCCACCCTAAAATTAGCGCCCTCAACGAGATCACAATTTCAATCTATTACTGTGATACCTATGGACACAACTGACCTCTAGTAAAGATGTGCAATGTCTAATTATTGTTGTTTTAACAATTTTTGTTTGCCTGGAAAAAAAAATAGTCCAGTTACAGCTAGTTGAACTTGAAATGTACAAAATTATGCATACTAGTGGTGTTTGCATTGCAATGCAAATGAAGACATTATTTCATACCAGGACACAAATAAGCAGGCTGTCGTTCCATGTACATGGAATCAAATCAAATTTTTAAAACGAAATTTGCTGTTTTGGATCAACATAGATCGTATTCAGAGAATCACATGATTTGTAGCTTCCAGTGCATATACTCAAAGCATTATTTGCACTTATGCTTGAAATGTTTTCCGCTTCATTTTCACTCACTATGCTTGTGAAAGCATGGCCACAGAGAACATTGCTGTAAAAGCTTTAAATTTTCATGCAATATACCCAAGTATGCTACACTCACACTCGTGTAGCATGGGGCTTTGTTACATTACAACCAAACACAAAGACTATTATAAGCCTACACTCATCAAAAATTCTATCCCTCAAAGATGTGCTATGCTGATTTATTTCTCTGACTGATCATTTTCACTTCTTCTTTATTGAAATTCATAAATCTATTAAAATGACAGTATACTAATCTAAATCTCATTATTACAGGATAATACTATTAACTTCATTCCTAATTTAATACAAAATATTCATGAATTTTAAAAGATTTATTCTACTGTGTCCTTGCCTTCTTCCTGTTATGTTCTGAATATATATTATATATATTATTACCTACAGTAAAGTGAAAAGAGATTAGACATCACAAGGCTAGCAAGTTACCTAAAGACTTTGATAGCATTGCTCATATGTATTTCTCCTCCTTCAAACTGGGGCATACAGCAGTTAGGATTAAATCTTGAAGGCCGTTTGAATTATGAGTTGGCCATGAGGCTATCTACACCGTATATACAGAATCAGACGTACTTAGTCTGTTTATCTTACGTCATATGTTACATTGAGATATAAAACCGGACTGAACAGGTCAAACAAAATATCCAAATTACGTCACACCTCCTTGAATCATGTGACCCATTCAGAGTTTTTGCTAAGGGTGGTAATTAGTAGGTAAAATCTACAAGGTTCCTATGTCATTTTACCGGGTTCTCAAACAAAATTACCATGGATTCAATAGGGAAAAAACTGTCATTTCTACCCCTTTCTCCCTTTCTTTTACTGCGGTTCCCCAACCTTAGCAAAAAAAAAACACTGCCATTACTATGGAAACTCAAATCCTCTACATGCATGAAACTAAGGTGAAATTCACCCTGATGCTACCAGAGGGTTCCTACAGGTGCTGATATGCTTATGTTCAACTTGATACATAAGATGACGTGAACAGCAGTAGCATGTCAAACACCTCCATCCCCAACTATCTATCTCTCTATTTACATCAATCAACTAACCCTTTAAAGGATGAAGCCCTCCTTTTGGGATTGCAATAGGGACCTTGCAAACCAGACATGTTGAATGTTGCATCATGGGAAATGTGATAATAAATACTAATGAACTGGTATTGTAAACAATACTGTTACATTGTTTGCAACCACGAATGATCAATTCATAGTTACCCTGAACATTGTGAAAGGGTTTTTTTCATTGGTAGCTCCAGATTAGGTATTACGATAACCACAGATAATCCCATAGTCCTTTGCGTCTGAGCATGCTCAGTTTGGATTGCAAGTTCCCTATTGCACACACTTACAGTCAGCTAGGTAGGGTTAGACACACCTTACACTACAATAGTATTATCATTACATGTTTTTTAATACAGCAAGGAGAAAAGGATTGTAATATATAATATACTTTCATTTACATTTATTAATGAATTTGTTGGCAAAGCACGTATAAAGCCTGCAGTGACACACTGTAAAATGTACATACATGTATTTCATAACCATCCATATCAAAATCACTCACGATTATTGCTAATATGTAGGAGGAGACAGATTTTGGAAAGAGAAATCTCTTGGTCTGGCATGTATTTTATGATCAAACCAGTCCTTTTTTTTGTTCCTGTACATGTAGTTTCGAGTAGTAGGTTGGAAAGTGCATTTGCTTGGTTTGCCAAATCTTTCTTACTGGGTTAATACCCTGGCTTAGAAATATATTCTGGCTAGGAACCATATATTACTCTTCTACTAAACACTACTTATCCATGATTATGTTAAGTTTGTCTACCACTCTCTTAAATATATTATGAGATAACGTTTTCCAAGAAACATTTCTTCCGGATTAGCACAAATAAATATTCAATGTGAATGATAATATTAACATATTAACAACAATATCTTTATTCGTCCAAATAAATTCAAAATTTGTTGAGTGGTCACTACAGGAGCAGTGCCCTAGTGTTGAAGAAGCAGGTGGAAACCAGAGTACCTGAGCATCACCTTACTTTAATACACACAGACCTGGTTAAATTTTAATTAAACATAGTGGATGCTTGGGGGGTTTGAACCCAGACTGCAGAGGTAAGAGGCGAATGAGCTAACCGCCAAGCCACCGACAACCCAAATAATTCATGATATTACATAATTCATGATATGACAGAAACCAAAGATGAAAGACAGCAAGAGTGGCATACTTTGAGTATTTGCATGGGCTCTCTTTGACCATATATTCACAAAGTTGAAAACACCTCAAGTACGAGTGCAAATAGTCCCCCACCCCCAAATTATCACACCACTCACATGTCATGGGGTTGTTATTATTACAAATGTTTATCAGAAACAGCAACTTTTCATAAGAATAGCGATCCCACAATTTCATGTGGAAGGAATGATCATGTACTCATTTGATTATCATTTGAAATCAGGTATACAATACTAATGTTTTCAGTAGTGCACTGCATTGCAAATAGCATTAGTATGCATATGCACCAGTGCAAGTAATCATGTCATAATTCATGATTCTAACCTACAGCAGTATGTCAACTATCAAACTTGGTATCAACAGCTAGGGTCACCAGTTGGAGAATAGGTTACACAAATGCAATATGAATGTAGTTGTGTTCTGGATGCAAACCCACTGTCATTCATAGGTTAACAACAACAGCATAATTATGAATCATGCTGGAGTCTTTTGCAAAGCTGTTTCTAAACATAACTATGTTGAATTTGCTTATGATTTTCATTCTTTCCTATTTCTGCTTTTGCTATCAAACTTACTACACATGTTATTTATCGCCTTTTTATAAAAATGTATTATCAATTTGGCTACCGGGCTAAAACTACGGTAAAATACAACATACACATTCAATTAGTTAGATACTTGCTAGTCATTGACCAAAAATGTTCATTAGCTTGGTAGATTAAATGACTTAGGGAAGGCATCGAAACCAAGTGCACCGTAATTACGCGTAGTCACGAGTAGCGACGAGTAGCTCCGCGTAGCTCCGATGTACTACGGTGAATATTCATGAGTTTTGACGCATATTCATGAACTTTACGTTGTAGACAATAGAAAGTAAACACCTATTGTCCGTCATTCAAGAGTCCAAACTACGACCATTTACGCGTAGTCTCGATCCAGGGCATGCCTTTTGAGGCGAGCGATCGCTCCGCTCGCCTACCGCTCGCGCAAATTAAAATCCACGAGCCCCAACCAACCTGTACAACAGTCTGATTTTATTTTATATCATTTTTCAATATGTGGTTACCATAAAAATCAACGTTTATTCGGTAAAATTACGTGGTAGGAGCGTGGAACACTTCCATGTTCATAATCGTCGATCTCCAGCTGAAGTCAGCGCTGTCATTCATGACCTATATATGTATCTGAAATTTGCATTGCACTACCCTTATATGGGAAAAATAGTGACGTATTCGAAGCGGGACATGCATGATGTCATGGCATATCATGAATATTGATCAGCTCAGTATGCATGGAGATTTCAACTTTCGCATCATTGCAAATTGCGCAATTTCGATTGATACGGTGACTGTTTGGAGTTCTCGTTTTCAGCAATCCATCGATGAGTTTTTAGTTTTAAATTCCGATCGGCCTAGTTTTGTTAGAACGGGGTTTTTGGAGACCATCCTACGTGAATGTCTCCTCCCCCCGATCCGGAACATGAACAACAACTGCGATGTATAGTCGCCACACAAAGTACATGCCCAGAGTTCCGACGATAGCTTGGTGATGTGTTGGAGGGCATTGAAAGAATGACAATAAAATAAGATCGATTATTTTACAAAATAAAAATAAAAATAATCTGTCGATATTTTTCCCATCTTATCTTATTATTCTCGTGCAGTTTTCAGAGAAATTCCCGGGTTTTTATTTCATAATCTCCAACACGCAGTTTCATTGTTTTTGTCCGATGATCTTTTCAACTGCAGACCACGGCTGTTTTACCTCCATGACTTTATCGTCTACTGTAACATATAAAATATTTGCTCGAATTTTTGCCTTGCCGTGATTTCTAAAACAAATTAGGTCTGCTGCTCAGACGTGAACGGATCTCGCTACTTTTACTTTAGTCGGCGACACCGGTCGTCGGATCTGTGTGCAGGTACTAGGTGGGGTTACGTGTTTTGTCTCGGATCGAGTGAATGGTTACAAATTAGTCAAATTAGTAAAGGGAAGGGATAGAGGGAGAGCAACTTAATATTTTATATCGATGTAGCCACACTTCCGTACCTTTTCTTAAAAGCATCAAATCATAGATACGGCGAATTTGAAATTCATAGATTTTGGAGTACATGTAGAGGTAAAGATGGAGCGCTCTACGTTTGAGATTTTGTCACGGACCCATCCTGAACAACGGACTCGCCCACAAATCATGGAGAGAACGCGCAAGCCCTTTATCACACGATCAATCGAAGTTCGATGGGTACGAACATTTTTGGTTATTTTCATTTCGAATAGAATTCATTAGTCGGAAATTAACCATTTTTTCATTGTAGTGACATCTCGTCGTACTGGTTTTATCATGACGTAATTTAAAGTGTCACAATAGTGTCCGTGAACGAAGCGAAACAGTGTGTGTTTTAATACTAATCCATTGATCAGAGCCTGCTTCAAGTTCGCGGCAAACTAACTTTGTGATGGCATAATTTTATTTTCACAACAAATTCGTATTTGATTCTCTTTTGTCGAGTTGTAAAAATCATGGTTGGCGATACTCGTTACAATGTTACGATAATCTTACAATGTTACGTCCGTGATATGCATCAATCACAAACTTCGAATCGACATTTCTACCAGTACGCTTGTAAAAGATTTATTTAGTGTTGAAACTTGGATTTCTTGCGTATTGAAATGTGTTTGGTGAATATCTACCATGAACATGTGAACACTTGTACTCATAAGAAAAGTACAGAACTAGTTTCATCAGCACATTACTGGCTGGATTGCGTGGCGACCACAACTACGCGTATCTACGCTCAAAGACGACATCGTTAAGGGACACAAAGAAAGGTGAACTGATTATCTATTGTCAGTTATTCATGAACTTAAACACCTCATTATCTCCTGTTTCACGTAGTATATCGGAGCTACGCGGAGCTACTCGTCGCTACTCGTGACTACGCGTAATTACGGTGCACTTGATTTCGATGGCTTCCCTTACACAGGTTATAACACACAAGAGTTCAAACTTCTTTATATTGAGTATTGAGGTTTTGATCTGCTTTGGTTGACAGTCATCATCCTGTAAATGTGACATTTGTAATTCTGATGTGGATTGTTGACCAAGACAGATCAAAAGTCTCAATGCTAAAACTTTGAGCTGCTTGTGTGTTATAACCTGTGTAATGCATTGTTAGTCATTGTTTTCACACCATCATACCAGTAAAAGCAAGACTCATAATTTTGTAAATCACCATTCATAATTACAATCTAGTGGCATAGAAACTTACCATGAGTGAGAAGAGCTCTCCATCATCATCACAGGCCAATCCTCCAGGACAGTAGATATTGAACCAGCCATCTTTACCGTCACGGACGCCACACACAGCTGTATGCACCTGGTGATAGCAAAACCATCATTTGGATTAATTATAACACACAGATTATAAAGTGTGGTCTACTCTTTCCCTCTACATACCTCCTTCATTTAGCACCTCACATGTCAACCATTAACCCCCCCCCACACACACACACACATACATAACCTAATTACCACCAACCTCTGCCTCTCGCCACGTATCAAACAACATCTACTGACCACTAACCTCTGCAGCCTGTCCCTATACACACATCAAAGTAAACTGACTACCAACCTGTGGCCTCCCCTCACCCCTCCCACAACACCAAACCATTGACCTTTTAATGCAAGCCAATCTCCATCCTATCCCCCCCCCCCATTTACCTCCCCCCCTGTCATACTTACAGTACATATTGCATCGCAAGAATAGAAGGAGATATTGCCAACATAAAACATTTTCTTACATATTTTGTCCTGTCAACACATACAGAAAGTGAAATTATATTTAAGAAGCACTTTAGATTAAGATTAAAATTTAGTTCTCAACACAGTTGTCTGACAGAGCTGTAGAAAATGTTGATCCAGAACAAAAGAATGATCCCAATATAATCCTTATGGCGTCACCAATAAGATAACACTAGGTGCAATGATCTGAGACTAAAACTTTAGCCCTTAAATAAATGTATGCATTTGATAATTTGTCAATGAGTTGACACCTCACCTCACATCTGTTATCATCGGCAAATCTTCTAACCACAAACTTCAAATGTCTACATTGAAGAAGAAAGGAGAGAGATCAATGCATAGTTGGTCCTCGTTTTAACATTTCTTACAACAAAATTGTGACATGTCACTTTCATCACACTTTACTCTGATACCAGAGTTACAAATAAATAGAGAGTACATCACAGTATATTGATACTCATAGTACATCACAGTATATTGACTACCCCGGTACATCACAGTATATTGATACTCATAGTACATCACAGTATATTGATCGTACATCTCAGTATATTGACATCACAGTATATTGACTACATCACAGTATATTGATACTTATAGTACATCACAGTATACTGATCGTACATCACAGTATATTGACTACATCACAGTATATTGATACTCATTGTACATCACAGTATATTGATACTCATAGTACATCACAGTATATTGATTGTACATCACAGTATATTGATACTCATAATACATCACAGTATATTGATATTACATCACAGTACATTGAGACTTCTGTACACACTAAATGAGGTAAATTTCAGTCAATTTGGCAAAAAATATTTTCTTCAACCCCTGCTTCCAAAATATTCCAAATATTATCATTTTCGTCTTTTCTACTCATAGGAAATGGCACCCTATAGGGTTGAGGCTGACAAACAATCTAGCCTTGCAGGTATTAATTCATCGTATAAAAATATTTCTTCTTCTACATGTGATACATTTCTTGTCACATCTTATCTCTAACTTGTTGCAACTACATTGTATTAACTGGACCCCTTATGTTACTGGCATTTATCACTGCTTATTCAAGCAATAAATTAGAAACCGTATCTCATTAAATACATCAAAATTCACAATTTTAATGACTGGAGATTATCAAATGAATAATTTCCACACTGAAATTACTACAGTTAATAAATTATTAATGATTTCCGGCCCCAATTTAATTTTTTTTAAATATTTATTAATTGTATGCTACATTCCAAAAATACCCCTTTGCAACAATCAATATGCTAATATCTGCAAATGCATTTGTGTGTGCATGTACATATCCTACCATTTGGATGTGTGTATATATATATAATATGGATACATACAACACCCCCCCCCCACATACACACAGAGCATTACACATACAAAGACATACACACACACACACATACACACACACACACACACACACACACACACACACACACACACACACACACACACACACACACACACACACACACACATACTTACATTCTTTGACATGGCTTGACACACCTTACTTTCTAAACACTACTTCTCACTATAACACATAATGATTTTCATCAGCCAAGGATAATCTAGATCTATCTCTTGTTGCTATGTTCATCCAGATACAAATCATACTATCTAGAATTTACCACGATGATAATTTCATGCTCCAGTAACTTTGTGAATCCTCTTCAGTCAGCAGACATGATATATCATTGACAAAGACAGTGAAAAGGAAATGAATACTTACACAGTAAACCTCTCATGAACTAAAGCCCTAGATGCAGACAAAAATAGAAAATATATCAATATTAGAACACAAAAGAATGAAAAAAAACAGGCCAGTAGAATGTCAAATACTAACAGAAGTAACTGGACTGCTACAGACCTGTATATTTCCTAAACTTTCCTATTTAGAGATGCTAGTCAATCTTCCCAAAATAATTTTCAAATTGTATCAGTAAGGAATCATGTACCAGCATACAGGCCACGAAAGTTCCCAAATATAGCTACATTTGAATAGTCCATTGGGATATTAACCATTCTATAGAGGCTTGCCAGTATTAGAATAATACTGCTATTGTTATTTTTGTAAAGTGTTGTAAAATACTAGTATCAGTTTGATTTCTGTATAGCTGTATAAGTTAGGATTATACATCGTTGTCTGACCTCAGCTATTCCTGATTCCTATGGAAGTTATGACATGTTTTTGTTGTTGTTTTCCTTGTTTATGCTAGGTACAAGTTATATTTGTCATATTTGTCAAAGTGTATTACAGCCAAAAAACAGTTTTGTATAAGCAATTATACATGCATTATAACTAGATGGAGCACAAGCCCCTTATCAGTGTTCCCACTAAGGTTTATTTGCGAGCTATTTGTTGCAGTCAAATTTCATGTTTAGCGCAACCTTATATCCAAGCATCAAGAATGAAACAGAAAATATATACAAATGAAGTATAATTAATGATTAAATGAAATATCGTCATAGACTTTTATTTCTTGCTATTCAGCATCCAAGGGCAGGTAAAAAGTGTTCACTTCATATTGCAAATAAACATATGATACACCCCCTCCGGACCATTCCCCAACGGTCCTGCAAGCATGGCTGCCACGTCACCCTTTCCATTTTTTATACTTGCTCAGTCTCAAAAAACTTAGAGGGAACACTGCCCCTTATCAACATAATATCCTGTTACATAGTAGTTATATTTCTTTTACTTTTGTCTCTCTTTTTAACCATTTCCGTACCAGGGTACGACTGAACGATCTGCCATTCTTTCCACTTTTTGTAATTACTTGGGTACCTGAGTAGCTACTTTATACAGAAGCAACAAATTTTTGACTATACAGAAATCAAACCACAAACTAAATTGCTAAGAAAAATGGTTTGTAATAATGCAATTAATCTTAAATTATCCAAATTTTATACATTACTTGATACTGTGGTGTTTATAGAATTTATTGGTGACCAAAAAATTGTCACGACATTTTCATATTAGATGGTATACAAATTCCTGGTGAAAGCTCTTTAAATCCCTGAATTACAAAATATTCCTTTTCAGACTCTTTAACTTGAAATATGCCATAATGATATAACAAATTATGTTTGTAACATTATCATGGCTGCAATGCGACTGATATTGAGGCATTGAGCTCAATCCATTTCTTGCCAGGGGTGGGGTGTAGATGGATGGATTATTCCATTTTAAATCCATTTTTTTTTGCCAGGGGAGGAGTGTGGATGGATGGATGGATTTTTCCATTTTAAAATCCTGCCTCATTTGGGTACAAATCTGGCATACATAATTTACAGTCATTTGATACATCTTCAGCTACACACAGAGATCAATCTAACATCATATTATGGCTACATTGAATTTGACATGAAACCCAAAGTATGATTAATTGTCATCTCCCATTTTATTTGATCAGATTTCAGGTGATACATTTCCTTGATGCATACAAGTTAATAGCTCAGGCAAGGAATCGTGACTTGATTAAAGTAGGTCAGGTCACACATATAATTTAATAATCACTATCCTTGTTGTGTTTTTAATAGAAATCTCGTTATGATTACAAAATTGATTAGCCGCTACCTGCTGGCAGTTGATCAAGTTCACACCTTTGCTAGGTATCATACAAACACTAGGACTATCGGTGCCTCTGAATAGCAAATTACCCAATTGTGAAGGAAAGTCACGTCAGCAGCATGATTTGCATTTCCCCTACAGTTATAGTACTTCAAGTCTACCGTAATAGGATCGTTCTCATGCATACATTTGTAATATACGAGCCATAATGGCCTGCATAGAATTTAACATGCAAGCAGTGTCATACGGTAGGCAATGACTGCTGTTTCAATCACATCTCTGTTTTCTTTAAATGCCTTGGTTCAATTAATCCCACTATAATGGGCTGATATGTAGACATAGTTGGCTTCATAGCTATTCCATCAAAGTCTTTCTGACATAAGGCTTAGCGACAGACATATTATAAATGCATAAATCGCTCCTTTTAATCGCCATCTCTGAATTATAGTCCCAACTTGTGATCTCCTGTGAAAGGCATGAATAAAACAACGTAATGAATTACTCACTCTTTAGGGAAAGGTATGGGCTGCAGAAGACTAGCCAGATTGGGTAGCCAATCATCGTACTCTGCCCTGTGGTAGCAAATCAAACAATAAATCCTTTAGCTACACATAAATGAAGAGAAATTGACATTTTCTAAGAAACGCGCATTAGTCAGCATTGTGTATGGAATCCACTAAGAACGAGAGAAAAATAGCACTTTTTTCAGAAAGACATGTCGATTATATGACCAGACTTTAAGGCCATTTATTCTACTTTTGTACTCAATGCTATCAACCATGCCAAGAAAGTGTTCAAATAATATATAATTCACATTCATCACATTTAAATAGCTCATACGTTGCCTTGGTGATTTCAGATAACTGTATATACTATAAATAAAAATATCAATGGCTGTATTTTACTTCCAATCTTTTTCAGGTAGTTGCTCATTACAATTGTACTTTGAAAGCCAGGTAGTAATTTGAATCATTTTGTATTATGTTAATTTCTATGAGTGGTTTGAACACACATTGTAATGCTCAGGCCATCTGTGGCATTATTCAAGTAAAAGTACAAAGTGGGGTTCAAATTATGTCAATATTAAAGTACAGTGTGGCAGCATGTATGAAATAGAAAATCTGAAATCTCACCAACCCAAGTTTTACTATAAATTATGATATTACACCTAGCATTTAATATTTTAGCTAATGCTTTTTTTTGGACAATGTGTATGTGTATGTTTAAGAAAATATATGAACTGTAGAAGACTAGCCAGATTGTGTGGGATAGATAGAGCCACTGTACTTTTGTGTGTACATTTCAGCCTGCAGATCTGTGACTTCATTTTGTATATTTAACTAAAAGGTACGGTACATGTACTTTTCGATGATGAACTTATGTACTGAGTATACATTGTGTCTGAATCACCTCAATAACATATCTTCTGTACATGCCTGCATGCTTTTTAAATGCACAAGGTTATAACTCAACACTGCTCATGTCAGTTTACACACAAAAAATGTGCTCACATGGATACACACTAAAGATGCAAATATACTGAAATGTGCATGCATAGTGCACAAACACACACACACACACACACACACACACACACACACACACACACACACACACATACACTTCTACTTACATATATTTGAGGATTGTAACAAAACACATCATGAGTTCTTCATCTCTGATTTCAGTTTCTTCTTCAACTAATAATCCTTCCATCCTAATTCCACGTAAACTAACTCCTCTTGAGCCATCTCTAGTATTGCACCTGTTAAAGTTTTCAAAAGAAATATTTTTTTAGAACTAAAGAAAACAATATCAATGTAAGTATTTGCTGGTTTGGTCCATTGAATATTCAATGACTGATTTCCAATTGTACATATAAAGGAAAATCTATTTTAAAAAATTACTGGCAGGAATATGTGAATTCAGTAACTTTATATGACTTAATACATTTAACAAATTTTAAAATTGTGTATATTTGGGCTGGTGGCCTATTTTAAAGCATAGAATAAAAATTAAAAAAATTAACTTATTTTTAAAAACCAAAATCATTCAAAACTTTTAGACCTTCACAGACTTTGTTCTAGCTACACAGTATGATTATACTTTTTGTTGTTCACATAGATATGGATGATTTCATATAAATGTTATTATTAAAACAAATAACATGCAAATCATGTTTGTACATGACTTTCCATCAAAAACATCGCAATATGGTACAAGAACTGCCTAAAGGAATACATGTATCAGATTACATTTTACATTTTGTATTCATCATTGGAATACTTCCTTAGCAAAGTAAAACATTGTTCATAAAAATTTGACGATTCCTATAGTTTCATAGAAAGGAAATTTAAAAAGGCAACTGACAAGAGAACTTATGAATGAATAATATATTTTTTTAAAATTGGGAAAAGTTTATTGGTTCCATAGATCTGGGCCCACTCCAAGATCTATGAAAATGCCAACATTTTTGTAAAATGGAAATTCGAAAAATTTGGTTATAGCATTAATAGTACAAGAAGTGAGGGATGATGAAACACAACTGTACACGATAAGCTCTGTAAATATCACCAAATATGATATGAAGCTTGACTTATAATATAAGTTACATAAAATAAAGCTCAGACTGTTATTTTGGACTCAAATCTAAAATAAATCCTCGTTTAATACACAGACAAAACTAAGAGAAATTACTCTTCAAGATAGAGATATATGAACAGTAGCTTTGAATTTGAATCCTTTTGGGTATAAAATGTCTTATAGGTCCAGGTATATGCATGCCTGTTCTGAAACTACATGTATATCTACAACATAAATATTTTATCTTCTTCATCTCCCACCCACTCCTTAAAAATGTGTTTTTCACATTTATTATTTACTTTTCTGCTAGCCAATTGTAGTTTGGTGAAAATAAACTGCATTCATTCACTCACTCACTCACTCACTCACTCACTCACTCACTCACTCACTCACCCACTCACTCACTCACTCACTCACTCACTCACTCACTCACTCACTCACTCACTCACTCACTCACTCACTCACTCACTCACTCACTCATTCTCATTAACTCCATTCATTATTCATTCACTCATAGATCCACTCCATTCCCAGGTCTATTCGTCCACCCATCTGTCCATTTTCCCCAGCCTGCCTCCTTCCATCCATCCATCCACCCATTCATCCAGTCATTCATTCATTCATTTATTTATTCATCCATCTATCCATCCATTCATCCATCCATTCATTCATTCATTCATTCATTCATTCATTCATTCATTCATTCATTCATTCAAACACGCCTACTGTATGAAAATACATCTTTTGCCATTTTACTCATCACACCCATCAGATTGGACTTTAGCTGGTTTATGAAGACAATTGTTTATTTTCGTATGTGTTGGGGCAGGAGAGGAGAACTGAACAATAACAACAGATTTAACAACATGTCTTTACAAAGGTATGACATGACTAAATGTCTAAAAATAAATGTCATATTTGCACAAAACATAATAGTAGTCTTTGTGTGGCCAATAAATTTCATAAATAACAACAAAGAAAGCGTCTAAATATACTACCTTGTTATGCCCTGCAATAATTTTTTGTATTTCAGTTTTATCAATACTGATGTAGTGTTGTGTGCACGCTATCTCACTCAAACGGGATTGATTTTTAAAAACAATTTTCCTTACGTTCCCAAAATGGCAATTAACAATTTTCCTGGAAAAAATTGAGTCATTGATATTTTTTTATTCAAAACATTGTTGGATTTTGCTTCATTTTACAGCCAACAGGACTGTTACATCAACTTTGTGAATTCTGACCAGCTGTGAATGAAACTATTTGTTATGGCACCACCACCACCACCAACAACTTTCTGGTGTTTACGATTAAGGAGAATGACAACTTTTTTTAATTACCGTCCACACGCTGCTTCCTGTCCATACATTGCATAGGAAGCATACTAGTATTTTTACTTTGTCAAAATTTGAAAACCTCTACTAATCCTTTCCGATCTGACAGCAGCACATGGTACATCTATTTGTTTGCATGGTGTAAAGCATCACCTGAATTTATAACATACATGTTAAAAAGTGACACACTTAAACTCTGACTGACTCTCTTGTATTTACACAAGTACTTTTACTTTAGATGTCAAACAGAGTTTACTTTAATATGCAGGGATCAATATGACAATCAATCACATCCTTGACAGAATTCACCTGTTTAATACTAATAGATTAATGAGGTTACCCTGAACCATGCAGCTAACATTTAAAATGTACCCAGCTTGCATGTGGACCCATTAATACTACGTGAGGGGTTTATTTGTATGCATGACTGCTGCATCTATTTTTGGATGCTCTGCATTCAGAGCCTGGTAGAAGTATTTTACCTGAGAGATTGTTCACGTACCTTGACATAAAAAGATGCTAACAATAATATTTCTATTTTAAGGCATCTACTCAATCCTATGCCATCTGATACTTGTATGTATGCGTGATCCTGCATACAGAGAATGCATCATAAAATTATTATTCTCCTATTTTCACTTCTTTTTTTTTGTCAACTGGAGGAAAATTAAGTCTTGCTGGTAGACAATAAACTATATTAGTACCGAACATTTTTCAGGAATGCCAGAAATAATGGCAGCCTCATCAAAATGTCCTCTAGTCTTTCTGTACTGCGATGACTCAAAAGTAAATATCCCGGTATAAAACATGTACGCTTCTGTCCAAATGAATATTGTACTTCAATGACAGATTCTACTATTCACTTGACTATACACATAATATATATACTTTTGAATTTGACATACGGAATAAATTATGTTGTACAGAATACATTGTGGCTGAATAATGAAATAGCAAATACTTAAACAATACAGCCTGCATGAAATTTACGAGGGGCGTTAATACAGCAAGACTGTTGATTTGTATGCGTGACTCTCATATCTATTTTGGGATTCAATAAGCTGGTGGGTATGTTCCCATGTAAAATGATGATTGAAAAAATAATAAATAATGGTACTGCTAATTCAGGCTACATATTCTATTGTTAGATAATGTCACATCGGTTTATACATTCCTGCAAACCTAAATTTTCACTAAAATACATGGAATACACAAAAACAATATCCTTAATTTGGAAATTATTATTTTCATAACCTAGTCTTTGTTTTTCTAATTAACTTGTCACTATAATTACTGTGCATCAATAGCAGACCAAATTGGCTTTGAAGGTCACACTGACATAAAAGAGATATATATATATACTTGCAGATAGGTCAGTGTTTTTACACATTTACATTTATAAAATTTTAAATCTCAGAATAAATTGTTAGACAGCAGGATAGCTAATTTTAAAAAGTTATTAAACATGAAATATAGGCAGTAATATCTAGGAACGACATCCATAAATCTGCCCAACGATGGCAATATGCTGGTTGAAAGAAAGGGTTTTTAAACAAATTCCTGAAGAAGTAGCCAGCGAAAGGGTTTTGTCCTGCACATAAAACCTTTCACTACAAAGATCTAAATTATGGCTTCATCATGTGACCTGATTGTGATTTATAAATATCCAATTATGTATTTGACCAATCAGGTTCTACCTAGTAGGGATTTCATACAAACACTGAGTGCTTAATACTCTGTTCACAGTCCTCATTATGTATTTGACCAATCAGGTTTTACCTAGGGATTTCATACAAACACTGAGTGCTTAATACTCTGTTCACAGTCCTCATTATGTATTTGACCAATCAGGTTTTACCTAGTAGGGATTTCATACAAACACTGAGTGCTTAAATACTCTGTTCATAGTCCTCATTATGTATTTGACCAATCAGGTTTTACCTACGGATTTCATACAAACACTGAGTGCTTAAAGTGGCCATATGGATGAGAATTTGGTATTTATTTTGGATTTTTATTTGATAAAACAGCTTCACTATGTGTTTCTACTTGAAAAAATAAAGCGAAAGAACATATACCAAGTCCATGTTCGCAACTCAATACATTGCAAAAAGATGCAAATATTGTAAAATGTTTGTTATTGTACGTACAATAACAAACATTTTACACGTTGTTTAATGTTTTGCCGTTTATTGAGATGTGAACATGAACTTGGTATATGTTATTTCACATCATTTTTTCAAGTAGAAAAACATAGCGAAGCTGTTTTATCAAATAAAAATCCAAAATAAATACCAAATTCTCATCCATATGGCCACTTTAAATACTCTGTTCACAGTCCTCATTATGTATTTGACCAATCAGGTTTTACCTAGGGATTTCATACAAACACTGAGTGCTTAATACTCTGTTCACAGTCCTCATTATGTATTTGACCAATCAGGTTATACCTACGGATTTCATACAAACACTGAGTGCTTAAATACTCTGTTCACAGTCCTCATTATGTATTTGACCAATCAGGTTTTACCTAGGGATTTCATACAAACACTGAGTGCTTAATACTCTGTTCATAGTCCTCATTATGTATTTGACCAATCAGGTTTTACCTAGGGATTTCATACAAACACTGAGTGCTTAATACTCTGTTCATAGTCCTCATTATGTATTTGACCAATCAGGTTTTACCTAGGGATTTCATACAAACACTGAGTGCTTAATACTCTGTTCATAGTCCTCATTATGTTTTTGACCAATCAGGTTCTACCTAGTAGGGATTTCATACAAACACTGAGTGCTTACTACTCTGTTCATAGTCCTGAGGACAGCAAACATATCTGAAATAATACCAGTTGTCTCTCACAACTACAGGTAGGCTAATAAAGATTGCTAAAATTGTTCAGGGTTACTACCTATTGTCAATATCAAATAATCAAAGTAAACACTTGTATAAGCATTACAAGGTTTTTGTAAACATAAAGGTTTTATGGGATTTTTTACACATTGAAGGATATAATCTTAATTCAATATATCATTCTATTATGATTTTAGTCTTATTTTAATTGTTTGAATGTCTACAAGTATTGCTTCAAACTGTTTGCAAGCACCAAGGTGTCATGAACTAAACTAAACTAAACAATATGTGTCTTTGGTTGATAACAATATTAATAATACATGTGTTGTTGAATCATATACCTGAGTGAAACGCTACTGGTGTTAATATTTATAAACTCAATTTCAATAATTGAGAAACCATGTTCAGCTAATAATTCACATTTTTTCTCTCCAAACATCTTTAAAATATTAGATATATGAATAATGTATCAATTTATAATACCAGCCTGAGTTTGATTCATAAGTTTATTTCTCATTTCAGTACTTGTCACACCCACCTATACCACAACGGTTGGATACGATTGCAGCTTAAACTTGCGTAGCACATTATATGCTATTTCTGCACACTTTTTATTCAGCCAAGGTTACATATACATGGTGCTTTGTCAGTAATTGCTTACTGGGAGAATGCTACATAATTCAAGAGACTTAATTTTTTACTGAAAAGAGAAATTTTGCCTACATAATATTTTCACTAAGTTAGAAAGACATTCATGGTAATGATGAAAGAAAAATATTTACACTGGGATTTAATTTACATGGAGGAAAAGAATTGAAAGTAGTGAAAAATATATTTCCAAATGAAATTTGGAAATACAAGTTGAGAAAAACAGGATGAATTTTTTCTTTTATTGATACTAGTATCAAACTAGATTCATTCCTTTCCTGTTTTATGAACAGCAAGTCATGAAAATGTCTATAAATAGGTTTGGGTTCAAGGTTAATCTCCTGCCCAGCCTTTAGCCGACAGAATCAGGTTTTTTATGCCAAGAGAGAAAAACACTGACAGGTGTCAGAATCAAAAACACACTACTGTATCCGTAAATAGTCTAAAAATAAATCATAACAACATCCCAATGTCACGAGTATTTTCTGATTGATGAGACTACATAATTAGTGAATACCTCAATATCTTTACACCATGTGACGATCAAATTTATGAAATTCACAGAAAGGATAATGATTTTTACAGTCAGGGTACTATTTTTAAAGTAATTTAGTTTATAATGTTCCAACAAAAACGATATCAATACGTGTTTACAGTTATGTAGAGTGGCAAATAATGAATCCAATATATTTTATTTGAATACAAAAACTTGTTTTTGTGCATTGTACGATTTATTGATATACCATTATGCTTCATATAAAGATTTATACAGAATGGTAGACACTATATTGTTGTATATGAATTACATAATTTTTACCACTATTAAAATGCAGTAGGCATTCATTTTCTGAATCAGCTGTGTGTTAAGCGATGCACTACCTTCATATAGTGTTGCCATAGCAATTATGTAAATCTCTCCTCCCTCCTTTAGTTTTGAAAATGTTTTTCCACACACTGTTTGAATCTCACATTCTCATATTTGTGTTATCTTATCATCAGTGGAGCCATAAGATCGGATAGGATCATTCTTAATCCAGGTCCAACTTTTCCACACAGCTCTGCCGAACAAGTGTTTTCCACATAAGTTTCATTTTTTAAATCTCACATGGGCCTTTAAATATTCATATTGAATGTTTGCAACAACACAGTGGAATATGGTCAGAGATTTTGACAGTGTGTTTATTTTGGTGATATTCATACTGTAAAAGCTCTTTACTACTGTTTACAATACAATGACTTTTATTTAAATGTTCAAACATTCTTTAACCTTACCCTGGGAATACCGAAAATACAAAAGTTATTCTCAATCACAATTCGCTGAAAATCAAAGTTTTATCAAACTCTCCCTACACTTTGCCATTTGAAATCTTCTCTCTGGCCCTTTGAATTAATAAAGAAATTTGGGGCTTACCATCTTGTTTTCAAGGAAATTGACTATCTTTTACTTTCCCATCCAGTTATAAACCCAGTATTCATCAGCCATATTGGATTCTAAATGGGTTCATTTTAAAACACCTCAATTTCAAAAATTTCCATATTGATCCTACTTTTTTTCTTCTTGATTTTAACTTGAAACATGTTAGAGATCTCTTGAACACAGTAACAGAAACATTTTGAGACTTTCATTTCTGAGGCACATACTACATGTACTTCAATCCAAAGAATATGTCCTGTGAATATATTCACTCACAATTCAGTTGAAGTAAGATGTCCTACATTTTAGCATTACTCATAACCTGTAACCATGACAATGTTTCTGCTAAGGTTTGGAAACCCCAGTGACAGAAGTGAACCTTACACATATTTCATACTTTGAACCATAATTTTGTTTTGGAACCCTGTGGAAAAATGACTGGGGAACCCTTGAACTTATCAAAAACACTGCCTAAAGCATTTCTATAAAACTTACCTATCCCGGTCTTCAAAGTATGAATAGACTGATGCCAAACAGACAGAAACTAGGTTTGGCAACACACGTGGGTGAGGGCATGTACTGGCCGGCCCATGCATTCTGAAATAAAACATTGGAAACATCATATTAATGCATTTTACATATTACATGGTGACTGCAGTACTTCTCTATGTAAGGTGAAGGATTAGTGACGAGTCTGAAGAACACTGGGTTCAATACATGTGAAGTTTGCTTCAGTGTGTTTCTGAAATCAAGAAATGGAATGATACATTATTTTTCAATTTTTCTTTGTAGAACCTGGACCAGTAACTTTTATATTTACTGTGGCATACAATATTTTCAATAACTTTACTTGTCACTAAAGAAAGAAACTGATTCTTTTGCTCAGAACTAATGCTAACTGATTATAGAAGGTACTCATAACAATGAGTAAAAAATATGACGGGGCAAGACACAGAAACAAAAATAGTAAAAATTTACTTCACAACATATCATTAATTTTAGAAACTATACACTGAATGAAAATAAAAACTGTGATATTCTATGTTGATGTAACATGTTAATATTACTTTCATGCATCTTAAATCAGACAGCATTCACTTCCTTAGGGGAAAATTTCAAAAAATCCCCCTTTTTAGTTCTGAAAATAGCCAATTCTTTATTGGTATTCAAGGCTATATGTTCTTTTATTTTCCAATCATTTCAAAATGTCCTATTTTCACCTCATGCCTCATTACCACAATGCGTAGGGGACATATTAATTCTTATACCTATCCTAAGTAGTCCCAGAAGACTCCTTAGCATCGTCATACAATTTTCTGCTATATCTACGGGCTTTTCTGCATGACGTATTTTCACAACATTTCAACACTGAACAACCTTTTTGTATCTCAGAGTCCCCTAAAATTATCACCTTTATCATGTTTTAGTTATGAAAATTTTGAAATAGTTATTATTACTACAATAATTATCACAGCTGCTGGATTAAGGTCTTTTTCATGGATTGATGTCATCACACTTTCATGCAAGGAAATGACAATTTAAAAGGTCAACACACTCTCTTTGTACTTATTTGTTATTGCGGTCCCTATAAAGTAGTTCATTTTCTTACTTTTTCTAATAACAATTATATTAAAAAGAAGTCTTTGCTTCCAAGTAAAACGTGAATCATATTTAAACAATCAGGAGAAGAAATTTTGTGAAAGCTTTCACAACACAATATTTTTAACGATAAATTTGATAATATATTCATATCATTTCTAAATTGATTGCATGACAGAAATAACACATCTATCTTTATAATCATAAAGTATCACTGAACCTCCTAGAAATTAATCTCAAATTTCTAATATGAGCTTTCCAATCCCAGGTGAGTGTTTTGACACGTGTATCAAACCAACATTTTCACGAATATAGTCCCAAAATGCAACTATTTTCAAAAACACAATGACAGATTCTTTCCTGTATATTCATAATACCGTAGTCCAACATCAGGAGACAACAAATCTGTAATACTCTAAAATGGCAATTTCATACATAGGTGCTGTATGTGATCTGTGAACGTGTTACATGGTGAAAGTCATCTACCATAATGAGCGTCATCTTAATCCGACTCATTTATATGCAGATTAGGTATTAACACTTGGTTTCCTCCCAATATCTGAAACCCCTAGATATATTAACATAGTGCTCATTTGTAATGTAAGTACCATGACTATATAATATTCAGGTCAATTTTCTATTCCTTTTTCTGGTGCAAAAATTTGGAATGACATCCCGGTTAATGTAAAATCTATCTTTACACCGTTTCAAACAAACTTTCATGCAGCACCTACTGGAGCAGTGTGACTTATCAACTATATATTTGTGCTTTTAATTGTGTCTACATAATGCATTATATATTATTTTGATTCATGTTTGTACCTTGCTGTGAATTTCTGTATATTAATGTGTGAGGGGACAGGCCCAGACTAGCTGTAAGCTATTTCCTGACTCCCCAATTACCCATTGTTAGAGGTTTATCATTATTTAGGTAAATAAACTGATTATTACTATTGTTATATTCCTGGGAAAAGACACTGAAAAAATGCAATTTATAGAGCAAACATGCATAACCCCTATTTATGTATTGATAGTGTGCGGTGGTCTTTGAATAAGTACCATTTATCAAGCTTTGTCCACATTTTTAATAACTATAAGGAATTGACATTTCCGTTTAACTTCATCACCAATGAATTAATAAAGAGCACTTCCTATCCTGACATACACATCTACATGTAAAGTAAAGTAGAGCAGATTGGGGGGGGGGGGGGGGGGGATGTTTATTTTATGTCATGCATGTACTGTAGGAAATTATCATGCTATACACCCTTACCAAATAAAACTCTAAGAATGGGGATGAAAATGACATCAAACAGCAAGAGATAAACAAAAACTGGAGATGATAGAATTGTGATTATGGGAGAATACTTGTTTGTCAGAATACATTGAGTCACACATGTGTGTTTGAGAAAGAGGATGAAAATAACATCAAACAGCAAGATATATGTAGCAAAATAAAATAATCAGATAGAATTTTAATCATGGTAAAATTGAATGAAACACACGAAGCTTGCCAGTATCGAGTTGTGTCTCCTACGATAATACCATGCCTCCTTTGTGGTGATGTCTTGATCACTACAGTCTCATCTCTTATTTTTACATATAGTGACACACACTGGAATTCGCATTTCAAACTAAATCACAGTGGTCTGTTGTTAGGGGCAATATGCTATAGCTTTTTAACAGAGTACATTAGATTTGTACATGTCATTGTGGGTTTAAGAAAGTGAATGAAAATATCATTAAATAGCAAGATATGCAACAAACTAAAATGATAGAATTTCCATCACAGTAAGATAGAAGTTTGAGCATGGTATAACTATAGAGCACTTTAACAGAACATACACGTACAACTCAAACATATTTTGGTCTATGAATAGCAGTACTAATGGCCGGAAGAACGGCACCCTGTGTTTTATTTCTGTATGATGTACATCCTGATATAACTGACCTTGCCTGTAACAATATCATATATATATTTGCTACACACAAATTGTTCTACTTAAAAATGGGATGTTGCTTGCAACAAATTATAAATGGGAACTTGCTGCAGACAATTCTCTGTTATCCAGGAAATTACAAAACAGGAGAGACAAGGCTTCACTAAAGGTGAACATGACTTGCCACGGACAAATTCTTTTTGACATTGATAAGGACAGGTTATTAATATGAATTTACCATAAAAAATTTGTATTGTTTATGAAAACAAAACATCCTTGTGGACATATGTTTGTCCTAACATTGTATCAATTTCCATTATTAACAAAAAAAAATTATTTGTGAGGAATCATTTTCCTGAACTGTAAATGTTATCACTCAAGGTGGTCTACATCATTCACATGATTTTTTTTTTCTTCAGTTTCCAGAACAAGAGGAAAGTGAACTCTTTTTACGATCAACATCAATGTACACTAATAGGCTCCTCTCTACACAGTTCTGATTGAATATGGACTAAGGGATTCTGGGAGTGAGGCAATGGGCAAGCCAGAGAATGGGTTAGTGGGAGGTTTGATGGACAAATGAACAAGTTTGTGAAGGACTTACAAATGTGGGAGTCGCTAGCTGAGGAGTTTGTGTTTAGTTGGTTGTGTAGTTGCTTGCTGCTTGCTTGCTTACTTGGACGGTTGGGTAGGTGGGTGGGTTGATAGGATTGATGGATGGACAGACATGGACGGACAGACAGACAGGAGGACAGAAGGAGGGATGGGTGAATGAGAGAGCAAGTGGGTGAGTTTGAGCGAGTGAGTGAGTGAGTGAGTGAGTGGGTGAGTGCATGTGTGCATGCGTGTGTGCGTGCGTGTGTGCGTGAGTGAGCAAGCGAGCGAGCGAACAAAGAATATTGTACAGTAAAATGAAAGAACAAGCATCCACATACATGTGTCAATAAATGAATGAATTATGAGAACAGAAACAGAAGTGATTATCACAGCAATATATGCCAAGTGTGTGACTGCAAACAAATTTCACATCACAGAAGTATTTCCAATACATACAATCATGTAATATCAATACATCGTCCAACTTGAACCTAATTTACACAATACACGGCTCTACGTTGCCAAACCTTTTATCATCAATTTATGTCTGTCATCAGCAATGGAAACATCCACATGTCATCTGAATGAATCGATGAATTCTATTTAGCAATCCATCAAGGTCATACATTATATGAGTTAACCTTTTTCACACTATAAATGTTGCTGGTAGCTATAAAAGCCATATCTATTGTGTTCTATGTAATCTAAAGTGACAACAGCCATGAACCTACAACTAGTCAACCTACCAATAACACACGTCACACTTTCTCACATATGATAAATGACTTGTTTTTTAATATCAGTTTCAGGTGCACATCCCTACAGTTAAATATCTGAAACTGTAATAGTGTGCTTCTTCCTTATCAGGAGAATATGACAGATAATGATCATTTTTCCATCATTTTTCCATCTATCACATTCCATTCTGAAATTTGCATAGATTTCCATATCATCATTGATGGTGAGCTTTGGTAAACCCCCTTGGGAACTTCTACATTTTATCTACTTACCACCCTGAACAAAAACACCATCTCCTAAACATACTTTGGTTATAACTTACCGTTGGACGAAGTCTTTGACCACAGATATTCCTTCACTTTTAAAATTCAGTGCTAGAATATAGTCTTGTACAAACATTCTCATGCGAGGATACTTTCCAAAATCCTGTATACAGTGAAAAAGAAAAAGCAATGTGAACTCATCAATGTTATTGTTACTTTCAGTGATATTCAGGGTAACACTGTGGTGTATTTATCATAAAGTACAGTATCACTTCAAATGTTACCCAATGAAGTGCATGCATTGAGGTTGTATGGTGGAAGGACCTGACTTTAGAAGGGCTTGTAAGCCGTTCTACTTTGGTCCTCAAAATCCATATCGAGATAATAATGAAAAGGTTCTATCATAGTGTGAGCGCTTGTTCAATACATCTGACACAACACCATAGTCGTTCCAGTACCAAATCTCGTACTTACGAGTAGCCAATCAGAATCCGTCTTACAATATGTACACTCAACATTCAAAAAGAAACACCAAACAATAATGATAACATCGTTGCCTACGCTCTATGCACAAGCTATTTTCGAACAGAGCACTCTGAAGAACTGTACCCGTATGTTTTGGCGCATATCGCGTTCTTATTCGTTCAGTGAATTCACTCAGTGCTTAGATTTGGTATGGGAATGCCTATGGTGTTGTGTCAGATGTATGTAACAAGCGGCCACAAAAGAACAAACGACAGTAAACGTAACAGCCAAAAAGAAATCGCAAAGTGTACAATACATCAGATTTTAATCAGATTGACTACACTACAGCCTACACACACTGCTTACAGATGTAGAAGGTAATAGACAACTTTTTAGTCGCACGCTTTTGGTTTTAATCTTTTATATCTATTAAAAGAACACATTGTGAGTACTAAGCTTGTCAAATTTCCTACTGCTTAGCGTCCTTGACATTTAAAACAGCTTGGAATCTTACTGTACATACTAGACAATCATAAGCCGATAAACATGACAGAAAGAGGAGACTACATCCTACTGTATATATTCCTACAGTAAAAGACAGACATATTGACAAAGTTAGAATGCCAGCAACATCTTAATACCATATGTAGAAATTCAACAGAGACACAGAGAGAGAGAGAGAGAGAGAGAGAGAGAGACAGAGAGAGAGAGAGAGAGAGAGAGACAGACAGAGACAGAGACAGAGACAGAGACAGATGGATAGACAGAGATGGATGGACAGACAGACAGACTGGATATTATGTTTTGCTTTGCATATACAATATAGTTGTAAGTGCACAGACAGACAGACAGACAGACAGACAGACAGACAGACAGACAGACAGACAGACAGACAGACAGACAGACAGACAGACAGACAGCCAGACAGACAGGCAGGCAGACAGATGGACGGATGGATGAATTGGATGGACAGACATAGAGACAGAGATGGACAGACAGGCAGGCAGGACACTACATTTTACTTTGCATAAATAATACAAGTAGTCATAAGTGCAGACACAGGCAGACACAGACAGACAGACAGACAGACAGACAGACAGACAGACAGATGACATGCTGTACAAAGACTATTTATATAATTACATTATTAGTTTACCTACTGTAACAGCAAGTCACATTGAACAATACACATTTGAAATTCAACAAACATGTTTACATGAACATCAGTACTATTCAACATATTATGGCTTATACGATAACTCATCGCTTTGTCAATATCTCTAACAGCTTAGATGTCATAAACATTTCAAGTATCATTCCATTCATATTAGCTTTTCAAATTTTATTCATGATAATTCCTTTGTATCCATTCGTCGGCTGACAATGACCAGTCTAAATGCTATGTCATCTCTGCCAAAACAAACTAACAGATGGACACCCTACTGTCTCTTTTAAGTTATCGGTGTGACTTCCTCTGCTAGATGCGGAAATTTGCCATGTTTTGTTGTTTAAAAAAAAGCAGGATGTGACATGTTTTCCGTGCCCTCTAAAAGCAATATTAATCACTAAAGTACATCTAACCAGACAAATCTACCCTTTTGGGAAAGCTTACATGTACACTGAATTTAAAATTCGAAGAAGAGAAAGAGAAAGCCCTATAATATTGCATAGTTCATGCAGCGTGCAACGGTAATGTTGTACAATTATTTACAAAGACTTCATACACCTGCTTAGTTACAAAAATAAATGTATAAAGGAATGAAGTTCATTCTAAATATAACAATAACACTGGGTGCCAGTATATTACAGAAACTTAATATACCTGCCCATTGAAATAATACCTATTCAAACACTGAATTTGTCAGTTCACTTTTTTGAGTACAATAACAAACAACCTGTACATTACTACCTATTGAAATACATAACATACAGAAAAAGAGTGACCAGAATTTAGGTCAACTCAACTGTAACGTAGTGTTTTTCTTTCTTTTTTTCTTTTTTTTTTTTCTTTTTTTCTTTTTTTTTTTGGGGGGGGGGGGGGAGGATGAATTAAGAATAGATGAATAACTATTGTGTAAACATTCACTCAAAATGACAAGAAAAACATCCAGTTTGGCACTCCTATCTATGGTTTATTGATATATGTAGCTGATAAGATACCAAACACTTCCATGTCAACAAACTCCTGTCTACCTGTTCACACTGTTAATTTATTATAATAATATACCACAGCTGATACGCAGTGATATGCATGATATTAGATAGATATCAGATTAGAACTTAACAGACTCAACACAAAATTAGTACAAGGTTACCAGAGGAAGTAATGTTGGCCTGGCCCACTTTGTGACATTTCAATTCAGATCTAACACGATTCAAGGGGAACACAACTTCAGGAAATAAAGGTATTTTCATAAACTTCTGAAGATTCATCTCCTGATTTCACACTACAGAAAGTTTGTGCAGTTACCAAGGAACACCAACTTGAAACTCTATTTCACCTTCAAGTTCACTGTTCTAGGATTTGTTCACGAATGCATGCGTTCCAATGCAATATAGCGAATATTTGAATATTCACAATCGCGTGCTGGATAGACACAAAGCCCACACTAAACTTACTCCCTACTACAACTGCAGACACAAGACCATGGACGAATGGAACCTGCTACAATACAAACTGGCAAAAGTAATCAAAAGAATTGGATCAATAACACTTGGCACAGCATGTTGCAACAGCAAAGACTTGTACACACCGTGGTTTGATAAGAACAGTTTTACGTGAAATGTCAGGGGAACTGGAAATTTCTTTGTGAACATGAATTAATATGTAAAGTGGCCATAAAACTGTTCTTATCAAAAGCTGGAATGTAAAAGAAGTTTCTGTACTTTGAACATGCTGTGCCAATAGTTATTCATCCAATTCCTTGTTTGCAACAGCTTCCATCTGTCCACTGTCCAATGTCTGAAGTTGTACATTTTTTTCATTGAATTTTCCTCTCTCACATAAACCTTCACCAAAGCCCCATGGTTCACTGTTGCCACATGATGGAACTTAGCAGGCATACATATGTGTTAGATGTACAATTAATATTCATGACCCCTAAGTGCTTATTACCTTCAGATAAATAAGAATGGAAATAGTTGTCTAGCTGAATTATAAAGAATGTTCTTAGGTAATCCTTATGGCTCCACTGATAAGATTACACTAGTGCAAGAATCTGGGTTTGCATAGTTTATTTTCTGAAATATATCAGACTATATCACGGGTTTTCTACAAGCATACAGCATTTAATAAAGGAAACAGATGTGTTCATACAATATGAAATGATGTATGAATGTTTTTGAATTGTGTTATCAATCGGAACTATTATGGTTTAGAATAGAATTAAAACAAGTAAACTGTCAATATAGTCAATATTTGAACTGTGAGTGTGATTCAACTGATACCAGCCAGTATATCCCACTGCTCTCCTTGAACAAAATATTACAAGGCTGCCCAGCATCATTTTGATAAACTGCAAATTTGTACATGTACATTGTTCTTGAAACCAAAAAACAGTTATACCTGGCAGTCCGATAGATAAAAAACTTGGTCCACAACAAAAGAATAATCCTATGTAATCCTTACGGCTCCACTGATACGATGGCAATAATGTGAGAAAATGGGATTGAAACCCTGGCCTTTAAATTTACAACTGCAGATTAGGCTTAAAATATAGTCGCATTTTTGTTTGGTAGAGTTATAGAAAAACTGGGTCCACAACAAAAGCATGCTACCTAATCGTTATTAAGAAAACACTAATATAATGCAATAACCTAGGAGTGAAGCATAGCCCTTTGACCACTAGCCTGGATTCATGGGTTCCAGTTTCACATATAAGATGACATATGTTCTGCAGTAAAAGTTTGATTCCTGGCAAAGTTTACATCAGTCGGTTTTTTTTTTTGAGATACAGAAGTCTGTAACTTATATAGCCAATAGTTTCAACTGTCGTCATCCATGGAAAATCTAATCCAAGTTCTGGGATATAGGACAGCAACAAGTTAAAGACTATGTATCAATATACCATATGATGGGTATCATATTATAGTTTTATCTATTTGATCTTGTAAGATCGTTGACAGCTTTGTAGATTGCGAATCTTGTCATATCAGCTCAAATGTGTTGAGTGAAATCGAACAGTGTTTGCCCTTCACAAAGTAGCAAGAGGCGTCACACCCTCTTGTAATTTCTGTATGCTCTCTTCCTAGTCTGAAAGTTCTAGTTGTTGGTTTGCCTATGTAACCACTGCTACCCTACATGTTATATAACTTATAAGCTACTCTCTTCCATGATGCAAATTGTCACACAAAGTCAATTTCTTACTAAGAGACATTTCACTTTTATTATTTCATGTAAGAAAAGTATGAAAAAAGTTACCAAACTTAAGATTCAACCTTCCTCGCCTCTACTGGCAACTCTTCTTCAACATGGGATTCAATTCCATGTTCTCACATTATTGCCATCGTATCAGTTGACAGTGTTCGTCCTTTAATTCATTTGCTTAGGAATGAATTAAAGAGGAGAACACTGCTAAATGAAGATGTATCCTGTCATAAATACAATTTGATATATCCTCAGCAACCAGTATTACACTCAGATCACTACTTTGTTTTGTAAGTAATTGAAATCACATCATTACATATGTACTGGTGAGTACTTGCATTCGTGCTCATACAAACTAGTATCAAGCTGAAGTATACTGTATATAGAAAACATTATTGCATACCTGTATGCATACCAGCATGTGCTCGGTCAACGTAAATGAAATCAAGTGAACGCTCAAAAGCATTTTTTTTTTGCGAAATTTGCTGTTTTGGATAAACATGTGTAATAATACCAGAACCCCATGATATACAGTCCTGAGTATTTGCATGTGTGTTTGTTGTATTCTCTGCTGGACCTTCATTTGCTATGCAGAACACATTGCAAACACACGTGCAAGTATGCAGCATTTATGGTCGCATGTCATGGGGTTCTGTCGTATTACTGCACATTTCTTCAATTAAATTGACCCTCTGATACTATACATGTAACTCTGAGACTGTTAACAAAACAAATGTGCCAAGTTTTTCATATCAGCTCAAATGTGTCGAGTGATACCATACATACATATACATGGGTTCTATCAAACCTTGGCAACATTAAACACAGCATAGTGTCATGCAATGATTTAGGGATCATATTGTTCAGTTGTTGATGTGTTTATTGTATCTTTAACTAATTGAGAAGTGTCAAATAGATTTACCGGTACCAGTGACAGTGTGTCCAGGAAATCAAACATCCAATGGTACCTATGCCAAAGCAACAACAACTAGCTATATTAACCCTATTGTATTACATACATTGGAAGCAACCACTAAATTTACTTATGAAGGCCCACTTTGGATTAGTATTAATATCTAGGCGTGAAAATAGGTTGTTTGACAGCGCTATAGAAAAAGCTGGTTCAGAACAGAAGAATCCTTAATAAGATAACACTAATGTTATGACCCAGGATTGAAATATGGTCCTTTAACCCCTTCAATACTGAAAACATTCCCGCCAAAATTGTTTGGACAAAATTCTTGTTTTGTGTAAGTTTTTGGCATATATTAACTTCATTTTAGACTGGAATTAAAGAAATGTTACTTCCTAAGAAAGTAATATTATTGTAAGTATGAAAATATTCATATAAATTGGGTCCCCATATTATTTAAAACTCGTCTCTAGTCATGAAAGGGTTAAAGGCCAGGTTTGGAGTAGGAGAAGCGTTAGAATTAAGATGTGAAAAAGAATCATCTGACAGAGCTATACAAAAATTGATTCAGAAAGAAGAATCATCCTATGTAATCTTTTTTTTTATGGAATCATCAATGAGATAACACTAATGTGGGAACCTGGGATTGAAACTCTGGCCTTTAAAACTTATATGTACATAATCACATGTATATGATGTTTCTAGGATTGAACACTTTTGTCTCACTACTACCTATCCTTCATGTTTACAAATGGACAAGAGTTCAGACCAGTTTACAATGTAAATGTATCTTGAAATCAAACAGGGGTAAACATCAATTAGCATAGGTTAGTGGCTGTATCCATAGACAGAATATGGATAAATTCACTGTAGAAAGAAAGAATAAATCTATCTTAAATTTCTCATCTATCATGTAATTAATATGTATCTTACCATATTATGCTTAAGGATCCTTTGTACCACTGGCGTGAACATTTCAATAACCACATTTGACCTTGGAGAGTTCTTGCAGTGTTTACTAAAAAATGCACAAATTTCTGGTGAGGGTTGGTTGTTTTCTAGTAACGGTGCCAATGCCACAATTACATTTTCATGTGCGACACTATTCAAAACATCTGTATTCTGTTGAGAAATACAATTAGAGAAATTCATCTCTAGAAATAGCAACTTACAAAAGGAACACACATTTTGCAAACTAGATATGCACAGTTTTATACACTCGCACACGCACGCAGGCACCCATGCACACGCACACGCACACACACGCACACACACACACACACACACACACACACACACACACACACACACACACACACACACACACACTTTTTTGTTCAGTTGTATTTCAATAAGTCATATCTGACATCTCTAATTCTTAATATGACAATTCATGGTAACTCTGTGATCTGTAAAAAAACTTAAATAGAAAAGATGACCAAATGACATCAAATTCCAGTGACTTGGAATTCCTTACAAAGCAAAAATGAACATAAAACATACATCCAACACACATTTTTGTGACTAGTACATGTATGCAATCTTGGTTAATTGACCAAAACCTAACTTTATTCATGTCTCTAAAAAAACCAACAATATACTGATGCTACCAATCATACTAGATTCATTTGAATTTCAAAGTACATGAACCTAAATTGTACAGAGTAGAAAATCAAAATACATGCACTAAATAAATGCATCATTGAATTCTCCACAACAGTTGATTTTGCATTCACTACAGAGTTTTTATCAGGAAAACATGCTCAACTAAAACATAATCAATACGTCATTTATAGATTTCTAAATGCTTTACAAATAGTCAATCAAGGTACTGCACGTATCTGGTTTACTCTTTCATATACTCTTAGCTGTTTCAAATCAAAACACAAAGACATACATGTAGCTCTTCAAAGGATTCCTCTCCTTGCATTTAGAATTCAATAACTACAGGTACAAAATTCTACAAACACATTTGCATTTTACCTGTGAAAGTATGTCAGACACAATCTCCAAAGGCACTTGATAGACATCCTCATCTTGAACATGTGTACATATCGTCATCTCTATTAGACTCTGTAGACAGAACACACATGGTTATTCAACTTATGGCACCAAATCTAATCATTCCAAATCCCACAGCCAACTTTCCATTAGCTATGTTACAACCTAAGTTGTCGGGACGAGATCGATTTAAGTTGAAAGTTATACACATTTTGTTTAATAAGTTCAGTGGTCATTGGATACGCATGTTCAGATGAAGGGCTTTTTGTTTGCTGAAAAACTAAGATATTTGATAGTATTCCCCAACATTTGTCTTCATTTAGCGAAGGAAAATGAGAATGACCTTAGCGACGAGTAGTGACAAACCTTTAGGTATTTTGCAGCTGAAAGAAGAAAAATATAGGGGAATAATATAATAGTACCTTCTCAAGCATCATTTATGAACAATCATGAGAAATAACAGCAATTTGGAATGTTTTGACGTGCATTTTAAATACTGCATAACCAGTGACATAGACATGATGGGTTGTTGTGACATCCAATGAATGGGGTATATACAATCCATGGCATAAGTACATTTTGTATGTTAAATCAATGTTGTGGAGACAAGATCAGAGTATGTTGAAGTGATATGGACATTTTGTGCTGTGACAAGTATTATGAGTAATTTTTCCATTTCCACTACATTTGTTGCTCAGATTCAAGGTTGTACATATAAGATCAACCTGAAATTTTAAACACTTTGTCAAATCCCATTTTCTGCACTGTAAAGTATTGTGTTATTTCCTTAACATGTGTCTAAACTTCTGATTTACATGTTCAAAGTGACTTGAAATATTTCATATTTTTTTTAACACTAAATTACCGTAATATAGTTAAACTTGATTTGATGTTGAAATAGTTATATTCCCTGAGGTTCTTAGTGATTCCTTGTCTCTGTACTTGCCTTGAATGAATTCTGACTGAGAGAAACAGCTGCACACAAACACATGGTCATAATGATTTGTTGCTTATGGATAAATGGGCACGTAGACTAATAGAAAGACAGACTTACTACAGACAGAAACATGGTCACATACATACATACATACATACATACATACATACATACATACATACATACATACATACATAGACACACACACACATACATATACACATATACATACACAAACATGGTCACATAATACAGACAGACAGACACAGACAGACACAGACAGACAGACAGACAGACAGACAGACAGACAGACAGACAGACAGACAGATAGACAGACAGGACAGGCACACACACAGATACAGATACAGATACAGATACAGATACAGATACAGATACAGATACAGATACAGATACACTCCACAGACAGACAGACAAACAAACACAGACAGACAGACATACATACATACAGACACACATGGTCTTTTCTTTATTGTTTATGAGAATATGTTCATGTAGGTTGAACAGCTGTAGAGTTGGGACAACTTTGAAAACAACAGATAACCAAATGTCACAAACATCGAAACAGTACCACCATGTTTCACTCAAGAAGAAAGAATTATGTCTTCCGCCTGATAAGAAGAATGACAACTGGGGTTTGTTTTCAATGTCTATGCAGTGTTTGCTTTTCATTGTAAACATGTTATGAGCAACCTTTTCATATTTATGCTTCTCATCATAACATCTAGAAAATGATGGGTGGTCAGTTGGTTAAAAAAAAATAAATAAAGGGAACACATAGGTGTGCGTGTCCGTGTTGGAAATGCTTTTAATTCACATTTCATAATTCTAGATGTTTTAGAAGTGACAATAAAGAGTCAGAAGGAAACTATGAACTATTTGTTATATTACAGATCCTAAATTTCAGCAATAAATGATGATTTTTGGCCAAATAAGTACTCGAATTCAACATTTTACCATCAGTGATATTATAACTGAATTCTGATTTGGCCATAGAGGGTGTCTTTTTTATCGAAAAATCATTTTGTTGAATCAAAGAAATAAAGAGTTCACCAGGTCAAGAGAAACATAAAAATAAAAAGGCCCACCCTGATGAGTCTGTCTGCAAATGTTTATTCAAGTTACATGCCAAGAAATGATAAATCACTATAATTTAAAGTCTTCCAGATAAATCCTAGTCCTTTTTGCTGCACAAATAAAACCTAATGTAGGACACATATTAAACCTTTCTTTACCTCTAACCTTTGACCTCTACTATAAATTCGATTGTGTGTATGTCCCTTGTGAAAATAAGCAAAATTGTTCTATCAAAAGTAAACTGTCTTTTCTTTCTTAAATATTAAAAACTTTGTCTTTTAATACTTAAATCATCTAATATTGTTGCAATCTAATATTCCTATTTTTTTTTAATTTTGTATTGTAATTGGTATTTTTTTTTTATTCAACTGCCTTGTTTAGAGCCCCACAGAACAAGTTATTATGATGTAGAACAACCCGGGTACTACAAACCAGAATGTTTGTTCTAACGATGTGGTGGTCAACTTATCTTGTGTGTGGTATTTCTAACGATGTGGTGGTCAACAAATCTTGTGTGTGGTATTTCTAACGATGTGGTGGTCAACTTATTTTGTGTGTGGTATTTCTAACGATGTGGTGGTCAACTTATCTTGTGTGTGGTATTTCTAACGATGTGGTGGTCAACTTATCTTGTGTGTGGTATATTAACCCTGTCACAACCTAAATTCTGAACCTGTTTCGATTTGAATCGAATTCAGTTCTCCTGTCCCCATATGCCCTTAAAGCGGTTGTAAATCGATTTAGTTGAACCGATTCGAAACTACCTAAGGGGTGGTTTCGATTCGGTTCAAAGTAAATCTGTTCAGAACAGATTTAACTTGTCCTTGTTAGGACAGGAAAACCCAGCTAAGGACCGATTTAACTTGAATCAGTTCAATGTCCATTTCCCACAGCTGCGCACTTTAACCTCCAGGTTAAATTTTGCAACTTACAAATGTACGCCAACACCTTCACTTTGGAACACAACTGGAGTACGTGAAGTATTATCCAGCACAAGATGGCATCGCCTGAGCATGGAATGTTAATAAATGAGTGACAAAAACAACCACTTGATTGCTATAAAAACCTTATTTTATTATGGATTCATCAACACCTAAAAAGAAATCTTTTTGTCGATCGCAAAATTTCTCAAATTGATAGAGATTTCTTTCCAATTTGGCGGTAGTTGTCACAACCAGAAATGATAGTGTAGTATTTGACGAACTGGCATCGATTAAGGTTAACCCAACGGCCTGGGCACGACTTTCTACTTGTTACATTACTAAAATTCCTCATATGTACCTATAATTTCTCGGGTTTATAACATCCGATACAGTTTTAAGGATCATTTGAATCCAAAGTCAAGACGGGTTCGCTCTTGTGACACATCGAACAACAGAGAGATAAACAACACTGTGTGTACGACATGTCATGTGACTCTTGTTAACGAAAGATAACGAGAAGAGCCGATCATTCGATCGTACCAGCCACATTTTATATGGTTGTCACCCTAATTGATTTTTACAGAATTTATGTGGAAAAGACGTCCAAATGGTTCAGAGCTAGGCCGTGCTGCATGTCACGTTGGGATAGGCCCGACATCGGGAAACTTACACAAACGACAATCCGGAAATTACTGATGCAATGTCACGCATTTGAGGTCAACTCTCAAGTCTCAAAGACATCGTTGTTCAGCATTATTAGATCCGTTTATTGAGATGAAAACAAAAAGACCGATCGTCAAAAACAACTATTCAGCAATGGTTTTACTAGTAGTTATTTTGGAGAGATTTGTACATTTTTTCACGTGATATTTGAAACACGTGAAAGCCATCAAGGTCAATGCTCATCGCCGTCATTGTGCAGTGCCTGTTTTAATAACCAAGTGTCGATGGTCGGTATGCAGAAACGGGAGAATAAAACCACAGAAACAGCATGAAGATTCTATAAAAAGCATGAGGACTGGTAAATACAATTTCCCGTTGAAAGAATGTTTTGCAGAGATAATAAAATGTTTTAAACTTTGAATGAATTTTGCTAGTTAGTTTGCATACCGATGACGATGTAAATGGGTGCATGAAATAGTAAGCGTTGCAATAGGACAAATAGTCCATGTTCCCATTTCCTATTACAAACAGTAACTAAAACAAATGAATTACGTTTCTTATGGGCAGTAAGAGGTGGCGAAGGTGTTGGCAAAGGTGTAAAGTATCGATCAAAGTCCGTATACACTTGTCAGCTATTCTCGATCATCCTAAACTTCAATTATATTTATGTAAAATTAGGGCCAACATTACGTCGCTCGTGCATTGCTTCACCCATAATATAGCAGTCAACATCCAAATGTTCCTTCATCAAGTCAAATAACTGTTGAGCTCTGGCAGCCCTCACTTTGACGGATAACTTTGACAACAACTCAACGAGGTTATTACCCGCGAAATCCTCCATGTTGATTGCGTGTCGTCATAGTAATGCACTGTGGCTATGATCAAATTTAGCGTGTCGGGACAGTACACCAAACTGAATCGATTCAAATCCATTTCTAACATTTCATGTCGGGACATAAACTGAATTCGAACCGGTTTAACTGAATCGATTCAATTTGATTCGATTTGAAATCGATTCATATGGGGACAGGGCTATTGATTATCAAAAGCGTCCTTGCCATTTTCATGTACTTATGCTGAATATTAAAAGCGTCTGTGACCTTGCCATAATTCTAAGGACAGGTTTATAATTACAGAAAGCTGTAATCATACATGTATATCTAAGTAAGTGTCAAGGAACAATGAACAGAGTTCTGTGAGACGAAGTTAATCACCTGTCCCAGACTCAGGTGTGAACAAAATGCTTATCTACCGATATGTATAGAACAGCACAGCTATTTGTGTTCACATGCCAGTCAAAACTATATAAAGGAAAGAACCAATAAAAGTGAAAGTGCCACTGTCAGTTCATCAGTAAGATAATGATAATGGGGTAGTAGCATTCATCCTGTCAGCAAGAAGAACCCTTAATGGTGCTGTTGTCACTTTGTATTGAAACGTGTATATTTTCATATATTTTAGAACTATTAATATTCCATAGCTATAGCTGAGCCAGTTTCAACAAAAATGAGAAGAGATGTGTGTATGTATATATATATATATATATATATATATATATATATATATATATATATATATATATATATATATATATATATATATATATATATATATATATATATATATATATATATATATATATATATATATATATATATATATATATATATATATATATAGTTTTGGTAGTACTGGAACTCTTTCTTGGTTGTAACTCAGAGTTTCACGCATAGTGCGATCATCAGACAATTCTGAATTGTCTGATGATCGCACTATGCGTGAAACTCCGAGTTACAACCAAGAAAGAGTTCCAGTACTACCAAAACTATTACGCTCTGCCACTGCGGTATAGAGCACTGTCTTAGCAGATTGATACTCACCAAGTTATATATATACATATATATATATATGTACTTAGGATTGTTTGTCACTTTGGCTATACAATGATAAAATTGTCTATCACGAAGCAATATACAAAAAAAATGTGTCGTGCATGTTGAAGCAATTTAATTACAGCGGTGCTGCCAAGTTGTGAAAACGTATATATGACGGTGTCACAAAAATGAAGCAATTTTCATGTTTCCATGACAACTGATATTACTCACCTTAATTTCTCGAATAAGTACCTCTGGCTTTTTTGTATTTCTAAGCAATTTCTTATATTTATTGATAGTCCTTTTCCACTGTATTGAATGCAGCCATTGGTCACGTAAATAGATGTTGCTTGCCTGACGAGGGAAAAAAGAACAAACAAAAGACAATTAGAATTGAATTTTCATCATTTAAAGTTCAAACAAAAGGATCATTTAAAAATTTAATATTTTCTGTAAATTTAATGGAATACTAACCATCATGAATACCTGATCTCTTTTTGTATGCATACAGCTAGATTTTGATTATGAAACAACTCTTCTCAAGGAACAAATGTACATGTATGTACACATCCATGCATTCATAATACATTGTGTATGGTAGATGTGCAGTATTTCTAGAAACCAACAAAGGGTCTCTGTCAGTGTCACTGTTAGCTCCCTACAGTTAAATCTTTAACATGTTTGCCACAATTTTGGCTATTAAAGTCATGAGTAACAATATGACTCTTGCATGATTCTATTGTTCTTGGTTTATGTCTCTGCCTTTTTTTTTTCTCAAAAAATTTGATTGTTCAGGGTTTGCATCAACACTAATCAACAGATTTATGTGATAATGATATCAAGCTTCTAGTCTTACGTATGAGTCACATAGTGGTTTGACATTTCTTTCAATTGTTGCTCAGGTTTGCATACACACCAACAGATTTACATAATTATTATTTTTATTTCCTTAAAGTAAGAATCCCACATCACAGCTCTTTGGGCAAATAAGTATGCCAGTGGCATAGAGAGTAATAAGGAACAACCTGTTACTAAACAGACACCTCAAATACCATCCCTTCAGTATTTTCCCATAAAAAAACCGACTGTGTTTTTCAAAATCAAGACCACCATATTGTCATGGCTTTTGCATGAACTCATCACCTGCGATTTAGCCAAGTGTCTACTGAACCAGAACATGATGAGATTTGTCAATTTAAAGATAATGACTGTATTAGTGATTTCAAATCGCTACCATGACTGTAGAGGTGTTTCATTACAAGCAGATAAATCCATGGCAACTATGCATTTAAAAAAGCATGGACACCGCTGAGAAGTGAACATTTATTCAATATGTACTCGGCAACTGCACAGGATGGAGCTTTGAATAATGTATCCTCTTTGTGTATGCTTTTTAGTGGAAATAAAAATCAATTATTATTTGAACATCTATAACTTCGGTACTATGTTTGCATTAAAAATATGGTTTGACACTTTTTATCTTTAATGGTCTTGACAGAATAAAAGGGTTGGGGTTCATCTATTCACTGCTATCACCATCTGTTCCAATTCATGTCATGATAAAATACACGATCCATTATAACATACATAATTAAAATGAAGGATCAGATACTGAGATAGTGCAGTAATGGTATATGTACTTCTAGAATGTACACGTACATTTAGTAACCTGGGCATTTACTGTGGTTGTCATCATCATCATCATCATCATCATATGTTGCAAGCTCTTGTCCTTATTAATGGCTTTACAATATTCATTTGAATGCTAATCATTCATGACTGTCTCCTTGAATACCTATGTGTAAGCTTACAATAAAATTCAAATAAATCACTATTTCATCAAAACGTCAGTTTGAAAAACAAAAAAGAAGGCAGCAGTATCACCATCATATGTTCCAAGCTCTTGTCATTATTAATGGCTTCAATAATTCATTTGAATGATAATTATTCATCTTAATCCGCTTTCTACCAGGGGGTATTTGATCTCTACACACAAAAAAAATGACAAGCTGTGAACAATTGGATATTAACATTGACTTGTAAGCTTACAGTAAGATTCAGATAAATCACTGTCCTTGGCAACAAACAATAAGTTTGAAAACAGAAAAGTGGCTGTAATGTTTGAGATTTTGTTTGGTTTGTTTTGTTACTCAGTTGTTGTTGTTGTTGTTGTTGTTGTTGTTGGTGGTGGTGGTGGTGGTGGTGGCGATAATGTTGGTGTTCGTGGTGTTTGTGTTTGTGGTGGTAGTGGTAGTGGTGACTTGTGGTGGTGGTGGTGGTGGTGGTGGTGGTTTGTGGTTTTGGAATTTCATTTTTGTTGTTATTTTGTCCATCAAACAATCCTCAATATTACTGCATTTCTGCAGCCAGGCTGCTTTAAACTTTTAATTCACTATTAGTAAGGAAACCCATCTGTACAACAAGATGCTAAAATACACTATTTCCTTCAAACACTAATAAACAGCAATGAAGACTTAATATGCATACTGTGATACTATAAGAAGAACAGGCAGCAATAAACAGATTTAATTGGACAATCTTAATAATAATAATTGGATCGAAATATAATTATGAGTTCAAAGGTAATAGTTATTCTCATAGTATCCAAAATAGAATTTCAGCACCTAGGCAAGCCAGTAAAATTTGTCCCCAAGGCACATTCTACCCTAACTCAGAACCATTGTTACTTCAGTGCACCTTGGCACCTTTAGTACAAAAACATAGCCTTGGAGTTGCGGGGTAGGTATGTTTGCATATCATTATCAGCATCAAACTTGAAAGCAATGCACCACTTACAGATGACCACCCTGACCATAAAACATATATCACATCAAAAAGTTCATGGTCATCCACATCAATATCTACAATCAATTCTAACTGCTGATATCCTACTGTACTAATTGGAATAAGAACACCATTAAAAGCATTTAATCTTGACAATCTTAAAACCAATACAAATGGCCTTCATCTTTTTTTTACATACGGGTATCTACACCCCGATACATATATTACATTGTCTTGTCATCAACAATGTCGCCTGCCAGCCAAGCTTTTCATCTCAGAAGTTCAAATATTTGTCCAATTTCTTTTCATTTTCTGAATTAACTTCAGATAAACCCCTTAGAAATGTGGTTTCTCTACTCATTATATGTGTTTAGGTTGACTAAAATGATCGTAAATCATGAAATACAATAGGTTACGCTGACAGCTCAATTTTTTATCCAAATCGTTGAGATGCTTCACATTAACATAAAATAACCTTGTAATAACATTAACATTAACATAATGTAACCTTAATTCTAACTCTGATATTTATACTCAAATCTGCAACATTTACAGGCAAACAGGACAGGCCACCATTACTTTCATGTCCCGAATTTGCAATAGTAATCATATACGTGGGCAAAGGTTTTACTTTCATATTTGTTTTCCCATACTTACAATTTCACAGCTGTTTCATTTTTTTCCTCATAACATATTTCTAAAGATAACCTGTTGAATGTACATTGAAATTAACTAAGGGCTGATTTGACTTGTCAATCACTGGTATCAAAATCGATGGAGATCAGTAAATACCTGCTCTTCATACCAATAAACTGTCAAATGTATTCTCTAATGTACAATAGTATATACTCATCATTATGGAAAACACTAATCTTGCATAGAGTAATCTCATTTCAAACAGTGCTTTTAGAAAAGCTTTGCAAAATAATTTTACTTTCCCATCTTGTGTATGTACATTAAAGTGTAATTAATTTCAATGCATTTTATTTTGCTTCAATACAAAGTACAATGTTGGATTTTTGTGCATCCAATTTTTTATCAAACCTGAGGTTATATTGTAATTGTGCCCATCTTTCAAGCAATCAGTTTTTGCATTGGATAACGACAAAAATAACCAGTTTATTACTGTAGTTAACCTTGACCTGTACAATACTATTTTTAACCTTGATATCACATTCCTTCTTGTCTGATTTCTAGAAAGAGTTGAGAAAATTAACATACATATTGGATCTTAGTGCTATGCCATCTGTAGATCAGTCTAGACAACACTTTCTACAAATACAAGACGCATCAAAAAATATGATCAATAAATAAACAAAATTAATCAATTAATTCATACATACCATATGGTACATGCAAGAAGACACCCACGCACCTACATACATGTACATATCATATCACACCTACCTACATACAAACATACCTACATGTACCAGTGTACTCTCTAATACCATAATAGCCAAATTTTGTTGCGAGTCAAAATGAAAAAAACTGCGATCTCTTGTGAGTCACCACATGGTAAGAAATAGGGGAACATCACATTTTGGTGCGTCACTATAGAAACTGCGTATGCCAGTAGCATGTCAAATTGGTTTAGGGGGCACAATGATACCTACCTACCTATCTACCTAACCACCTACACACACACATGCATACATACATACATACATACATACATACATACATACATACATACATACATACACACCCACATACACACACGCACACACACACACACACACACACACACACACACACACACACACACACACACACACACACACACACACACACACACACACACACACACACTGCTAACAATAAAGTGACTTTCTGTCAGAGAGTTTCAACTGTGCCTAGCATTCATTGCTACACAAATCAAGGTGATATCAAATTAGGGGGGGGGGGGGGGGGGGGAGACACACTGATACCTACCTATCTACCTACCCACCTACATACACACACGCATACATACACACACACACACACACACACACACACACACACACACACACACACACACACACACACACACACACACACACTGCTAGCTAACAATAAAGTGACTTTCTGTCAGAGTTTCAACTGTGCCTAGCAATCATTGCTATGGTGATATCAAATTCATTAACTGCCATCTTCAATATTTTAGAGATACCAAATCTTAAGATCACAAACTCAAACTAATTAAGTCATCTAATTTCCATCACAAGTTTATGAAGTGTTACTAGTATTCAAATAGCACTTATTTAGACTTACAGCTACAGCCTACGTCTTCATTTCAGAATACAACTACGATCACCTGGGTTATAGATAGTAATATTATGTCAAGGTGATGACAATCTATTCTGTAGCTCAGTTGTGAATGTTATTAGAAAGACACCTTATACTGAATGAAGGTTCTCTTCAACACCTCTGAAAATGTCAATTAAACACCACATATGGAATTGAACACTGTTTAAGATTATAAGTCTTCCTGTCATGTTGTTCAAGTTCATTAGCTCACAATTCTGTTGTCAGGGTAACTTCTGACATAGTACAGTTGCTAGGTAACCCCGACACCTATCACTCCCTGTGGGGTTTTTTGCCATTATGTATTAGACAGATATACCTCAGTAATGATGCTAATATCCTTTTTCTGATTGAAAACAAAATTGTTCATTACAACTCAGTGTTTATATTTAAATGCTTCCAAATTTTTTCTTGCCTTCTTTCCTGGATACATTGTTGAAATTACAAAAACTCAATCATTGAGGTAGGAGGAATCTCTACATATCCTAGTATATACAGATGTTCTATTAGATCTTCAATTTTAAAGCAGACATTATAAATAATTTTATGCTTCTTTGTATCAAATATTATCACCATTTTCAGACAAAATGACATCAATTCAAAATAACTGAAACAGTTGAAGAGTACACAAAGCAATAATTTTCTGAATATCATTATTTAAATGTCTAGCATACGATTTGAAAAACATTGGAGTTCAAAATATTGTTTGGACATTTGGTGCTAGACCTCTGCATCTGATAGCTTTCACTGCAAGTTAAAACAACAGATGGCAAATTCAAGTAACAGCCTTTCAACAAACAAACAACCTTTCGGAAAATACAGTTTTGTGGGTTTTTTTTTTTTTACAAAGTATGAACTATGCAAACCATGTGTTAGTTGTCTTTACAGTTTTCCAATAGGTTACATAATTATAGATTTATAATATCAAGAATTGGGTTTGAGATTACAAAAATGTTCTATGTTTTCTAATTAAATGAACTGGAAGTTAATACATGTATGACCGAATTACCATTTTGCATCAGATGGAAAACCACCAACTTGTTTATGATAATTCTAGACATAAAGTAAATACAGTGTATAAAATTCACACAGTTAATATCATAACATGTGATATTTTCTATAAATTGTATCTTTCCTAAATCAAAATTCTCTTCAGAATTTCAACACACCCCATGCAAAGACACCCTGTTATTAGTGTTAATGCAATGTGGAGAAGTACCATAACCAACCAGGTCTGTGGTGCTCTTTGAATACTAGGACTATCCCACACCCTAGAATTACTAAGATGTGGACTGTTGTCATTTGACCGATTCAGGTCTGTATTCTTTGAATGCCAATACTATCGAACACCCTAGAAATACCGAAATGTGGCCATCACTGTTGTCATTTGACCGATTCAGGTCTGTATTCTTTGAATGCCAATACTATCGTACACCCTAGAAATACCGAAATGTGGCCATCACTGTTGTCATGTGACTGATTCATGTCTGTATTCTTTGAATGCCAATACTATCGTACACCCTAGAAATACCGAAATGTGGCCATCACTGTTGTCATGTGACTGATTCAGGTCTGTATTCTTTGAATGCCAATACTATCGTACACCCTAGAAATACCGAAATGTGGCCATCACTGTTGTCATGTGACTGATTCATGTCTGTATTCTTTGAATGCCAATACTATCGTACACCCTAGAAATACCGAAATGTGGCCATCACTGTTGTCATGTGACTGATTCAGGTCTGTATTCTTTGAATGCCAATACTATTGTACACCCTAGAAATACCGAAATGTGGCCATCACTGTTGTCATTTGACTGATTTAGGTCTGTATTCTTTGAATGCCAAAATGACCACACCCTACAAATACAGCAATCACTGACTGTATTCTCTGAATGACAGTTTCTTTTGACAATAACTTTGTCAATCAGTGCTAAATATATTAGTAAAATATAATCCCATCCAATATCTGACATGAAATTTTGAGGCTCGATAGTTATACATCTTTGCTGAGAGATTTCGATAATCATGTACAAATTGAAATTGTCAAGACTTTATTTAAAATTCCAAATACACACTTTTCATCAATCCTTGTATTAAAGTTTAATCCTGCCAGTCATTATCATTTACAAGAACTTAACCTATTAAGAGAACCTCCCTCCAGTAGAAAATTATTTCACAATCATGAACCATATTCAATACAGTAAAGCTCCATCGCCATCAAAGTTACCATGGTGATGAAAAAGCAAGGAAATACAGCATTTACTTCTTTCACACACATGAACATACCATAGAAACCACACAGTGGCTGTCAGGCCTTTGTTTTCATCTCATCAAGTGCACATGAAAGTGTAACATGGAGAGAGCTAACAGTAATAGACACATACACATACAACTCATCTTTTCCATTAGTAGACAATAGTGGTATATTCTAATATCACAAAAATTACACTATGTGTCATTAAAATTCCAGGGTTCAAATTTAAGTTCTATGCTTGATGGCCACATTTAGTCCAGTGAATTGCTTCAGTATTTTCTAGATTCACAGCCAAGTGATGTTTCAGCTACCGTGGTCCTATTTTCTATTTGCTATACCTATAAATTTGGTAGTCTAGACATGATGTATAGTAGTCTATGTGTTCTGGACTACTGCTAAATTTGGTAGTCTAGACACAGTCTTTAGATTAGTAGTCTATGTATTCTGGACTACTGCTAAATTTGGTAGTCTAGACACAGTGTTTAGCAGTCTATGTATTCTGGACTACTGTTAAATTTGGTAGTCTAGACACAGTGTTTAGTAGTTTATGTGTTCTGCTAAATTTGGTAGTCTAGACATGATGTTTGTAGTCTATGTATTCTGGACTACTGCTAAATTTGGTAGTCTAGATTTGATGTTTAGTTGTCTATGTGCCCTGGACTACTGCTAAATTTGGTAGTCTAGACACAATGTTTAGTAGTTTATGTGTTCTGGACTACTGCTAAATTTGGTAGTCTAGACATGATGTTTAGTAGTCTATGTCATCTACATAACTAGACTACGAGTAATTATGAGCCCTGAATTGTGATTAGCAAGAGATTCACATTTTAAATCAGAATACTACACCTGAAAATGATTGCAACATTACTTCTTTTCATTTTACAACTGCAGAAAAATTCTATATTTTGTAGATTTACAGTACTGGGTATTCATTTGCAAGAAAACTTTTTCTTCTTTGGCGGCAAAATGTATAAATGTGTCATTTTTTTTCAAAAACATTTCTAGTTTCAGTACACATACACAAATACCAATCTACATTTCAATTTTTTTCCGAATATCACACACCTACAAGAACATTTTATTTGTTTTCTTGACATAAAATATTTGCAACCAAAATATACCTGAGCCATATTTTTTCATAAACACCCTTTATCATAGCATGTGCTCAGATGAATACGTACCTGAAGCAAAACTGATCCTGTGGGTAACAAGATACGAACACAGAATTTTTGTCCAGCATCCCATCTGGAGACAATATAGACATCTTCTATACTACTGTACGGAATTGGGCATTCCATAAAACCTGCTGGCTGTAAAGATTAGAAAGAAGGAAACCGGAATGAGTAATGTAAGCAAACAGAAAACATGTGACTGATAAAGCTTATAGTCCATGACATACATTAATCCATTTGTTGATAAAGAAACCCTTTTATCGAAACCTAGAAAGAATATGTAATACCTACACTGTAGCAGATAGGTGGTTCAAGAATGAATGTTCATGGCCTCTGGGTTCATAGTTATATATAAATGATTTGAATTCAGAGCCCAAAACTTTGGAAATATCTCGTCAGTATTATTAGGGGTAAAGAAATGTACTAGAATGGCCGACAGCACATTATAATACATTAATGACAATGCTGATAAGATGTCAGCAAAAATTGGGAATTCGCTCCCAAATAGTTCTTGACCCTGCGAGTAGAAATTTATATTCAGTAGGTGATTGTTTTGTGCAACCTGGGTAACAATCTCTAAAAACCAAGTAAAACTTTGCAAAATACATTGCAAGAAAAGCATGAGATCTCAACCTAGTCTTTTAAAGTGATTGAACAAGTATTGAAATAAATTCTGATTATGACATCAACAAAGAAACAATCTTGATATTAGTAGGTCAGAATCATTTACATTGGTTGAAAAATTCCCACTGCATGAGCATAATATGCACCTTAAGATGAAAGACCCAAGAAACGCTAACAAGTTACATACAGGAAAGGAAAGAACACCACATTAACATTCAGTTGGGGGGAGTAGGGATTATCAATTATCATGCAAACAATGTCAGGGGTAGGTAACAAATATTAGTTAAGAGCCTGTTCGATATAGTAACGAGTACAAAAGTACAAGTTGTGAGGAAATTCTACATAGTACCAGGTATCAGGAGGTTAGCTGTGGAAAAAATCGACACAGCGATGGACACATGTCATGATTTTCCCAGCATCCAGTGTGTATTCAACATGGCGGCAAGTTTGAGTGAGGCTCACCAAGTTAAGAATTAATCAATTTCTGCTTCCAAAACTCGAAAATACGTATTCATATAGTGTACATTTTAGGAGGAATGAGTTGATGGACCCATGTGGAAAATTTCATTGACCAATTCTACTGTTTTTGAGAGGAGTTAGCGAAAAACTTTTTCTACCATGGAGATGTCCTATAATAAACACACGAATGATCCCAATGTGAATGCCTACACATTAGCATATTCTGTACAAACTACAACATACAATATTTAAAGCAAGCCAGCTGACACTACTCATTTTTTATCTGATTCTTACATTATGATATGCTAATGGAAGGAGTTACTTCATGTACATGGGTAACATGTACATGTATGCATTCATATGGGGATTGTTCGTGTGTTTAGGACATACCCACGGTTGAAAAAGTTTTTCACTAACTCCTCTCAACAAACGGCGGAATTGATCAATGAGATTTTCAATGTTGATCTAGCAACTCATTCTTTCCAGAACGCACACTATATGAATACGTATTTTCGAGTTTTGGAAGCAAAAATTGATTAATTCTTACCTTGGCGAGCCTTACTCAAACCTTCTGCCATGTTGAATACACAATGGACGCTGGGAAAATCAGGACTTGTGTCCATAGCTATGTAGATTTTTAACATAACTAACCTCCTGACACCTGGTATTATGTAGAATATCCTTGCAACTAGTATTTTCCTACTCGTTACTATATCGATCGGGCTCTTAACTAATATTTGCTACTTACCCCTGAATGCATCTATTTCTTTACTGAGGAACATTCAAACAAAATTTAATTTTACATGTGTGCCAATAACAATTTACAAATCAAAACAAGAGACGACACAATACGTAGCTGTCAATGAAATGTTGTTTTAAAGGTGTGCTTTACATCATACTTTTTCAAGTATTTGTGTAATCAGGTGAAAATCTAATGTTAGTTTCTTTTTTTTTCTGAGTGACAGTTCATTCCTTATGAGATCCTGTTATGATAAACAAAATAAAGGTAACTTTTATACAATACTTGCTCTATTGTTCAACACTATACAAATTTAAAGATGTATTTTAAACTAAAAACTATCATATAGTAATATAATAACCCATGTCCACCTATCTACTTACTAAAACTAACTATACACTAATAACTTATGTATTCAATTCCTTCATGTTTCACAAACCATGGTTTGCAGCCTAATAATTACAATTCAATTGCCTATTCCCAAATTTTGTCTCCATTCAAAAGGAACAAACTTGTGGACATGTTGTTATTGTCTAGTTCTGAGACAAGTCATGGTTTTACTATCGCACGATATCCAAACCACATTCATGGATATTTGGATAGTTTGAGATAGTATCAAACACCAAGACAATTCTATGGGCTAGCTATTGTCATATTCAATTTTTTGTAACACCAATCCACTCATTTGTTCATCCATTCCCTCATTATTTTTTTTTATTTTCCATGCCCGAACAACAGAAAATGTAAAGAGAGACATATCCCCACTCTTTATCACTATAATCATAATAGCTCAGCAGGAGACCCAAAAACACTTAATGTATTCAATATCACTATTACATATATTGATTTACATATTTTAATTTATGTGTGTATTTCAAAATCAAACATACCATTTATGATTATACTAGACAACTAAGGTCAGAAAGGAAACTTATCAAATAATACTAAATTAGATTACCTATTCTATACTTTGTAAAAACAATTATGACCACTTTATTGAATACTGACAAATGTTATTTATAATGGCTATCAAATTAAGTCTACACTAACACTGTAATATCATTATATGAAACACAATGTATTTAGTATTACTTCACATTTTAATATTGATTCAAGAATCCAGGTTAATAACATTCATTTTATTTTCTCATCATGAAAGGTTAACATTTCTCCATTCATTTTAGTATCTCAATTAACGACTATGTAGAGTATAAATGAATTCACCAAATTGTTTACGTATGGCCTAATACTAGTAGTATCTACTTCCCCAAGCATTTTGCCATTTCTTTTCATGCCAGCTTTCATTCTCTAACTAAGCCACTTCTTGTTTTTTAAAAGTATATGGTGCATTTATTCCCAAGTGCGTTGACTTAGCAATGATCTCAAGGTTACGAGTAGCTATAAATAGAAGTGGATAATTTCTATCAGAATCTGTATCTGTCAAGGTATATTTACAACAGCTGAGGTTAAGTAGTTTTTGTAAAGTGGTATGTGCCAAGGTTTTTATTCAATTCAGTTCAACTCATAGGCCAGAGTTCATGTTGTGTTTCACACTCAGCCTGTGCATTTACGTCAGAGGCTAGTCTGCAGTGATAATAAATTATCCACAAGTACTATACACATAGCCTGCTTGTGCTGGATAAGGTTGCTGTATATAACACACCCAATCTCTCAACTGATGTGTCATGCAATGCCCATCACATCACATTACACATCACACATAAAAGCTGTTACGCCAGAATGAAGAAACTTTTATTTGACCCAAGTGAACCCATTAGTTTAATATTAATAGAGATTTTTCGACCAGTTCACATAACCATTAGTCCTCACAATTCTATCAAATCTTTTAATCAACATTTTTGGGATCTTTGATTTATTTCTAACTTTTAAATATTCAGTTTAGTCCAGACTATGGAAAAACAAATTCATCCATCCATGAAAATTGAACATTTAGGATACTTAGTATTTCAAACCCATCAAATAATATCAGGTTTTTGAAAGTTTTCTTTTTCCTTCTTTTTTTGTTATTTTTTTTTTTTTTTTTTTTTTTTTTTTTTTTTTTTTTTTGGGGGGGGGGGGGGAGTGGGGAGAAATTGTGCTAAGGGCAGTAAATAGGTAAAATCTACAACAGTTCCCCACTAAGTTAACCTGCGCTCTCCCCCCCCCCCCAAATTGTTGTCATTGTATGGGAAACTGTTAACTGATTTACCTCTTTCTGTTACCAAGGTTACCAAACCTTAGCATAAACATTGGATGGCACTGCACATATGCCTGATCCTGATTTTTACTTTTCTTTAGGACTTTTGTAAACATTTCAAATCTTTCTGTCCATGATTTTATATCTTAATTTGTTTGCAACTAGCCTTCTACCAAGTTATAATTGTGATATATGTTTCAATAAACAGAAGACATTTTGAATACAGATCAATATTTGTTGTGAACATCCATTACTGTGAAATAACACTCAGGTTCACAATGACAGTTGAATTCACAGCTGCAGATATGATTTGATACAAAGCGACATCATGCAAATTTATCTAATATTACCAGTATTAAATACAATTACATTATTCAACCGATGTTGAACCCATGCTTTATAAAATTACCGTTTTACAGATTAACCAAATTTTAAGAACCATATCATTTATACACAGTTATTACATATCTTTTGACACGTAACATAAAGTTGATATTACTCTTGATTTTAACGATCTATCATATTTTATTATCAAGCCACAGAGATACAAATTCCTCATCACGTTTTATCACAGACATCGACAAGATACTCAGTGACCCAACAGAACCAATGGGTCACACATCATTTCCTACCCCTTGCCACAAGTAAACAATTCAAACTTTATATTGCAATTGCTGACCTTTGCATTACAGGGTCTTGACATACGACCAATTTCCTGGAAAACATAACAAAGGTCCATATGTGTCAACAATAATGTACATGTGTATGCATATGTTCATCTCCTGTTAAATTTTATTACTGCTATTTAACATTATACTAGTTATGATCACCATGGCATGATTAATTGTCTAGATGAATTTTCAGCTTGTGACAATGTAAACAAATTTTAGCATTTGAAATCCTATTGAAATATGAGAATTGAAGAGTAATGTACTGGAAAATTTTTTCTTCTGGTATAATTAGCATGATGTATACATCTGCATGAGATGAAAATCAATTTACTAAGACTTAACATTAAAAATATTAAAACGACATTATCAAATTTGACTGGATATTTCACATTTTTGGACGATGAAAAGAAAGTCCTGCCATGTTTACCATATCACATTTACGACATGATGTTCCTTGAATAATTTATTTTAGATTTTGTAACAAATATATTGCACAGTGATTTCATTTTAGTTCATGGATAAAAAGAAAATTTGTAACACTGAAGAAATAAAAACAGTAAAAACAATGAATATAAATATAAACAATACAGGTACACACGATCTGATTTCTCCGGGAAAGTTGAATGCATACCGGAATAATATATCAATACACAAATACAAGAATGTGTTCTCCAAAATAATATTAATGGCCAAATGAGGGTGGGAGGGAGAAGAAGAGGGCAGGGGGCAATACATGTACATCAGAAATCAGAAGAACTATTGAGTCATGTAAGGGAGGCCTACATTGTATATCAATAGCCCACACAGGGCCATTGGGTGAAAATAATATACATGTATATTAGTTAACAGGTGGACAACATAAATACATTACAAATGTACATACAACTGAACTGACTAATACTTTGAACATCCAGCTGAGCATATCCTGGCAACCCGAAAAAAGAACATATGTCTATGTTGTAATTGTACAATTACGCGTATTACATTTCACATGATGATTTTAAAAATTCCTCATGATTACAAAAATGTTCACTACATGTAGGCACTGTGACAAACGTTCAAAAAATGTGAATTTAACTTAAATAAGACCTGACCATAGACATTGGAGTTGAACTGACCAGAAAAAACAAGTGTATTGTGTTATCAAACCATTCATTTGGTGAAGGTTCTAATGTTGCCTGAGTACACTGATCATGATTGCTTAATTATCAAATTTATAATAACCACACATTTACTACCTTATTTTCACTATTATCATTATCATCATCATCATCTTCTTCATCTTCTTAAAGATGATGATGATGATTTATTCTTCATCATCATCTTTCAAAAGAACTTTAATGTGTATTTGTCCTATGTACACAAAATACTACGATATATACAAAAATGGTAAAGATCAAGGGTCGATTCATCATCATCGTCATAATTATCATCATCGTCATTATCATCATCACCGTCAATATCATCATCAATATCATTATTGTTATCATCATCATCATCAATGTCATCGTCATCATCATCATCATTACAACAAGTATCAAACACACTTAAAAACTAGCTTAGTGAATTTTGAACAATTTCGTTCATTCATCTGTCCATCCTAATGTCCAATTAGGGTAACTTATACATCATATGCATGACAGTACATGATAGGCAATTAAAAAAATACAGCAACTCTATCCGTCTGTTCATCATAACCTATTTGTAGCACTGACAGTGAACAGTTATCAGCAATATCTAGAAAACATAGTTTTATCTTATTGTCCAGTTCTAATGGTCAATTTTCCAGTTCCAAGATGCATTGTGTGAGACAATACCACTTTAGTCTGTGGTTTAAATACTTGGTTTTTTTTTTATTACATTCCAAATAACAATTTCATTATTAAACTAAGGAAAGACATATTAATCTTGTTATGTGAATTAGTTTTTTAGAACAAACATGGGTGAATGGGCGAATCCATAGGCAAATTCAAGCTAAAAACTGTCAGTGATCGGTTAGCTAAAACCTGTCCACAACATTAGATCTGTGACTATGCGAATTCATCCTAGAAGAAAGCTAGCGCAGTCACACATCCAGTGCCATGGACAGGCTAGCTAACGGCTTGTATGCCATATGCCTTCAATGTCAAACAGTTTTACTTATGAATCCAGGGTGCGGTCAAGTGACAACTATCCTCTAAGTAGTGCACACACAACCATCTATATGTGTACAGAATACATGGCATGGCGAGGGGGAAGCTTTATGTGATGGCGACAGAAAATTTGTAAGGAAACCATGGGTGCATAGAAGGGGTTCAAACCACCAAAACCAAATGAAAAACAATCAGTTTCACAGAAGATGATTACGCTATTAAGTCTAGTAATTATTCTAACAAAGATAACTCTATATCCATAATATAATATCTCTCTTTGAAATGTACACACTTTTCTTGACTTTTCATATCCAGTGATATAAATAATTCAAAATGTCGAAATTGAGTTTAATGCATCTAGCTTCTCAGATTGAACTGTTAGTGTAATAAATATACTATATTACAAGAAATTGAGTTTTAATGAAAAAAATGTAAACCCACTCAGACTATGATGTTCATGTAACATAGTTCTCTCTTTGACCGATTACCTTTAATAAGCTGTGTACAATGTAGGCACTCCCACCAATTTTGAATTCACTGTGAACAAGCTCAAGGGTACAGAGCAGAGTTCGATCGACTGCATCCTGATGTCTGCAGATATGGTGCTAGTTCAAATGACATGGCATTGATCAAGTTCAAGGTACAAGGTACTCCTATATCATACTTAGAAGAAGATACAACTTCTCTGGGCTGTGGATTTGCAAGATAGATTGCTATAAATAAACATGGAACCCTGGTGGAGTCACTGAATGTCCACTGCACTTTAAAGTAAGCTAGATAGAAATAGAAGGATCACTAGCTGTCACCTATTTCTTGTGTTTTATGTCCCTGGTATTAAGGAATGATGCATGGAAAGGCTTTTATGGATTTATGTGACATTGCAGATATACAGGTATAGTTCTGGGGACTTTGTCCCTTAATCAAGATAAAGTACACGATGTACCAGTATACCTACAATGTATGCAGCTCTTTGGTGACTAACAAATATTGGGTATATTAATCTGCATGAAATGACATTACTAATGATTGTGTATGTATGTATGTATGTATGTATGTATGTATGTATGTATGTATGTGTGTGTATGTATGTATGTATGTGTGTGTGTGTGGGTGGGTGGGTGGGGGGTGGATGGATGGATGGATGGATGGATGGATGGATGGACGGACGGACAGACGATGGACATATGTAAAAGCAATGAGTAGAAAGATCCTGATGAACAAATTAGTTGGTCATCACCTGACTAAATTAACATATGCGTGTGTATATATGTGTATATACATATGTATGTATGTATGTATGTATGGACAGTATGGATGTATTGTAAGTACATAACTTATATACATATATGTAGTATGTATCATGTATGTACATATGTATAATGTGAGTATGTGTATTATAAGATTACTGAGTTTCTAAACCTATGTGACGGTGTATATTAAGCTTTGTCGTTAACATTGTTGAAATAATGAACCTTGGCAATTGTTAATATATAGTTACCATGCACAGAATCAACTGATGTGACTTGAAATATACATGAAAGAGTACACCCAATCTTAAGGCATTATTGGACCAATCAGAAACAAAAAGACAATCTTATGTATTAAATATACATATCATGTTACTTATTTCTCAAGTTATAATTTGTCATTTCCACCTTCTTAATCTACACTTTTTGCAAAAGAAACTTACAATGAAAAGTACAGGTACAGATCAATGGAATCAACTGATGTGGCTAGAAATACATTTTTTTTTTATATGCAAAAGGCTACACCCAATCTTCAGGCAATTACAATGCACCAATCAGAAAGAAATCGACAAGCTAAATATAGAAGATACAGTGTTCTCATTTATTGCCGTGTTCTTTCCATTATAGAGAATTTATGGTGCTAACATCATCCTTGCCACTGTGGCTGCCAGGCTTAGCAGGTTTCTGTCGTGTTTCAAAAGTGTTCTATTATCCTTGGGTTTTAATAATTTTTTAAATAACAATATTATACTTCTATAGTAATTATTTCACATGAAGAAACAGTCAATCCAAATGACGATATGTGTATGGAGTCAACTTAAAAACATGTCAAAGTAAATCTTCACTGTGAAGACATGCATATTATATCCTTATCATTATGCCAATTACCATGCCATAGGTATATAAATCATATGCAAATTACCCACCATCCTTACAATCAACCTTGGGGAGAACAATGTATAATTATTAATTGCTATGTTTTAACAAAGTGTGTAACATCTATCATCTGTAGGCTTTTTGCCAAGTTACCACCCAAGAGATGGTTAACTGTATGGGAAACTCATTCTAATTTCTTGTCTCTGTATATACCCATAGGTTCAAATAATTTTGAGCAAACAGTACATTTTATGCAGGTGGTAAGTGGGAAAAGTGTCCCCATCTTCCCTTGGAAATGGTTACCTCTCAAAATGATAGTGAAATGTGTAGGAAAAATATTCCTGAGATGAAGCAAAATTACAAAAATCCATGAAATTTACAATTATAATGTTTGATCATCATGTTATGAAATGTACAGGAAAAATTTCCACAATATCCTCTTAATATTATATGGAGTAAAATGTAAAATCCCTGAAATTAGTAGTTTCGTAACTGTGTTCTCTGTTTAATTAATTATCTTGGGTTTATGATACATTCATCAATGACTCTACCTCCCCCAAACTTCAAAGGGTATTCATCAAATTCAGAAGTCAATATAGATACATATTTTGCATCAAACATGCTACATGTATCACTTACATATGTAATTACTTATTTTATCACATACATGTAAACACTCGCAAATCTTCACCTGTGTGATGTCAAACAGGGCAGATCTAAAACCCAAATCACCCATGTTCTACCAAACTTTTTTCTCTCAACTGTTTCTAATCCTACGCTACAATCAAGTTATCGTAATAATTATGTAATTTCAAAACTGGTACATGCACACATTACTTTACATACATAGCTGGGTGGCATGAGTCTGATACGTGGAGGTACTTTTATTTTTATTAAATACAATTTTATTCGAACTAAAAATATTGTTGATTATCGATGACAATTTGTATGTAGCTGCCATTAAGCTTACTTCTGACTTTTCGTGGCTCTCAGAGCTCAGAGTTCCGAACTTACACATCCCGAACGAATATAACAAATGTAATTAAAATGACAATAAAAGTCACATTCAAACAAGGTTTACTTATGTTTTAAAACTAAATTTGATATTACATGTACATCGTAAGGTTACAACCGATAAGCGTGACCTGTAAGTAAGCTTGACCTCGCAACAGGTCACGCAATTATGTAATGTGCATAGCCATTGGACGCCATTTTTTAATACATGATGGAAAATAAAGTGCAAATAAACGATGCAGTATTCGTAAAATTTTGATTAAAAATTGTAGAAAAATATCTGGATTGTCTTAATTATGTGATAAATGTATAATCCCATGAAATCAATGTTAGTTTTACGCCATAATGCTCCTTGTATGATTTCTCAGACGACAAATTCTCACCTACCAGCTCGAATTTGTATTAGTCCGCAGAATCATACTCAAAGCATTATGACATAAATCAAACATTGATTTCATGGGATTACATATAAATATAAAGGAGAGGGGTGAGAGACAACCAACAAGTTAGTAGAAAAACTTCAATTACTGAATACTACATAATACACATTACTGATTATACAATGTACCCTGCAGTGCTGTACAAATCATGTCATTGAACAGAAAATATGGATGATCAGATATGATACCCCATCATTCTACGTCACGACAACTTAACACCATTTCTTCTGCAATGCTAGTCAAGACTTTCAAAATTGCTATTATTTTTTCCAAATTTTTCATAAATTATGTTTGAAGAGGTATATAATTGTACTATTCCCAATTATTTTTCTTCATTCAACCAGAAAATACTCATAATCTAAAGGTCTGTTACTGAAAGAAGAATAAAAGCGCCAACGGCGTTTTAGCACAACTGTTGACAGCATACTTTAATTTTCTGTAATGATCATTATGTGGTCTTGTTGTTAGACATATTTGCATACATTTTTGAAGATTTAGTCCCATGCCTAACCCATGGTGTTATATCTGCTATATACACACCATCATTTTATGTTGCTATGGGCATGGTCTTGTTGCTAGGCATATCTACATACAATTTTGCAATGTTTATTCATTTACCTTCCCATCACCGGTGATATTTTGGCATTATACATCATTGTTTACATGTTTCTATGGGTGTGGTCTTGTTGCTAAGGGCATTTACATATTTTGAAATAAAAATTGCCTACCCATCCCAGTTGTTACAATTGTCATTGATAAAAAACTTTGCCTGTTGACATTTGGCTGTTGTTAAGGGTATGGTCATGGTTGCTAGGACCAATTACGTAAGTATGACACATTTGCAATTTGTAGATTAACACTTAATCATAACCAAATTTCATTTGAGAGGTTTGAGAGGTAAAGCTCTTACCAAAATCACTTGCATAATCTACAAGACAGACGGACAGGCATTTTACCTTGAACCAACCTGTAGTTCAATGTTACAGTTAGGTAGAGAATGTTTCCAAGCAACCTCATTTAAATTTTTTTGACCAAAAATCACATTTTTTACCCAATCACACACCGGTAATAAGATCATTTAGATTTGAACAATTTCCCAACTAGACACCCAAGGTAATATACCCATAAAAATATCGTGGTAATCCATTCAGCAGTTTTTGACTAAGTTGTTTACACAGACAGACAGATAGACAGACAGACACTTTGCAATGCCTATAGCACTACTGAACCTTATCAGTTCAGTTGTGCTAAAAAACACTGGGGAATAATATCTAATTATCCCTTCCACTGCACGTACACATAGATAATAGTAATTAATACTGAAAAATTAATTATATACATTATATTATTTTTCAAATGTCATGCGCCCTTTCATTCTACCAGTACATCCTAGCAGAATAGTTTGTAACTATTCTGTTATATATTGACCAATAAAAACAAGAACTGAAATAAACAAACAGGCTTGTCAATCAGATGAAGCATATAGATACATGTAATACTAGAAGTTCATCACCTAATAATATGGCACAGAATTACAAGCTTAGCTTTGGACTAGAAGCAACGCAAGTGTCCTTGAAATGGCTGTTGCTGAAGTTCTACGCATACATGGATTAACTTAAACTAAAGGACGGAACGATAACCACACACCATTAGATTAACGTGGCATAAACACGTCATGAAACAGGATGAACCATGACTACTACTCCTTTACCTGGAATAAATATGTCTCTTTTAAAGAAGAATGCCAGCCACTCCAGGAAATAAACATATTATCATAAACTTTGAGTTCTGGAGAGTCGTACATTTGACATCATATAATTTTCACTCAGTTGCCAAGCAACACCAAATTGAAACTCTTTTTCACCTCTATTGTTCTTTCAGTGGAACACCATTGCATGATGGGTCTTAGCAGACATGATTATTAATTAGATGCACACTAAATATTCATGACCCCTAAGAGCTTGCTTCCTTCACATAACTAGTCATGAACATCACCATAGATTTTTTTGATTTTTTTGCTACCCAGTGAATTGGTGAAATGTTACCTCAAAGTTTATTTTTGTCTCTGTCCTGTAGTTTATGATAGAGCCACTATCCCGTACTAATATGCCGGGTGTAATGTTCAAATCTTCTACACATATACTTCTGTGCCACATATTCAGCGATATACTTGTATTTAGCTACTTTATGTTCATTACGCTTGTTTCATTTATTCCACTTTTTTCAGTTCTTTTCCAAACTATTTTTCTCTCTCATAATCAATGCATAGACATAAACTTCTAATAGTGTTTATCATTTACTTTTCTTTGTTGCAGAATATTTTTATCTAATGATAGGAAATCATGATCAATCAATCAGTACATTTATTGATAGATTTATACACATGCTATCAGTAACTTTTTTCTGCCTTGTGTAACCATGTTTACACTTCAAACATCCACTTCAGAAGTGCACACATTATATGACTATCCGTCAAATCTACTCATTATCAAGGGTTGGGTTCTTTAAATTAAAATGCAGATCTACATCATAGCTCTGCAGCAATGTTCCAATAAACTTCTGACACTGTAATTACATGACGTTAGGTAATGCTCCTTTTTTATGCATTCTACCTGAAAATCTAGCCTGCCATAATCTCCAGGGCATATCTGCACTATCTTGTTCTATATAATATCCTTGCTTATATTATGCTTATATTGATTACACTGGGTGGTCGTGAATATCAATACTACAACAGAATGGTGACAGGTCTAGGAACTCTTCCCATTCGATTCATTCTTCTTCTTCTTCCACTGTAACATTTCATTTATTTGACAGTGGTATTAATGTGGGAAAAATCTACCAGTTAATCAAAAAGGTTTACAAAGGTGTCCAACCAAATTTATCGTATAAGTTTTACAAGATTTCCCACCCTCTATTACCAGGGTTTATACCCAATTAACAAAAACAGTTTGGATTGTGTACATGTACATGTATGCTGTCATTGTTGGTATCATTTTGTTTTGTAGTTGATACAATAAAGTATAATATTTGCCTTTACTGTCAGTTGTAAATGCTATTGTTTTATTGTTATTTATTGTTTTTATTGCTACTGTTTTTTCACAACGTAACTATGAAGTAATGTTATTTATTTATTTACACATGTATAACGTTGTTTTCTTACCTTCAATGTTATTCAATTCTTAGTAGTCCATGTTATCATATATGTATGCATCAAATCTATCTGCATATTCATTGTACATAACATCCAGTTAGTTGTCTAAACTCTATATAGCAGATGGCTTATCAGTTCAGTTGACATTGAAAACAGCTTATGAATTTCCATTTTCATACAAAGAAAGTAGCTTATGACTGAGTACAGGAAGGCTTCTTACATGCATACATTCAACTTTCAAGGTAACATTTCTGTACAATATTTGTTTAAATTTGACTATGACTGCATGGAATAAATAATATACACGTATATACACGTATAAATGTATATAAATATGCCTTGTTCTAGCAGTTGTTTACACTTATTCATTAATAGCACAAGGTCTGTGCTATGATAATAATACACTGAAACATTGAAAAATACTGGTTCATGGCTAATACTAAATAGCAATGACTGCAGAATTAAAAATTCAATTTAAACAGCAGTGCTACATTATGGTGCATAGCTGACGTCCTTCAAATTTAATAATTTTAACCCCTAGATCTAGGTCTCCTTCAACTCAAGGTCTTTGATGGTCATAAACCACACAAAGCAATTTCATACAACATTAATGAGTCGATTTGTTACTCACTACTTGTCTCATTTGATATAAGATTGTATTTTATTGTACATAGGCCACACACTGAGTGCCACAAGACAAAGACAGCTCCCATATTAGTTTATGTCAGCAACCTTGGTCTTTTAGCACTAACTGCATGTAATATCCAGGGTTGTGGACTAAGCAGTCACGAGCTGAACTCGTGACGTGAACCTTTCAACTAGATATCTTCACTCTTACTTTCTGATGACTGTTTTTGTTTATATTTGGCTCTTTGCACTCTCCATAAACTTGTGCATCATCGCGGTACCTGCCACTTGCTGAACTGCTGATGTCAATATTTCAACAAGATATCTCTACTCTTCAATATACTTTTTGACAACTGCGGAGTTTACATTTCGGTCTTTGCACTCTTCATAAACTTTAATCATCATTGTAGCTGTTACTACTATACTAGCTGAACTACTGACGTCAACATTTCAACTGAGATAACTCTACTCTACAGTATATACTTTTTGATAACTTCAGAGTTTATATTTGGCTCTTAGCACTCTCCATAAACTTGTACATCATTGTGGTACCTGCCACTAGCTGAACTACTGACGTCAATATTTCGACGAGACATATACTTTCTGATAACTTCTGAGTTTATTTGACCCTCAGCACTCTCTATGAACTAGTACATCATTGTGGTACCTGCCACTAACTGAACTACTGACGTCAATATTTCGACTGGACATATCTACTTTCTGATAACTTCTGATGTTATATGACCCTTAGCACTCTCCATAAACTTGTACATCTTTGTGGTACCTGCCACTAACTGAACTACTGACGTCAATATTTCGACAAGATATCTCTACTTTACAATATACTTTTTGATAACTTCTGAGTTTATATGACTCTTAGCACTCTCTATAAACTTGTACATCATAATAGTACCTGTCACTAGCTGAACAATGATGTCTCCTTTTAACTAGATATCTTCAATACTCTTTGGTAAGTGTTATGGTTTATATTTGGCTCTTCACATTCTGTAACAATTTAACATTATTGTGGTAGCTGTCACTAGCACTGTATCCAAATTTTCCAGCTTCCAATCATACACACTTTACACATCAACTCTTACTGCCCATTCAGTATTTATCATCTAAAAAATATTGCAGTGCATTCTTTAATGTGTAATGTACGTATTTCCATACTTTTTTGTGATAAAAAAATAACATTATTCTTTTTAATTAAACAATACAAAATGTTATTGTTACATATCATATTTTGGTTAAATCTCTGTCATCTGTCTCTGTCTCTCTCTGTCTTGGTCTGTCTGTCTGTCATTCAAGATACATTTACAATGAAGTAAGGACCCTTATCACTACAAATCAAAGATGAGAAGAGATAACACTATTATACCTGTATACATGAAGGATCTATACTATTTTCCATCTGAAAGAAGAAAACTATTGAATGCACAAGCTTAAATAATGGTGATTCTGGACATTTTGACACATATTTCAAACACTGTAAAGCCAGATGTAGATAACACCATCACCATGTGGAACAACCTGGGTATAAAGCTCATATTCTTTGTTTGAATACATACAACCTGGCTGGCACGTGATAAAAATTGTCACATCAGATGAGATTATTAAAGTGAACATAAACATATGTGTTCTCTTGACCGAGTTTCATACATATACTATTAGGAATGAACTTTGACAAATGTTTACATGTATAAATGTGACATCCTTTCACACACAGTCTCAACTTTCAATTCAAATGTATACAAATGACATACCAACTTGTGTGCCGAATAACAGTCATGAATTCTTGTTTGCTGAAAATGGATCAGTGACTTTGAAATTTAAACCTGTCTTTTTCTGAAGGATTAAAGATCTATCTAACTCAAGTTACATATCCTTAAATCTGGCATGATTCAATGCTTAAGGGTTTCCTTTCTCAAAAAACAAGCCAAATGCGAAATGGCTTTGAGTATATTTATAAATTAATATTTATCAAGAAAAATGTATGTATTTCACATATGTGCATGATCAACAACCACATAAAACTCCAAAATTCCATACATACTTATTTCTTATTAAGCTGATAAATTAATTCTTAATCATATCATACATGCTTTCCCTATTAAGCTGAAATAGTGCTTTCTTTAAATTTTTCATAGATCATCAAATTTCATTTCCTTGAATATCAACAACTGCCATTGCTGACTAATTCCTCGTTGTTCAAAATTAATTGCATTGATCAAAACCTTTCTACACAGAAAATAAATGCGTTACTGATCTACTATCTATCTGAATTGTAAAATATCTAACAGCTTGCAAAGAACGCTATTTGGATAATATCATTACATACAGAGAATACAAACGTGCTAACATGGCATACATACATAAACGCCCACTCCCTATCCACAACCCAATCTGTTTAACATTTCAATCATACTAAGAAACATATCCCTTAATATTCCTTTAACTCCATTACAGGCCATAAAACATTTTCTGACATTAATTTTTTTTAATGTCCCATTAATCATACCATATCCAGTTGTCAGGAGTGAAATTTGAATTCAGCCATATTTTTATCTGTTAGAAAAAATTGCTATTCCTATAAACTGGTTTCGATCAGGCCTAATGAAAAATATTGTGTGGTTCCGATTACCTTCAATTTTAGAATAGGTGGGAGTAGGTAGATTTCTTTATTTTATTTTATTATACTTTTTTTTTCATGTGTGAGTGTCAAATTCAGGTACTTGTATTTTCCTTTGCTTTTCAAATGGTCTGTTTCTTCTCATCAGATGTACAGCCATTACAGATTGGAAGAACATTTTTATATTGTCTTTTTAAGTTGATGTCAGTTTCTGCATCCGCTATTTCTGGCGAGACTTCACAATGTTCGCGATTTCATTATTTTTTTCTCGAATATGTAAAACAAAGTTTAGGATCAACAGTGAAAAAACTAGGTGGGTGTGGGAAACTGGAACCAAACTTTTTTTTTGTTAGGCCTCATATAAGCCAAATTGTTGGAATGCTTTTAACTGTCAAGAGATATACATAAATGATATATATATATGACAATGGATAATGAATTGCTAGACAAAACAGACAAATTATCTTAGTACCATGACTTGGGAAAATAAAAGATAATCTTTTGTTTAGAAAGATGGACAGATGTCAGATGATATTATTGCATTAATTTTTAGAATGCCGTGTTCGCTATACAATTTGTTCAAATGAGAGCTCAGAGGACCTGTTACACCTTGTAGTTTGAGATCAGGGAGAGTCCATTTGGATCTGCTGGCAGGTTTTACTGCGTGTGTGCATGAAACATACTGGTTTTGAATATGAATTTTCATTATCTCAAGAAGCCACACTAAAAAATTAGAAGAGGGCTTGGCACCCTTGTTACGATGTACATGAAGAACACCAAGAATGATTAATTATACATTTTCATTACATAAAGTTCTAACTAATGGGATATACAGATTTATATTTCCATGTCATCTACACACGGAGAAGAAACTATCACAAAGACTCGACTACCTGACAGCAGATAAGACTAGCTGTTCTTGCAAGTGAGAGTGTCAAGCTGAATAGCCAAATTTCTGGGCTACAGAAGAAATCATATGTCATACATATATCTTCCATGGGATAGGGGTGGAGGCCGACCTGGGAGACAATTAAAGCACTGGAATTAAAAACCAACATTATTCACGCAATTACTGAATCATTCAGGTTAAAAATAAGCCTTCATGAACACATAGTTCCCCAAATGGTTTGTTATATGGCAAAGCAATAGTGCAAATTTGAATGGTATCTCTAGATACAACACTTTATATTGACCAATTTAACATTTGACCTTGCACATGGGGGTCAAAGTCAAAGGTCAAGATATAAAAAGAAGGCTTACCTTGGGGTATACACATTTAAATGGATATTTGTTTATTCAACTTGAGTTAACAGAACATTTTTGGTCATTTCACCATGAAAATGTTTGTCAAGGTCAAAAGTCAATGTCTCATTAGAAAGCTCATCATTGATAATGCAAGGGTAGATACCTGAGTGGTGTTCATACATTGTATGCATCAAACATTTGGAGATAACTGGCAAAATGCACTTTTTTATCACAAATATGGCCACCATTTTGCTATACAGGTCAAGGTCACAAAATTAAGTCAATAAATCCAAGTCATTAAACTATCATCATCACTTGAAATGTTTGAGTCAAAAAGCTATGAGGCTACCCAAAATTTGACTATTTGACCTTGAAGAAGACTTTCAAGATCAAGGGTCTTATTAGAAAGCTCATATCTTAAAATGGGTGTAGGCACTTGAATGGAGTTATTACATATTATACATGTACCTCCAAAGTTAAGATGTATATTGCGAAATTTAACAACAAACATGGCTGCCAGTAGGCCATACTTGATTCGGACATAAAACAAAGTGACATGCATATGTCTAACGTGGCATGTTAACTTTGTGCCAGGTTTGGTTGAAATCAGTTGGTGCCTGCCAGAGATACATGTATGAGGGTGAATGCATGCATGCATGCACGGACTGACACACGGATGCAACCCAATGCATAAGTCCCCTCTGGGGACTAAACAAGGTCAAATCATAGACCCTCCACCATGGGTGGAAGGTCTATGGTCAAATGTATTAAACTGAATTCATAATTTATATGCACAAAAATTGCAACAACAACAATGACCATCACTTTGTGCTAGTAGTCATAAATATAGACACTATATGTACCTTGTATCATTTCTAGTTTAATAAGTCCATTTACAATCACTCACATCTACGTGTTGACTAATGCCTTTCTATCATACATGTAACTAAAGTAACACTTTACTATTTATACTTTGGCCAAGTGAACTGTGAGGGGTTAGGGGAAAGGATAATCATCAGGATTCCAGTACACTCTCATTTTCTTGTTTTTCAACTAATTCACTTTTATTTTCATCAGTGTTTAAATCTCTAATAGGAAAACAAGTCATTGCATCAGAACTAGTCTAGATGCTACACAGGGGTATAGAATTATCTCTTCGTAAAGAAAGATCTTGAGATTTGATGCCACGGACAGCACTAGACTACATCAGAGCTTGCCATCTATAGACAAATAGAAATTACTGAATTAAGTATCAGTTATTGCTTATAGATTCCAAAGTCTTAGTCACAAGGTTCAGTATGTCACAGGTCTTGCATGGATCCCATCATTGCTGATTTCATGGGGTTTCCTGTACTCAGTGAGTCAGACATTTTGAATGAACTGGATCATCTCCACTTTCATGAGTTTCCTGAACTTACTTTACTCTGCATGCTGTTTTATAAAATATATAATTTTTAAACATTGTATGTACAATCAATGCTATTTATTATCAATGTCATTGATAATTTTTCCAGAACATTTAGGAATGCAAACAGGAAGGGGAACTGTTATTCTCGGCCTTTTTGTACTATAAGTTTGAGTATAAGTATTTCAATTGAATTTACTGTAGGTTTCTAGGAATCTGGGAAAAATCCTGAGAAACATTTAATAATAAAGTGACCTTAATTTATACTACACAATTCTTCAATTAATTCAACTAATGTGCACAGATGTACCCACTGAAAACCTGCTTCAACCTACACATACGGTCCAACTGAATAACAAACTCCATGTACCTTACAGGCATGGCAAATCAATGAGTAGGCTTCAACCCAGGTTACACAGACAGTTCTTGTAGGCAAATGAATTGGAATACAACAAATGGACCTATCGTATCTATCTTGTAAATACCACTGGGAACAAGATACTGATTGTGTTTTTTTCATGTTTTGGTCTTTCATTTGTGTTTTTCAAGTTTGTAATTTTTTAGTTCATAACAATAAAAGCCATAATGTCACCTGGCTCAACAGAAATTTAAGGAAGACTGCTACATTTCATTGTTTGCCACAACAACACTCTTAGTAACAGTAGTCATTGCTATATTTTCTTTGTATCCACTGCCCTTTAAGTGATCCCCTGCCACCCTTGGAAGGACTAAAATGCATCAATCATGCTTAAAAACCTAATTAATAGAATATCACAATCTAAGTATGATTTTTGTCAAGTCAGACAACATTGTATTTCAGATCAACTGGCTTCTATTACCACCAAAATTAACCCTAGCACTAAAATTCTAAAACAGATGAATAAATAAACTATCCCATAAAATCCCAAGCTTTAAGCTAGATATTTCACACTAGAAATGTATTGTTTTATGATTGATAATACCAGTACAACATACATTGTACATGTATATAGCAATCACCAAATGGTACCAAGATATCTACTGCACGTATTGAAAGACTCTAGCACACATGTCAGAGAGAAGGTACAGTTGTGGATCAACACTTTTATGTTGTGTTCATGTAAATGTTGTCATTGTTATCCTTATTTCAGCCACGTATATACATTTGTATACACATACAAAGCACCAAGATGAAGAGCAACGCATTTTTTAAGGTACATGGAGAAATAATTTACACTATTACTTGTTATAATTCTATGAACACAGTGCATTCTGTCACTTTACATCCAAGCACAACAATGACTACATAGAGTCCGACAAAGATTCGACGAGTTCAGGTTGACAGTAGGAAACTATTTTATCAGTAAAAGGCACATTGTCAAAATATTGAAATCCAGTATCTGATCATTTAACCTTCTGACTATCCAAATTCTTTGCTATATTTCCAATAAATAAAACATATTGTGTTTTAGTATATTGAATTAAAACATAACAACATACAAAATAGGCCCAATGCAAACACATGCCTTTTTTTTCAAAATCTTCACTTCTGTTAAAAAGCCTAGCAAGCAGATGGTAATTTCATTGTTTCTGTTTGTCAACATCACATGTAGCTATATGTCCATGTATAAATAGGTAACTACATGTATAAATATAATCGCTGCCAGGTAAACTGAAACCTACACTCTATCCATGTCAACCTACAAGCACATGATGGACATCAATGCATTGTGGGTAATAACAGCACTAAGTATGTCAATTTTCTTGCTTATTTCCGTTGGTAATACAACATCATGTCGTCTTATTGCATTTGTTCACTAAAATTACATGGTTTGCTATTTTTGTGCCCAGCATGTTTCTATTTTAAGCTTTATCATGTTTTTTATTTATAAAAAGCCTAGATTCTTGGTTTTCTGCCTTATACAGTGTTGTGGAATGTCGGCACTTGTATTGCCCTGTTACTTCTCTTGATGACCTACAAGTCTATTTAAAGCTACATTACTCACTTTCTAAATGTCAAAGTAGTCTTGGATTTAATTCTTCACAAAACCTGACTGGAATACGCTACTGCAATACAAGATTTATTACCACATATACACACTGACGGATCAAATGTAACTAATTGGCAACATGTAACTTAATTTATTTCAATTCACTTATTCAAGAAAATAACACAAAATGAACTCTAACTTCACTGAATCAGTAGGATAATACTTTTGTAATTTTAGTAGCAGTGTGTGTGTGAAATCTAACTATTTTCAGATTTTAGTACACTCAGGCTCTGTCCTCTATAAAGAATACCAAATTCTAGTATGTGAAATGCAACCATTTTCAGAGTTTACTACCCTCCATCCTTAGAACACCAAATATTAGACTAGTACAAAATGTAGTTTATAAAAATTTCACCATTTTCAAAGTTTAGTACATTTTCTCCTTAAAACACCAAATTCAAGTTCGTGAAATTTCACCAGTCTCAGATTTTAGTATCCCCTTTCCTTAGAACACCAAATTCAAATTCATGAAATCTCACGATTTTCAATTTCTAGCATGTGGTTGCCTGATTTTAGTACCCTCTTTCATTCTAGTTCAAAAGCAAAATGTTGTCTGAAATTTTCTAACTGGGTTACCCTCATTCCTTAGACCAGCAAATTCTAGACTGTGAAATCTAACCTAATCTAATCTAATCTAAACCTCCACATATATATATATATATTTATTTGTGCTGCCATTCATTCTTTCTTTCAGTCAAACAAACTTCATCGTGATTAAGACCGCACCCTACATGTGATGATAAAATGTAACAAAAAATTAGTATTACTTTATCCTGTATAAAATAACGACCAGATAAACCCATACTATAGCGTGATTGAGTAAGTAAATTTGATCAATAAACAAACACAGTCACTATATTACATTGAGAGCTTATCAATATAAGCAGTACATCTGTTCATTTGCTTCATTGCAAGTTATAGAAAATGAAGTTATATTACAAGAAAATCACATTGAGTCACACAAAAAAACGTTGACAGCCTGAATGACAGGCTTTCACAAGATCTGCATCTCAATTTGAAGTCAAGTAACGCAAGTACATGTACAGCTCAACTTTTCCTATTCACTGCACACAGAATGACCCAATCTGACCTTATAAATCAACAAATCAACACTGTAAGCTGCCAGAGCATTTGGTGCAAATGTGACATGGGGGTAGCATAATACTTTAATTACATCCCTTCACCACTTTGCATTCAATGAATTACAAAGACATGATTTAAACAGTGAGGGAAAGGGTGGCAATATAGATGTATATCTTCATGTTTTATTGCAGCTGTAAAAAAAACTAGAAAGATTTGCACTACTACACAGCACCACCTTATGAGTATACATTCTTGAGATCCATGTGTATCAGTCATTGTTTCCAGACTTGCATATTTTCCTGCGTCACTTTTATTTTTTCATTGCATATTTTTAGTCGGTTACTTAGTTTTTCTCCATTATTTGGAGGTGAATCTATCGTCATCAAATGTGTGAAGCTAGAGTACACATCTCTCAAAAGCCTGGAATCCATGCAAATGGGGTTTTGAAGTCGATATTTCCCTAGTAATACAGTAATATAGTAGGGAAATCAAAATTCAAAATCCCCCTTCACCTGGATTCTAGCCTAGTCTCTCCACGAATATCTCATAAAAACCTAGTCAAATTCAACTACATTCATACTAATGTTTTACATTTTTTGCCTTGAAAACTGAATTCATAAAGTCTTTTCAATGAGCGAATACTACTAATAATTTCAACAATTCACTCACTGCATACATGTATATTATTCACAGCCAGTTGCAGACATGTTTAAACAAATACTAGTAACTATAACACTGTTGTTATGATTGACTGGGAGTGGTCACTAACAAGAATATTCACTAGATTCTAACAATACAAATTAAAAGAGGAAGTGATTCTAGGAATACTATACATTTGCATTAAACCAGATACATATGGTTTCGTGTTTGGAAATGAAACTCATATCATCAAAAGCTTCCCCTTTGCATAATCTCCACAGATATGACAGTTTGTGATGGCAACAGAGGCCATGACCTAAAAGATGGACGCCAATCGTTTACAGTATTCATACATAATAGTAATACAGTCACAGTTCACCATGTCCAAGACTTTGAAAGCACCATGATTTTGGAACTCTCTCACAAATGTTTTTGAATGCAACCAATGGTTTACTGCAAATAATCCTACAACGTACGAACAGAAACTTTTCCAATATTGCATTCCACAAACCCCACTGAAAGAGATGGGGGTCAATAGTCTTGCTTACATTTTGAAGTATAATTACAGATTTGATTGTGGAGTCAAGTATTGGGGTTGAAAGAAACTAGGATATTTACATGTAAGTAGGTGTAACTCACAGTAAGCAGACTATAACGGTGTTAGTACGGTACTGTACATGTATTTATACAGGGCTTTCCCACAGACCTATACCAGCATAACGGCCCTTTTACTTCCTCAACTACATGTACCTGAGGAGTATACCATACACAATTCTCTCTGATTTCTAATCTCAGACTCTGATATAAGCTCTTCAAATTCATGCAAATTTTACCAGTGTGCAGAGTTTTGAGAAAACATATCGACGTTTTAAAAAAAGGAAAATTGACACCGATAAGTTTCTGAATACCCCATTTTCAACAGTTCCATCAGTGATTTTTGGTGGCAGGCAATAGCAATTTGTATGAAATTTTGAATTGGCTTTCTTGAGAGTCAAACAGACTATTTGAAAAGGAAAATGCTTGAACCTGTAAGCACACCACAAAGGATATTCCAAAGCATGTGTAATATTTAGTTGGTACATATATTAAATTTGTAATTTTCTTTGAAATTCTCAAGTGTACTTTTGTTCTATAATATTCAAATGTGATGTTAAAATGTTTAAAAATAGTCCAACACTACTAACAGAAGAAATTACACACACACAAAAAAAAAAAAATCCAGGAATTAAAAAAAGAGAGCTGTGGATAAAATATTATACTGTGTATCATATTTACCGTACTCTAGTAAGCTTATTTAATGTATTTAATATAAATATCTGTTACATTCATTCTAATGTTGCATAATACAATGATTCCACGTCATGAGTTTCTAGCTGATGAATTTAATATGACTATGCAACTAGCCAAACCTTAATTTGAGGCTTGGATTGTCACATTCTTAAGTTGGTATGATTGAATAAAACCTTCCTATTGCTACTCATAAATACCATATTTTCATGATGGAAAATGTGTGGTTCAATGATTTTTAAATTATCTAACACGAAATTGGACCATATGTTATTTGAATCAGATAAGTCTCTTTTGTAATCAACATCCTTTGAGAAACAGGAACACGAAACTTCCCTGTCATGTTTTCCTTCTAATGATAAATGAAAACAAAGGATGGAAGGATATACCACATGTATCTAAAAGTAATCGTCACTCATATTTTCTATCACAGCTGTTAGTTTTGAATGGATATATATTTTGTACATTATCTTTTGATTTATTACCTCTGTCATGCAAACAACCATTTTCTTGCCAGAATTCTTTCTACGAGACTTCTTTTGGTACTCAAGTTAAACTCAACAATTCTCGCAATCCTATAATCCTAGATCTATTACAGCTAGTACAAATGAACCATTGTATAATGCTAGGGATAAAAGCTGTACATGTATATTTTGACGCATCAACCCCTATACTGCATATTTAAAACTTCCAATATTTATCAGATACATTTTGTATATACATAAAACTATACAGAGCTATAATTACTGAAAAAAAGAATGCATTTCTTAGACTCTATTGTTGATGAATAAAAGAGGAAGGGCCCAGGACAGAGATATATATTTTTGAAATGTTAAATAGTATTGATTGCTTCACTTAGAAATTCTTGAAAGTACACTATTATAATAAAGTGGAAATTATTAGACTTATGCATTTGTACTACATACATGTCTTTGGAAATCTGTTTTTTGTGGCATCACATTTATTTTGTGTAATACAAGCTCTGTGCATTGATAATTAACAATCTGTACAACCCTATGAAATTGAGGATGTGCACACATTTTGGAATTTTACTCCACGTCAAAAACAACTTCTGCAATTCAAACAATTTCTTGATACAATTACACTTCCAAAACTTTGAACGTTTTTGTTTTGTTTATTACAAAACTTTGAACGTTTTTGTTTTGTTTATTATACAGTAGACAATTCCTCTTTTTAAATGAGAAAGAGCCTGGAAAAAGACAGACAGACAGACAGACAGACAGACAGGCAGGCAGACAGACAGACATGACAGCAGAATTGAAATAAGTGACTGAAATCACTATAGGAATCTACGACAATGGTTTGTGTTATTTCCCACAAATGAAATGCAGTCCGTATTCTAAGACACAAAAATTAATCTTAAAAAATTGTAAGGCCAATATTTAATTTACACAATAATTAGCACAAAAATATTTTTTTCATTCCTTCAATCAACTTACAGCAGGAGAACTAAGGGGATACTGAAATAATACAGTACCTATCCAGCACAAGTCCAGATGCAAACAAAAGCATAATATAAGTAACTCAGTTCAACACATTACAAATACTGATTCAATACATATGCAATGATTCAAACTTTTTGAAATATTACTTGAATACCATATTAAGAATTTCTAATACAAAACCGCCAGTTATGTAATTTGTTGTTCTCTATAAAGTACAGGTTAGAACATACAAAGTTGAATTATAGCATACAGACAAATGATTGCAAAGCCTGACATAATAGTGACGCTGTGTAATGAATCTTGTCACAGCAGATATCGGTATGTATACATGTACTATCATCTAATTATAAATGAGAAATTTTTTACATTTGTTTCCCATTTTTCAAATTTACATGGATAAAACATCCACATGTTTATGTAAATACTTTGAGACATTTGTTACATGTAAGAGACACAAGTCATGATATGTTTTCTAACTATTGGTGACGTATAATTCAAAAGCTGACAAAAATACACATACATGTAGTAAAGCCTGCTTGAAAATTTAATATGCTACCAGCCAAACATAAATACATGTACTGTGGTACCTGAGTTAATTAATAATGCCAACAGACACATCTGGTCCCTTGTTAATTTCGTAGAAAATTTTCCAACCCTGGTTCAAACAGGAAAAGAAACCCGGCACAATTCTCATTACCGAAAATAGAATTTTATCAAATTGGCACATAATAAAAATAAAAATAAAAATAGTTCAATTTCTCTGTCAACGCCCTCTCTTCCTATATCATATCATATGTATGCTATATACATGCAAAAGCGAATAAGACATATCTCCTTGTTCTACTTTAACACCCTAGCTTGAGGTAAAGCACTAATACTGCGGATACTGATATATTTTCCGAATTTTGGTGGGGCCCTGCTAAATTGTGTGACATTATTCAGTAGACTTTACCTTCTTTCCTTCCACTAAAAAAAAAACAATGATTAAATTGGTGTAAAAAAAATAAGGTTATGGTATTGACTTCCATCGACATGTTTAGAGTGCTTTTAGCCTAATCATCCAATGAAATTAGAACCTTCACCGGGAGATGTTATCAAGTATATATGAATCCAGAACAAGTAAACAGATTCTAGCCTATTCGTGTGGGTGTTCATCTGACAAATGTCAGGCAACAATAACTTCCTTTGGAGATAATATTTTTCAAATTGTAGCTGCTTCTTAGAAAATAATGAAAAAAAATATGAGGCGACAACATTTTTGTACATGTACTTCCACATAATTAAACCAGTACACATTATCACATGCAGATCTACATATGATACACACACACACACACATTCTCTCTATCTTTTCATTTAAATTATATCAAAATCATGATTAACTTTTAGTATACTGTCCTACAGAGGTTTACCAAAAGATCCACACCTATGGTTACATGTATGTATAAAAAAGAACATCTTTGATATCATGCAACAGCACCACCCTGAAACGTTCCTTAGAATCTCCCCAGTTATCAACTATATGTACATACAAGACATATCATTTGACAGGTCTTTCAAAAATCTGACTTCATTTTCCAATACTACACCCCAAATATCAAACAGGAAACCATATACAGACTGAAAATTGGGAAGTACTGTATTACTGAATTGACTAACAGAAACTTGATAGGCACATTATTGTACATTTTAAAATGTAAAGCAATAAATTCGGTTACATACTGAGACATACTCAAATATGAACTAATGCAAAAAAAACAGCAAATATTCAATGTTCATTTGAGAAAGTGTAGGCTTTAATTACCTATTGCCACATAATAACTTGTGATTATTTTCATGAAAAAAAGCGAAATTTTAGTTTCAAAATTGTTTAATCGTGATGAATAAAACAAATAAAAATCTACGCAAATTGCCAATACTCTACACATAGCACCCCCTTCCCCCATCAAAAAAAAGGGGAAATGAAGATGCAGTTGAATATTTTCATCTGTCTTCCTCCTCAAGATTTCCAAAAGCTTTGGAAAACCACTGAAAATGATGATAAATATTACTGCTATTATTACCCTTTAAAAAATGTTAGTTCTGAAACCAATATTGTTCAAGTGTTATACATATACATGTACCTAGTCAATAATATGTGTAACACCAAACATAATTCATGGACAATTACAGAACATATTACTTCAGGCACTTCACTGAATGTAACTCTAGAAGTTATAAATGTTACTTTTTCACAGTATGGTTGATTGTCACGGTATTTTCTAAAAGAATATTTTTTTTTCTCTTTTATCAAAAAATAACTATGTCAGCCTTTGCTTTAGTGTTTTATGTAGTTTAAGCTAATAGCTGATTGTCAAAACTGGTCATTTGTGTGCCTTGTGGTCCATTTGTACCTACCAGATCACTATTTTGGAATCAATGCAAATACCAGGTAGGGGAGGAAAATACTGAAAGTGACACATAAGTAACATTGAGTCATAAACAATATTTATGATGATCACTTTTATTGAAAGAAATACTTAAATATATCCAAAGTGTGACAACCCCCAAAAAATTATTTATAGTCTATTGTATATTTTATAAATTGTGTCTACACTTTTGCCCCATACCATATGACAATCCAAGCAAATAATAAATCTAGTTTTTATTATCAGATTGAAAGCTCACAAATCCTCTTTTAACAAAGATATCAACTAACAGAAAAAGGAGGTTACTGGATGTATGATTTGATACACAGCAGTGGCCTATACTTGCAAATGTTTGTATAGCTAGACTACAAAATCAATGGATTAATTACATAACTAGCATACAGACGAGCAGACAATGAAGTTTCATAATAATTTCCCTTATATTATTCTGTTGTGCTGCACTGGTCTCTGGCAACACTTGTTGCCATTGGAAAACATAGCTACTATTTCATCATATACATGTACATTGTACAATGTATGTTACACTTTACTTTACTCAAAATGGAAAACTTCATATCGCGAAAATGAAAAAAAAAAAAGCAAAAAAATAAAAAATAAAACGTGATGTAATTGTCAGACACCTTTCAGTGTAATCTCAACATTTTTGTTTCTACAAATTATAAAGAAGAAAAATATTTTTCCTTGACATAAGTTATTCAAAAGTCTAACAAAAAAATCCTTAAAATGTCTACAAAATATAGGGTCAATAAAATTAGAATAATTTCAAAATTTAAACTTGAGGACCACAATTGAAATAATTTTATGAACAAAAAATGAAAATATAATGTAGTGATACTGATTGTGCATAGTTAATTTCCAACACAAGGCCCATGCAATTGGGTCGTGCATCGCTATGACGATACAAACTCGAGACATTATTATCTATAATATTTGATAATTCCAGCCGAGTCTAGACTCCATTCAAAAGGTTTACAAAAAAAGGTCGTCCTCGATAAAATTTCAGGACATGCAAAACACTCCCCACGCTTACATACACAACATTCATAAACCCAAAAAAAAAAACTTATTAAAAATTCACGATGAGCAATTAATTGTCATGTCACAGAAATCCTGTAATACGAACGTGCTGTGATGTTCAGTCACGACGAAATCCCGGTTCATTCGCCGCCATCATTCACATATAAGAAATATTGCCTTAGAAAAGTCACTTTTCTCCATTTTCACCCATTATCGTTTACGCGGAAATAAAATCAATTAACTTATTTTAACAATTTCGCAAATGACCATTGTATACAAACAAGAGTCACCATAAACAATTCACCTTAAATCACAGACCACGATTTGAAATCATCATCTTCAAACACATACTTTTGACAGACGGTAACACAGACGTAACACAAGACGTGGGAAAATTAATCCAAAATCAAATGGATTTTAAATGTCCACAAAAGAAAAAAGTCGATTAGTTTCAAAAACAAAGTTGTTCAAATAATTTCATTATGTTTGAACCCGCAGGAACCAGTATTATGTATAAAAGTAAAGAGAAATTTCCGAGGAAAAAATGGCGAAAAATTCGAGAAAAATACACAAAATGTCGGCATTGCAGCATTTCATTATGACAGCTCTTCTGTACCCCACTCCCATACGTTATCACACGCGAAGTACGAGATCGATTCACACGCATGTAGTAGCTATGTCGCGTAAATCGAGTAAAAGTAAAAAAAAATCTTATGCCGACGACTTTATTTTGTTTAAATTTTGAGTATTATATCTTTCTTTCTAATTTTATTCATTAGATTGTTCTTAGATATGCATTATTTCAACTTATGTGTGAAAATTTATCGGCATCTGACATGCACTACTGTTAACAGAGACAGACACATAGTACACTACCAGCACAACAATATATGATGACAGGTACGTGAACGCACATCTACTCTACACGTATGGCTACAAGTGTTCATTTTCACCTCTCTGTAAAATAATTCATTACTTGACGACTCCGAAATTTCTCTAATAAAGAAACTGGACTTGACAAAGAAACAACAATACAGCCATTTCTTTGCGATGCCTTACCGTTGTGGAGTATATCAAACTATCCGCCAAGACTAAATGGTGCGGCTCCCAACGTCGCAAAAATTTAGAGCTCAGAATTTTGCTAATGACAGTCCTAGCATGGTTCAAATGGCACACTTGAATATCTCCCTCGTGAATCAGTTTGTATTTTAAAGTACCGCCAGAGTATGGTCTCGAAGGAGGAGTCGTTGTTGTGGGAGAGGGAGAAGCACTGGCGTTTTCATGCTCGTGTTCGCCTCCCGTTTCGCCACTATCCGCCATTGCTCTCGCAACACTGTATACAGCTCAGCAATGCATTCAGCAATTTACCAGAACAGTCGCCACACAGTTCATCCAATTTCTTCCACGAAAGAATTGTAACCTCACCCGGCACAGTTAAAATTTCCTCGAGTTCTCCTTGTTTGCCTATCTTTTTTTCTGTCGCCTTTCTCCAATAATTTAACCAAGTATTTTCGCCTTAATAATGCCAATCGTGACCTGCAAATAATGTTGCTGTGTACGCTCGTCGCACTTAAGTCACGTGATTATATATGACGTCAAGCGGCCGGCGAAGGCTGCAAGATTCTTCCTACAGGGGTGGGTGGATGTGAGTCCTTCTCAGTTACAATCTTGGGGAATTGAAATGTTACCATTTAAAAGTCGAATATTAAATATGTCGACCTTTAGAAAAATACCTTTCCACAGTAGCCAAATAGAACACATGTACCAAGACGTGGATGAATTCTAACCCGCCCCAAACAAATAACACACAACACATCAACCTCCTGAACACTGTGTCCTTGGTCAACTTTTCCTTCTTTTGTTTTTCTTTGTATCACAACAAAACAATAGTCAATTACACACTTTGTCGACCCTTTTATCTTGACCCATCCCTATTTATATACTGGTCTATTCCTGCACTGCGCTTTATATACTATAGTGACGTACAATCCAAAGTTGAAATCCACTTACTCAAATGCGTATATACACTATTGTATTTCTTTCGCCTTGGGCGTTTCAAAGTTTGGGCGTTACTAAATACTCATGGTTACTTCCGGGGTTACGCCGAGACGAATTCTTTTATGTTTAACAGAACTGTGGTGTAATAAGATAAAATGATAGGATAAGCCATTTTTTACCAGAATACCAGCTCTCTTCTGGCAGCAGCACTTGTATTTTTTCACAAAGGGAACATACAGTGCTCGCTCCTGGTACGACAAGGAAGAACTAAGAGTAAAGTAGATATCCAAAGAAAATGTTCCGTATGAAAATACAGAAAATGCAGGACAGATAACGTTTACAATCATTAGTTGGTGACTAGATACGAAACCACTTTTGAGTGCCATGCACATGGAAATGTTCTCTCGAAGTCTGAACCGGGAAATAAAAAGTTGAAAAAGACGGAGAAATATGATAGTATTCAGAAATTGTCAACGGTGATCTCAAAAACCTGAGTACACAACGAAAAAAAATCAAGAGCAAAAATTTGTCCAGTTGACAGTGACATCACAATAGATGCCAATGACAGCAAATATTTATTTAAAAGTAGTACGTGAAGGCCTAAGATAGTCCTAAAGTGGGACATCATTTTTAAGCTTATTTGTTCGTGCTCGTTACATGTTTGTTTATTAAATTTATGACGATTTCTTTGTTTTTTCTACTACTTTGCAATGGATACTAAAATATCTATATGAAGAATTTTAGCGAAGTACAAATTCAGCACAAAGTCGTACAAAATCACAAATATACACGTCCAGTATGAAAGGGAAAACAACTTTGGGTTGAACGAGTGGAGTACAGATTTATTACTTACAGTTTATAGCTTATGAACGCTGAGTTTCGAGTGTTAAAATACGCTATACTGACAAGCACATTGATTCACATTTACAAACCTTTGATGATGTGGTATACAAAGAGTTAGGTAGCATAAAGCTGATATCGTTTCCCTAGAATTCGCCTTTTATGTTGAGATGTTATTTGCTGTAGTACATAGGAAAGTTCACGTGAAGTGTGCAAGAAGCATGTGACAAGGGACATACGGTGAGGTGAGGCTTTACCAACAATGGAATACTGTTTGTCGATTGCAGCGGTATTGTGGAGGACGGATTACAGAACGTGAACATTGAATCTACAAATCTGATATGTCTACAATTGTATCAAACATTACATTTATAAAGAACTTGACAATGTAAACAATGATGTGTGTGCACATATACGTGACTGGGCAGGGACATTGTCAAACTTAGATTTGTGGTTGTCTTTTATGCCTAGTTTTGTTTTATTTTGTTTTGTTTTGTTTTGCTTTGTTTTGTTCTGTTTTGTTTTTGTTTATTTTTATTCATTGTTATTTATTTGAAAAAAATGGGCTACAATTTTGCAAAATGAACAGCGTAAATGGAGGAAAGTATGTAAATGACACCCCATGGTATTCAATATCAAAATTACAAGTCTAATTTAATAGGTTTTGGACAGAGAAAATTATTTAACTCCTTAACAGATAGAAGATAAATGTTAAATGTTACAAGAAACTCACAGTACAAAAGAAACATCGAAATACTGAATGGTTTGAAAGAATGTTTTGTGTGGAATGGTCCAGCCCAGACAAAATAGTAAGCCAAACAATGATATGAAACACTGATAAAGATGGAATGTGAATGCCTGATATAAAAAGCAATATATATTAGGTTCAACGTATTGATGCATATTCTCGTAAACCAGAGCTGTTATTTCTTCCGCTTCACTTCGAAATAAAGACCAGTACGTTTCGACGGTGCCGTAAAAGGGGCGGTGGTTTGCGACGATGATTGACGAAACAATGATTGCGGATTTTAAAATACCTGAATCATAGATTTTATAATATCAATTGATAATTGAGAGCTAACAAAAATTGTAAAATTTCCACATTTTCGCAAGCCCCTACCCACCCTCTCCCCCACCCCCACCCCACCCCTCGGTAATCTTGTCGAAACCTATAAAGTGCACAGATATGTTGACACATAAACCGTAACATACCAGTCTGTGTTTGAGGTGATCTACTTGACATCAACCTGCGATATACCCATCGGCAAGTACACGTGTACTTGCCTTACATCATGAAATGTTCACTCTACCAATGTTATTACCAGTAAGGCACAACAATATACTTGAAAAAACAAACAAACACTTGTACTCTTTTCGATCAAATTTTTATCATGATATTTTAGTCTAAATTTAAAAAATTACAAAAATGTGTCCAAAATACTTGGTTCTAACTGTACTGTACACCAGGTATATGTGTAATCTGTTTGGTGGTCTGAGGTGTATACGTCATAAGTTACAAAAGACAATCATTGGCCCAATGCTCCGGTACCAAGTTGTCATGTTTTTAACACACACGTGTGTTTTGTCACGAATTCGTTACAGAGATGTTTGCTCATTGCCGACGTCACTGATAAAAATGAGGGAACCGGACGGAATGTTAACCAAGTCTAAAAGCTGAATGAAGTGTGCTGATACCAAAAGCTAACAAAGTTTGCTGATACTGAAGACAAATTTTCCCACGACCCCTCGGTTTATCTATTGCCCTATATACGTGTCGGTAGAATCATTTTTGCATCAACTGTCTCCTATTAATGCAGTAGAATTCTTTTTTGTAAGTAGATTTTGTTCTTTTATATCGTGATCACTGGTGAGTAGAGTGACCATGAGGTCACAGAGATCACCAGTAAGCCTCTGACAGAGTGTGATAGCTAGCTGGGTGATATTTTGGGTATGTTTAATTTAATAAACTACGCTATACTTCACGGATGTTCCAGACCTGGGATTTCCATGGTTAGATAAATCCCAATACACCACACTACACATAGGCAAACATACCAAACATCACCTCCTAAGATTATAAACTTTTATAGAAAAGAGTACACGGGTGAACAGTTTTCCCCTTAGGATCAACAAACACAGCCGCGTCATTATAAGCATTGTAACTTATTGTAGCCACGAGTAGTATTATAAATCTAGCCATTAGACCATAACACATGTCCGCAACTTATCCCGACAGTGTAGTATTTTACCCATAACTCCCTCTGATTTGTTCTCTCACACATAGCTTCTTCAAATCCAACAAATCTCACCAGTGTACAACATACCTAGGTTTCCTGAAAAAAAAATGTTGTCACTTTCGAATCGTACCGTTGTCACTGATAAGTTTCTGAATACCCATTTTCATGGGTTCAAATATAAATTATTTCTTGTAGAAACAGATATGAATTACCTATCTGTCTGTTTGTCTGCCCCCCCCCCCCCGCCTGTCTATCTGTATGATGACATACTTGATGAGGGGGGGGGCACTAGATTGTACCACAGAGATAATACCTTACCACTCGTGACATAGAACTATAGTTCTGAGTATATGCATATAATGATTTCATGACACCACTATTGTGCATCGCTCTTTTTCATAGAACACAATTGTTAGAAACGCTTTACGATTGTATTCATTCTATGGCTCGTAAGATTTGATCTCATTCAATGGAATCATGATCCACAAAGACGTGAAATACAATACCATGCAATAGATGGAAAAGTCAGCCTGGCATTAATTCATGATTAGCTTTAAGTCATGGAGTTGTAAAAAAAGTACACAAAGTACATTTAGTTTGTCAAAAAAAAAGAGCCTTTAGTCACAGTTTCAATATACACTCACTTGTTTGCGAGGTATGGATGATATGTATAGATTTGTACCATGGTGGCCTAGATAAGGGAGAGTCCAGTTTTTATGGCCGGGGTGGCAGCAATATTATTTATTCAATAATCACAAAACTATCTGAACTCCACCAGTCAGCTCCTTCTCTTTCAAAATCGCACAAAACTTTAATAATTTATAGTCTGAGTACGTATTTTACAGCACACAAGCCATACGTTCGAACACATAATATGAGTTTTACACCCAGGCCCCTACGCCACTATTATTTTTCTGAGGCGGAGCCGAGCGGGTCTATGGTTTTATTTGAACTACAAAGCTAAGGTCAACCCAATGTAGACCTTTTGAATTCCTGTTCGCCTTACCCTATCCGTTATTGATACACTATTACTTCAGCAACATAAAATGTGATACTTCAGTCGCAAGGAGTTGGTTATCACCCAATGTGCAGCGCAAACTTTAAAACATTGTCAAGATCAGCTCCGGTAGAGGGTTACTAATCCTGTACATGTCAAACACTGTACTAACATTTTGACAGCTAATGGTTATAAATATTTATTGATGTTGATTGAATTTTGTCAACGAATGGGTACCTTACTTTGTAAAGTTGGTAAAGTTGAAGGAAAGAATTGGTCAAGGTAAAGATCTGTTATTGGCGCATGAAAGAAGTAGCTTATCCCACATCAGCAATGAAAATAACTGGTCACTCTACTCCTTTTGGGCTTGAAAGCCATCTCTTTCCTCGTCTATACTTTTTGAAACAGATCAAATGGGATCTCCCCCTTAGACACTTTGAAGTAACTGTTACTGTTGTTTCGGCCACCATTACTCTAGTCTAGTCTAATTTAGGCCCCCTCTTACATGAACCGATATCAGTTGATGACGTCGACAGTGGCTAACTACCAAAGTACGTGTTCACTTTACCGATCATACACAATTTTTACAATCAATAATGTCAGTACAGCCTATAATTGTGTATGCATACCTGGTACCATAGACCCAACACACGTGTAGGGTATATGCCGGTGCATGTATCGCTCTGTAAAGTAAGGCTACTCGTGTGATAGTAACGCCAGAACTTGACTTGACACATCAAACAGTACATAACAAAATTCCCATCATCCTGTCTAATCTCGGGGAAGTTTTGGGGGTAATATATTCCCTTTGGTGAAAATTTCTTGACATTCACCAAGGACACATTTCGGATAGTCTAGTTCCTGACGGACCGTATTCCGCACTACGTTATCTTCATACTATAATGTCTAGTCAATCCCATTACTCTTGCACAGAATCCTGTGCTCCCCCCCCCCTCGAGCGTTCATATAAACACGATGACGTCGTCGTGTATAGTATGAAAATAATGTAGTAGGGAATATGTCCTTCAGGAACTAGTAAGACTACATTTCAGATTACATGTACATTTCGGCCAACTACCCACGTCTCTATATATGTGAATGTTGGCCACCCAGAGCTTCCTTCAATTGACGTACATCGTAATAGAGAGTCACTACAAGGATACCACATAAAGTGGAGAGAAGCACCCCTTCTTTGTTTAAAAATACTCACTCCAAACACTAAATACTTGCTAATGATGTAAATGACGTCTGTCTTCCCCAAGTGTGTATCATTGCCAACACATTCGCGTCAACATCCTGAGGCATATTTGTTCTTTTCACGCTACGAGCAAAACATGTTGACAAGTTCAAAAACATGGGAGGCAATATGCTTATATCAATGACGTTATTTTGTCAAAGTCAATAATATACATTTATAAATATGACAATGTTTCCTTCCTCCCTTCTCTCCCTCCTCCTCCTCCTACCTATTATCAATTTCGTATGTCTCACCCTGCTCCGTGACATGATGCGAATGTTGAAACCTCCTAGAGGGCCCCAGAGATCGTCGTTCAGACGATAACAAAGTCGACAATTGGAAATAAATTAATTTTAATAGCCGTTTATTAAAGATCTTCAATATCACTATTGTCGAATATAATGAATACATAAACAAGTCTAATCGGCTTTCTTTCTTAGAATTATCTCTCACTTTCTATACTGCACACTGTCGGGAAACAAAGTGACCGGGCATGATGGTTAGTGCTCGTAGCTGCAATAAGTTACAATATATACATAATAGTGATGCGGTTGTGTTTTGTCGATCCTAATAAGGGGAAAACCGTTCACACCCGGACCGTCTTCCGAGAAAACACCTTTGATGTTTTGCCGATTCAGGTTTTTAAACACTTCACAAATCACCGTCCACACGAGAAAGTAATTTCAACGAGTCACGATCGGACCAGCTACTCTCTATATATTACCAATCACCTTGCGAGTTTGTCGTTTGAGTTTGTCGTAAAAGTTGGGAACATGCATATGCAGATTGAGACAGACGTCACCCAGTCCGTTTTCTTCTCAACCAAGGACTTCAAAGAATTCCCATCGGATACAAAGAAATAAACTCACGACTTCTTATTACTATGACAACAAGTGTGTTATGGCTTTTCCATCACCTGAATTCACCCACGGAGGACCCAGGCTTAGTTAGTTATATTTACAATCTAAGCATGTTTGTTCTCTAGCAAAGATGGGTTTTTACTGATCAAAGTCAAATTGGCTATTTTTTTTTATTATTTCGTAAATAGGATATTCGCATTTGGTAGAGATAAATCACATCTCTTATAGGGATTTGACAGTAGTGACTATTTCAAGTACAGGAAAACATATTATAATTCTTGTTGTATAGAAACATTGTTGATATTTATTTGTATTTACCATGTTGTTCATGTTTGTCAGTGTTTATATGTTGGTATTGTTTGTTTGTTTGTGTGTTTGTTTGTTAATTTTGTTTTTCGTAAACATAACTAACTAAATCTGCATGAGACGCCTAGTCCAAGGCCACAGGGGCACGCACTATTACTTAGATTAGGAAACTATCATACGATTCCTGCAGTTACGAATGTATCATAAATATCATAAATAAATGTATCTCTATACCTATAGACACATATTTATCACTATTTTATTATCGTTATTTCCTCACAGGTAGGAAATTATAGTAAAAACCTTGTTATATTTAGCCTGTAGACAAGGAGACCAACAATCTAAGAAATACTACACGCCCCTGTGTACAAGGCCATACTATGGTGTTCCTCGACAGAGGCTGTCACATGTTCAATAGATAAAGTAGATATCGAAAGTGTGACGACCTTTTAAATGTTATAGCTTTAAGCTGTACACGGTGTTACTACCAGGGAAAATCATATTGTTATTGTTCCTACAGCATCCAAGTGTCTAACATTTCGGTCTGTCGTAAAAGAGACTAATTTATGGCGATGTCTATGACATACAGATACAACATCGTCGTAAAGTACTATCCCACTAAATGACACTATAGCTATAGCAACGGCAATTCTGGTTCCACTATTTTGTATATTACATTGACGGAAAAGATATGCCTGCCAAAACTCGTATTAGTAGCACTGTTCAATTGGCTATATCGTATACAGCAGATTTCTATTCAAAACTTTCATTATCATAACATTCTAGTTGTGTATGTGTCAACTAGCTAGGTATTATCAAAGATGGAGAGTTAGAGACGAAGATAGAAAATAGTCGTATACATGTATACCCCGAAAGAGCACAAAGTTTGCGAAAACTGTTATGCTATTAAGCCAACCCCCAGCTGAACCCCTCCCCGATAAAATTTCCTCAATCCCAAAAAAAATGTAGAAAATAGCCGACGCTTCGTTATTAACCCTTCACTTCACAGAGGCGAAATTCCAACTGGTACTAACTGTGTGGGGTAGATAATATTGCAAAGTTTCAGATGATGAATGATGGACTTTGACAATTTAAAAAAAAAAGATACCATACACATAATTAAAGTGTTCGCGAAGATCGTGAAGGTAACTGGAAAATAAATTAAAATATATCTTATTGTCATCTCCGGAAATCATCGGTTCCGTTCCGCTTCACTTTGACGTGTCATAATATTAGTAGACTTATAAGTACACGACTTTTATCATACACCACACCCATGTACCCACCACTCTTGATGATATACGCACACAGTTGTTAATATGACGTCAATCATCACAAAACATGACTGTGACCACCCGTTTCATTAAACGTTTTTCCTTTTCCTGCAAATATTTTCCATCGAGTAATACGAACAATATACAAGTTACGTAATGTGGTTGTCTTTTATCGAAAGGAAATCACGAATGCAATTTAAAAATGATGTATAGTCTTGAGGCGTAACCTTATCAATGGAATTAAAGTGGTATCGTGACGGGCTTTGGCTAGGTTCTCCTCCCACAGACGAAACAGAAAGTTGAGATAAAAGGTACAAAAAACGATATCGTGACTTTATTGGCGACATAAAGCAAATAATTTACGTAAAATGGGTACTGATAAAATTAATTATGCTGCTATTGGACGGTCTTTATACACTGGGTATTTTAGTCGCTAGCTGACGACTGTTATCGTCGAAGTACAGATTACACCACCCAGGGTGTTATGCTTGCGAGCTGACATAAGTTGTCAAGGGCAACGCGGTATGTTATAGCGATACAGGGGACTCCAGATGCGCATGTATTTGAGATTAGACGTCATCAGGTTTAACAAGATTGTGCACGATGAAATATTCAAATTTAGGGAGCCTTCAGTAATTAGAATGGGGGAAGGGCCAGGGAAAATCAAGCCTGGTCTGTGGCATAAAATGAGACCCATCCCAAATCCGTTGTGCTAAAAAAATGAGATTTGTAGACCTAATTCCTAATTTGCATATTATTGATGGGATGATCACACTGTGACTACATCTTTATGTACACATTCCTATAGGCATCCCCATTAAATTTCATCCCAATCTACTCAGTAGTTTTGAATGACAGATTTTTGACCAAAAAGACATGTTTTAACCCAAATTTGCATATCACTGATGGGACCAAGCCATGAAGAATTCTTAAACTAAACACCCTACAGAATGCTCCCACCAAATTTAAGTCAAATCAGCTCTGTAGTTTTGGAATTATAGATTTTTGACCAAAAAGACACACTTTTAGCCCTAATTTGCATATCACTGCTGAGATCATCATATCAAGAATACATCTTAATCCAAACACCACCCCTTAGAACGTTCTCATCGCATTTCTCAGTCGCATCTGCAGTAATTTTGGAATTATAGACTTTTGACCAAAAAGATACATTTTTAGCCCTAATTTGCATATCACTGATGGGATCATCATGTTATGAACAATTCTTAAACCAAACACCTCAAAGAACATTTCCAACAAATTTCAGGCCAATCTGCCAAGTAGTTTCGGTGATTAAGTTTCTTGACCAAAAATAACATTTTTTTGACCTCAAAATACACATCTCTGATGCAATCATTTTCATTTGAATAATCTTCATGCCCTAATTAATGTCCCCACCAAATACCAAGGCAATGATCTAAGTTTAAGTCGTTTACACACACACACACACACACACACACACACACACACACACACACATATACACACGTGCACACACACATACATACATACATACATACACATACATTGGCATACACACATACATATATACATACATACATACATACATACACATACATTGGCATACACACATACATATATACATACATACATACATATATACATACACACACATACATAGGCATACATACATACACACACACATACATACATACATACATACATATATAAACATACATACATATATATACATACATACATACATACATACATACATACATATATATACATACATACATACATACATACATACATATATATACATACATAGACAGACTGTCAAACAGATACTCTCTTAAACATGCATACTGAATTACCATGATTTCAACTATCACAAATGATACTGACCTATATACATGTATGTAAAACAAGCGATCTATCAATCGAAAGAGCTCCTGTTTTTTGACAATTTTGCGCACATTTCAAAGCCCTTTCAGAAACATTGTGTAAAGTTCTTGACATACTATTCTCTAGGGGAAGAACTCCTTGATAGGCCCAGTAGTTTTGGAGGAGAAGATTTTTGAAGTATTTTCACCAAAAACCTGTACTTTTATAGACCTAATTTGCATATCTATGACTCGGTCAAATTCTCTTGAACACAACTAGATCTGGGCATGTTAAGCCACCTTCACACCAAATTTCAGCTCAATTGGCCAAGTAGTTTCAGAGAAGATTTTTATACTAAAAGTCCTATTTTAGACCTAATTTGCATATTTATGACTCAGCCAAATTCTCTTGAACAAAATCAGATATTGGTATTTCAAGACACCTTCACACTAAATTTCAGCTCAATAGGCCCATTAGTTTTGGAGAAGATTGAAATACAAAAAGTTGACAGACAGGCGACAGTCAAAGGTCAGACATCAACCTACCTCTAAAGCTCCACTGACTGTCTTTTACAGCGGAGCTAATCAAAAGTTGAAAAAACGTGTTACAACTGATAACTTTTCATTAACCTACAGCTATATGAAACCCTTTTGTTGAAGATTCATTTAATATGATTGTAACATATGTTTGATGGTTAATACCCACCCACACAATTTGTTGATCTAAATATAACCCACTTAAAGCCTTTGTCTCTGTCTATGGTACACTTTGTCCATATATATTTATAGCATGGATTACTTTTCTGATGGTATGTGTTTGACAGCAAACAACCACTTGTAAACATCTGTGTACAGTGTGCCAATATATTTTTTGTATGGTTTTCGATCAATCTGATTCAAATCTGATATAGTAATCGGCTAAGTTTCCTTTTATTAACTTGAGTTATCACCTCTTTCTACAAAAGAGGAAATGAACTAATGAAAACATCAAAAGCAAACGACAATAAGGGAAGGAAGTAAAGGTATATTAAAAAAGAAAAATGGACCATTCCTAAATCAGATTTTAAATAAGATTTTTTTTTGTGTTCTGGTGCTACATCAAAGTGGAATAGAGTTACAATAAAAATGTACATTTTGATACATATAGTGTATGTATGTATGTATGTATGTATGTATGTATGTATGTATGTATGTATGTATGTATGTATGTATGTTGTACAGAGCAGTGTTTCATGTCAGATACATCACTTGAAAAACAAGCCTGAATGACATATCTAACAGTCTGACAAATCATCACATTTAGTTTTGTTTTTGAGATAATCAGTACACAGGCAGACAAACATACACACAGACAGACAGACAGACAGACAGACAAACTGACAAACACATCGGTATAACACTAGCCTCCCATATGGGAACTTAAGATATTAAAATATTCACAAAGGACATATTACATATATTTGTATCTTATATTCACTTTATTTTTCTTATTTTTTTTTTCATTTCATATGTAAAAAAAATGTCCACACACTGAAAAGAAAGTACAACATCTATGGTTGAGGTAAAACTTGAAGAGACAACTAAAATCATACTTATAGCATCACAATGTCTGCTGACAATAGTGTTGCCCTGTTCGGCAAATCACTCGCCATTCATTCTCTGTCTTCACAATAAAAATACATAACAATACTAACTTATAAAAAAAGTAGCACTCCAGATAAATCAGAAAGTATATATAACTTTATCATGACTGCTTCTTGTACACCAAAAAATAACAAAATTCTCAACAAAAAATGTCTCTTTATTTCTGGGGCAAATATCTGTTCCATATATTCCGTATACATGTAAATTTAGAAAATTGGGGCAGTCTATTAAAATGGCATATAGATTCTGTATAGCAAATGGTATGTCTTTACCTCATGACTCTACCTTTCTGTTTGTGTATCGCTTACTTATAGAAAACGCAAAAGACAAGAACTTGTCATCAAACATTTATAAAAAAATACAAGTGCCAAACTGCAACATAGTTTTTTTTTGTGTGTGCGCAACTCTGATGCGAGACTGGCCATATTTTAGGGTTGACATACAAATGAATTTTTATCCCAAATCTGAATATTGCATGTTAAAGGTTGTGATTTGTTTTTAAGTAAAATCTTATTTTTTACACATTTGGCATTCGGGCGTGAACTAGCTGTTGTAGACGCTTCAGGCGAGGGGGTCGATATCTCCTCCTGGGTTTTGTTTTTGTTTTGTGCACTTGAAGGGCAAAAAATATTAAAACTACAGCCAGTCCCAGGAAAGCTAGGACTGGCAGAGTGTGAGTATTGTCTTGTTGTTGAGTAATGATTCCCCCAGGTCCAACCTCCCAACCAGGTCGTTCCTGTATGGCATGGGGTATTACTTGAGGTTCTCGTCTGCTGATAACAGGCATAACTGGTTCAGCAATAGACAGCAGTTTCTGGTGCTTGTATAAGTTTCTGTAAAGATACAATGAAACATAATAAACTTCAAAAACTAATTAAATATTTGTATCATTTTGGTATTACAACTAAATTTGACCAAGTTACAAAGTTAGCCTGTCTCAAGCTGTGCTAAAACTGGTGGGGTCAAGGGTTAAGATATGATATACTACTGATCTCTAAGTCTTGTCTTGAATGACTATGTAGAAGGTGATTTGATGACAGAAGAGGGTAGTGCATTCCAGTCAACGATTGTTCTGCTGAAAAATGAGTTCTTGAAAATTACAATTTTTGAACCAAGGTGTTTATATCTGGCTGAGAGAGTCATGTACTCTTAGTTGGTAAAAGATGTTTGTTAGCTGCAGTGACACACAGTTCACCTTTTCTGATTTTATATAGATTCGGAAGTGTAGCAGCTTTTCTATGGCTTTGTAATGTAGGCTGCTCAAGGATTTTCAAGCATAGTTGGCTAGCTAGATTACTAGACATATCATTATCACAGTACACACACACACACACACACACACACCTATGCAGTAGACTTAACAACTTCACTGAAAAGTGTGAACATGTTTTTGGTGTTTTCTGTGTTATGTAACAATCCATGTGTGACTGTGTAGTGACAGTACCATTTATCTGTTATTTTTTAAATTTTTTTAATATAAATTTGTGTTTATAGTGATTATGACAGTAGACTTTATTTTAATAGGCAAATGTTTGTATCACATGCTGGAATACATGGGCATGTTGAATAATTAATATATGAAACTTACACTGGAGTTGTTCCAACTATAAAGGTGACAAGGTGACCAGTAAAATTTACATACATCTCTCATATTTTAATACCAAAAAGATTCAATATCTGACTACCTCCTGTAGTTTTGTACTCAGGCAACCATTTTAACGAAACAATTAGACAAAATAAAGAAATGAAAATGTTTACATAGATGTTGATAGATTACTAGTATTGGTTTCAAAGTTAGTCTCCAAGTTTACTTTACTTGTGGAAGCATAGACCGTCCACCAATGGAGGTCTATGGTGGAAGTGTACAGTAAACTACTTGAAGATTTTACCATCTTATCACAGTTGGATACTGATAAGCAGTCAATGCTGACTGAATAGACAACTTTAACAGTAGTTGTCCCTTGACTAAATTTGTTTTCTTTTCCAGAGGTATATGCTCATCAATTTTGTGTTTGAATGAGTCCTTGTAAATACCTGCAAATTATAACTATGAAAGAATGCACATGCTCAAAGAAGTAGAATTACTAGTCTGGCTACCAATGTGGTTTCTAACTAAGTGTGAGTGGAGGTGTAAATGGTAACGATACCGTACAGTTACTATACTGTGAGTGGAGGTGTAAATGGTAACGACACTGTATAGGAACTAGACTACAACTTGGCAAGTACCTTGTTGTAAAGTGACGTATAATCAGTGTTGAGTATATGAGTATATCGTCAAAGGTACATACATACTGCAGACATGGCATTTAAACTGTTAGACTGTAAGTAAGATACACCATGTTGTTCAGCATGTCGTGCTGGCTAGCTGGCATGAATTACAAACTATTATTAAACTGTGTGAATGCATTGAAACCTATCATGTGTGGGATACATATAATCTATTTGTAACCCACAGTTGAACCCAATTCCAGGAAAAAACAATATGGTCTGCTCGTACATTCACCTCCATTTATTACCTAGTTGTAATGACCTTCACTAACTCTGCACAGAATGTATTAAAAACCAGTATGTAAATTTTTCTTCTTCAAATATTGCCCGTACTTTACTGGTTAATTAATCCTTTTTGTTCAACTTGTAGTTATTTGTACATGAAAAATATCCCCTCCCCGCCCTCAGTAGAGAGCAGATTAAGATATGTATAATAATATGTTATTTGCCAAATACAGTTCCATATTTTGCTGTGAGAGGTCATCTTTCCGGAAATAATGGTGAGCCGGAGGCCTACCTGTTACCTGGTGACAGGTATATTAAAGAAAACATTATGGTGGAGGTATTATATATTATTATGTACTTTGAATTTTCAAAGAATAAAATTACATCCAATCCTGAAAGGGTCATAGTCATATTCAAGCTGCACTAGTTGCAACTGGAAGGTTTTTTTAAACTCTTTGTTTTTTTGAAAACGCTTTTGTTTTGTAAAAAATACAATGACTTCATTGTAATATCGTACACCCTGAACACTATTGAATCACCTGTGTAAAGTAATGTTGTGTAGTTGTACACATGATAGGGTACAAAAAATCAAACCATATTGATATTTGGGTCTGAATCTTAAAATCAATGGTCCCAACAGAATCATGATATCAACCTGTTACTGTACTAATTATGGATAAAATCAACTTTTTAATTAACATATACAGAGTCTAATTATTGGTATTTGAACAGTTTTCAGTGAATATTGTCCTTTTGAGCAGAGTGTAGGAAAGCGCTGTATAAAACTAAAGTTATTATCATTATCACTATTATTAAAATTACTATGTTACATTATTTAATCATTATGACATGTTAACATGAATTGACATATGGGTACATATATACTTACGTTGGTGCTGATATATTAAGTGGCTCTCCTTTGGCCCACGCTAGGTGTGGACATGCTGGAAGTGGCTGTGCTTGAGGACTTGATAGGTGAGACTCTAAAACTTTGGAATAGCGATATAGATGATTACCTGAATGGTGAAAAAAATAAGAGAAAAAATATCCAGTCAGGCAAAATCAGAGTTGTCCCCAGGGTAGTCACCGTAGATATGAATGGCTAATTCCTGCCTTTACTATACTTGTATTGATTACTGCGAACAACTTACTCATGATTTGGGGTGATAAAATAGCACCTTGGTAACTTAACCAGCTTTGAAATGTGTCAAGATACCCTAACATTTTGGGCATTTCCTGCAAGGATTTAAGGGGCAACCCCTTGTGATGATATCACCAATACACCAATTGTCCTGACAATCTTTATTTGTCAAGCAAAAAAAAGGTACAGGAGAAAAGAAGTTACATTGGTGTTTCATTTATGGGACAAGATGTTTTGAAGACAAAGATAGACACATTTCAACTCAAGACTAACAATAACAAACAGAGACACAACCACACACAGCAGGATCCTTTACCCAATCACATTGAAAGGTGATAAGCATTGTGATTTGTTTACAGTGTAGTAGAAACAACAAGCTTCTGCTGAATTTTTTTTACTCTGACTTGATAATTTTAATGACTTCAATTGTTTTCTTTCCAACTGATAGTCAACATGGTAACTTGTCTGCTTCTACACCCCTACTGTGCATGGCACCTCTATAAAACTGTTTCCTTTGCATTTTCAGTTTTCTATGACTTAAAAACATCATGTCTCATGAGTAAAACACCAAGGAAACTTCACTTCTCCTGTATAGGTGAATAACCTGAAAAAAAGAATCTTACCTTCCATTCTTTCAGGTAAATCTGCATCTTTTGGTAATGGTATATTAATTTGCTCTGTCAACATTGGTGCCATGTTTCCATATGCTGTAAACTGTAAAAGGGCTTCTAATAACCAAAAGCAATCTGTAACAAAGCCAAAAAATATAGCAAAAATATAGCATAAGTTGAAAGTAACTGAAGTTGTGGGTCATGAATTTCCTATAGTCAACATCTATTTCAACACTATTTGGCCCTTTTTATCATATAACCATATAGCTTCCATTGTAATTCAATAGGGGACAGCGCCCTCACATTTATGCAATAACTTGCCATATTGCACCCATGCACACTGCCCAAATAAGGTCAGTTGTGCGATTGTGTAACTGATATTTTCTCCAAAAAAAAGCACAATATTGTTTCCTAATGTGTATTTTAATGTTCCATGGGGTACTAAGGGTATATGATAATACCTTGATGGTCCAGATATGGGTTTTGCAGACCTCAGTAGTCAATTGGGCCCTAGGGTTGTAAAACCTTGGTCTGTAAAAAGTCATATTCGGTCGATAAAAATATGTGTGTACCGTAAGAATTTAGCCACATGAGTAGTAATGGTTTAGTGATTAGTTTTAGCCTCACATTATACTGAAAGCTTGCAACTCTGAATAGGGCAATGGCAATAGATACTTTCTTTGTTGCAACTCTGGGGTCTTGGACACGGTGTATATACATCGTGGCAGTGTTGACTTTATTCTCTTCATAATAAAATGTACACTAGATAATATGTATTATGTAAAATGTATGATAAGGAATTTAGTATTCACCAGTAAAAAACAACATCTTTGTCAAAGAGTACTATTATATTCATATATGTCACTGCATTTGAAATTAGGTCACTACCTGACAGCAAATGACCACTGCGGGCAGCCTGACAATGGCTTTGATTGCAAGCATACTATATTTTGCTCCTTAGGCCCAGATTTATGCACCAGATGTAATTCTCGCAGATGTAATATGCTTTATATGATGTGTGTTTTAAAGCATATACTAAATCCTCAATTAGCCTAGATTTACATGCTGCGTAAGACGTGTGTCAGGAAGACCCAGGACTAAAACTTGGCTGAGAAAAACAGTTGTCTGACTGAGCTATAATCAAAAGAATGATCCTAATTTTATAATCCTTAGGGCTCTGCTGATAAGAGAGTGAGAACGAGGGATTGAATACTAGGTCTTTAACAAGTGTAAGTGACTACTCTTTAATTAGCTGGATCTCCCTTACAGAACAGTGTCTTTCACTTGATGAGGGAGAGGGCTCACGGGTGTGTGTGTGTATGTGTGTGTGTGTGTGTGTGTGGGGGGGGGGGGGGCTGGGTGTGTACCTGGACAACTAAGTTGAAATACCTTTTTGTAAGTGACTGCTGTCTAAACAGTTGGAATCTCCATATAGAACAATACGTCCTCCACTTGTTGACACTTGATGTAGTCCTAATATAGGAACTTCTTCTGTACTGACTGTTTCTCCTTTGAGAACTTCATGGCCCTGGTCTTTTAGTGTCTGTCTCACTAATACACCATCAAATGGAAACTTGGCAATGCTACCACCAGATGCATAGTACACTGAAATATAACAAAAAGCAATGGTAAATCACACAGGATTATCTGAGCACACAGAGTTCTCATAAAGACATGCTATTTTGTATTTGCTGTTAGGAAATAATACTTCTTCACTTATTTTAGACTTTATTACAAACAAATAGACAGACAGACTGACAGACAGAAGACAGGCAGGTAGGCAGGCAGGCAGGCAGACCGACAGACGGACAGACAGAGGTAGACAAACAGACAAATGTAATGATTGAATTATGTAATCTTTTATTGCAACATAGACCAACATCAATAATTGAAGGATTCTTTGATGTAATCTGTATTTCAGTAACATCTTCAGTTGACAAAATATGTGTGGGTGTTAAACTCTGAAATGTTATGACCAGGAGGGTACACAGACCTTATAATAAATGATGATACACAGTACTTGATGAGGTCTTTTGAGTATTCATCAAATTCACTTGGCCCAAAAGCAAAAATATGAAAGTGCATGTCTTTGCACACACAAAACACGATGTGAACTGTCTGTAACATATCACATATTTTTGCATTTTAGTTTTGTTCCTTTTACATTTTATACACACTTACATAGTTAGTTAGACTATTAACACAGTTGTATCTTAAAAATGATAATGAAGTATAGAGTGAGTAAACATGTTTGCTTATAAGTTATATTACTGTATAAATTTTACCAACATACAATTGCTTACAAGTGAGAATCCATCTTCACACTTTTTTTTCAATATACAGAATGCATACTACAACAGAAGTCAGTTCATTTGAAACAGAACATCACCTGGGGCGACATAAGTCTTACTATAAAAAACAGCTACATTTCATTGTCTTGTGCAACTGAAATCTTCCCAACACTGCTCACTATTTGGTGCATGAGTTACCGTTATCTAAAAGCCGGTCATTGAAAATAGAATTCTGAAACAAGTAAATGCTGTTATTCGATACACTGTATATCACTTGGCCATGATCTGCTAAGACAATGAATGGTAGCTCACAGAAAGATATTTTTTGACATACCAGACAATGAAACATAGCAGTATAGAGTTTTGCCAAGCCAGATGATGAAATATTGCAATGTTCATGAGATAGTTGTTGCACCAGACAATGAAACGTAGCAGTATTAGTAAGTATTAGTATTACCAATAATAAGATTTTTGAGTGAGAGAGTTTTGTTTCTAGCTAATTTGTTTCAAGCTCAACTGACTTTTATTGTTAATGGTCCTCACTAAAATTTGCTTCTGTTGTCCACTGATTACAAACTAAGTACATGATTACATACAATCGGTTAGAAAGCTGATTTTTTCTGATCTAGGAAAAAATTGCCACCAAATTATTACTTAGTGAGGAAATATATAGAAACAGTTACTAAAAAGACAGTTGGGATACAATCTAAAATGACTTACTGTCATGGCCTCCTAATGAGAAATCTCCTTCATAGACTTGATCACTGAAAGCCATACTAAATGGAGCAAGAAGGTCATTGAGTGCAGGAACATTTGCACCACCAGTATCTGGCATCCACCATTGTCTGTAAGTTGAATGGAAAAACAATCAATGTGTATGACGTAATGATAATAATACGTAATGTTTAGTGTTAGTAAAGCATTTTACAGTTATTACCCCTAGGCACTGACCTATGACAGGCCTTTATACATCAACTCCCAGGGGAGCATATAATCTGTAATATTGTAGGTGCATTACATTACAATGTCTATTCTATCAGGTCCCCAGTAATTAATACATTTGGGTTGACTGGGGCACAGTCATACCCATAGTTCAAATCTTGTCCATGGACTTAGCCATTCAGGAATAAATAGCAGCTAGCAAGGCTTGAACTGACAATGGATTCCAAGCCAGCCACTCTAACCATTCCACCATCATGACTCCATGGGACAACACATACTTAGTAATATGGTAGGTAGGAAAATTGACCTAAAATAGTAATGTTACATATTGTATATTTGGTTTGCCTACATATTTTCCTACAATTTCATGATAACATGTTACATTGCAGAAGAGTATATAAATGTGAATCATAAAACAATACAGAAAATACTTTCAAATCTGTCCATCATATGGAATCTTGCACAACTATAGAAAACAACTGAGGAAGACTCAGACCACACCCACTACTCAGTAGGATACATTTGATTCATCATCTGAAATTTGACTCACCTTGTGTTTTCATCGTAGAATTTCACTTTTCTCATCACCTGTACATTATACCAGTCGCTGAAGACCATCACTGACAAGCCATTCTCTACATCTCGTTTCAACTTGGTTATCTCTTCAGGAAAATATTCTTCCTCAGCATCAACCATAAGTAGAGTTCCTGCAAGTAACAACATGCGTTGGGTAAGAAAGGTTAAAACTGCACAACAATATAATGCTATGCATGTTATACTGCAATTCCTTATATAGTGTTATCCAATACTATGCATTGTCGCAAACCATGGTCTGTTTTACGAACGCGCTGTCCCATTTCATAGTGTAGGGGAAGAAATAACAGCTCTGGTTTGCGAGAATGATACTATAGTCAAAATACAGACCTTCAATCCATGGGGGAAGCATACAATCTTTAATGCTGCCCATTAAAAGTGAATTGGAATTAACCCTCCATACAATAACCTCTATCCTAATAGGTGCCCATTCACACAGCTGGGGTACTTTTGCATCTCAAGTCTTACCCAAGCACTGAAGTTTTTCAGGCAAAAATGGCAGTGGTGAGGCTTGAATTGGCAACCTACAGATTATATGCAGGCCACACTAACTACTTGACCAGTATGATTCTAAGAACCAAGAAATGTCTGATTATAGCTACCCGGTATCAACATTGAAAATAAACTTGGGAATGCCATTTTTTGGAGCCTAGGTAAACATGAGAATACCTGTCAACCAGCAATGACAAAGACAATATTGTAATTTTGTACCAAATATCACCAATTTCAAGAATAGCATACAGCTAAGAGAGTAAGGCAAAAACACAGACAGTTACTTGTAGTTTCTTGACAGTTACTTGATACAAGAACTAATTATTACTATACTATGTTTTATTGACCTGAAGAACTTATTTAACGGTCTTAAAGATAGTTGTCAACTAAAAAAATTAAACACTTATTCCATACCAAATGTAGTTATCTGATCCTGAGCAAAATACAGTATACAAGTACTCAATATAATAAAAAGATTGTAACACAAGCAATTTTGATTTTCACATTGGGGAACATGTACTGGAATATATCGGTAACTACAAATATCTTGTGTGTTGTTTTCTGGATTTTTCTGTTGTCTCTGAAACATTTATATAGTGTGCTATGCTTTTTTCTAGGAGTTCATAAGTTCACACCCACTCATGCTTTTTCTGGTGACACTGGTTGGAATTCTTGTACAAATCGTACACTTTTTAATATGGTCAGATATTGGAACAGATTAGTATCTCTAGACGAACACAGACTGACAAAGAAAACTTTCCTTTGAGACTTTGCTTTGAACAGTTATAACTGGTCCTATGAGATATGTCAAATTATTGATAACCAGAATCTTGTTATTGAGAACCTATTGTATATTGACACAACTGTTGTAAATCGACAGTTGATCTCAACCCTTGAAGTAGAATGGCAGGAAAATGTCAGACAAAAAGCTAAATTACCCACATATGTGCTTTTCAAAAATTTGTATAAAGCTGAAAAATATGTACTTATGAATCTGTCTTGCAGTCAATGTTCTTTGCTTGCACAGTTTCATTCTGGAGTTTGGTCTATTAGGATTAAAACAGGTAGATTTCGGCATGAGGCCATTGAGGGTAGGCTGTGTGAATTGTCAAAGTGGGTCCCCGTAGAAGACGAAGTACATTACCTAATGCAATGTGATTTCTACGACGACCTTAGAATTTTGTATTTAACATCTTTAACAGAGTCAGGATTTAGTGCTTTGTCAGACCAAGATCAGTTGAAATTTCTTTCTACAGATAATTTTGTGAAAAACACGAAATGTATAGAAAAGGCCTTCCTTAGGAGGAAAACCAGGTTGTACAGGCCTAGCTAGTTTTGTAGGATTTATTTATTTAACATTCTGTATTTTTTCTTTAAGTTTACATTTTTTTTAATTTAAACTTTATTTAAAGAGGGTTAAAAATCATACAGATAACCTGGTTAGCTAAAAGCTAGTCTTCCCCAGGGTCCTCTAAAGACAACAAAATAGGATAAGTTAAAACACACACAGAAATACAAATATAAGACAAACACAATATACAATATGCAGGAATCAATAAAACTTATTTAAAATATGCTATATAAAATTTGTCTTAAAAGTGCTTAAAGGCGGTGAAATCCAAACTTTTTCGGTATTAGTTTATTATAAGTGATTGCACCTGCATGTCTTAATGCTCTGGACGTTGTCATTAATTTGATTGTGGGGACATATAGGACATTGTTTTGGCTGCTGAGTATGGTATTGCGGGATGATGCATTATTGATCATAGTAAACATGTCTGAAATATATTGAGGTGTCAAATTGCTTTGTAAACACGGCAACTGGTTCTGTACTTAACTCTTTCTTGTGCGGTCATAATTCTGCAACCATTAAAAAGTGGGGCAGATGGAGCAGCTCTGGGGGCATCCATAATCAATCTGAGAGCAATTTTTTGCAAAACCGTAATTCGTACAATATTGCAAGAATTACCCCAGACAGTATTACAGTAGTCAATGTATGGTTGAATGAAAGCTTTGTAAAACATTATACAGGTTTCAATCGGCAAGTAACAATGTATTCTACGCAGTAGGGCAGTACTTGTACTTATTTTTCTTGATACCTTGTTTATGTGGTCTTTCCACGTAAGATGCTGGTCAATAGTAAAGTGATATAAGTCCATTGGGCTGAGAGGTTTCATATTCACTGTCTTGTGTGATTGTACATTTATGTAATACCTCATGCCACTATAATAAACAAATTACTTACTTACTATGTCTGCCAGATCATTCATGACATAATCACAAGGATGCAAATACTGTATGCAATCTAGACAGTTAATTATCCAGCCTGGAGGGCAGCATCTTATGTGATATACTAATACTACAGGCTAAGGTCAGATTCAAAAGACATTATCTATTAGTTCATTAGCAAAAGTGGAAATTCCATTTCTGAGAAAAATAAAGCACTGTGAAGGCAATGTCCTTCCTATACAATGAAACACTGACACTATATTATATTAACTTAATATCTACTCTACTAATATTACACTTCTTGATACTCAAATCAAACATTTTGATAATGCGTACAGCCTTGAGCATTGGTTTTTAACTACACTACTAAACTGACTTTTTTTATTATCAAAACTAAACAAAAGATCCAAAACTTTTGAATTGTTGCCCAAGAATGTTGACCTAAAGTTGAGCATAATCATAATGATTAAAACTTTGCAATAATTGTACAAAAGACATTTTAAAGGCCTATTCTGTATATAAATTGGGGGTCAGATTAAGACGACGCTCATTATGCTAGTTGACTTTGACCATGTAACAAGCTCACAGAGTGCCAATGAAACTGCAAAAACTGCAATTTTAGAGATAATTAGTAGATTTTTTTTATCTCCAAATGTTGGAATACAGTAGTATGAATATACAGGAATGAAATCTATCATTGTAGGTTTGAAAATAGTTGTTTTGGGAATTGTATTCATGAAAATGTTCACTTGAGTGTTGAGACCTGACCCAGGATTGAACATTAGCACTTTAAATACTGTAATTTATCATGTATAAAAGTTTGCTGTTAAAGTTGTTATTTCATCTATAATTTCCTAAAGTCCATGCATAGTCTAAAATAAAATATAAAGTGTACTTCATCTTCTGTTGAATTTTGGCAAAAGACACATTTCCTGTTTTCGACTTGAAGACCACCATTCGCGCAAACCAGAGCTGTTATTTCTTCTGCGACGCTTCAAAATAAAACTCTTCAAAATAAAACTCTGGCATCTTACAGCTGCCAAAGCCGCACCTCACGTATACGTAATACATAGTCATAAGCAATGACATCATGATAATCTGACCAATCAAAGTGTGTCTCTCAAAGAATACGTTCAGATAACAACAATGGCCTCATGTTATGGCGAATTATGGCAACTGCCGCAATGCAGGAAAACTACAGGGTACTCACACATACAACTTTCCCAAAAGAAGTCCTAAAAACTATAATTGGGGAGTACAACAGAAATTATGGACTTTCACACAGCACATTTTTGATGCTGCAGTAAAAGAGGCCGTGGTTAGCAATGATAATCAACTGAGTCCAACACAGCTAGCTAGCGTGAACAGCAAATGTTGTACAGATGCATGCACGGAGTGAATGTGAATGGGTGATTCAAAAGACCCGAGTAAAAGTTACTAGTCTCATTTAAATCTACTAGGATAACCAATATTTGATGGGGTTAAAGAGTATAAAGTAAGAACGGGGAAAGATTTGTTTAAACATTTACATTAAGGGCTGATAAACGGGTACTGTACAGAGTATTAATACTAGTACGGGTGATGAATGCAGTCATCCCGGCGTTCTTAACTCGTGTGCCCGAAGACACTGTGCTAAAAGGTCGTACTTAATTAGCGTTCAGCCCAGGTTCAGTTCCTTGTAAAATCAAGAGTATGGTAAACAAAACTTCAATAACTACAGGTTGTGAATGGAATTAAGTTTATATTGAGTGAACTCGCATGAATCAGTCAAATCTTGGCTTGTTTTAACCATGGATCTAATATTGAGATAATCCACGTTGTAACCTACTTGCTACAAACTCACAATTGTATCGGACGCCCGGTCTGACGATACAACAAATCCATGCTCTCACAAACCCTGCTTGACACTTCGAGGCTTATAGATCATTATTTTACGTTCATACATGTATCAATCCAATCTTGTCTGCAGGATGGCAAAAATAAAATTTCAGCAACTTGGCCAAGTCAGTTTTCAGTGTACGTACTAGTCTCTTGCCAAAGCATTGTATATCATGTGGTATACAAGAGGCAATCTGATTGGTTGTAGTGTTTACGTACGTACAAAACGAATAAATTAGCTATGCCACAAGTACTGAAATTGTATGAATGCATCCACGGCCAATAAGGACCGGTTCGTTAAGAACAGTATTGTAAAACAGTCATGGTTTGCGACGATGGACGACCACAAAATCTGCCAGTTTCTATTCCGAGTGAGAGTATGCCTAATCCAAAGTGAGTCATTATGGAGCGTTTAGTGTGGGACGTTCCCCTTAACAGATAACTTTCTTTCCCACATAATGTTAGAATAATCAATGTACAGTAACACAGTACATGTATCATGGGATGAAAGTCCAGATATAAAGTGAACATACACCTTAAAGTAAAACTTATAGCATTATTGCAGTGCCTGGATGAGAGTAATCTATCCATGCATCAACTGCAAGATCAGTCTTTACGAGATGACTCAATACCACGCTTAGCATCTAGATTAGGATAAGAGCCTAGAGAGGGGAAAAAAGTCACCCTTACTTTTAATTTTAAAAAAAAGAAGTTTTAACCATGATCAAATTTTCTACGAAAACCTTGGCATTTAAAGGATTATGCTACTGGCCACATGAGTCTTTTATTTAAATTAAAGTCACAAATCACTGGCTGCAAGCAATCCAGAGAATAAACATCTGTTAGGTTTGAGAGAGTTTTATCAATTCTTATATAGTGGTTTTTTTTTAATGTTCATAATAATTCTCCATTTTTCTGACTCTGCAGTAAAACTGTAAAATGTACGTCAGGATCAAACTGGGTGTCAAGAAAGATGTTCACTTTGATACCACACACACACACACACACGCGCGCGCACACACACACACACACACACACACACACACACACACACACACACACGCACATACGCACACACACACACACACACACGAATGATAAAAGGTTAAATAGTTCAAATGCACGCTAATTTATGACAAACAGCAAGATTTGTCTTTCATTACAGGGCACACTGCAAGAAAACCTAACGTGTGTGTTTTAACATGTGTAATCTGATCCCAAAAGAGACCTACCATACTGCTTAGCATCAAAGCATGTCAATGGCGCACCCAGGACTTCAACATAAAAACCAGCTGTTCTTAGATGCTGATACATGTCTTTGAAATTGGTATGTATGTGATCTCCATTCCTGGAATACAGAAAAAGAAACAAAGACATACAAATGATGAAGAAATGTTTAGTTAACACAAGCGACCTATCGGTCAGAATAGCTCCGCTGTTTTTTTTTTTAATTTAATTTTTTATTTTGGTGACATGTAGAAGTGGTTCAGGTCTTCAGCTCTTCACTATGCAGTTTTGTTTTAGCGATGCAATAAAGTGGTTAGTGGTTTCATATGATGTCTCACTATAAAACACATTTTACACAAAAGTTGGTAATGTATTGTACTTTTATACCATAGTCACCATTTTATGACAAAAATCTACTGTTATGAAAAATTGCACAAAATCTCAGAAAAAAATGACTGGGAAATGCACACAAGAAAAAGAAAAAAAGAGGATTTTGAGGTTGGCTATAAATAATTCCAGTGTCTTACAGCTGTAACCCTGGAAAATTTTAATGATGAATGAAATAAACTAGGGATCTAAAATAATTTTGAGGCAATTTGAATTTCAATTTTCTAACAAATTTACAAAGTCAACAACATTCAACTTGTACTAGTTGTGGTAGATATATATAGGGAAGAAATGTATTAATCGCCATCTTAGTTTCCGTACGGCGACAATCTCAAGTACCCGGAAGAGAGTCATTCTCAGCCATACGTTACAGTGGTAACACTCGTTCATGTTCGGTTACCTTTCACAAAGAAAACACAACGAAATGGTTGAAATGATCTTTTTTTTTTATTTCTTTTCATCACAACAACAAAATCTGCGTGATCAAAAGTGTTGTAAACTAAACCAGAAAGAATTATCGGACTGGCTATTCTTCCCGATGAACTGGAGTAAGGTCCTACTACTTCCAAGTAAGCCTCGATAGTACTATAGTACGTGAGAAATCGTCTCAAAACTAGCGATACAACTTTCAAAATATAACTTGACATGTCTTCATTTGTTAGAGTTATACAATTCAAGACGGGTTTTCACTCGAAAACAACAATTCTGTGAATAATGACACTCTGAACGCAGCGATTTCTCGGACGATGTTACCACTGTAACGTATGGCTGACAACGACTTGCTTCCGGGTTAGTCCCTCGTGCATACGGGTGGATTGTCGGCGATTAATACATACATCGTCTGATATTTTAATTCACAGTGTTTCTTGTGACCGGCGCCTGTCAGCAGACTCTGCCATTTTTTTCATCATTCCATTGTATTTAAACCTTGTACTTGACATTTCGCAATATTTATAATTCTCAACAAAAATACCTCAACATGCCTCACTTCGCTCGTACTCAAAGCAGCCCCGCGCGGTATGATCACTGACACTGATGACATGATGAGAGAGAACCTTTTCGGATTTACATGTAAAACGGGGAAAGATACGCAAAACATAATGCAAAGTCTGAAGCCAAATTAAAGTTGTAATTATTTTAATTATTTTTACTTGCCAAATATTTGCATTTTGGAAAGGCAAGACACGTTCATGTCGTTTAACTTTACATGTGAACTGTCGGCCATAACTTCAACCGCATGCCTGGCATGCCCTTCCTTACGCAAGTTGTCTGAATTCTGGTTCACTGTCATTCCAAATTGCACGACAATATAGAATTAACCACAAGTTACATGTTATCTGAAAACATCACACTTTTATAGTGGGTCTGAAGTGTGATTTTAGTGAGTACCAAGAACGTCCTGTGTTGATACTCAAGATACTTGCTGTGGAAAATCGCTCGGTCAAATGCGGTCACCTTCAGCTTCTGGTCGAATCAGGATAGAGTATGCAAATGAGGATGTTGCGGACTGGCTGATTATGTAGAAAGGTGCAGAATTGGATTTGAAGTTTACAACCCTGTTTCGAACAAACGCTTGTCATTTGGGCGCCCAATGCGTAGAATTATGACTATAGCACATATTACATTGCTTGTTTGACGTCAATAGTGTCTTTTGAAAAGTGGCAGTTTACTTAAAGTCTCGTCGACTGATTTCCAATATGGCGTCGGTCATTATGCTCATTAACATATTCATTTTTTTTTCAAATTACAAAAAAAAAACCATAAAAAATAAAAATGAGGATGTGCTGACTTGAAATTAACAAATCTGAGTAAGCTACCCCCTGCGCATCAACACGCCAGATATCAAAGCAATCTAATAAGAGGTTTTCAAGGAGTTGATGAAAATGACATTTTATGAAAAAAAATCATAAAAAATTGAAAATGGCACAGATCAACTTGGCATGAACAAATCTGAATAGCCTCCCCCCAGGGAACATGCACACCAAATATCGAAGAATTCCGACTGTCACTTCCGGAGTAGATAGTAAAAATATAAAAGTTTGACGGACACCTATGATTCACTCTACTCTCTATACCTCAATACCCACCTATACCTAAAGCTACGCTTTCAGCTTTCGCTGACAGCGGAGCTAAAAATATTGGGACTATGAACAAACAAACACTCTAGCCTGGAATCCATGAAGGTGGGGATTATAAATTTTGGTTTTCCCATCCAAATTACTCACTGCAGTCTTCATTTAGCTGGTATTGTATATGATTCCATAACACAGACTTGTCATATGACCGAAGGAGGGTGTTGTATACAACCAGTATTTCAATCCACTTGTCCCTTTTAAGTGAAAGATGTTGCTGTTTGTTTATATCTGATAGGTATAGGGTGTTAAACATAAATTTACTTTTTCCCATTTTGGGAAAAAACAGAATTTAAAATCCCCAATCTGCATGGATTTGAGGCTACACAAATCTGGATCATTTGTAACTATTGAGAAGTTGCTGAAAGTATTGTAATACAATTGAAATAAACAAGTCTAGTTGCTAGACTCATTGGGCTAGTCTGCTTACTCTAGAGACTGAAGGTTGCCACTGAGGATGCTAGCCTGAAGGTACTCATCCCCTTTCAGCATTATTTGGCAACCCCAAAGCAAAGATCCAAGGTCTTACCACAAGACTACAAGATACACAGATAATTGCTATGTATGACAAACCCACTGGACTATCAATGTTTGTATATTGACTCTTACTTATTTTAGCTTACTTGGCTGAAACAATGTTTGTGCCAAAATCAGCTTGGAATAAATTTGATGGGTCAATTCTGAGTAACTACAGATATTAAAAAAAGTACAGCAAAGTGTGAGAAGGTGTTACTATATCTTCACTAAAATTTTTGAAAGCTAAAATGAATATGTTCATAGTATACAGGACAACCTCAACTACTTTCATCTCAAATTCATTACAAAATGTCATTCTAAAGAGGTTTGAACAAGTACTCATAAGCTAGCTGCAGACAGCAAATTTTCACGGTTACTTTTGTCTCTCAAAGTTATGAAAATAAATGAGCCAATTTATCATGTGTCAATTCATTTTTGAGTCTTTCATATACTGACTTACCAGTCTAGTGGATCATTTTTCATTCGTAAATTGTCCCGTGGAAAGTATCCAGGAGGGTAGCGTAGGTTGTGATATTGGTCCCAGAGAATTCGTCGACTGCGTGCTGGAGTTGGAATGACCTTGACTTTGATGGGTAATTTTAGTATGGACTTCCGTGGTTGTATCTCCCCTTCCTAAGAACAACAAGGTACAAGTTTACATGTAGATTATTTTAATTACATTTAAAGGATTCACAATGACTCGATTTAAATTCGAAATTTTGCTATTTCAAAATTTTCAATTTGAATCGGTGTTTCTGCCACCGGATTAGAACCATTCCCATATTGAACAGAGAGGAAATCAAGTTAAGAATTTGCATAGATTTCCGTACCTTGCATGGTAATTGTGGTGACAAACGCAAGTAAAACACTTGAGGTACTGAGATAGATTATACCACATTGCTTTTAACACTGACTAGTCTTTGTGTGAAAAATCCTTGGCATAACATACCATTATTAAATTGATCAATCACCATTTGACTTACCTCTGGTGGTGACTCCACTGTCAGTGTAACCTGTCCCTGTGCAACCCCTTCCCATGTAGCAGCAGCTTTAGACGCTGTTATAGAGACTGCTAGGTAGCCAGACCATGGCCACAGTGTTGGTGAAAAGGACATGGCCACCTATCAAAAACAATATTCAAGATCAGCATTGAGTGAATGCTATCAATCTCATATCTCAATGATCACTGTATGTAACAATAAACTGAAATGGAACGTTAGCTATATATATGTACTCCATAGTATCAATATTCAACTTATTTTTGCTAATCAACTGGCGTGAATGACTAATCCCACACAGGCCTTTTTTTTTTACTGAAGAACTCAAATACACTAACCTCTATGTAGTTTCCATTATGTGGGGTATATGGCTGCCACATTGGTTTATCAACAACTTGACCTGTTACTCCCATACCATTTAATATTGTCACCTAAAAGAACAAACACACAATGAGAATGTAAACACATCACAGTCAACTGTATCTTGAATAATCAAGATTTCTTACTGCAATATCTTTTGTTATCAAACTTTGAAATAGTTTGTCTCCAGAGTTGTAACTTGTATATAGCAGTCTGTCCTCAAACACTTACAACTCTATGAGCTTTTAACGATAACAAAGCTGATACCTTGTCAATTTTGTCATGTTCTAAAAGCATGTTGGCTCAATTTAGCTTCTGAAACTGTGTCAGCACTTTCTGGTTCTATGTCAAAGCACCTTTCCACCATTTTGAAGTCACTTTCACTGTCAGAGGAAGCCATGTTGGGAAAAACAGTAGACATGGACAGTTTAAAAAGAACTCCATGATCAGTCAATTTATTGCTGGATAATGACAGCTTGCTATATTTGGTGACATGTATTGTACTTACATTAACCACTGTAGGCATTGCACCATGGTATATTGGTTGAGTACAGTATGGCCACATGTATGGACACTCCGTCAGGTCTATGTAGCTGGGACTCAAACTGTCAAATAAAAAAAACAAAACAACATTTTACATACATTTCTTTAATGTATGAAACTTGAAAACATTTCTTGATTTAACTTAAGTTTAATCTTATGTACTGTTGCCACATAAATGCTGGCTGACACATACTGGGTGATATGGAGTGACAATTACACTCCAAGATCGATATGCAAGTTGGTTTGACTAACAATACGTTTTTTACTGTGACTTTTACTATTTGGCATGCAAAGGTGTGTACAAGAACTGTGCTGATCACAGAGAAAACTGCACTATTAATGTTCAACAAATAAGCTACCATATGATTGATTCAACTACATTTTAGATGAATCTTGTTTGATTCTCACAAACTGAAATAGAATGCATCACATATAGGCGTGATATAAAACAACCATTTGATTTCTGATTTCTTGGTCGATACCATGATTTCCACACAACGCTCTACACATGCTTTACTACCGATATATGTAAGCGTGTGAGAATAAGTTGACCTTCTTGTTGTATTTTGACCTGCTATCATAATATAAAATGTATTGCTGGTATCCAGAATACAAGGTTTATGTTTACTTTAGGATATTTCAATGATAAAAGTACAGTGACCTAGACATGTACTATTGTACATTTGTCTTTTATACAAGTCTTCAGTCTTTATACTTTTAACACACTGTTAGTATGTTACTTCCCCGTCATATACAACACTTCTATATTATTGAATGGAGACACAATTTGCGTGACTGAACGGAGACATGATTTAAAAAGATTTGGTGGCAACAAATATAAAAATATCTGATAATGCAGAAACTGGCTGGATTTTGATAACTGATGCTGAAGGTCAAAGTCAAAGTTCAATGTCGCAACAGAAAGTTTAAACCTGATAATATGGGGTAGCCCATTGAATGGAGTCTCTATGTATTACAGTTTGTGAGTTATGTAGTAAATATTGATAGTTAATTACAAACATGGCTGCCATTCAGTCAAAAGTGATATGAGCAGTAACACTTATATTATTTTTTTTTGACTCCCATCATGCATTGGCTCACAGCAACAATACCTTATAAATGCACAATATCAACTTGATGTTTCTCTGAAATCACAAGCTGAGTAAAATAATGAAATGACTCTCCAGAACCCATAGTTTATGAAAATGTGTCTATTTCCTAGAGTAGAGTACATTCCCCCTTGAAACTATATCATGAAAATCGTATTTTCAATTATTACTATTTGGTAAGAGTATAAACACAAAATTCATTGATTGTGTGAACTTTTGCAGTATTTAGTACATATTATGAAATAATTCCATATGGTTAAATTGGATGAATTCAGGTTTTAAAAAGCTTGTTTGACTGCATTACAAGCAAACACAATAGGTGCAGCTGTACTCTGTACAGACAATGAGGCCATATGTTACTATCTTTGGACCAATATTAGATACCAGGTTGTTTGCTTTGTAGTTTATTTAGTGCATCAATGATACATTTGATAGGAAAGTGACCTGTACTGTTTGAGAATGTCCTTATGAATGTAACCAACATCACAGTCAAAGCTGTACTAGCTGTAATTGGAACAATTTTTTTGAAACTATTTTGTCATCATAATATAGTACACCCTGCACAGTATTGAATAACATGTGGGGAAATAGATTTGTATAGCAGTACACATAGTATGGTACAATGATAACCAATCACATTGATTTTTGGGTCCGCACCCAAAAATCACTGCCCCAATGAGTCACATTTTCAACTTATAACTATACTGTTTATGGATAAAATAGACCTGTAATTGATATGTTGTGTTTATTTATTGATATTTTAACAATTTTTCAGTGATTAGTCATGTGACTCATTATTGTACAGTGATTACACACATGTGCAAACTTTGGAGAAGTCTCACATCATTTCTTGGGTGAATTTTGGAGAAAAGGTCAGTTGCACTCTTAGTGGATTATTTTGTGTATCGACGGTAGATTTGAAAGTACAGTGATCTGTGTGAAGATGTACCATAGCAAGTATCCAATGTCATTCCTATGTATCTAGTAGCATTTTAAGAGTATTATTGAAAAGTTGTTACGTACAGATTTTGGATAAGTTTCATATCATAGCTTGGAACTCTAAATAATATAACAGAACTGATGATTCCTTCATCCAGCAATGAAAAGTACAAATGACTTCAGAAGGTTTGACTTGACATCACAAAACCCTTAAGTCACAAATATATACAGTTGTGTAATAATGTTCAGTACAGGTTTTACTTGTCGGAGGCTCGTTAAGAACGTTGCCGTAAAACAGGCTGTGGGTTGCGACGATGGTCTGAAAGTATTTTTTTTTTTTTTTAGAAATGCATCATTTTGATACTCGACATAAACCATGTATAACTTCACAAGTCTTTGTACAACACACAGTCCCACTCAAATACTGCACTTCTATCTGACTGAATGACATGATCATTTAAAAAAGAAATTGGTACTACAGCAACAAATATATACCCTTAACTACAGTGTCTATAATATGCAAGGCAAGGCTTGATTTTGATACAAGAAAGGATGCATGTGATCATATGGGGGTAAACATTCAAATGCAGTCTCTATGTATTACAGTTAGTATATATTGATTTCTAACTACATATATTCTGTCATTTTGTCAAATTTTCATATCTCATAAACAAAGTGATGTGCCAGACGATATGTCACCTTTGAGCAAGGTTTGAATGATATAAGATATCGGCTGTCAGCGAAATAGTGTACTACTGAGTATCTTCCTTAGGGGACTAACAAAAAAACCTAACTGGGGTTTAACTAGTTTGAAAGAATTACTTACTATCTGTGACCTTCCTTGCCTCAAATCAAAACGGTTATGACAATAGTTGACTGCATTATTCACACAGTTGGTTATTTCCCAAAGTGTAGGAATCAATACTGGCAGATATACCATTTACAACCCATAACACCAAAGTAAAGCATTTTCTGTACGTACTACACTAGTTTATAGCATCCATATCAAATGTAAAAGTACAGTATACTGTTTCATTTGCTAATTGACCACATTAGAACAGCCACATGCTAGGCTTGTAAATAAACCAATTGAAAAAGTATACTTTTAGGTGAAAATCACATCTCTGCAAGTTTTGTTGCACCAAGGAAATTAACCAGCTTTTCCAAAAAATGCTAGCAAATGCAAAGAGCTGTTACAAAGCACTCAGCTTGTTGCAACCTATGAAATGATTTTCTTTATTTTCTTTCACAATTTTACCTTGCTTGTGGTTTGTAACTGCTAAGTATCCCATATGCTTTGACAAGATCCAGCTTGCCATGACCTTGTTCAAACATATTTACTGTTGGCAATCTGCGAGCTGAAGCCATCAAGGCTTGTTTCATGCTAGCTGGGTTCACCACATGGAGGCGCTGTAACACGGCACTGTGAAGAGAAGAACATCGATGTCAATATATAGAATACTGCCCTCAAACTTTGATATTAGGAGATGCAGGTACTAAAGAAAGGTACATGGTGTAATACTGCCCTCACACTGCCATGGTACTGAATAAGTATTGTACTGTACAAAACTATGTCACAGTCATGCTACAAGGTATTGTACATGTAATACACGAGAAAACCTAATAAGATTGCCATTCAAATTAAAAACTATAGCCAGTATCATATTAATGTTACATTTTAAAATCTAAATCTGTACATTATCCTATGTGAAATTTGATATTGTGACAATTAAAAGAATGAAACTGAGATCAAATTACAGTTATGCAAATTTTACACGTATAACAATTCCTTAGGCCTAATAAAAAATATTTGTTTTTCACGCCAATCCTATACTTTTTTACGCATTCAAGAAAAATATAATAAAATTGCGAAAATTGTGAAGTCTCGCAAGCAATAGTGGCTGCGGAAACTGATATCAACTTAAAAAGAGAATATAAAAGTGTCCTTCCAATCTGTAATGGCTGTAAATCTGATGAGAAGAAACCCAATAACACAGAGACCATATGGACAACAATGACAAACATAACTACCTGAATTAGACACTCACATATGAAAAAATTATAAAAAAAATTAAAATAAAAAATCTACCTACCTCACCTATTCTAAAAATGAGCGTAATCAAAACCACACAATTTTTTTTAGTCAGGCCTTAGTTTGTGTACGTTTTTTATCCAGTTTACTTTGAAATATATTGTTTGACTGTTCTTATCATAAAGTGTATGTTTGTATGTTTTTATCAACCATTTTCAGTATTGTACAGTGCCTCTGAGCAATATTACTTGAATTATTGGTGTTAAATGGTAATTTCATCCTCCTCCTAGTCGTCGTCGTCGTCGTCGTTGTCGTTGCCGCTGCCACCGTTCTCGTCGTTGTCATCTTTGCTGTTGTCATTGTCATCATTTACTTCCTTACAAAAATCCTACCTTGCAAGAAGAGTTACAGCTCCAGCAACCACAGGAGAAGCCACAGATGTTCCTGACAGTGTACGACAACCACTCTTTATACCTGATCCTCTAACAGCTGATCCATATGTTACAATATCTGGTTTGACTCTACCATAACCTCCTGGTAATTCCTAAATAGGTAAACAAAGACACCAAATTCCGATACTCTGAAAGTTCTACATTACAGGGTTTTTTTTTGTGGCTGGCAAATTTTAAATATTTCGGTAGCCAGGCATTTTAACATGGTTTCTGTGATTTGTAAATTTTGATACCACACTGAGTGATTTATACTAACATCATAGTATTTTTGTTGTTGGCAAATTTTGCTATAACTCTGCATGACTGTCCCTGCACCACAGGATTTCAGCAATTTACAAATTTCTTTACCCTGATACCTATGGCATTACAGTTTTTTTTGTGGTTGGTGCATTTTGATACCCCAATAGCTCCAGCACTTCAGGATTTGTTGATACTTTGGTAGTCCCTTCTTTACAGTTTTTGTGGCATTTCAGGATTTAAATGGTTAGCAAATTTCCCTATCCTGGTACAAAAATGAAGCTGAAACATTGCTACATTTTGTTATCACTTTAACAAAGTATAGTAATTTATTGCAAATAATGAGAATTCAAAAAAGAAAGCATTTGGACATTGGAAGAGGCTTTAAAATAGTCAAATTCTCACCCATGTAGTCATTCCTCTAGAGGAAAACCTGGCAATGTTATCTTCAAAGTTAATACCGCCAACACCAATTACATCCATCTGATCTGCTGGATTATTCAGAGTACTAAAGAAAGAGAGATCTGACTTACATCAACAATTTTGACAGTGAAAAAAATGTATTATTAGTTTTTTTCCTTTTATTTACAATGATGCTGTTAAGCAACTAAAACAAAAGACATTTCAAATAATTTGGTGAGTTTTAGACTTTGTAATTCACATAACTGGTTACTCAAGGCTTGTATTTACATTTTTATAATTATGTGTACATAGTCTAGCAGCAGCATGCTGACATGATGAAGTAAAGTACACACAGGTGTGTTAGCAATAGACAGTTAAAACACATTGCAGTGAGATTATTGCTAAATGTGTATAACTATAACATACCCATACAATGGTCCATCGTTACCAATAGCTGATACCATAATGACTTTATTTGCAGTCAACTCCCATACCTGAAACATACATTATTACAGAGTTTGCTTAGAAAGTACATAGCAGGACTGAAGATCATAATATCATGGACAAGCCAAGTTATAGTCTGTGAACAGAAAATATGGATTATACACCCTGGTTGTTCTACGTACATCACAACAACCTGTGTCTATGTAACTGGTTCACCATTGTTTTTCTAGGTTTTTCATCAAATATGCTTGAGGAGGTGTAAATACATTAATCCCCAATATTTTTCTCCATTCAGTCGGAAAATACTTGACAGTGTGACCTAAGGAACTTTGTCTTTATGAGTCACTCGACGAGTGGTGACAAAACCCTTAGGTCAATGATATGCTGAATGAAGGTTAATATTGGGGAATATTATCTAAGTATACCACCATCCATTCCAAGTTGTACATGTTTGAACAGAAAATATGGGATTTATACCCTGGTTGATCTAAGTCATGAGAGATTGATTATGATCCTATGTAATACTATGTAATAGCTCAACTGATAGGATAACACTAATGTGAAAACCTAGGATTGAATCATTGGGGATTTATATACACTGAATTAGTTCAACAATGTTTGGGATATGGTGGGTGTTGTTGTAATGATCTCATCAACAATGAAGTATACATTCGTAAAATCAAAGTATCTGAAAGTGGTCAACTGCACGTGATTAAGTTACTTGATCCTTTAGTGCATTTGTTTTTTTCAATCTTCATGCACTCTTTATGCACTTTGCACTCTAACTTTTGTAATTGCCTTTATGCTGCCTTTTTTCCACACTTAAGTCTATTGGATACAATTTGTATCATTAATACATGATATATTGCTGTTTTACCTTATCCACAAATGGATGGTCCATGAAGTCAGGTCCACCAATACTGAGGTTGAGAACATTGATTTTCTTGAGAATAGCATAGTTAAAGGCATCCAAGAACCAGGATGTATAAGATACCTAGGATAAAAGCACATTGACTATTGTTATCACAAAGTATGACAGATTAGTACATGACTTGTATATGCATAAGGTAGCACTGTAGTTATGGCTATATTAGAAAGTACTACAGTACAGTCCAGTGTTATCAGAAAGCTTTGGGGTAGATCAGTGCACTGGCACTGACACCTCATGTCATTAAAATGTGTTAGCAACTATCGGTAGATGGTTTAGCCAAGTTCACAGGTGTGGATGAAAGATTCAGTTTTTGCTTTCCGTAAATATTAACTGTGTGTAGGGTTTCAAAAAAAGTTTGAATGTCTTTTGTTGATGTCATGTCCAGACTAACCTGATTGTTGGTGAAAACCCTGAATATGTAGAGATCTGCATCGGGAGCAAAGCCAAGACATTCTTTAGTACTTGAAATAACACCAGCTACAAAGGTACCATGGCCCAAGCCATCGTCTAAAGTTTTCTCATTTGTCCAATTGGTCCTCTCTTTGATCTTCTTGAAGTGTGAATGGTTTTCATTGAGACCAGTGTCAAACACTGCCACTTTGATACCAGAACCTACAAATTACAGTATTAGTTACATTCTTGCTGCAAGACGGTGACATTTTGCTCATACAGACCAGGAGTACCATATGTAGAATTGTGTCAGATGGAAAAAAATGACTTATGTCGCCCCAGAGCTGTTTCATCAGTCGAGTGCACTTCATACCTTGAAATATTAGGAAGACATATAGCAACTGGTCTGGCAAGTGAGACTAAGTATTTAGTGTACATCAAACCTTCAGTGGTAGTGCGCCCTCTGTGGTGAACTTACTGTCACCAGCATATTTCTAATACAACTATATATATATCTTCTTTATTACCTACTTATTAAATTTACATTTGTAGATAAAATAAATAATACATTTTTGAGGTAGGTAAAAGGAGACCAGAAAATAGCTACTTGCTAATCAAGTCTGTCTCCTATGTTTGGAAACAACACTGAAATTGTTGTCTTATTAAAATGTTTAAAAACCTTAATTGTATCTGTGTTTTCTTTTTTGAGTGGAGTGGCCACTTCTACACTATAGTAATTTTGCTACCACTATTATAGTAAATTATCAAAAATCTTGATCAGCAAATGGGGATCACTATTAAGAACTTTTGGCTGTTCTAGTGGTCAGCTGTAGCTAAGAAAGTTGTCATTTTCATGAGCACTGTCGACAAAGACAGATCATACTGCCACCTAGTGGTCAGCTGTAGCTAAGATAATTGTCATTTTCAGGAGGACTGTCGACAAAGATGGATCATACTGCCATCTAGTGGTCAGTTGTTATTATGGAATTTGTCATTCTGAAGCGGACTATTGACAAAGACAGATCATACTGCCACCTAGTGGTCAGTTGTAAGTATGGAATTTGTCATCCTGATGAAGACCGCCAACCACAACAGATCGAAAGCTCAATGCAATGCTTATGCTACCCGTGTGTTGTAACCTGTGTAAATCACTTTTAGTATTTTTGCACACAGAAGAACAAGTCCCAGATTCTTCAGTTTCTGAACATTTATTAGAAATGTAAAGAAATGTAATGCAATTACCTGTATACCCCATTTCCCACAGTACGTCAGCTTGCAGGGCATTGGTAATTTGTCTTGGAATGGCTCGGAGTAAACGTCTGCTTGCATAGCGACCAGTGGAATGCCAAAATGCAGAACCCTGGAGAACAATAGAAAATGTTATATTTCAAGCAAAATTGTAGTGGAATGCCTGAACGCAGCACCCACAGAGTATGATGGCTCACACACTCAAAACACAACACATGTACATTCACTGTTATACACAAATACAATTACAAATACAAACTTACATACACACACACACACACACACACACACACACACACACACACACACACACACACAGACAGACACACAGACACAGACACAGACACAGACACAGACACAGACACACACACACACACACACACACACACACACACAATGATATTACCCTTCACAGATGTTAAAATCTTACCAGTGCTAGGCTTGCTCTTTTGAGTGGTTTGAGGGGCCTGGAAGATTGCCATTTTTGTTCCCAGCAATCTTTACTTTTATTACATGGTTTGAAATGCTCAGGTGGATCTTCAAATGTATCCTCTGCAAAGAAAACAAACAAAGAAATGTATCATGTTTCCTTATCCTACATGTGGACATCCATTTTATGTGAAATTTGCATTTTGAAAATATAACATAATCGAAAATAGATACTGTATGGCAATAACAATAATAAGGAGACTTATAGAGTGCCTAATCTCTGCAAGCAGAGCTTTCAATGGGCTTTCAATGATATCTGTAAGTTTTCAAACATTTGATTAGAAAGTTTAATAACATAGTAAATATATACAAGAATATGGATATTTAAATTTGAATTTTGTGCTCACGTTTTGCCTTGTTTAGGTTGAGTACACCCATCATTAGTTCATTACTCATCTATAATACTTTATCAAAGAGTACTCATAACAGTTTATGTTGATTTTTTCATGACACTTATGATTATACAAGACATATTTGGTTAACCAGATTTCATGTAACATTATCAAGACATCATTAATTTTCCTTCCCTACAACAACATTTTCTTGTTATCTATTTTCACAGCATAGTGGTCAACTCAAATTAATGAATTCACTTGTTTTTTCACATCTGTATTGAAATCACATGGCTCTCACCTGAGACAACAGATAATGTTCTAGTAACACGTCTCTGTGGTGTTATTCCTTTCACGTACGGATGTCTTCTCAAAGCCTCTAATCCCTGCTGGCTTGTTCCATCTTGGATCTGTAATATACACAAGAAGAAGTCATCCTCATCAATTCACAGGTCAAGGTGTTCTATATTGAAAATGTCAAATTTTACATAATCCTCATAAATCATTTCTACTTGTGGTATTTTTCATTTTACAAAGTGTGCCCTCTACACCAATATGACATGCCACTGATAAATAGCAATTTTACGTGACACCAAAATTTGAAAATTTGATGTCCTCCTTTCCCTTAGTTTTGGACAGCGCCATAATGTGGTTTACGGCAATGATGAAGAATTCCTTTTTAAAGAATAATACTGGCAGTGGTAACAAAATTATTATAGGCTTATAACTAATTTAACACTTGTGTGGTTCAAGATTATTACCATGGAATCACTACTACTAGTACATGTTATTGTAGTTGGATACTAACATTTGAAAGGATTGTATTGGTACAATCTACACATTTACACTTTGTTTCATTCCAATGTAAGCTCCTACTTATTTTAGTCTAGCTGTTAGACCCTTGGGCAATTCTGCGAATTTTAAAAGCACCACAGGTGCCGTCAAAGGCTTGCCCTGACTGGAGCTGTGCACCAGAGGACTGAGGTTCTATCATCATTCGCTTTCATTTAGCACCCTCTGAGTCTTCCTTCAAGACTATTACTTATCAAGTTATTTTATATATTAAACTTCTAGTAGTAGTAGTCAAATGTTCTGTTTATACCAGACATGTACATACATGTACAAAACAACTTGTATATGAAATAGGTGGATCAGTTCATGTATTTATTTCTCCCCATAATCTGTAACTATACGTGACGTAGCTTTAGGTGGTGATTATAGAAATGAAGGACTACGTCTTAATCCTCTTTTACCATGACATATTGCTTTCAGTTCTACTAGGGTCATATCATATGGTCAGTATTACCATAATTTATAACCCAGTTGTGATTTCCTATACATGTAAAAACCAAACAGGAGATGTAGTCTGATATCCTATAAATACTGAAAACCACATTGTGGGCTTTGAAGGACAAGGATAAATCATTCATATATGTGAAGTACAGTCTATACAATTACATATAGGCACTATATACTTGTACGTATATTTGTACTTTTCTTAACTTTCTTCACCACAATACACACACAAAATCAGTATTTGCACTATACATGTAGTGCTTATTTGCATGAGCGAATGTAATACTGTTCTGAAAAAATATTGCATTTCATTCTGCAAATGAGAGTTCCATGTATACAAAATCATGAAATACACAGATACATGTATGCTATAAAATGTGATGCATGTGCAGGTATAAAGAAGCTGACCAGTCGCTTAGTAGGTTCTGTTATTATTACATGTAATAATAACGGAACCTACTAAGGGACTGGTCAGCTTCTCTATACCTGCACATGGCATACACTCATTAAATGAGTGCATGACATGTGTGGGTATATAAACAGTATTTTGCATTCATGCTTGCAGTGTTTTCTGCTGTACTTTTGCTCACTTCCTTCTTGAACAGCTTTGTAATAGTACATGTAGTTGATGGATGATCTTGACAGAGTTGTCTTACCCTTGCTGTGAGATGACCCTGTCAACATCACCCAACAGCTAAAAAAATAATAAACTATTCAATGTTGACCGCATAGAGCACAAATATTTGTGCAAACACAGTACCCCAAGCACAGTTATATTGATACTCATGCACCATGTGGGATTGTAGCATCAGACTATGACCGCAGTTGACTTCTACTACAGGATAATAACAATTCCCTACATGTTATCATATTATGAGATAATCATCAAAATCTCCTTTATGTGTACAGTCCTACCAATGTCTAAATGTACTATATGTACTAGTATTAGTAAAAGGAATGATAAAAACAGACAAAGTAGAACAAAGCATATTATCTGTCAACAAAAATGGATATTAACATTTCTTCTAATAAATGAATTTCTACTTTCTCAAGCTCTCCATGGGTCTGTGAAAGAGATGAGTTACTCATGGGACACATCAATAAATTTTCATCTGATAGCAATGGGATTTAGGGAACACAAGAAGGGCATGGTGGAGGCTGGGGTCAGATGATTAATTTTACCCATGAGTGTTTCCATGCTGGTATGGTAAATGTTTGGTAAAATACAGGACATTATGTCTCATTTAATCCTGTTTTTTCTCAACCTAGAGTTTCTTGGACATACTCCCCCCCTCCCCCCCACACACAAGAAGATTAATGTAATCTAATATTAAATATGAACTTAATGATCGGCGAAAGGTGAGTAGTTTCAAGTATAGGTTCAAAATGTCTAGCTGTGAAGTAGGGGTGCGACTTATAATACATACTTTCTATTATTCACAAATTGTTTGATGTACCCTCAAAGCCAGCGCCTCCAAGTAGGGGTGCGACTTATAATATGTATGCGGCTTATAATACGACTTTAACGGTACTTGTTTTTCATATCAAAATGAATGTATTTGTTGGCAAAAAATAAATAAAATCCTCAATGACTCTGACTTGCAGTGTTTTTGCTACAGGCTGGTGGAACCTCCTGGTTAACAGGAAGGAATAAATCTGGTAAAACTGAACCAGGCATACTTTTCCATACATTATACTGTAATACTGATGGGGAACCCCACCTAACAAAAACATGCATCATTTTCAATTATTTCATAAATTTTGATCAGTTCCTTTTAAAGTAAAAGACATGGATATTTATTGAAAAAAAAAGATCAAGTTTATGAAAATCACATCAATTTATTTAAAGTAGCCACATGGATAATGGATTGGATATTTATTTTGGATTTTTAATTTATAAAACAATTTTATCATCATTTCCTAGATAAAAAAAATCAATGTGAAGCCAACATATACCAAGTCCTTGGTTTGTAACTCAATAATGTACAAAACATTAATAAATATTAAAATGTTTGTTATTGTGCATACAATAACAAACTTTTCACACATTTTTTAGCTTTTTGCAATGTACTGAATTTAAAACAGACTTTGTCAATGTTGTTTCGCATTGATTTTTCAACTAGGAAGCCATGATAAAATTGTATTAAAATTAAAAATCCAAAATAAATATCCAATCCTCACCCATATGGCCACTTTAAAATGGATCAAGTGTTATCAGTTGGTTGATAGTTTACATGTGTGTAGTCCTGTTTACAGTCAAGTCGTGTATACAGATTTAGAAGTATGGGTCAAAATCTCCATACAATCCAGACTTGATACTCCATCTGCAAGCAGGATATTGTCTTCACTGCTTGATCTTTGATTATGTCTTCTCAACTCAAGCGGTACATGTAAGAGGACATACATGTACTATGTAGTCACAGATCAACCAGTGAAGATATTACATGTACATGATATAAGCCGCTGTCCCATCGTCGCAAACCACCGCCTGTTTTACGGCAACGTTCTTAACAAGCCTCCCACTGGGAAATGTAGCTTGGTAGAAATAATAAATCTGGTTTGCGAGAATGCGTTGTCCCTTCCCTTCTGACAATGTCAGAATCGAGCCCCTTACTCCGTCTGTATGCAGGATGAGATAATACCTGTATTATTGAATCTTGTGTATACGTCTGTACTTGGTACATATACATATTCTATTACATGATACTGTGTTGTATTAGTATCAGGTTTGTTTTGAGTTGCTAACAAGATGACAGAGTGCTATCAGTGTGTGAAATGAACACATCAACTGATTGATGTTGACAGTAAATGGCAAAGACTGTTGGGGTTCAAAGGTTAGGTCAAACAAGGCACATGTGTACAACCACCTGCATTGCATGAGAAATCACTCTTACACAAATAGTTGCTTCACTGGGGTATAAAATTAGATATTATTCCCCAATATTTGTCTTTGTTCAGCTGGGGAATACACAAGTGACCTACATGGAACAGTCCTTCTCATTTTGTGTCGAAGAAAACAAGAAAACCCTTAGGTCATGAGAATTTCCAGCTGAATGAAGGAAAATATTGAGGATAAATTAAGCAAGTGCAAAGCATGACAAGTGATTGTAACTTTGAATGTTTTGACTCAACTTTCATGTACTGCAGATCAAATGTTCTTGATGATGATGTGCATCATCATGATGGATCCCATATTTTTTGTCTACATTTATATGTGTTCAACTTGGTTTGTGTGTGGTATTAAATGAATGACATGTTATTTGTAACTCAATGTTTTCTGCCATGTTAGCATTTTGTATCAGTGCCAAACTTTTTCTGCTTGCATCAGAACATTTCAAACTCTTCCTATGAGATCTAACATCTCTATTTACACTATCGACACCGTTCATAAACAAACTGCTAAATACCTATCACCATCCTTGCAAGGATATAAACACTCTCCCACACAGGCTGATATAGTGTAAACCAGAGTACACTGCAAATTTCGTATTCAGGAGAGAGGTTACAGTGTACATGTACATGGGTTTCATTTCCTACAAGTTCCAAGAAATCACTCTTGCAATGATGCAAGGGTCACTTGGCACAGACTGTTGATTCTAAAAACTGACACATGACAACATAATTCCGTTGTTTTGGACAGACTGAGACCCCATCCAAATGACAGTTTTTATTGCGAAGTGAACTGAATGAGTCATGCATGCTTAAATACTAATGTGCTGCCTACTTACGATGTATAAATGAAAACACCAACGGATTACTTTATACTTATATTTTCTAGTTGAGAATCTTGCATTTCAGGTCGACATGTAAATTGGGTCAGGCAATTCATAGTCATGCTTTTTGTCATAAATGCAATTTTTTTTGCTGTCATCTTTTGCTCTCTGAGGCTTAGTTTCTTTAGAACACTCTGTTTTGATGAATTCATTCACATAAGTCAAGTTTTATAAACACAAAAATATCAAGTTGTCAGCATGTTTCTACTTCCTCTTCTAATTTTAGTGTCCTAAGTTTTCTGTTGTGAATAAAAACATTCACACTATAATTTAATTTTTGTCCCAGAGGCTGTCTGTTTGTCAACAAACACTCTCTTGGGAACCCTTTGATGTGCCGCAATGTTGTGTCTTTTAGGTCCATCTGTCCCAATCTTTACATGTTGAATTTCAAGACAGCCATTTTGCAACCAGGAAAAACCATTTGTGATGGCTGACTGTGTACATGTATTATTTTATTATTGCTGGGGCAAATGAATCATCTGATGGTTATCACACACAAGCCACAGCATTCATGAATGCTCCTTGGAATTCAACAGAGATAAGAGAAGACCCTTGGCCTTAGATACTCAGACTCAATGTTCTAAAAGCAAATTTTGTTATTCAGGATCATCTCTATTCATAAACCCTTGAGAACAAGTATGTACATGTACATGTATGTATTCTCTCCATTATCAATTTCAAGCATACAGAACCTGGACAAAATGAAAGATAGCAGGAAACTCAAAAAATAAAGGATATTAGTTCATGTACCTAAATTCTTTAATTTCAAGCAATACATTCAGTATTCTTTGACAGAACCTGAACATGATCACAGGAAATGCTACATGTCAGTGACACTAACTGTGCACATACTGGAGCAATTTGATTGCTCATGGTAAGCAGGAATGAGATAAGTTTTATTGGAAGATGTACAATGTAATTAGCTTTGATAACTTATTGAAGCAATAATATCAAAGGAGCCAGCATCCCATATCTCTATTTACTATGCTACATGTCATAACAGTCCAGTACAACTGTTATTATACCATGCACAAGCCAAGTTGAACAAAATATATTGAATATATACTCTGGTCGTTCTACATGTACGTCATGACAAAGTGTGTCTACGTCATTGTTTCTGTTGTGTTCAAAAAACTCTCAAAATTACTATTACTTTCCCTGATTTTCATAAAGTATTACTGGCGCTGGTATAATTATATTATTCCCCAATATTTTTCTTCATTCAGTCAGAAAATACTCATGACCTATGGGTTGTCACTACTTGTCCAGTGATTTGTAGTGACAAGGACCCCTTAGGTCACTCATATTTTCCTGGGCTGAACGAAGAAAAATGTTGGGGCATAATATCTAAGTGTTACATTATAACTTCCACAGATATCAACAAATTGATAAAAGCATCGTCTGAACCTGCATCAGATTCAGAGGCACCCCTGATGTTTTTGTATCAGTTGTTTGTTTTTTACATAATTTTGCCCATTGAAACAAACCCACCAGTATTTTTTTGTGGGTTGTATTAAACATACTTTTACATGCTATTGCTAGACTTTTTTGCCTAAAGCCAACAATACTTGACATATTTCCCAAATATAGCTTTCACATTACGAAAGGTAAAATATAGTAATCGACTTCCCTGTCTAAACTGTAGGTGATTTTACATGATGATTACACTGTATTTCATTGTGATGGTGAATGTATGAAAGAGTATTTGCATACTTCATGCTTTGTAGGACTTTTCTGGGATACAAAAGGAACTATTTTTGATATGAAATGGAAAATTTCATCAAAAGAAGTTTATTGAAAGCTGAACGATGCTGGGTTGTAAAGTATCTGATTAATTGGGGAGGATGTGATGAAAAGGAACATTTGTAAATTGATATGTCCAGGATATCAATTATAGATGGTACACAAAATGAACTATTGACTTGTGTAAATTTAGTTACAGCTCCAGCCTAATTTCACACCAACTTGTAATTTTTACTGTGTTCAAAAGGAACAACTGTCACAAGTTCGCATATGTAGCGGCCTGTCTATTTGCTGGTTCTGTGATTCTGTCATACTCACCATAGTGAATGAATGTAGCTGAGTCACGGATCAGTCTGATCTGTGACTCGGCTACATGTTCATTCCTTCACAAAATCATCAGCTTTGTACATGTGCCATGTGTATCCTTCATCTGCATCTCTACTGGGCTCAGATGTTGCATGAAAGGTATAGCGGGGAAAGGTGAATACCAAACCTAAGCCAATGTCTGTGGAGAGGCTAATTCTGAGTGTATATAAGGTGGATATTATAAACATACACATATACTTACATTGTATACCACTGTATTTCACTATTTGTACAAAAACATGGTTTTTATACCCTGGTTGTTCTATATGTCAGATCAACTCATTTCTACATCATTAATTTTGTAGTGCTCGAAATACACAACAAATTGTTCCAAATCGCCATAGTCCTTCCTGATTTTTCGTTATGCTCAAGAAGGAATAATTACAGTATTATTTATTCCCCCAAAATGCTTCTTCATTCAGCAGGCAAATACTGATAACCTAATGGTTTTGTCTATTGTCTATCAACTTATTAGTGTCAAGGCCCCTTTAATACATGTATGCCATTTGTATTATCTTTGGCTGAATGAAGAAATATATTGGGGTATAAATCAATAATGCATTGCAGCAGTATACATATTGTATACATGTATATAGTCTAGTGCTATCCTTAATCGAATCTTAAGATATTAATATGACTAAATACCATGCCACATGTATAGTGTACATCTTACAAGTAAATATACAATAATTGAGAAACCGGAAGGCTCGAGCAGAAAAACGCACATGTCAATAAGACATAAGACAAAAGTCACTGCTGTAAAATGCTGGACACTATTTACACATGTTTCTCCAAAAATGACAAGAATGCAATCATAATTCAGTCCGCCATCAAAAACATTCTTTTCTGAATACGCAGGTGTTTCATTCATTGTCACGTAGCCAAGAATATATTTCAATTTTGAATTTTTGAGTTGTGACAGTCTGATTAGTGAATTTATTTATAACTCATAAATCATAATTTATAAAGTCTGCAATATTTTCAGCATGAATGCACACAAAGTGATCACAACATGGGGGCAATTCTATGTGCATGTATGATGTAGCTCAATGACATACATGTAGCTTCATACTGTGAGTTGCTAAGATAAATTCAACCACTCATATACAGAATATATACATGGACATTTGATATTCTTTGGTTTTGTTCAAGTGTTTGATTATATATTATTTATATATATATATATATATATATATATATATATATATATATATATATATATATATATATATATATATATATATATATATATATATATTGTTGAAACAAGGTGATCTACACATGTACACTGTCACGTATATCATTGGCATTACTAGTAATGTGTCCTTGAAAACAATAACTAATTTTAATACATTATTATTATAGCTTCTTGGAATACGGTTGAACAGATAGCTTCTTGGAATATGGTCGAACAGAAAACTAGTCTAGAACTATGTGTGTATGTATGGGCTCATTTTCTGTGATCTGATCATCACTCTCCACATACTTGTACAGTCAAATGACAAATTCTACTGAAAATCTAGCTAAATCTCCTACTGGGGAAAGGGAGAACAGCGTATATCAATAGTAATCGTAGAAATAGGCCCAACATATAGTTCTCGATGAACAGGAAACAGAATGAATCTTTTCACTTCATTGAATTACAACTAAAACATCGAGGAATCGCAGAACAACTGTGTGTTCGGTGATCCCTCGGTGTTTTAGCTGTACATGTACATGTACAAGTACATGAATGCACAAAAGTCATTATGAATTCAAAATAGCACTTATTTGTTGATATTCCCTTTGGGGTACAACATTCTGCCATTTGTAAATTTTCACAATAACAATATTTACTTGGAACAAATCAAGTGGTTAATGCTAGGGACAATACCATCATTACACTGAAAACAGGAATATTTTACAATTACTTAAGGACCCTTAAAATTAGATAGAGAACAAGCCACTGTCTGTTTTTGTATACTTATATCATTAGTGATGCAAGGCAAATATTATTGCCAACATCTGTGAATAAATTGAAATCTGAACAGCTCTGATTGAAACAGCACCCTGCTTCGTTAAAATAGGACTGCATACTGCCGTTATATCAGTATTTAAGGCAATCTGGTAGAAATTTCCATCTGTATACACATATACATTGTATGATATTATTATTCTGCTTTCAATATCACAGAGTAGAACCTTTCTATATCTATATTGGTCTTCAGAGAATACTATTTCTGTTAGTCTAGAACTATGTGTGGGCTCATTTTCTACAATCTTTCTCTCCACAATACATGTATAGTCGGATGGATTTCTCTAGCATAAAATTATATTTGTACCATCAACAGTGGTAGTTTAATGCTATTGGAACATTGGTATAAACATGATGGCGTCATCGCGTTCTCACATGACTTACTTTAAGATTGGAAGTGAGTTTGTAGTAAACTGAACATAATAACCAATTACAATTGCCTGTCAGTGTGTGATGGATTACTACTGATAATGCGCTGTTCATTCTTTCCAGCAGGAAAATTAGCTAGAATTTGTCCTTTTGACGATATGTGGAGAGAGAGAGAGAGAGAGAGAGAGAGAGAGAGAGAGAGAGAGAGAGAGAGAGAGAGAGAGAGAGAGAGAGAGAGAGAGAGAGAGAGAGAGAGAGAGAGAGAGAGAGAGAGAGAGAGAGAGAGAGAGAGAGAGAGAGAGAGAGAGAGAGAGAGAGAGAGAGAGAGAGAGAGAGAGAGAGAGAGAGAGAGAGAGAGAGAGAGAGAGAGAGAGAGAGAGACAGCGAGAGACAGAGAGACAGCGAGAGACAGAGAGACAGAGAGAGACAGAGAGAGAGAGAGAACCCCTTGTGTTTAGACTAGTATATTTCTGTATAAATCAACTAGGATTAACAAAACTTAATTGCACTATGGCAAGACATGGACTTGATCAATGGTAATTTACAGTACGGAGCTGATTTTGTCAGTACAAATTAACCACAATTACCTTGTGGTTAATTAAATCTTACGATCACAGCAGAATGAAATTAAATGTCCTTAGTGATTGAATTAATCACAATGATTAATTACTGTCTCAAAAAATTACAATTACAAACTCTCTGTCAGCATATTATATAATACTCATAATTCTACAGCTATTCAAAAAATAATTAAACTTACTCAATAGTATACATTAATTGTAATGTTTGAAAATATACAGTTTAAACATTTCTGTGTTTGTTTATTGAATGAGTCATACATTGATCATTCTCACTCAACAATTTATTGTAACACATGGTCACATGTTTTGAAAGCAGGATTTTTCATGTTGTATATAAAGTATATCCATATAGTATGAGTTTGTGGAATAGAATAGAATCTTTATTGCATTGGATTTTCTGCAATAAGTGTTTGGTGCTAAAACAATCCAGTAAATAAACAAAGATCAGTTGACTACACAGAATGCATGCCAATGCCTAGGAGGCCTAGTCTAGTTCCAAACTGGCACAGTATTACGTATTAAAAACTTCATTACTTTACCAGTCTAGTCACGTCAGTTACGAAAGGTGTTAAATTGTGGTGCTCCCCTGTAGTGAACGAAGTGTGAAGGGTGCATGTCAGTAGTAATCCATCACAAACTGACAGGCTGTCATCATCGGACTGCACTGATATGCAAATGTCCAAACCAGGATGTGGGGACACGCCGACTTCATCATGTTTATATAAACATACTAGTAGTTGGGTAGAGCACATTATCAATATATATATATATATCAGCTTCATTAAATAGGTCATGCCTGTGTAAATCATAAACGGGACATTGTAGAACAAAGTGTTTTTCGTCTTCTATTTGTGTTGAATTGCATATTTTACATAATATACTTTTTGCTGGTATTTTGTTTTAATAACCTTTTTCAATTTAACGAATAATGCAAGGGGTTCACGCGAATGAATCTGTCAGTCTAGTAATATACATTTAATATTTATGTCTATCATCAAGAGGTTAAAATCAACACTCTTCAAGGGATGAACTGTTTTTACTGACAGAAGTGATGACCTCATAACTTGATCTACTTTAAATGCAAAGTAAACACTGTTATACATACCTGTTTTCTGATAAAATCTCTCCGAAGCACATGTACAACACTTGAGTTTTTAATGGCAATTTAGGATATGTCAAAATGAACATTAAAACAAGTTTAAGTGATTGCCTACTGTAGGGCTTATTCACCTAGCTCACAACCATTTTATGGTTATTGTTCATGTCATAATTCAACTCATAGCTTCTATTGCAGTGTTTTTGCTAAGGGCAGAAAAGTAGGTAAATGCATCTCAGTCACAGTATAGGGGCTTCCATCAAAATTACGACACTACTACAACGTACAAGATATGGAAATCTTATGTGTAATACCCGACTTCTCCCTCTGTTACTGAGGTTCCCCAACCTTAGCAAAACACTGGCACTACAATTCCCTTGAGTAAATTCATGAGTGAGTAATTTCAAAATCCTTTTTTGAGATGCTGAAAATGTACAAATTTGTCAAAACTGGTATTTGACTTTTAATAGTTTAATGGGTGTGTTCTGGTATTTTCAGTATTTTTACCATTTCTTAAATTCAAGTTAAACTTGTGTTCATCCAGTTAATTTTTTATGAAGCCAACAGTTTCTCTTTTACAATACTTTTTTGTTTGTTTCTGATATGTAGCATTCTCATATTTGAAAGCTTGTGTGATACTTATTCCTGACTGCTAATATCTGGAGAGACACCAATTATTGACTCATTTGTTTCAGTGTTACTGCTAAGGTTCAGAACCTTACTGGGCCAGTATTAACAAGACTTGTGTGTGTGTGTGTGTGTGTGTGTGTGTGTGTGTGTGTGTGTGTGTGTGTGTGTGTGTGTGTGTGTGTGTGTGTGTGTGTGTGTGTGCGTGCGTGCGTGCGTGTGCATGCATGAGCATGTGTGTGTGTCTATGTCACATGTGTCTGTGTTATATGCAAAATCAACATACATTTCAAATTCTATACCTAAGTCCTTGTGCCATAACCTCGTCTGGAAAGCCCAGTAAAATACCTGAGGCCTTGGCTTGATTTTAATACCTATTTATCACCCTTAACAAAGAGAATGTGTTTCTTTAGGCTTGTGGGACACGTTTTTAAACATATCATTTGTTGATGATCAAATGATAAGGTGGTCTTTGAAATGACATCAGTACGGTGATATAAACAAATTAAAAAGACTAATATATCAAATTCATAGAATAGTATCTGAACAAGCTAATTTATCTTGGTTTATAAATACCATCACGCTACATGTACCTAATTAGCCATGTAATTAATCATGGCACAACTGTACATTTCAATTCCAACTAGCATTATCTCCTATATTATCACCTTATTTCAAATTCAAATATAAATCATGTAATATTATACATCCACTCAGAAGCATTGGGGAATATACTAGTCAATTTTCCAGTTCCAAGGTGAATTGCGTTATATAAGTGACATCACATGCTGTTATGTTTAGATTTGTTTTGTCTTACATTTGGAATAACATTTTCATCAAGAAATAGTGGAAAGACATGTTGACCTCTTTAATTGGGAGGGATTTTATAGAACAAAGATTAAACGCCATCAATGACAGAGAAGGATTTTACTGGTACACCCAGAGTATATGATCAGGTGACAACCATGTGCATGTAAACTCTGGTGTGTACAGAACACATTGTACCGGTACATGGTGTTGTATGGGGAAATATATGGTGTATTTTGGAATCAGAAACAAGTCTACTTGTATGTACAGCACACTGAAAGACTCAACACTTATTTGAAATTCTTGGCCTGATGTAACGATAGGTTGACAATGCCCTACAACTTATACATACATTGCAAACCAATCTAATTAAAATCTGTTGCAGTGATTGGCTAGTTGTTCAGCTCAATCTTGTACCTTTTGTTTTTGCTTGTATTGTCCTTTGTTCTATGTGTTTACATTTTGGTTTTGGTCATTGCTGTAGTGGTGGCAACGAAGACGGAAATGTGAATATGCAACACAAAGAACAATGCAAGCCAAAATTAAAGGTAATAGTCAACAAATAGCTGACATGGGATTTTAATCAACAGGTACATATTATAAATGTACAAATGATTCTGTTGGTCCACATATACCATATACATGGATACATGAACATTTGGTACAAATGTATGAATGGACTATGTACAGAAGGTAGACCTCCAATTTGGGAGGTGAAAAATTGGTTGTAATTTCTGAATGTCCCATACTCGTATCGTAAAATACAGACAAAGGCTAAAAAATATAGTGCTGGGAGTTCAGTAAAAGTCTAATGTTGGACTTCATTAAGAAACAAAGTAACAGCCAAGAACCATCAAGTTACTAGTGGTACAGACAACTGGGTAGGCTTCTATAGAATCTACCAACACTTACCTGTACAAGTTCAAAATCACTGGGATATTCACTAGCTGGGTTATTTCTTGCTAGAATATGCCACGAAATGACACCAGAATGTTTTAACGCTGACTCTAAATAGTTGCTTCTGGCTTTACTTGAGTAATAATCATTAAATGCTACAATATATTCTGAAAAGAATGAAAAAAGAAAGAAGATATAAGTTAGACTTTAATTCACATTTCCATTTCATGTAGTTGCTGGTGTAAAATAATCAAGGTCTCAATAAGTTAAATATCTAGGTGGTAAGTGAAAGAAAATTTAATGTGCCAGATATAAGACCTAGTTACATTTGCAAAGAACATACAAATATATGTATATGAAAATAAAATATATACAAGTATATAATCAGTGTTTCCATTGTGTTTTTGCATGTACACATAGACCCTTTGTCAGTACATACAAAATCTACACATGTACCTGTAGATTTACGGTATGTATCGATATGTGAAATGATGGCATGAGATATTTGAAAAAGTCAATGTCCATTGTCCATACAATGTAGCTGTATACACGTGTACATTGTAAAATGGTGAATATGACAAATAGTATATACATGTATTGTCAATGTCTTACAATTTATGGACTTGAACTTATCATATTATTATTTTTTTTTATGAGGAGAGGAGGAAGGGCTGGTGAAGGCGCTGGGGTGAGATTGTAGAATTAGTTTTCTGTAACTTGTTTAGAGATGGAGATAAGGGGGTTGGGTGTGTGTGTGTGGAAGGTGGTAGAGGGTGATTTAGGAGATAAATTGAGGAATGGAATTGATTATCTGTAACTTGTTTTATCCACACATACAATGTAGTACAGGAAGTAATGGAAGGAGGATGGGCAAGAACGGAAGTGGGGTGTGGGAGTGAGGTTATGGTATTAAGGAAGATATTTTCTATCATTTGTTTGCCTAGGATAGCATTACCGCCATATATGTGGTCTAACTTATAATTCTAGAGGGTGTGTGCACAGTAGTGCCATATATGTTGTACAAATGATACGTCAGTATGTATCACATCAGACTATTCATTTCACCTGTAAGAACAGACTAATGAATTGAAGCTGTACATTGTATCGTGTGCATGTTACATTGTGTGTCTCTACTATGGGTGTTACCTAGACTGGTGACCTTTACTAAGTACCTGACTGAGGGGGTTAAACTGGATTAAACTCAGCAGCTTTGAGAGGTGTTTCTATTCATCTATTCAATTCATACAACATAGCATCCTTCCACACATTATCAGTATTTCTTCAAAGTGTTGACAGATTTCAGACTTTAAACATTTCATTTCATCATGATCTCACATGTCTTTTATCCAAGTCATTAGATATACATTTGTATAGTGTACATGTACATGTATCTAATCTCAAGTGGCTATAAGAACAAATGTATCTAGAGTGTAGATATGTGGAACAATCAATAGAAGAGCAGAACACTAACAAATGGTAACACAAAGCAGCACTTTCATTTTTAAAATGTTTTTCTACATGTTATTTTTGTTTTGAGGGAAAAGGATGACATGCACATCAGGGCCGAAATGTAACAGTTACATTTGGTAATCAGATTTAAACCATCAGCAGTCTAGTGCTATCCTTCATGGAATCTTTCAGAGTGCTATCCTCCATCGAATCTTTCAGAGTGCTATCCTCCATTGAATCTTTCGGAGTGCTATGCTCCATCAAATCTTTCACAGTGCTATCCTTCATTGAATCTTTCAGAGTGCTATCCTTCATTGAATCTTTCAGAGTGCTATCCTTCATTAAATCTTTCAGAGTGCTATCCTTCATTAAATCTTTCAGAGTGCTATCCTTCATTGAATCTTTTGGTGTGCTATCCTTCATTGAATCTTTCAGAGTGCTATCCTTCATTGAATCTTTCAGAGTGCTATCCTCCATCAAATCTTTCAGAGTGCTATCCTCCATCAAATCTTTCAGAGTGCTATCCTCCATCAAATCTTTCAGAGTGCTATCCTCCATCGAATCTTTCAGAGTGCTATCCTCCATCGAATCTTTCAGAGTGCTATCCTTCATTAAATCTTTCAGAGTGCTATCCTTCATCGAATCTTTCAGAGTGCTATCCTCCATCAAATCTTTCTGAGTGCTATTCCCCATTAAATCTTTCAGAGTGCTATCCTCCATCAAATCTTTCAGAGTGCTATCCTCCATCAAATCTTTCAGAGTGCTATCCTTCATTGAATCTTTCAGAGTGCTATCCTTCATTGAATCTTTCAGAGTGCTATCCTTCATTGAATCTTTCAGAGTGCTATCCTCCATCAAATCTTTCACAGTGCTATCCTTCATTGAATCTTTCAGAGTGCTATCCTACATTGAATCTTTCAGAGTGCTATCCTTCATTGAATCTTTCAGAGTGCTATCCTCCATCAAATCTTTCAGTGCTATCCTTCATTGAATCTTTCGGAGTGCTATCCTTCATCGAATCTTTCAGAGTGCTATCCTTCATTGAATATATTTCAGACCATGTTGGCATCCAGACTAAACTGTCAGGTGAACTGTTAAGTTTATTGATTGATTGACTATCACCTAATACATTTGGTAGTCAATGTCTACGATATTCAGTAGTCTGTATCGCTGGGACTACAGCTTAAGTTGTGTTTTGATGTATCTTATTTATTGAAGTACATGTATTCAACTTTGAATCTTAGGACATAGCCAAAAGAAGTGTTGTTGGTGTTCAAACCTAGCGATCCTCCATTGATTTGAAAACCAACTACAAGTTTCTAGCCACAAGCCACATACATTACATGTATGATATCTAACCTTGAGTATTTTTTCCACTTATCAGGCAAAGTACATGTACTCTTCATGTTCTACCATTGCTGCAAAAACGCAATGATCACTGATGGTTTTATGAGTGTCATTGTACATAATGTATGCATTTAATCTAGGTAATGGATATAGTTCTCATTATAAATAAAGTACATGTAGTAGTTAAAGACCACAGTTAAAAGGAGGGAAAAACCAATAAATTACTGACAAGGTTGCAGCCAGCTGATTACAAAACACTTTTCTGACTAGTATTTTGTATGTGCATAATTATTATATAAAACTGTTCCACACATGTAGCTTTCTTTCAATGATTACCATCGAGATAAATTATAATATTAAATAACAAAGTACATTTTACTTGATTTCCCCTTCTTTATTTGCTTCTGAATCATTTACAAAAAATGCTGACTATAGTACATTTTTTGTAAAGTATGCTCATCCCACTATGGTATTTTGGACCTTTTAAGTATTCATAACATATGAAATACATTGTAGCACTCTTCCAAGTTTAAAGTTCATCTATAAAGTGAGATAAACTGTCTATTGGTCAAACATGCACACATGTACATGTACAAAATGTATTTACCAGTGTTACATTGTAATTCGCCTCCTAACTTGCACACAGATTCTCTTTGGCAATTTTTTGACACTAAATTAAAACAACCCCCAAAGTGCAAATGATCTGATCATCATCAATTTCAAAAATACAAAATAATTAGGGTTACCAGCATTAGAAAATAGCTACATGTACATGTGTGTTCATCATGTATCAACTCTTAGGAGACTGAAATAACAATACAAATCTCCTTGGCGTTCAAGTTACATGTAACATACATATAGTAAAAGTGAAATTTAGTTCCCTTCATCTCCTCCTTCACCAGTCAAACTTCTGAAACATCACAGTATTTGAGTACATAAATTATTACATCATGTACATGTACATATACTTTTACAAATGATGACATGTATATTGTATAAAGAGAACATATTTTCAGTTTCAAAAGACTTTTGATGTTTATAGAAACAGGTTGAATTCATATATACATGTATCATGTGATGTTTTTTTTTATGCATTCAACACTTCTTTCTATATGTATATGCTACTGTATTCACACTTTCTGAAAATATCTTTTGTGAGTAATAGTAAATGGTACCATCTGTTTTGTTGCTATCAGTGTTTTAATTCAAATCAGGAAACAACTATATGCTTGACAATTGAAATAGTATTCGTGACGACTACACAGTTCATGTTTTATGCCTATTCAAGACTACAGTGATGTTAGGTACCCACACACAAAATGTACCAATGTAAACCCTTTAAAACAGGAAATGGTGTTCACTAACTGTGTGTGTATACTAAATGCTCTGACGATAAACATGTCAGACATATACAATAATGATTCCTTCCAGTACATTGACCCCGTTCACCTATCCGGTCTGTCTGAACCAAACCTATTACAGAGTACATTGTAAATGTACATAGAAGTGTACTTTCCTATTTTGGGTCGGGCAAATTGTATACATGTACATGTATGTTCTTTCAATACATGACATGCTGGCTGAGATTCTCTAAGGTGGTGTTCAACCTTTAAACCTTCATGTACATACATGTTTTTCTGGCTGATTCAGTAAACTTCACTGGCCACAGCAGGAAATATATGTTGAATATAATGTGTGTATTTTACTAGAACAACCACCTCGAAGCCCTGAGGTGGAAGATGTAGCCTGTATACATCGCTGATCTGTGACTAGAATAGTACTTACTCAGAGTAGACAAGAGCTGTCATAGGCACAGATCAGTGATGTAGACTTGTAAGCCAAACTGTACAAAAACTACATGTAATGATTTACATGTATGTATATGGAAAGACAACTCTATCAGATTGCATGTACATTTGTAGCTCTGGATACTAAGCATAGTATGTTTATGATGTTAGGTCTTCATGAATAAAGCAAATTTTATAGTTGTATTTTGTCTTGGTATCACTTGTGTGTATTGTGGGTGTTACAGGTTGTAAATATTAACTTGAGTGAACAGGGGTTTGGCAGACCTCAGACCATACATGTACATGTATATTTAATAGCTACTTCGGTTAAATCATTCCCTGGGTATCAGTTCTTACTGACAAGCTTTAATGTAGGATAAATAAATACTAATAATATACACATGTACAATGTACATGCTAGGAATGTTACTGTATATGATCTGTCTGTGGTAGACTTCACAGCAAGGTCCTCCTCAACCTCAAGGGAGTGCTGGCCAGGCATTAATATTCATATGCATAAATATATTCATCATAATTTTAAAAACCATCAATTACAAGACAACATTAGTAGTAAATGCTACACCAAACAGACAAACTCGGCTTATGCCCCATTTAATGATTTATGCAGCAAATACAAATGTATTACCCCCAAGCACATATAAAATCAGCTTGCATGTACAATGTCTCCTAATAAATAATAATACAATACTTGAGTTGCCATTTGAAAATAGAAGAAATCTCTGACATACATGTATGTTAAACACATTATACCAACAGACATATTGCAGACAAGATGGTCACACAATAAAATATAGTGAAAATGAAATATGGGAAAGCACTGAATAGTACATATTTTTTCATCACCCTAGATTTTAGTTCAAGCTGGCAAACATAAAGGCTAAAGCCGGCCTCAGAGGTACATGTGTATATGAACGAACAAAGATTGTGCAAGTATTCACAATGACTACAATGATCTCTTTTTTCCCTGCAGAAATTCAACTGGCCTATCAAGTATGCGGTATTAAGTATCCATTAGAGTTTCAGAACATGATCGTTATATTTGTGTTGCATGTATGTGCTATTCATATTGATACAGCTTTAGTTTTTCACTTGATACTACATTTGTATTTTAAAGTTTGTGATTTGTGGCAATGTAACTAACATTTAGTTCAACAGTTGAACTGTCATTTTTGAAAACATATAATATTGTTTTGCTTCTTAATTAATCTTTCTTTTTAAATTTCTTTTCTTTAGATGTTTTTTAAAATGTATATCTTACACGTTACATCTAAGATCTTATATAAAATGATAAAGGGGTTGCATAAAACTTTAAAGTAGGTAAAATCTATCCGAGTTCCCAAGTCAAGTGTTTTTGTTAAGGGTTGCATTAAACCGTAAAGTAGGTAAAATCTATCCGAGTTACCACGTCATTTAACCAAGGTTTTCCCATGTGATACAATATTGTTTGCAAAACTATGCCAGTTTACTTCCTATTTACCAGTGCTTCAAAAGCTCAACAGAATCACTGTGATCTACATGTATTCCAAGTCGTGCCAGTTGTGGTTATATACTCTGGGAGTGATGGACATTTATGGTGGTAATGGCCCAAATATAAATGTTTCTTAAAAATTGAATTAAAAATTTAATACTATCCTAAATCAAAACTGACAAAATGGGTTTCTAATTCTATATACATATAGTATTATTGTTGATGAACAAGCTAACAGCTTGAGGGTTATTTCAAGTCAAACTGTCAAAAACCAAAGATAACATCAACCTAAACTTTTAAAAGATTAAGATGATGAACACTTACATGTTGAAACATTTGTTTAAAATCCTCTGTGAAACCTTTCAATGTTTTACAAAGGGATGCCCTTGATTTCATTTGTCAGACCAAAGGTGAACACATACATGGACAGCCATGAGACACACAAAACACATACAGACAAGAGTCAACATAAACATGTGTACATTACAAATAGTAATATCAATCATTATAAAGTTCCAGACACAATGCTCACCAAGTTACTGACCAAAATCAGATAGTGCTGGAAAGTATTGCTTTATCCAATATGTAGTTCCATGCATGCAAAATTCAATTTTGTATGGGTTAATAAGTATTTTTAAATCAAAGTCATATGTAATGATCAACTTGGGTGATAACAACATAAAATCTACCTAAATAGTTAGGTATTTGACTAGGATTCTCTACAAAAATTATAGTATACAGTATGGAATTTATATACAAATGTAGGTTTACCAGATTTCTCCCTGCTGTTACCTGGGTTTAAAAACCTAAGCAAAAATACTGAATATACATGGCAAGTGTTTGTATGTAAATTGTACAGTAGGATGCCTAAGAGTAAGATAATCGGAAGTACATATTTTACTGCTATATAATGCACACTGTTTGTGTATGGTATCTGGTAAAGGTTTTGCTTTTTGAAAAATCATATCTTTATTCACATGTTTACTAAAACCAAAACTGCTGGCACATTTAAGCTTAAAATGGAGATTGCATATAGTGCTTCTCAGCTTCTGGGTATTTTTTCAAACACAACTGACGTGTTTGAAAACTGTACATAATGGTGACTATGGTATACTTGTGGTTCTCTGGGATTAACTACTACAAAACGAATAAAGATTGTATTCAACTAAAACGGAACAGCACTAAAAAGTACACTGACTTAGACGTGCTGACTGGTTGCCAAGGCCAGTGAATTTCAATACTGCATAATATTTCATAAACTGAAATTAGTCACCAGGCCAGGGGTGGGACATTGATCAACAAATTTTGAATTAAATTTCATTTTACAACAGCATAGAATATGAAATGGTAAGTGTGTGAAGTACACATGTATATGCATGATCTGTGCATGTATACTTTGAGGAGTACACTTTGTATCAAAACTGAAATCGGAAGGGATTTCAAAAAATTGAACTTAATGTAATATTACATCAGCACAAAATAATAAACAAGTATGGGAGATTGAAATGATCTACAGCATGTAGTGATTTGATGAGCACTGGTCTGGTAAAACAAAACTAAATGAAAAACTAGACATAATATTTACATAACCACAGTATCAGAATAAGTGTGGGAATTATATGCATGATCTGTCCTGCATATTTTGATAAGCAGCACATCAGTACACTACCGAGTATGAAATAAGTGTGGAAGTTTACACGTATAAATTTTGATGAGTAGAACAGCAATGGGATAGGTACCAGTAACATTGTACACTACAACTCCGATGAAGTTTGTTTGAAGTTTCCATCTTCATGTGTGATAAATCAGATGACATTTTAATATTGGATGAACTCAATATCTGCCCTACTTTTTGAATATCTTTATTCTGACACCATTCATCGTTTTACTTTGATAGCCATATTTCTATTATAAAATATTAAAACCTTTTTACACCTTCAGTTTGTTCAACACATCAAGCTCTTTTATGACTAAATTTGAATCATTCTGTCGTCTCCAGTTTAGACACTGAAGAAGGACATGTGATTTGTTTGAAAACTGTCAGTTTGGACAGTTTCTGAATCAGAATCCGAAGTGGAAGAGAACTTGTGCATTAATCATAAGATTTCCCATGATGAGCATATATAGTGTAATCATAAAATGTCATCAAGTCATGTATGTCTCTCTCACATTTTTTAATAACCAAAATATTAATATCCGTAATATATACTCCTTATATCAGAATTGAATTAAATTTTTATCAAACCGATGATAAGGACTGGGCTGAAACATGATTTTCAAAATGAAAAATGTGTGGGTGATATAATGACCATCCATTGAGTGTTGGCTCTATCATCTCTAGGGAGTTATGGTTTATGAGTACCCATACTGTATATATGAACCCTGATACTAAATATACAAATATATCTTATTGTTTGACAGACAGAAATGCTAAATCTTGCAAATAATGGAAATGTTGAGGGTATTATTCATTTCAATATTTAAAAAAAATCCCCTTTCCCTTCTGCTCATTCATACTGTTAATACATCTATGCATTACAAAGTGAAAATATCTTTATAGTTTTACTGTTAACGGATACAGGCACAGTTGATTATTATTCCCCCCCCCCCCTCCCCTTTTTTGTTTGAGGTCACGATTCATTGTACTATAAATGTACACTGTCTGTTTCATTTCATTAAAAAAAGCAGTTCATTTATAAAATATGCGAATCCAATATTGATGCATCAATTCAAAAGGATATCCGATTGTACTGATGAAAGAGATTTGGATAGTCATTTCAAAAACTGCTTGTATTGTCACAAAATATATTAAATTTTGTGAAAGATCTACATCCAGACAAGCTGTCACATGTAAGGTGATACAAATGATACATATAATTATTACAGTGGTAACTTTGGAGTGACCTCATCAATCTGATGAACTTTGACCTGATAAATCCAATGCCCTACACATGCACGCTAAACACAGGATAATCTAGATTGTGGGCGCACAGATAGGGGTCGAGACAATGTATAGAGGGGTGGGGTTTGGTGGGAGAGAACTGATGCTGTAAAATTATGAAAAATGCATAATGTACAACCATAGACAGTGGAGGCTTGTTATAAGTAGCTGATATTACAATTGAACAATCTGTTTCCATATCAAGAGATAGAATCTCAACAAAACTAAGTGTCCATGGTGATATGATATGAAACCAAAGCCAAAGTACAAATTATCATTTTTGTTATATGTTCGTATAACAGAATAATCTTAAAATAACTCATGTATCAAGTTGCACATAGATTCCTGGTCTAAAGTGATTTACCAATTTGGAGAACTTGTGACCGTGTTTGAAGGAGGGACTCTTAATATACATGTAATAGATCACCTAAAAATAGGAAGGGATCAAGGGTTGTGTGTTCTTTGTTATGAACACAGTCTCTCAATCAGATGGAGGGACTGTATTTTAATTAAGGAAAACTTTACACCAGTCTTTAAAAAAAAAAAAAAAAAAAAAAAAAAAAAACTATGGGTAACAATGAAGAGTGCAAAGAAAAAAAAGAAAATTGCGAATAAAATCTGTCAAAAGTTTAATCATGGCCACCACATCTAAGATTCGTAACTGGGGAATTATAAGCTGGTAATACCACCCCAATACAATATATTTATTGCCACTTACAACACTGGAAATACGAGTGTAGTGTTTGTAATCATTCTCATTAGTTCTGAAGACTTTTAGCCTTGAAGTACCATTGTAATTAACTAGAATCCAAATTAGAAATCAATGAGAAATCTGAAAGAATGTACAAATGTAATAAATGTACCTACCATTTTTCACCACCTCCGTTGAGAAATCAACTTTCAAAACTTGGGCTGGTCTGGTTGTATTAGAAGCTGAATCCAGGCAATTGCTATTACTGGAATGAGGTAGGAGTCTCTGGGTTGCAATGCTATCAACACTTGTGCTTGTAACTAATGCTAGGCTTAGTATCAAAAATAAAACAGTTCTGAGTTTCATACGTTGCATTGTTTCTGATCCCAAATTGAGGAAAGTCCCTCAGGGAGTGCTCCCATCAGAAATAAATTACTGCTACCTCCTTTTCTTCTTCATAATGTCTGTTGTCTGTGTGAGCTTTTATGATATTTTTAAAATGTGTGTATATCCACAGTAGGAATTCAAAGAGCCATATTTTCCAAATCTACAAAATACAAATAACAAAAAGAATGTTTTGCATTTATCCTCTCTCTCCCTCAGTACTATACGGATGTCATACAATTGGGAGGAAAATGAAATGATAGGAAAAATAGAGGGATGTAAAATACTATATTACGGACATAGCATAGGGTATGGCAACAGCATCACATAATTTTAAGGTTCTCAACAACACTAAACTATTACATATCATTCATTGTAAGTATGCTGACAAGTATTTTCTCTGTTACAGAGGATTATCCAGTTAGAAAGAAAATTCAAAATATTGTTTTGCCCAACTTGTAGAGATTTTTGTCAACTTCTGGTAGAAAGAGGCTTTCGATCCATGATGTCTAGACTTCTCATATATGTAACAACAATGGTTGTCACCCACTGAGTATCATAGGAAATCTAATCAAGGAATTGAGCATAAGTGATATCAATTTACTCATCTACTGCAAAATTTTAATTGAAGTAATTTTTAGACATTTGTACTTTATTTCAATTTCAGCTTTTGGTATCAGAATATTCACCATTCAGTCAATAACTCTCACCAATTCAGTGTGTTTAGATAAACTGGTAGTTGCTTCCACACTCTTCCCATTGTCGATGTCATGACCGTTGCAATTTTACCAAACAACGCTAAATGTGTACATATATGGCTTTATCATTGTTTGTTGCTATCCAATCTGGAGAACCCTACTATGCATCTCACTTCAAAAACTACCATTCACTTAATTTATGTCAATTTCGTTTCCTCAGTCATGCAATATCCTTGTGACTGTGTAAAACTAGTATAATTCCAATTATCAAAATTTCCATACATATTTTTTTAATGAAAACGGCTAGGAAAAAAACGTGGGTTGGGGTTAACAGCTATCAGCATGATTTTCATGTCGCACATCAATGATCAAGGTTTTCCCAATGCATGTCCGGCATGTCGGCAAACCAGCATGTGTTGTTTTGGATACCAACATAGTCGTACTATGGCCGTGTCGTTTACGGGTAAAACGAACAACGTAGACTTACATAAACTACACTACAAGAATTGACGATTCATAGTCACGCTCAGCGAATGGTAAAGAAAGAGCAGTACTCACCACAATAACAATGAACTCAGAATTAGTATTATTATAAAAATAAAGATCGAGAGCAGGTCGTAGTACACACTTCTTGTCCACAACTGCACTACGGCCACAATTTCCGCGTAATCCAGAATATTTTCCCCTTTTTGTGTTGGAAAGCTTACTCTTAGTTCTTCATCTTTCCATACATTAACCGTATTCACATGTTACTGAAAAATGTGTGCGGTGAAAGACAGAAGACCCCACATTCACATTCACTTTCTCAACATCGCAAAATACTACAAAGCTTCAGAATACGACGTTCTGATTGGCTTACACCGAGACGCCATCTTGGTCTAGGGATCCCCTAGTATTTTCATTTTATGTCATTCTTTTTTAGGACACCGTTGTTGATCAACATGCTTTGTCATAAAATCAAGCGTGTACCTTGGGAATCAATAAAACTGAAACATTGGTTATTCAATTTGATAGCCTCTGTATCTGATGGATAACAATCAACCCCCCAAAAAGCTAAGGTGATAATTGTTGCATCTAAATTTGAAAGAGCTAGGTGGTAATCACCAACTTCCGTATTTTCGAGAGTGGCGAAAAGGGTGACAGCTGTATCACTCTCTAGTGGGGGATTTTGTCAATATTCTTTCCCTTGGTTCGTCTATCCATGAAGTTGATAGATCCATTGTGTAAGTAAAACAGTGTATACTACTTCCTGGTATTGAATTTGCACAGTTCGAGCTCTCACGATGCAACAAAGAACCCATGCACACATCGTTGGGACTGCGATGTCAGATATTTTTTTGCTATTTCAATTTTATGTTCAATCACTATTCCAGTGATAATTATCAATACATGCAAAATGGGTTCCCTCTATGCATCGTAGGCTTACTGTTAAATTTAAGAAATTTGGATTTGAAATGATGGTGACGCTATTGTCATCATTTGCAACAATTATATATTTTGATAGGATGGAGATTTTTCCAGAGTAGACATTTGATGTGTACATGTAGTTGACGCACAGACTCGGAGCAGTTAATAACATCATTAGTATAAATACTATTATTGGTAATAAGATTTCATGACATGTCAGACACGACATAATTTTTCCAAGATGACTGATTACTAACAGGGTGGAATAATTTACATGAATCGCCAAGTATGCACACACAAGTAATACTAATAGTATTCCTTACCGTGTTAAAAATGTGGGTCGTACTCAGTTCAAGGTACCAAGGTTTCTGGTTTTTGGTAGCTACAATAGTATATAAATACTGTACAGTGAAACCTTATAATCAACATTTGAATTTTAAGCAACCATGAGATATATACATATACTCCAAAATGATATAGTTTTTATATGTATTTCATTATATTCAATCTAAAAAGTAAAATAGATATACATATTACTACAAAATCAAACTCTTAAAATATATTTATCAACTCCTCTGAAGGACTTACGATTGTAATTATTTTATGATCCTGATAAGAATTTTGCATCCTGTATCTATGATCCTACCTGGATCATGAATACATCATTGAATTTCAGTCGTTGTGCTGAAGTCCTTGAAAATTATCATTTACTCTTGGGAAGTTGGCAAATGAATTTTTTTAAAGGTCTCACAAGAAAATTTTTGTCATAACAATTGTAAGCACTATACTGTAATGTGAACAATTCAAATAATTGGCTGATCTTGTTTGCTTTTTGTATACAATTTGTATAGAACATTTGTTTCATTACATACATGTACATGGTAACATCTAGAAGTTTACATGAGATATTGATACACACATTATGCATGTAGGTGTCCTGCTGCAATCCCTCCTAGCATATACCTCAGGAGGGCCTGTTTCCCATTTTCATGTGGGATGGTAAGTGCTACATGTGCATGTACACATTTACACTCACGAAAAGTGCAGGACAGTTTCAGGACATGTTTGCGTTTTATATACAGGGATCCCAAACTTTTCTAACTCCTACTGTAAGGTACAAGTTACCTGGTAGTAGGGATTTTCATACCTGTGTAAATGGGATTACAAAAAATTTTGTATGCTCAGCTTCAGAATGATATATATCACAATTTCAAACTATTGTTTTGTATTCTGTTTCAGTGACAGTGGAATACAAGGTATTGTTTTGGTAGGTTTAGACCTCATCCTGATGAAGTCTATGGAATCGAAAAAATGGCTCATAGTATGAACCATTCAAGTTCAAATCACCATGTGAATGATTTGAGTGATGGAGAACATGGTGAAGATGACATTGACCCAATTATACAGGACATAGGGGACAATGACCTCTTGGACGACCAGGAAGCATTGGCCAGATCTAGGCCAGTGTCACCTGAAACAAACTATTGTCATGAGCCCCCTCGACCACCTAATACCAATGGAGGTGAACAGAACCCCCACTTGTGTAATGGACATGATGATCGGCTAATGAATGGGATTGACTTCCCTGATGAAGGTATTGATGAAATGGAAGAAGGAATTGCCGCACCATATGAAAATTCAAATTTTATGAATGATTTTATCGATGAAGATATTGATACAACAGAAAGTACTAATGATTTTAATGATCGTGATAATGATCTTAATCCAAGGCCAAGTGTGTTGGATGACTTTGAACCTGAGATGATGGTTGTTAATAGGATTGATACACTGAATGGACATGTTGATGAGATACAAGGTGACATTGGTGATGATCTTGATTATAACGAGGAACTGTCCACGCATGCTTTGAATAATCGTACTGACAGTTTTGAAAGGAGACATGTTGAAGTGAACAGTCATGTTGAATGTGGTCAGGGAAGGAACTGTCTTTGTTTTGATAGGGAATCATCTCATCGGTGTCATTGTAATATTTCTCACGATGACGTGGATTTATCAAATAATGAACATCATGCGAATTCGGTTCAGTACGATGACGACTCATGGATTGATGAAATTGAAGAGATTGATGAAAACCTTGAAGGAGCTGTGGGTGGCTATGACATATGTAATGATGATAGTAACCATAGCAATAGTAATATGGATGCAGATGATGAAAGGGAGCGAGAAGAACCAACTGAGGAAGACAAACTTGCAGCTGAGATCATCAACTTTGGACTGATGTCGTTCAGATCGGGGCGTCATAAAGTTAAAGACATTTTGAAAAAGGTTGCACGGTCAAAATACGCTAATATGATAGACTTTAATAAACTGATTGAGGATATACATCTTTATGAGTTGAGGTACCGTGCTAAGGAAGCAAAAGACAGAGAGCTTGAAAGCAGTGGGAGTACAAATGATGAAGATGGAGCAGAGATTGAAGATGTCAACAGGTTGGATGATGAGGGTGAGGAAGTGGAGGACGAGGAGGAGGAGGAGGAGGAGGATATTGGTTGTCAAGCAGAGTCCAATAATGTTGAAATGAGACTGAACTATAAGAGACCCGATGACCATAATAACTTTGATTATTTATCAATGATTTCACAGTATGATAACCCTTTGACCTTTGGAGACAGCTGTGACGATGTAAGTAAACATATTTGTAATTTAAGTATATGGAGGTTCTGTCGTAATTCTTGTCACCTGACGGAATTTTACCTCATAGGGATGTCATGAAAAATAAAAATTTGATTTTTTGGCCAACACTATGACTTCCACTCCACACACTACACATACATATACACAGTCTACTATATGTATAGGCAGGCATGCATGAGAATTAGTCAACCTTCTTGTTCTATTTTGACCATCTATGATGAGTTAAATGTTATTATAGTTGCTGAGAGTTGTCATACATGGACCCAGATTATTGTCTTCCTGTTTGCTTTTGTAATATCTATCCAAAGATGTAAGTTTGTCAATTTTTAGTTGTCTTTTTAAGGCAGTATCAGCTTTCAAAGTATTGCCAATAGTATCTCATTACTACTCGGTAAATGCATGTTGAATTTACTATTCTTATCAGGTAAATTACAATATATTGTGAAATCAAATACTGCATGAAATGGGCAAAGTAGATACATGTAATCTGACGCAAGGCTATCACATACATACATACATACATACATACATACATACATACATACATACATACATACATACATACATACATACATACATACTACATACATACATGCGCAAATATCACATATGCAAATATCACATACGCAAATGTAGAGGTGAAGTAATCTTGATCAAGATAGTAAGATGCAAATGTTCTCCCACTATAGAGAAAGTACAGTAAGAGCACCATCCTTGCCACCTAGGCTGCCATGCTTTGGCAGGTTTCTGTTGTTCTTCAAGTTCAAAGGTGTTCTACCATCCTTGATCTGTAGTAATCTTTGAATTGAATGACACTATTTTTTGAAAAGAGAATAGCTGATCCCTATTGTACATGTGTGATGAGTATAAATATGTAATGGAGAATATTTTATTCATGGTTCCAAGAATCAATAGGATAGTAAAATATAGTTACTTTGGAATGGTAAGTTGGAAATGAGTGCAACGTTTTGATCGCCGCCCTTGATCATCATTTAATTGTTGAGTGTTATTGTCTCTCTCTCTGAAACCATCATGAACAGGACCAAGGATACTAACTACCATCAATTTGCAAACATATCGTCCCAACAGTTTCGAAAAGATAAATGCTGAATTATGAAATCATACGTGTGATCAAGGCCATTGTAGTAGGATTGAAACTCTTTTCCAAACTTGAAAGTAACTTTATTTTTAAGTGTCCTATAAAGTATGTAAATATGTGCTTCAATCCAGAAGACATGCAAATCGTAGTTATTAATATGCAAATGATTATGCAAATTGACTACTGTCCTTGTGATCTATACTGGGGATAACACTGACTACACAATGTACATACATGTATGCTCTCTGTGACTCATGTGAGTTAGAAAGTCTACTGTTTCCAATATTTGCATGTATTTCACTAAGGAACTTTGAATATCTTCACAGAGATACATGTGATTACTACTGTGTAAGGATGAACAGGTGTTTTGAAAATGTCAGGAAGGAACATTCATACTTGGTGACTACATGTACACAAAACTTAGGTATTTTGTGTGATACATAAGTTGGATATGTACCTAAGTACGATAGAAGCAGACAGGTTTTTTTGAAGAGGCTAAAACATACACAAACTAAAGCTATTATTGTTAAATGTGGTAGATTACATACTATGGGTGATAGATAGCAACACTTGATTGTTGTGTATACAGTCCCTGGATACAATCACACTCTAATCAATATAGTATAAACCCTAGATGTCCCAAAAATGCTTTACAGGAAGATCATGGAACTGGGAAATATACAAAAATAAGGCTCAAAAAAGTAAAGGTATGGGAACCCTGGTAACAGACAAGGAAATGAAGTTTAATGTGCATTGTTTTTCCATATACCTTGTACATGTACAGTGTACCTTAATTTTCATGGGGAACCCTAGTAAAACATTTACCACCACACTGAATCAACTTTATAACTTTCAGGATGACCGCAAGGATGAACCAACAACTCCTATGAAAGCTGATGATGATACTGTATTCTTGTGGACGTTTGAAGAAGCAGTGGCTAGGCAGGTCAGACAGATTGGGGCATCAGCTTGTGGTGCTACTGCTATCATTAATGTGTTGGTAAGGAAACACTGCGTATAGACCATTCTTTTTACTAAGGTGTGGGAACTCTAGTAACAAACTGAGAAAGATATAAAAGGCATAATTTAATTCTCTGTGCATTTCTACTGCCATTTTGTCTGGGAACCCTGGTAAAGTGACTGGGGAACTCAGGTAGGTTTTATATACTTAACGTCCTTAGCAAAACCACAGGTAAGGAACCCTGGTAAAAGGACTAGAAAGTTGGGTAGATTTTTAGCTATTTATCACCTTAGCTAAAAACTGTTAAGGCAAGACATTCAAATGCTACCAAAAGTATACACAAAGAAGGATTAGCTTCATACTGTCTGATGTGAAGGAGTAAATTAAGGGATTGTAGAAGAAATTTTGAAATAAGACACAATAATTGTAGACAGGATAATGTTTACATCCAAAATGAATGACAGTGAAGTGATTTCTTTGGTGAGATTTAGGAACTTAGTAATGGAAGCAGTCTCATAATACAACTTGGATAGATTTTCATACCTTGTACCATAACTTTGATGGGGAACAAAGAACATAGTTACTTCAAGTTTGTCATATCTTGTTGACTTACTACTTTGGCAATCGAGGTCTCAGTTTACCAAGATAGACACAAACAAAAAATTAGTGTTCTTCAATGTGTCTTTGTTGTACAGATCTAATCACCCCTGTGATCAAGATAGTGTAAACACTGGAAGTCCCCAAATCTACTCTACAAGATTATGGCAGTCATCAGAAATGCCACCCTACTCTGAGTATAATTAAACCAACATCCTTTCACTAGCTGATATCAGCATGTCACAACAATAATTTTAGTTTGTATTTTATCTTAGTAAATGAGACCTTGATTGCCAGAGCAGTAACTGTTATTATTATATTATAACAAATGATATTTATCTCTTTTTTTTTCAGAATTGTCTATACATGTGCCCAGACATAAAGATTGTAACCGATGCTATCCCAACTCATCTCCGTGCTAACCATGCACCACTACCAGAGTACTTGTTTTCCAGGAGTGTGGCCGGCACCACACATGAAGATCTGATAAATGGACTCAATCAATTGACAGAAGGAAGAGTCTACGGAAGGTTCTTTCCATTCTATCCAAAACGGGATGTTGATCTCAAGGAGTGGCTCGCTACCTGGATGAGAAAAGGTAAAATATGTGACTGCCATTTCAGTGGAGTTACATGGGTAATGATGTTAAAAGAGCTCTATCTACATGTATCTGAATGATTTATTGAAATCAATGTGGTGTAATTATTTTTGCACAAAATCTACATGTTTGTATTGATTGTTGTTTAAAATCAAACTTCATCAGATTGCAGACCTGTTAGAAAGGAAGAAATAAGAAACCTAATGACTTTTTCTTTACTTTGGTACACAGGTGTTGTTCCCTTAGCAACTCTCAATTTACAGAAAGGACAGGAACCAGGATGGAAAATTCCTGATGCCTGGCACCATCAGATGGTGCATGGACTGGGACCAGATGGAATATACCTGACTAATCCATTGGTAACGGAAAGTGTGGATAGACTTCATCAACAACTCTGTAGTGATTCGGTGCTTTTGGTAAGGGAAATGAATTTTTTAAAATTTTTAGGGCAACTGAATAGAAATTTAGTAGCTTTTAGTGATGAAGTGTGTGTGTGTGTGTGTGCGTGCGTGCGTGCGTGCGTGTGTGTGTGCATGCATGCGTGACCTGTATCACAAGTTTCACAATTGTTGTTTCAGTGATCAGTATCTTGTGATCCTTAATAAAATATTCATTGCATTGTCTATTATGGATTAGAGTTTTTGTTTCAGTTTTGATGTATTACTGTGTCTAAGATATTTAGATTGACATAATTTGTGAATTCCATGTTTTTACAGGTTAGGAAATATGATGTCCTTGGCAGATGGAATGAAGAGACAGATTTAACACCACTTATGGTTCATCCTGATAAGAGATGGGCTGAAATGAATGTCCTTGGTAAGTCTTCCTGTATACTGGCCTATGGTCATCAAATTGTCTGATTGCTTGTAGAGGATCAGTGATATTTATGTTATGTTTTTACTAAGGTTTGGGAACATCAGTAAGAAGAGAAAGGAAATTTAGTAAAAGTTGCATGGATTTATATACTTTAATTGTACCATAATTTGGGTTTTGATTTTCAACAACAGAAGAAGGAATCTCAAAAAACTTGTATTAGAGTTATATACCATGTACTATAATTTTTTTATTTTTTTATTTATTTATTTTTTTTTTGGGGGGGGGAGGGGGAGCATCAGTAACAGAGAGAGGAAATCAATTTCCATATCTTGTATGATAATTTTGGTGGGGAACTGCAGTTGCAGAGTTGAGAAACCTGGTAAAACTTGCATAGTTTTCCATACCTTGCACCATAATTTTGGTGGGTGTTCCAATAACAAAACTGGGAAATTTGGTTGAATAATAGACCCTCCACCAAGGGTCTATGGTTGAACTTAACTTGTGCAGATTTTACCATAGACCATCCATTGATGGTCTGTGATTTTACCTACTTACAACTCTTAACAAAATGACCGCTTATGATTGAGGCAATTCTAGTTCTGTTTCGTGTGTTAGGATTTCTCTCTGACCTAGATATTCATCATACAAGCCTAACTTTGCAATTTTGTTGTTCGTTGAAGGTCAAGTTGTGAACATGATACGGGAACGAACACCTCCAGCCATACATTATCCAGGACCCAGTTTTGGACAGCAGTCACATGGCCTTGGCTTTGGTCAACAATCGTACAGACTAATGACAACACACATCAAAATACCTGCTGCTTACAAGTCGGGTATAACGTTGTTTGTCAAGAAATCCAAACATGATGTTTATAATGAACTGTTGAAAGCACCCGATCTACCGATACTGGAACAGAGTGGTGAAATCAGTAATATCTGTGTGGCCTCTGGCAGGATGTGTAGGAAACTGTAACATATGGATAATATGTAAAGTATATTTTACTTGCAAGTAACTTTCTGCTTGAAACTTTTGTTTCAGTTCAGAAGTGTCTTGTTATGGGGAACACAGACTTTAGAGTGATAGTAAGGGATCAAGTCCATTGGTGGTATCATACATCAGAGTTGTATGCTGAGTTACACCATGGATAGAATGACAATGTGTTCTGTTTTATGGATAACAGTTTGCCATATCAATCATATTTTGTCCCATTAAGGTAAATCTGTGCATAGAAAAGTCAACCCATTCAGTACTATGATTGTGGAGAATTTCCAACAATCATATCCTAAAACATCATGTCAGAGGCAATATATTGTGTTTCACCATATTTTCATAGCCTTCTGGTACAGTAAGGTATAGGATAACGTTCGTGTTCCAATGGCCCATGTAAACACCAAGTACCAATGGCGTATGTTAAGTTGAAACACTTGATGTTTCTGCCATATAGATTTTTCTGTGCAACTACAGCCAAGTATCCCAATCATGAAAGAAAGATTATTAATACAAACTTTGTCAGCATGTCCAGAGTAGCGAAGGAGTAACAAATTGGAAAATTTCTTTTCGAACAAAAGGTGTAGGTTTTCGATCAAAGCCGCATAAAGCTAATCTCGGCAGTATACCCGAGTTCACCCTCCATGTTCAGGGTGATTAATTTATCTATTCTTCATTCACTGTGGAGTTAGGATAGGAGTTAAAAAAACACCCCATCTTGCTATAAAAGATATGTAAATTACTACATTACATGCACGCAAAGAATTTTCTTGGTCCAAATACGTCACATGAATTTTATCTTTGCAAGTCTTGCCAACAGAAAGTCTATTCGTCTGTTTTTTATTGATCAAAAAGTGATTGTTTTACTGCAAGTTTTGGTCAAGAAGACACAAGTGTACTATGAACTTGATTCAAGATGTGTACAAAGTTCTTGGACTCCAAAGAAACTCTTCACTCAAACTAATATAGCTAGGTATGTGTACAAATTATTGTAAGACTTGGGTTATCATTTTCTTTGTACTATCAGAGTCTTGACAGTGAGTGTTTACAGTTATCGCAACATATTTGATTTGATCCTAGTGGGATCAGTCAATTTATCTTAAAATAGCTCACAGCGCCCTCAACCCTAGCAAGTGTGTTCATCTGATTATTTCAACTTAATTGGTTTGATCCTAGTGGGGGGGGGGGGGGGGGGGGGTCAGTCAATTTATCTTTCTTGGATAGCACAGCTTAATTTTGATAGATCTTTCTAAGAAAGAAAGAGTGCCCTCATCCCAGGTGTGTCCATATGAACCTCTAGTGGGTCTGTCAATTGATCTTTCTTGGATAGTATAGGCTATAGCTCGGAAATTTCAATAGACCTTTCTAAAATTCAGCCCCTCCCATCCTGTCTATTCATATGATCATCTCTTAGTGGACAAGTCAATTTCTAGTTTCTTGGATAGCATAGCTCCAAAATTTCAATAGACCCTTCTAAGAATAGAGGTACCACCCTCTACCCTAGCAAGTGTTTTTGTATATACCCCCCGTAATCATTTCAACTTTGTTCACAAGAACGTATCGGTGTTATGTGTACTAAGTTTGTTTGTGATTTTTTTCTATCTTTTATAGCATTCTTACAAAATTTGATAGACCCTTTGGTTATACAGTGCCTGTGGCTTCATGGAAACATTTACATAGATAAGTGAATTGCAAGGAAAGTGTTAGAGAGTAGCATAGTTTTTACATAGTTTCAGTTTTATGCATACTAAAATATCTTCATGTCTCGATTTCAATATTTCAAGGACAGGTAACTTACCATTCATGTTTACATGTCACCTATTGATGTGTATATTGTCACCAGGGGGTGCTGTTCACTGGTAGGGCATTTTTGAGTTAGAACACCTGGACTTCAACTTGTACTTATGATTCAGGAGTGCTTTGGCAGAGCACTTGTCTCTCACTTCACAATGTGTGTGTGTCTGTGTGCGTGTGAAACTTAAAAGTTGATGGCTGTTGTATTTGGTGGGATGTGACTTGAAGCTTCTGTTCAAAAATAGCTTGAACGATATAAATTGGGGTTGTTGTAATGGGGTGTCCACATGAGGACCATAGCAACTGTTATGTGTTTCAACTGCTCCCCAGGGAGTTAAATATGTGTAAAGGGATGTTATGCCATTATAGGGCCAGGGTTACTAATTGTAAAACACTTTGAGAAGTGTGGGAAAGCGTGATATAAAAATTGACGTTTTTATTAATATTATCATGGGTATGCAAGTTCCACTTTCAAAATATTTTTGTGTTAGTTGTAGTCAGTACACATCAATACAATTGTTGGTCACCAGAGGGCGATATTCAAGGAAATGTTTTCTAGTCATAAACTATGGATGATTCTTTCTTAAAAATATTGATGTTCAATCTTCAATCAAGCAACAATTATAGGGTCATGAAGGTATAATCATTTATTTCCCTTTTTCAATTCTACTATATTTCATAGACAATAAACATTACTGTGCAGAAAGGGTACTGGCTTCACAATAACAATATTCATGGCTAACAATGGTAATGAAACCAAAATATGACTTTAGCTCATTGAAAACTTCAAGTTCAAGTCAGCAATATTTGAGACATGATCCAGGGCCTATATTCTTACGTTCATTTGTAAACATTAACACATGCCAGCGAGGGCACTATACTTGTTGCCTGGCTATGAGGGCACTAGTAGACATCTTTTACCACAAGAGCTTTTATGCAGCAACTATTTCCCATGTGCATTTTACTGTAGTCAGATAATCTACAACATATAACCTTTGATATAAAACCGTGTTAATGGTTCATCCATCATCTCTGATAACAGTAAAGTCTTAGTTTATGGGGAAAAAGAAGTACCGCATATGTTTATACTAAGTCGTGAAACATGAATGCATAGCACCATCTTGTTTGCAAGTCATTGCAAGTAACCAATCAGCAAACAAATATGGCCGCCACAGATGGCAGTGATATTTGTGGGTATCAATACGTAGGAGCTTGAATGAATGCATGGCTTCCAGTGAATATTCTCTAGACAGGCTAAAATTTAGTCACCATGTAGTACCATCAAAGAAGTAGACTGGGAATAGTGGAGTAGAGACTAGTCCAAGAAACATGTGTAACCTCTGTTTGGTTCTTTTTCCACTTTCTTCAGTAAAGCTGACAAGTTCTTGTTGACCTCAACACCAACTTTTTTAGCAGACTGAAAGGTAGAGAGAGAAAAGCACAGAAAATGAACTACTTACTCTCTTAAATTGTTAAGAACCGACCAAGAAGGTAATGCTGTTGCTAAAGTAGACTCTTGGCAGAATTGATGAATGTAACATGAAAACTATTGATTTGAAGGACCGCTGATTAACAGTGGCCATCTTGGATTTAGAATGCGGTGGCAGTAGATCATTATAATATATTTGCATACTCATTTGCATCACAGTGAAAGATGCAAATACATTACCCATGTGCAAGTATGATGTATATGTACTGAAGGTGTAATCAAAGGTCCTGGTCAGTCCAAAGATGTGCTTTTAGTGCAGTTACTATTAGATTGTGTAAAACAACATTGCCACCTACCTTGTACTACATTGTATACTACTACTATTTACCATACTACTGACTGTGACTGTACAGAACTTATTTTAAGTGTATGAATACCAATCAAATGTGTACTTTTTAATTCAGAAATCCATTCAATAATAATCTATACAATAGAAAGTTGTGTGCGTTTTTCAACATTTCTGCAAATTTTGTTGAATGACACATACATCTGAAACTGATGAGAAAACTTGTTGGGAATGTTGGGCAACGTTTATTGACGATACAGTAGAAAAGACAAGCTGTTTTGTAATACTAGTACATTAATTGTATTGAATTGATTTGGAACATAAATAGAATGATTGAGAAGGGTTATAAACAAACCAGAGGCCCTTACTTGATCAAGAGGGGCTTATATACAAACTGGGAGACTCTTACTTGAAAACAGTAATTCGTATCACCTATGCTTTTGACTGCTTTGTACATTTGTACATTGTAAATGTTGGCCTACAATTTGACTTGGTTTGACCTTTGACCCCATTTCTTGTTCAACAAGTGCCCTTTGACCCCATTACTTGTTTAACCAATGAAAACGCTGTAATCCGTACAACCATACTTTTCAGTAACTTTTCAAAGATTGGGGTGAATACTTGTAATGAGTGTGTTATACTATATATGTGTGTGTGTGTACAACTTTGTAGACATATTTCTTCAACTTTTGACAATATTTTTACTTGCAATTGATGACTTTAACTTTATGGGGTGTTTCTTTTTTTATTTGGCAGCTACTACTAAAGTGAAAGTTTCTACCTGATGTAATGTAGTAACCAATTTTTGTCTTAATGAAAGTTTTGAATTGGTACAAACCATATGTGCAATAGCTATGCTACTATTAAAACGTTTTTTTCCTGATATGTCATTGATTTCCTTTATTTACATGATGCATGTACATTGTATATTATGCTTTGTTTACCAAATAAAGTGCTGTGTACAGAAGTAAACATCAAATCTGTGTCTTTTATTGTAGTCTTCTGTATTTTTATTTTTTTCTGGTTTGGCAGTCATTCTTTGAACCTTCTTAAAAAATAATGTATGAGAGAGAGCGCAGTACTATGTTTATAATATCATTACAGGTACCAGTGAATAAGATTGATGAACATTCAGCTAATTGTTTTAAGATCAAAATATCAAAAATATAGAAACATTGAATTCATAAAGATTAATGAACTCTTGATATGTCTGAGAGAGAGAGAGAGAGAGAGAGAGAGAGAGAGAGAGAGAGAGAGAGAGAGAGAGAGAGAGAGAGAGAGAGAGAGAGAGAGAGAGAGAGAGAGAGAGAGAGAGAGAGAGAGAGAGAGAGAGAGAGAGAGAGAGAGAGAGAGAGAGAGAGAAACATATGTATATGTGTGTATATGTTTTGTGTGTATACAAAGTGTGGGTGTGTCTGTGTGTGTTGTCGGCAAATATCGATATCAAACTTGTCTACTTGTTCACTTTCTTGAACACATCACTGCCGACCATGTGATTTATTATTTATTATGGTAAGTGGATATCTGAATAGATTGACATCATTTTCATAAACTAGATCCTAAATTGCCCTAAAATCATATCACAAAAGAGAGTGGGCAAGATATCCTATATCTGGGTTGAGATTGTAAGTAGGCTGAGTTTTTAGACGAAGTTCTTACCTCCATCATTTCAAAGACACTTTCAGGATCAAGACTGCCAGAGCCTTCTTTCCTCATACCACTGACTGTTCCCTTGGATGTCACAGCTACCATTAAACATGCTAGACAACAAGCTTCCTCTTCCATGGTGGCGTCTACAATATGTCTATTTCCAACCTGAAATGAGCAGCATTGAAATTTAAGTGAGCCATTTCCAGATGACATGTTACAATTTTACAAGTGTCATGTTGGATTTGGACTTCAGGTGTGAAAAAAACTGTTGTTTTAGGAGGCCTATAGAAACAGTTGGACCTGAACTAAAGAATCATCTTGTCTAATTCTTAAGGCTCCATTGATAAGATAGTAGTAATGTGAGATCCTGGGACTGACATATCGGACTTAAATGACAATAATGGTAGTTTTAGAGACACACACCCACACACTTAATACTACTATTAACACTAAAAGATCAAAAGGTTTCCTAACATTTTACAATGTCAAAATTTGCAAAATATACTTTATATTATAACAGAATCAAGCATTTTGCTTGCATATCCAATTACTTCCTGGTCATTAGATTTGTTTCACAATGAATTCATTATTTCTTGAGCAAAGGAATCCCGCTGTTCTTACCACTTCACAGATGCAGTTGAGATACAAACATCACCGACAAGACTTAACAGTACATAGTGTACATGTAGTACATTTACCTTGCTAACTGTAACCATACATGGAATGTTGGATGTATCAATTCTACTACAATCATGAGGGTCGTCAGATAACTCTATCTCTCTTTGACCTTCATCATCTACGGTAACTGTCACATTAGGTATCCTGGAAGAACAGTGTTATGATTATTAAGTGGAGGAAATAAATCATGATGGTAATTCTGAATGTCTTTTTTTGCTTACATTTTCAATTTAATCTGCTATTTTCAAAAGAAGTGGCATAAGAGGGTATCCCAGATGAGGGGAAAAAAGGGCTAGATCACATGACTGACAGTACATGAAGCAGTTGACAAAATGTGACTAAAATATTGCAAGTTCCTGAAAAACACTTAGCAGAATGCTTTGTGAGGATGCAACCAGCTTTTCTTGTTGAACGCTAGGGAATGGTGATGTTTTCAAAGGAGGCTGTAGTACTCAACTATCATGGCACTCACTTCTGGTCTAAAAGGTACTTCCGAACAGCACTCCTAGTGGCCAAACTATACAATCTTTCGTTTTTCTGTTAACTGGAATACGGTGTATTGAAATCAGAACCTGGCAGCTCTGTAGTTTTGGAGTTGTTAGAGAAACTACAGCTGTTGCAATAACAAGTAAGACACCAAGTAAGCAGTATAGTGAACAGTACTGTTGAAAATACTAATCTAGAACACTGTATTTGGAAGTAATACATTGTTAAATCAGTCCTTGAATATAAAATTTAAAACTTGAAATAAACTAAGTTAAAACTGCTAAAGTCTGGAACTCTGATTTGCATGGTAATTTCCTCAATTTATCAAGTTTTTTTCAACCAATAATTCAATTCAATTCAGAAAATACTCAGTACGACATTTTTATAAAAGTTTCATTCACTTATGATGAAATGTCACTTTTTTTCCCCTGTCAAACGAGCTTGTTATTCAGTTATCAGATTTATACTTTGTTGAGATGAACTGTACACAGGTACCTTGTATTATGTAGAGCTGCTTTCACTGCTATCGAGACTGCATCAAAGAGGTTGCCGCCACATTCAAGAATCACCATATCCACGTACACAACCCAACATGTTTCCCTTGGCATTATACACAGTGATTTCAAATCGACTGCATTTTTGTTATCATAAATTCTTTGTATTGTGTTGGATATTTCTGTAGCCAGTTCATCACCACCCCTGCCTTCGAATGCTGGAGCAGCATTAGCAGAACAGTCCACAAAAAATTCCAGATATCCCTCGTCTGGTCTGTCTGGTTTTGGAGTACCCATTTCTGCTTTAATGCCTACTAGAATGTCAGTATGTGAAAGTTTCAGTCTGGCTGAACCACTTGTGTTTGATACAACATCACATTGTAGTTCCATAACACGATATTCTTCACAGCTCCGACCATCAGTCCGTAACCCATCCTAGAATTCAAAGGGAAAGAAAATAAGGCAGTGGGGTTTTACAGTAGATGCATAATTCTGTGTATTATTCAATGTCTATAATGTAGTCTGTAAAGTTGAAACGACAGCGCCCCCTTACGAGTTGTATGTTCAGTTACTGTAGCACTGACAATATAGACATAATTCTTACGTTATTTTGAATTGAATTGATTACACATTAAGACCACAGTAGTAAGATAAATATGAAATCTTAACTGAGCTGTTAAATTACCTGAATTCCATGTAAAATGAATGTTCTCTCAGCTTCGCTGAGCAACACGGAAGCCATGCCGAAATTCAACTGTGCACATGGGATGGTGACGTCACCAAAAATGAGTTATGAGACCCTCTATCTCAATATTATTTATTCACAAATATAAATTCACATTTTCAACCTAACCACGCCCATTTCATTCAATTTTCACCGTATCAGACATAAGAAAGCATTTAAGTACGTCTGGTGGGATCACGTCACTCGGTTCTTGTACGGATTATTCCCAGGGTTAATAAACCGGTAATATTATCAGGATTCTCCAAATTGAGTGACTTGGGGCGTCTGATTCACTCAAGAGACTGTGTGATCCAGGAAATCCTATTCTATCAACGAGCAGGTAGATTCAGATGAACGGAGAGAGTGAAACTATGCAGCGCTTGACCGGTGATCGGGATGGTTCAAGCCCACATTCAAGCAGTAGCCTCACCATTGAAGGTTTACGGGCCCAGAAACAGGAGTAAGTATTCTTCATTCGATGCGCAACAACACTAAACAAACAGCCTGTTTGGGCAGGTTCCTATGGCCGGCCGGCCCATTGGCGTCGAGTCGTCAAAGATAATATGTGTCTATAATGTGTGTAGTATATTTCTCATTGTTGACTCCTGTACTGTTACACGTGTATTCCCCGAATGAAAGATTGAAATACTGTCATGCATTAACGGTGGTAAGATAGTTTTTGTCCACGACCTTCAAGGCACTTGCTGAGCTTTTCTTTATCAGTACTCAATATTCATAAAGGTATTTGTAATTAGTATGGCAGCGTTTTCATTACAATACAATTTTACGGTGCAATTAATAAAGCATAAAACCTCTTATTAGCTTTTGTCATATCATGGAGGGAGAACTACCTCAATGAATACATTCTATCCAGTCTGTGAAATGTTAACAGATTTTTAAAAAACGACAATGAAAGAAACTCAGATTTCTAGCACTGTATCTCTTTATTATTATATAATAAGGGAAAAGAGAAATTATACATTCACTCAATTTATTCAATTCGTCATGGATGAGATCTGCTACTGTGACGACATACTTCTATAGATATAATATAAACAAAGTACGTATGTTTTTCTTTGCTTCACATTGCCTATTTTATTAAAATACTGTAGGATTACATGTGATAGAAATGTTAGTGCATTCTGTACAATAAGGAGATATCATAATGTTATACCTTGCGCAAGCCAAGTTGAACAGGTTTGAACAGAAAATATGGGATTCGTTTTTATGTTGCTTGTACTAGTCACTATAATACAAATGTACCTAATTTGATTTGTGGTACTCATAGTTAGTTGAAATGTTCAAAATTGCTTTCAAGTTTCCCAAATTATGCTTACGAATGTACAATATAAATCATGTTATTCTCCAATATTTTTCTTCATTCAGCCAAAAAATATTCATAACATAAAAGGGTGGTGGTGGTGGTGGTGGAAAATACATTGTGAGGATGGGGTGGGATGGGGGTGAGGTTGGTGTTCTTATCATCCCTTCATCTACTTTCTGCAGTCATAATCCTGTACTCCAGACTTCATTTACACAGTGTGGTTTGTAGTTTCACATTACTGACTTCTGTATGAACTTCATCACTGAGTGATGACACATCACTATGTACGGTATTCACAACATACAGATTTTGATATCTGACTGTCGGCAAGAATGTAGAACAGTAGACTGCCTTTACTATAAACACTCATTTATATTCAAGCTAGGGAGCTATAGGGTTAGGGTAAGAATAGGGTGTACAATGTATACTCCATCAGATAACCATTATTTGTATCTTCCATATTTGGTGGTAAAGTGGACAATGACTGGCAGTAAAATAGATACATATTTGTATTCAAGCTAGGGAGTTAGGTTTAGGGTTAGGATAGGATAAGGAATATGGATAGACTCCTTAGGCTAAACATTATTTGTATCACCTTCAAATGGGCGATACTGTTGTACTTGTATACCAACCGTATGTTTGAATAATTTCATTCACTGTTTAAAGTTCTCAAGGGAGAGACTCGAGGGAACCGGTACTAGTACTTATAATACATCACCTTAGGCTTTAGGTCGCGACCTATATTTTTAGGGTCATGTCCTCATTCCCAGTTGAAGATGGCAGTGTGATTTTGTATTGCAATTTTGGTTGATGAAATTAACTTTTGTCAAGTACTAACTGTAATAGGAAGACAGGAATTCAATATAACACCTATAAATTAGATTACAGTGAGGTCGGAAAACAAGTATATTAAGTAGTGTGAGTTTGTCAAAGAAAGCAGAAATGTAGGCACCTACTAATTGTCTTGGAGTCTCAAGTTCCTGCAAGTGTTAGGTTGTATGTAGGGATGTGTTGAAAACTGATGAGGTTATTGATTGGAGGCTAATTAACAACAGCTGTATCTGTCTGTCTTTGTTAACCTGTAGTACACAACATGTTAGGTGGAGCCTTATGGGGATGTTAGTCAGGAATTCAGTATATGCTGTCCTTTGTGTTTGGTGCCAGTAGTATGATAGTCTTTTGGACAGTAGGATAGCATAGAATATATGACACTTGAAACTGAGCTTTCAGCTAACTGAGATGTATGCAAACTAAAACTATTGTTACGACATATTGATATACATTTGTAAGCTATTGAATGGATTTACGTGTAAGTATAAGCTGTGTATGTGCCCTGCTAACGTTGTCAATTTGTAATGAAACACCAGCTATATGAATGGTACCCCTCACAATTATATGTTATCTACATATTTGTGTACAATTTAGACAACTATTTACATGCTGGCACTGATAGCATTGTTTACAGATTGAATTACAATTCAAAGTAAACCACACATATGATATACTGGGCTCTTTCAAGCAATTGAAACAATATATCTGTCTGTGTGTTTACACATTCTATGAACAATATAATTTATAAATAATTGTGGTACACAGTCAGTGGAATCACTTTACTTGAAGTTGTATGACCTGGTTGTGACCAGGGTTGTAATTTGTACTGCACTAGAATGAATGTTCTTGGACATTGGATTTATAAAAAATGTAGTCAAGAATAAAAATATCTACTTATTGTAAAAAAAAAAAGTGTTTTCAAAAGAACTCCCAATTTTTTGTTTTTTTAGCACAACTTAACTGTAGTATTGCTAGGGGTGTACTACAGGAGGCTTGTATAATATGCAAATTTGGGATTCGTTTTCTCAAAAAAAAAATGAGTAGAAATTTTCATCAATAATTTTTATTACGTTATTTTATTACAGACAAACTAACATGCAACTTGTGCCAGTCCATCCAGACATAGAACAAAAAGCCAAACTAGCAAAAACATATCATCCTGAGGACTTCAAAACTAGGCTCAACTATTGTTGTAAATGTTGTGGACTTACCAAACTGATGGGATGTGAAAGAACTTGGTTTATACAGGTGAGGACTACAACTCATATACGTTGTCAGTTATTTATACATTTAATGAATGTGTTTGAATATAGTAAATAATCTGTTGTAGTGAAGTATGAACTCAGTTAATTGTAGAAATGATGAGAGAAGAGAAATGAAGAGAGTTTCTACTACAGATAATTGAAATGTGTAAATGCTGCTCGGACTGGAATAAGAGTAAACTGGAGTAAAACTGGTAGTAAATTGGACATTTTTAATCCCAACATTGGTAAAATGCTAATGTTTTGGGTCAACCCATATACCTTAAGCCAAATATAATGTCCACATTCCATGTAGGATACTTGAATAGGATACTATATGTAGTGGTAGAGAATATCCACTTTGTTGTGAAATGGTTATATATTGTATTCATGTACAAGACTCAAATGAGTCAAAATTAGCAGTAGACCGGAGCACATAGACTACTAGTACTAAACATTGTATCTAGACTACCAAATTAGCAGTAGTCCAGGACACATAGACTACTAAACATTGTATCTAGACTACCAAATTAGCAGTAGTCCAGGACACATGTATAGATGTCTAATGTTGTATCAAGACTTACATGTAGTCTACCAAATTTAACAGTTTAACATTGTAGTCTGTATAGACCAAATGAAATCAATGTCAAAATTGTAGCTGACACAGTTCACTTGGCTTAATCTGACGACCAAGTAAGAAATTAAATTGAATCCCTGATGTTAATATGAAAAGTTCATAGCTGTAGTTGATCATATAAATTTCATAGCGTAATTGTTAAAATACATGTTTGATTGCACCGCTAAGTTTATATTTGAAGGCGTCACAACATACAAAATGTATCTCCATCATCACATTAGAGATACATACATGTATACAGCGAATTTCACAATACCATTCAGCTTTTCTGTTTGATACATCCACGCAGAAACCAATAATAAACTGGACATGCTACACTTTAAGATAGCAAGATTGAATGAGTACAGTTTCTTGCTACAGTTTGTCTAAGTGAAATGAACTACACATGCCAACATACAGACATCAAATGAACACCACAAAGGACATTTTACTTTCATCAGGCCGGTGTTTGATTTTAAGAAAAACATTGCACCCAAATGTCTGCATGGAGTTTCTGCATGATTGTATCGAACAGAAAAGATGAACAGTATTGTGAAATTCACTGTAATACAGCATGTCGATATACTTTCTCGAGATCAAGAGTCTGTCTGACATTTTGTTGTCGTGACTTTCTTCCAGTCAGTTACATTAAATGATGTTGTCAACCTCTTAGGCATTCGTGACTGTCAAGTAACATTGTAGCACTACAATATGCAAATTACAGATGCAAATGTATGACTCAGTGTTCCATGTACTGAATGATCAATGTTAACAGCTGACCTACCTTGACCTATTGACCTCAAGAGGTCAACTCTGAGAGGTACAAACCATGAGGAATCTGGTCTAGTCTAGTCTCTACATCACCTGCCAGTAATATTACAACGATAGTTGATTCTGACAGTGCAACAATGCATTCAGATGAGGATGGTACAATTAAATGAGAATGAGTTGTGGAAAATCGATATTAATTGTAGAATGTGATAAATAGATTTGCTGCAGATGTAAAAATTGCGTGATGTACATTTACTCAGAAATGTTAGACATAATGATGTCAGTGTATTTATTACCTACATACATATTAATCTATTTTGTATACACTGTAGGCAGCTAAATTGTGGTTGATAGTATAGCAGCTGCTGCTTTCAGTATGTAAATGTAACGTTAATAACGTCCTTGCAGAAAAAATTAGCTAAAAAGTGAAAGAGCGTGATAATAAATTATGATTTATTTATATAGTTATAGATCGCCTGGCCCCCCGCAATAAAAAGCTGATTAAAGATGATTAAAATGTCATTAAAAATTCATTTGAAAGGGTTGGATGATGGGAGAAGTAAAAATGTAAAATGTAAAATGTAAAATGTAAAAGGTAAATGTAAAAGGTGAAAGGTAAAATGTAAAAGGTGAAAGGTAAAATGTGAAAGGTAAAATGTAAATTGTAAAAGGTGAAAGGTAAAATGTAAAATGTAAAAGGTAACATGTACAAGGTAAAATGTAAAATGCTCATGAAATACCATCTTCACAAAGTAAAATTTGTGGTGAAATAAAACCTTTGTGTGATGGTTCAAATTGTAACTGTTTTCTACATGGAAATTTTGATATTAATGACATGGGTTTTTTTGTGATAGCTGTCAAAATGAACATTTACGTGTTGCACTCTTGCTGTCAAATTTGTGTTTTATTCGACACTTACATGTAATGTACAGACACTTTACACATACAGAGAAAATATGATAATGTTACCCATGCAGTGTTTTCTATTAAAAAGTGACAATACATTTCAATCAGAATATTTTGTGTGTTTAAAGTGTGTATAGTGTAAAATAGTCAACTCTTTATGCCTTTGCTCTGAGGAGTGAATGTAACTCTCGTTATAGGCATTGCACTTTCTAGTATATTGTCCCTGTCAATCCATCAAGTTGATACACATTGCAGTTATCATGACTGTCATCTCACGGATGTAACCTCTCAATGACTGAAGTACAACCAATGTTATACCATCCTAAGGAGTCTAACATTTTAATGGGTGTTAGGGTCAACTGGGTTTTTTTTTTATTGGTGATTTATATTCCATCTATACATTAATAGTTTAGTATGGAATTGTGTACTTTGGCATTTTGAGAGCTGGCTATCAATTCATCAATACTGTCAGTAAGTGTCTTTGTTACACTAATAGCCATGAGTTGGTAGAACCTACAGTTTTCTAGACATTTTACCAGGGTTCCATATCCTACTGTACAGTGTTAAAGTCACTCATCATTAAATGTATGATAACAGTTTGGATCAGGAAAAATAGAATTGAATTAAACAAATGCCCTAGACTTGCTCAAGTTTCCAGGATTTTTTCATTCTTTATTGAATATAATTTTTGAAATCAAGTGTGTTCGTTTTAATATGTCAATAATAACATGAGTGATTACAGAAAAGTGGGGAGGTGGGGGGAGGGGTGTACATGTATAACCCTCCTTAGGAGACGAAGTGTACTAGTGACTTGACAAATTAAAAAAAAAAGTTAAGGATGTTACCTTTTACAAAACCAAAAATGAATAACAAATTCAAAAAGATTTGAAGATTATGAGACCATCAAAAAGAACTCCCAAGGGACTGGTGGCACTCAAATATCCATCTCATTGAGTGATTACATTCATGAAACACTGCAATATTTGGACAGATTTCATGAGAAGTTAATAAGTCTGTACATGTAAATCAAAGTAACTATCATGACAGTTTATCAAGACACAAAGTACAGATCTGAGGTTTTTACAGTCTACAAGACTAGGATGATAAAAGAGATATGGAGGCCATTACAGTATCTGTTGAGAAACTAAGGACCTCCTACACATTTCAATTAAGTTCAGTATTGTCTTTCTATATTTTCATTAATTTTGATGAATTTGTTTTAAGATAATGCATATAATTGTGCTGCCTTATCTCAGAAGAGTTTAACAAATTTCAAAATGAAAACATTATCCCAGAAGCTCAGATTGGAATAAAGACTATTCCAGAGTAAAACGTTATCTTTGAATGAATCCATTTGACGTGTCTGCGAGTCAAAGAGAGAAATTGCTAAATGTCAAAGTATGCATTCATCAAAGTAAGCATATATGAATCAATATCTTATGACATTTAGCATGATCAAATATCTATTACTATTCACAAACTACTACTGTGGAAAACCAGCTATCGGCAAACTAAGATAGACACAATATAATCACCCTGTAATCAAGATAGTGAGAACATTGAATGAGGCAAAATGTGTGGCCACTTGATGAAAACATGTTATTAAACATGCTACCCTACTCAGTGTAATTATAGTAATATCAGTTGCTGGCTTTATCAACATGTTGTAACAATAGTTTGCCTATAGCTTGAGGTCCAGAGTACATGTTCTTAGTATATCACAAGTCAGAACATCATCTGCTGTCGACAAAAAACCAGACTGAAAATTTCCAGTGCAAATATATCCGATTCAATTTTTTTTTGAACAAAGGTCACTTGTATAATATGTATATTACTATGGCAACAAGGTAGGTTTCGAAAGTCAGTTAGGAAGCATGATATTTGCTATGTTTCCTTCAATGATTTTTAGTACGAATTTAATAACACATTGACAAAACGGATATAGCAAATAATAGCATGCATGCATCAAAAATGATACATTTCATCTTGTTTTGAAACAAATGAACATCACTGCCACATGCAAAGTCCGATTTGACTAAACAAAATGTGTAATTTTTATATGTGTGTTTGTGCTATCACTAGTATATATATATAAGTGGATGTAGTGTCTGTGTTTTTTGTTCATTATTACAAAAAATTGTTACGGGAAATGTTAAAAGACAATGAACCTCCTTATATTCCCTTTCATAATAGCATATTTTGTTGAATCATAATCGTGTCTCGTGACTAAAAAATTAGATTGTTTGATTGGGTTAGCTATAGGGCTAGCTACATTTAGCAACAGGTAGATATGTACATGTAACATATTTATTGATGTACATCATGTATATGTATACTGTACAATTTAGTTTAATAGCAGTATGGACTATGGTTATTGGCAAAAATATTTTAATCCATGCTTGCTTGATGATGTAAATGCAGCTTACATCACATGTACATGGATATGGGTGTAGGTACATGTATCAAGTGATAACTTATGGAATCTTCATATCAGATGATCTGCTTCTGTGAATGTATTTATTTTGGCATAGAGACATTTTCACAGCAAGACATTCTTTCACACTTGGCTCCACTTTATTTTGGTAGATAAACAATTTTTGACAACAGGTGTGTAATATCCACATCACTTTGTTTAGTAAAATGTAGTAATTTGAAACAAATATGCCTTTATTTACGTAAAGTTATTTCAGAGTTTACCAGTGAAAGTGATCCCATTGTTACATACATGTAAATACTGTTTCAGCTAAATAAGCTTTTACAATGGGTAATGGAAGCCAATATGCAGACATTCACAATATTCATGAAAAGATTACAAGTAAAATGGGAATCTGCAGATTACATGTAGTGAAAGTAATGCAGTGTAATCATGTATAAAGTATTCAATCTCCAAATTACAATGATCCAAAGTGACGTCATATAGGCTACTAAGATATTGTTTATTTTGTGAAATGATTCTGTGTAGCTTGAAATTTAGATACCAACTATTGTAAAAGGTGGATGTATACAGCAAGGCAAGCCATGTACATGTGTACTCAATAAGACAGAGTTAGTATAATCATACTTCAAGTTCATGTTTCATTTCTTCAAAGACCTCATATCTAATTATAATTTCCTGTATTTTGCCTCATTGTCATGGTATTTTGAAGGATGGTTGGAACATTTACTAGGTGTTTGAGGTGCAAATTGAAGTGAACACATGCGTAGTTAGGGGAGAAGAATTAGCAGACAAATAAATGAAACTCATCAAGAAAGGTGGTGGACTTTGAACATATGGATTAGAACAGTCTCCCTGTATCCATGTAGTTTAGTCAACAAAACAGGATGACGAGACTGGAATGAGATGGCCTGAATTATGTATTTCTGTACATGTATCATGTATCAATGGTCATTCAGACAGAAAATAAATAGGATGACCCAAGGGGTTTATTCACTTCTTATCTTGAACTCAAAATGATGACAGCCCTTAAATGTACATGTAGGTCACTTGGATTATCCATGCCTGAGTGAAGAAAAATATCGGAGAAGAATATCACCAGTTTCCTTATATAAAACAGAACAGTGTAGATTCCAGGCTATGTACAAAACAACTAATAAAATGATCCTGTTTACAAATGTATTAAAGATTGTAAACTGTCATTGCCTATCTGTTTCCAGTTGGCTAACCGTACCTTTGTCAAGTATGTCCACATTGTCCCAATCGTAATGAGTCCATGTTTTGAACCACTCATTGAGGTAATCTGTCAAATTACACACCATTGGAAAGGTATACCCAAGGCTATGCTTAATCACTGACTGTCTTCATCACCTGATCACGATGTGTATGTGACTGTAAACAAATTAGTTTCTTATATATTCCCAGTCACTTTAATATAGATTATCTGGAATAAATCAGCAATAAGAAAAGATTTGGTGACAATGTAGTGTCTATTCTGAGTAATGTATAAGTGAAAATGAGAGGAAATTGTCAAGGGGAAGGGAGGAGTCCTGCAAACTATTCAGAGAGGATGATTCTGGGTGTAGGGACTAGGGAGAAACAATTTGATTTCTGTCAGCTCTTCTTTCTTTTTCATGGGAAGCATTGTTAAAAAGTGCCAAGTATATCCTATTTCTCATTCAGTGAATAATTTAGTGATTTAAGATGCAGTTTCAAGTGGCCTGTGAATAGAGACCAGATGAATGTCAACATAGTACCGCAACATAGTTTTATTAATAAATTGAATATATAAAATATATATATATGTACATGTATTGTGAGTATCACTTACCAAATCATGAATGCAGTGGTGAAACAGACCTGAGAGTTGACAATGATAGCAATAATTATGTAATGTGTACATGTACATACTCTTTGTTTTTTCTAGAAGACTGTCTGAGGAATTCAGGCCGATTTTACCTGCATGCACATTGTAACAAAAAACATTGATATTGTATGGTATGAATAAACTGCACAAGTGATTCTTTTGTATATATAGACGTATCACATGGAATATTAATAAATTCATGTGTCGTTACAAACATGTACATGTGGATGTGAATTGTTGATGAAATTGTCCTTGCTGTCTACATTCTGATAAAAATTTTCAATGTATCATAATAATGCTGTCTAGTAAATTCAGTAACACATGTAAAACTTAGAAATCATCAAAACTGCAATGCTGTAGTACATGATGTTTTATTGATAAACAGCAGGAGAACCATGTTATGAGTGAAATCAATAGCTGATAAAAAATTTTGTGGTACATGTATTGTTGTTATTCATTTGCTTATGTAAATGTTTATAATGAAAATATTCTCTGCCAGTTCAATTGAGATATTTACCACAAATTACACATTGCTGCAACTTGTCTTTCTAGACAAGCTGAAATATAGCACTGTTTTGTTGGAAATGAAACTTGAAAGCTATAGTCATTATGTTAAATATTGTTGACAGTCAGTAATGTGTTAGAGTTATTCAAAATGAAAATACTCTGCCTCTAATGTTATGAGAATTTCCTGTAATAAATTTCATAGTGGCCACTTGATAAGTAGAGACAAGCTGAAATATAATACTGCTTTATAATAATTATAAATCAATCATAAAGTGGAATAAACAGTCCTCTGTAATAATGTTACTAATGTGTACATTAGATATTGGATTCTAGATTTCATGAGAACTTACTTCAAAATGCATAATGGCTACCTCGTAAGTAGAGACAAGCTGAAATACAGCATTGCTTTATTAGTACTGAAGTCCTTAGTGTGATATATTTGATATTCAGTCAGTAAATTTAGGTTTGTTTATGTCTGTCTGTATGGTAAACATGCTGTGTCAGATTTATTGATAAAATGACAGAGTAGAACCGGGCTTTAATAGTATTGATGTAGAAATACAGTTAGGACCATATTATTGAGTGAATGCTAATACTAGTAGTTGGTTAGATGGAGTAGTATTGCTGACGTGCAATCATCTGTTATAAAGAGTCATCAATGGAAATAAATTGATACGATGTTAATGCTTTCACAAGGTTATTAATTTAGCTGTCATTTCAAATCACATCATTTTTGCTAACAATTCTCACTGTTTCCACACTGTACAGTATGACAAGAAAGCAGTTAGCCTGTAAGATATGTGTAGTGCAGTGTTATCAGAGAACACAGTCACACACAAGAGAAGGTTAGGAAGCCTGATAGGGCTGAACAACAACTTAGGTATCTTACAATCTAGAAATCACATAAAAGAGAATATATTTTGTTGTGGGTCAAAAAAAGTGTTTTATTGTATGTGGATGGGTTTACCACATAGTAAGGTGTAGGGAACACCAGTTTTTATGCATCACAATGAACTTCTTTGTGTCGGTGCATGTCAAATTGGCTTAGATGGCATACATGTACTTGACAGGGTTGTGTGTACAAATAACAGTAGATACACTGGACTGGGTTGTGTGTGCAAATAACAGTAGATACACTGGACTGGGTTGTATGTACTAGGTGGCACACTGGACAGGGCTGTGTGTACACATAACAGTAGATGGCACATTGGACAGGGTTGTGTGTACAAATAATAATAATAATAATAATGTTGGTTTCTTATATAGCGCTTTCCCACTCCGTGCTCAAAGCGCTTTACAATTATTACCCCTGGCTCGGATCAGAACAGCACAACGGCCCTTTTTTAGTCTTCCTCAACTCCCCGGGGAGCATACAATCCATTGCAGCCATTTAAGCGCATAGGATTAAAGCCTTCACATTGCAACCTACATCCTACCAGGTCCCCAGTTATACAGCTGGGTTGACTGAGGCACAGTCGTGGTTCAAATCTTGCCCAAGGACTTTAGCCACTCAGAAACAAACAGCAGGCAGCGACGGGGCTCGAACCTGCAACCTGTAGATTCCAAGCCGGTCACGCTAACCATTCACCCATCATGACTCCACAAATAACAGTAGATACACTGGACTGGGTTGTGTGTGCAAATAACAGTAGGTGGCACACTGGACAGGGTTGTGTGTACAAATAACAGTAGGTGGCACACTGGACAGGGTTGTGTGTACAAATAACAGTAGATGGCACACTGGACAGGGTTGTGTGTGTAAATACCAGTAGATGGTACACTGAGCAGGGTTGTGTGTGTAAATACCAGTAGACGATACACTGGACAGGGTTGTGTGTGTAAATACCAGTAGATGGTACACTGGACATGGTTGTGTGTGTAAATACCAGTAGATGGTACACTAAGCAGGGTTGTCAATGTCAATGTGTCTGCGTCACTGGTTCTGCTGTGTTTGAAATATAAGTCAAAATGTTTATAATTATCATTACTTTCCCCAGTGTTTCTTTGATATTACTGCTAGTGGTATAATAAATTATACTCAAATATTTGTCTTCATTCAGTCAGAAAATGCCTGTGACCTAAGGGTTTTAGTCACTCATATTTCCTTGACTGATTGAAGAAAAGTATTGGGGGATAACATCTAATTGTATCAGGTGCAACTCAAATTGTATATTGTCGGACAGAAAATATGAAATCATACCTATGTCGTGACAATTCTGTGTGGTTAATTATGTCATTGGTTTTTGTGGTGTTCAAAATATGTCTCTAAGTATTCATAATTCCCATCATTTTCTACATCTTTTCCCAAATGTGTAGTTAGAATATTATTCTTATGTATTTTTCTTTATTCAGCTGGAAAATCTAGTGACACAGTGGGGTTTGTCAATACTCGTCTTCAGGTTGTAAGGAACCTTATGCCACTTACATTTAGTTCAGCTGACTAAGAAAGCTTTGGGATAATATCTAACTGGATAACTAACTGCTGTACATAAATGTATGGTGTACTTTATTTCTAAGGTCAAGGATACAATGTGGATATATGATCCACCTCCCGTATTCCCACCAATACTGATAAGCTGTTAATCTGTTAATCTCATATGCCTGTAATCCGTTTTGACAATGACATGGGATTAACTGGCACATATTTTATATAAAATATTTCTCCTGTGCATAATCACACTGGAGTGAAAGATTTGGTAATCCAAGCAGAAATTTGAAAACGTATTTTAGGTGAAGTATATGTAAGGCTCCATGTGGTTTAAATTAATTATCCAGTCTGCTGCTTTTATTGCAAAAAATAAGAATAGTTAACCAATCATGTATGTGCACACTTTCACCAACTAGGATGTGTATGATCCATGAGTATATTTTATGTAAAGCATACTGTACTTCATACTTTTCTTATACAGGTTTCATAGAATTTAAGAAAGGTCGGTCATTGGCTACTGACTTTTAAGCACTAAAGGAGCTTCCTTTTTTAGATGCTTTGGAACAAAATAGTAAAACAGGCAACCTTGATTGCTAATGTAGCTACCATATAACACTCTCTGGTAGTGTGTGTGTAGCGTAAGAAAGCTTGTAATCGTAATTGTACCAGCAGGTTTAGAACAGTTCAACATGTGGTGTATTGATACATCAACATGTCTTGCCCCTAGTGGTAGTATTTAATAGGTACATTACACTGGAAATTCTCATATGCCTGTAAGGTGTATTCACTAATAACCAGATCTAATAGTCCTCTGCTGTAGACACTATCAACTAAATCTGCACCGATGTATAAAAAAAATATTGTTCCCTGCAGGACTGTTTTCTTTTTACTGAAACCATTGGATCCAGATATTTTTTGAATGACATCAATGTGGCAATCATGTTGTAACGGTGTATACATGTACATTGCAAGCAGAAAACAAAACTAATACATGTATAGTTGCATTTTCTGAAGTGATTATCAACACTGTTTTGGGGCATTTCAGGTGAAAAGATGATACATTGATTCACAATCCTTTGTTCTGTATTTGCTTTTATTGTTCTATATCGTTAGTCTAATATTTTTGTTGAAAAATTACTGAAAACACAAAATATTATTGAAAAATGAGATATAGCCATTGCTCACCATGTATGTAAATATGTAACCAGAGGAAAACGGACTGAAGTTCATGTGGTGTTTCATCTTATTTATATATAAAGGGCAACAAAAAAAGGACTTGGGGAACAATGAACCTTGTGAATGACAGCTCTACACAGTTTTTCTATCTGTACATCAGAAAATTGATTTAAGATCAATTTGCGTTTGGTAGACTTGATAATAGGATTATACCCTAAGCCCTACATTATGTCAATGTCAATAAATAGTACCTGAGGTATACTTTATATCAAATGGTAAGAGAATAGAAATGAAATTTTGTCTCCACTGAGTTTAACTAAGAATATGTCTGTTATTACACTGTAAAATAATATTGGCTCTATTACACCTCATCTTTTCTGTTGTGTTTTGGGTAAGAATAGAATTACAAATCTTGAAAAACATCCATGGTGTCTTTCAATAGTTTTCTTGTTGCAAGATGCTCCTGAACTCATTTGAGAGAGGAAATTTGTCTGATGTATGGCATTGTTAACCTGAATTGGATAAACACCCAATTCGGATCAGATGAACATTTCTGTATGAAAAACAGTTGTCTGGCAGAGCTATGGAAAATGTAGGTCCAAAACAAAAGAATAATCCTATGTAATTCCTTAGTTCTACTGGTAAGATAACATTATGAAAACCAGTAATTCAAGCTCAGTCTTTGATGAATAATGCTGTCCATGTCCATGACCCACCTCATTCAGATGACATTAAGTAGTTCAGGACCTCCTGATCACTGGACTGTACAATGATGGTTAAATGACATTGGTGATAACATCCAACCATTGCATTACTAACTTACAACCATGCAGTTACCTTAGGATGTTTGAAATGAAAATAATGACAGCATATTTTATTAATTCAAATCGAATTCGAAATTGAGATATGGTCACCATTTGTGCAGTGTCTGTATAGTGCTCAAGACAGGAAGCTGGAATATCTGGAGGGAAAACCTGTGTTGTTCATTAAAGTCGAAATGAGCATCTCTTACATACAGATGCGGTTGACTATCAATCAAGCTCAGCCGACACCATTCAAACCCAGACTGCAGTGGTAAGAGGCACACAAACTAACAGCTTAGTCTCTGACAACCATATAAGGCCATGTTCAATTAGGATTACAATTTGGGTGAACAAAATGTTTATCAGAAAAAGCTATGGAAAAAGTTGCCAAGTCCTGTCTACTCCCTGTGACTCCTCTAAAATAATAGCCCTTATGTGGGAACCTTGGATTGACTCAGCGGTCTTTAACCCAATTGGAACCCTGGATTGACTCAACAGTCTTTAACTCAATTGGAGCCTATGTTCATGGTCTGACTGTCCTTGAATAGCATGTGACAAGTTTATGTACCACTCTTCATGTTGTTTTAAGTTCACTCTTGACACTGTGTATGTGAAAACTTTACAGCAGGTCTTTAAGGTAATCTCAACACTATGAAATGACAGCTAACAAGGATTTAGTTTTACATGCACAGAATGAACTTTTTCCTGAGGGAAATGTTAATTATGTATTTGTTCATCTGGACATCAATACCTGTTCCACTGGGTATTTGTTTTATTTTAATGCAATTAATACCTAAACATTTCATATCAGCAGGCTCATTCGTTTTTAATGAACACATTGAGTGAATATATCACTGTAAATGTTACATGCAACATTATTTCAACTTGCCCAAGTCTGTGGGTTTCCTGTTATTTTGTTCCAATGAACTAATTTTAATGTGTGCTTTCCTTTGTTGTTTGTGAGATAACCATAGACTTTAACCATATGCCATGTCCCTCTGCCCTCACCGCCCTCTCGCACATCTGGTTGACCAATGTGTGAGGGTGCCCCATCAAGGTGTACTGTACAGACTAAGATAACCACTGTACTTTGTTAATTCCATTGTGCTGAATTGTTCTATAACCTGCCATATCTCAGTCACTGAGGGTTAGCCATGCTTCTCAGAAAAGTAAATGACTGATGTAAACCTATGGACACAAATGGTATGAAACCAATGAGACCATCTTATACTCCTGTTCAAGACACTTACAATGTAGGTCATTCCATTTAGTTCGTGAGTTTTGCCATCAAGCAGGAAAGAATAAAAAGCACTTCAGCTATTCAAATACATACACTTAAATGTCATGTCATTGGCAGTTCATTGGAAAATACATTCTTAACATCAAACGTCACATCTAGGAAAGAAAAAACCCTTGTTGAACAGTATAAGAAATACACAACTTTGTAGAAAGTATCCATAGTTTTTATAAGCTATTAAATACACACACAGCTATTTAATCAACTAGTAGGAGGAACTCACAGGAAAGCACTTGCAAGTCAAGTCTTCAACATCCAGCATGTGAACTGTTCTCTCATAGTCTAACAGCAATCTTGGCTTTCTACCCAGAAGGCAGTATCAAGGAGTGCTTGGCTTTCTAATTGCAATCCATCTGTTGATCAATGCAAGTCTATACTACCTGTGGGCATCATTACTAGATCAAATGTGTCTTCCTGCCCAGATCCTAAGTGAGCACAGAGGTGGCCAATTTTCACAGGGGGATTCCTTATGAGAAAGTTGTGTTGTAAAGTAATATCGCTGTTGTTAGTTTAAATGAAATTTGTTTCATATGATCTAGGGAATGTAAATTGTTAATTTAGGTGTCAGACTTTATTCCAAGTGTGTAATAATACAGATATAAATAGCACTTTATTTGTTTTTCATTCACATACATGTTAGATAGTAATATAGAGATTACAGAGTGCTTGCCTGCCTGTCTGTCTGTCTGTCTGTCTGTCTGTCTGTCTGTCTCTGTCTGTCTGTCTGTCTGCCTGCCTGTCTGACTGACTGACTGACTGACTGCCTGACTGACTGTCTGTCTGTCTGTCTGTCTGTCTGTCTGTAAGTCTTGCTGTCTGTCTGTCTGTCTGTCTGTCTGTCTGTCTCCGTCTGTCTGTCTGTCTCTGTCTGTCTGTCTGTAAGTCTTGCTGTCTCTGTCTGTCTGTCTGTCTGTCTGTCTGTCTGTCCGTCTGTCTTTCTGTCTGGGTCTGTCTGTCCATCTATCTATCTATCTATCTATCTATCTATCTATCTATCTATCTATCTATCTATCTGTGTGTTTCGATGACTTACAATAATAAACCTTTAGACCAGGTACTATATTATTAGTCTTTTATTTATGTATCCCATTCATAATTTCTTTGCCAACTTTTCTGGAGGATTTGCTATCAAGCAGTATAAATGAAGGTTATACATGTATGGCTCTATTGAAAAGTGAATTGCAAAATAGAAATTGATATGAATCTGTATACTTTTATCTCTTAACTCATTAAGGGAATCAAAACACAGGTATATACCAGTAAATCTGATAAATGCATATCTCTACCTGACGTACATGTTCTTTATCTGTTATGTCTTCCTGTAAATTCATATATATTCCTCAATGTTTTGATATCTTTTCAAAAGATCTAGAGATCGTTATCATTACATTCAAGTTGTCCTACAGGTAAAGGGACGTTGTGTACTGTCTAGTATTTCATTACAAGGTAAGTATGGCAAGCAGTATGCAATGCTTGTCAATTTTTGCTAGACCTCGGTGCTCATTTTTTATAATTGATGAGGGTAGAAGTAAAAAATCATGTGTAGTTGTTCTCTTTCTGTGGATGGCTATGTTGCACAATGCATGTCACTGCCTGCAAAGGAAGGATACACTTGCAAGATCTCAGGACTTTCTGGCATCTTGGACTTTAAAAAAAGGAAGAGATGTAAAGCAGTAAGTGCATGTTGTTATTAGAGAACCTTTCATACTGTGTAGGTGCCCAATCATTTTCTTGGTATGAACTGTATGAACTATGCTATTCCTGATTATTTGGTAGCCTGTGGCTGAGTGATTAATCTGGGATATAACAAAATCACGGCTTTAATGTTTTTATGACGTCAAACCATCACGTTGCTTGGTAGCTAATTGCAGTTGCTTCTCAGTGAGTATATCCAAACCTCATATCACAGGGATCACTGTGTACTCTACAGTAATCAGTTTGGAAAGTTAATCAAAGTTCTGTACTGTAATAACTGTGATGATTTGTGTCTAGACACTATGGGTATAATAAACTGATTACAGATTTCTTCCTGTTGGTAAACTGTATATCAGAACTAATTGTGTGATTTTCATGCAGTGATTGAAATCAGCGTGATAATCTATGTGTCCAGATAGACTTGACCTCTATGTGCCCTTTAACCTTTGAACTTCACCTGTCGATGTACATTTATTGACAACACGAGACGGTATGTGATTACTTGTCAACGATATTTGATCTGAGTCTGCTTCAAGTTCGCATGAGAGTTCAAGTGCCGATATTGCAAGTCATCTATTACATTTGATGATTCTGTCAGTAGGATAGCAAACTTTGCCATCAAAATATCGCGTAGTATCGTGTGGTTTGTTGTTTTATGCGAGACTATTGAATTCGGGCAGATTCACACGTTGGAAAGTTATTTCCATGACAATAGATTAATGTTTACCTGAGGCTAAGTTCGAAACAATGGGAGAAGGCTTGTTGCCAATCTGTCTTTAATAGAACTTGTCTGTGATTCATCCCATGCACATGCCAAAATTAACCTGTTCAAACAAAAAATATGAGATTTATACCAGAGTCATTCTACATCACAGTAATACATGTACACGTCTACATCATTCATTCTGAAGTGTATGAAATACACAATGTATACAAGACAAAAAATTCAAAGTCGCCATTAGTCTGCATAAATTATTATAGTCTACATGTTTAATTATAATATTCTCAATGGAATACTGGTAAAGTTACCTTTTTGAGGTCTGGACAATGTAACTGTCATCTGAATTTTTCAGATGTCTTCATTTTAATGATACTAAGCCATCTGGTCAAGTGACTTCCTAGTGGAGTCATCTGACAGTAGGCTGTTGTACATGTAAGTAGATAAAAGGTTGTAACCACAATCACTGTTGAGCAACGTACGATTCTCACTGTTGACTAGGAACGGATCGCAAATTAAAAAATTTGAAATGTAGGTTAGGATAGCGGAATAGTGTTAGCGATAGCCATTCTCAAATCTACTTGGTCTTTTAATTGTTCATTACCTTTTTCCAAACCAATGCTGCAGATCTCATGGTTACCATGCTTGGTTTAGAAAACACTTGCAGCATTCATGAATTTAAAGTAAGTACTACAAAACGACTACAAAAACCACTTCTTGGTGCTGGAGACTTTAATATACATTTTTGAGTAATAAGCAATTTCATATCTGATGAATATGCAATACCACAACTTGTTCACATCATTACATCAGCACTGGTTAGTTTTAAAGCTATTAAAATTGTGTTGAGACAGTGAGGGAAAAACATACACCAACATTTTTATTATCATTCTTTAAGTTTAGCAGCTGTGATACAATTATGACAAGCCAGGCTCATAACAAGATACAATTTTTTATGCCGTTTGTATTCGATGTCTTAGTGGTTTCCATATTTAATTAGTCTGTTCACTGTGCTTTTGAGATACATTGTCAGCTGGTCGTACCTCCTAGCCCTTGTATCAACAGCTTGTCTTGAGAATAGTTTAAACTGATTGAGGTAGCGACACCCTCAAAAGTTGTTATCAAACACACATATGTTAAATTTACATAATTACATGTAAATTCCATGTAAATTGTCACATGCCACTACACTAATCATGTTAATTGTTTAATGTTCATTCCTGTGATGTCAGCAATGCGTGTACATTTACATAATGACTTCATTTGAATAATGAAAGTCTGACTAGTTGTAATGGTTTTAGGCACTGTACTATGTGATCAACCAAGTTATTGGGTGATTATTTTCCATGTGTAATTTGCTAAGTATTCTGAAGACAAGCTGTTGATTTGGGCATCTGCTATCAAATACATATGAGGGCTAGGGGTTATGACCAGTTAACGATGTATCTCAACAGAGCCATGAACAGACTAATGTTTAATGTCACTTGTTTCAATACTTGTAAAAGTACTCACTTTTGTACCTAATTTTGTAGAGTGGTTTATACTATAGGCGTATAAATACGGTATATCCATCTGTGTAATTGAAAGAATGATAAATTCAATCTGCTTTCCAGATAAAAGATCTCCGAAAGAAGTCATTTTCTAGTTAAGGGAAAGCGGCATGTTCATAAAAGCAAAAGCTCTAGCATTCTTTATATATACTTACTCTCTTGATTTTATCATTGATTTTCAATGTCGATATACATTGTACAAATATATTTTGCTACCTAAAACAGTTTTAATCAAATGCTATATGTGAGTAGTATGGATATGGTATTTTGACATTTGTTGAAATCAATGCATTGGTAGGATAATGCTAATTTTACAATTAAAGAAAAATAAGGGATAATCATTTCTGAAAATTTCTGAAAAGGGACACATTGAACGACAAATACTATCGAAATTGATTTTTTTTTCAACCATGGAAGAGAAATGACATGATTAGCCACTAAAACCAAAATTTGTCAATTAATTGTAGTAGCTAAAAGTATCAAAATCACCAGTATTTCAAGTAGACTTTTTCCCTGGGGTGGAAGTAAGATGGTTATTTGGTATTAGACAACAGACAACGTAGTGACTAAGACTACTGAATGAATGAATAATTATATATAGGTTATTTTTGACCCTGTGTGTAGTAAACCTCTGTATAGAATACTACTAGCACTTCAAATGTACATTGACAACCAAATCAACCAGACAATTTTAATTCACACTATTCATGTTATATTATATGCTTTTTAGACAATGCTCACAAAGTACATGTTTATTCTCACACCATACCAGCATAGTTATAATAGCATAACCTTTGCTGGTTATCTTGACTATTAAGGAAAATGACAAATGGTTGATTATTCAAACCTAAATTAGATTACTGTAGTCACCATTATAATAACTGAAACAATCTCACAAATAACATTGTCTATGTCCCATCTATTAGAATATTCAAAGAAGTGTCAAAGCAAATCTCAACAGTTTTTCCACCTTACCAGTCCTGCCCACACAGTCAGGCACAACAGCATCGTTTAACTTGGTATGGTGTTATGATACTTATTCATAATCATTCATAATCATATTCCTTAAGTAAACTGAAACTACAAGAGGAACTACGTCATGATGAACATCGTTTGAAACCAGGCTGTTTACTATGATGTTGTGTTACATTGGTGAACACTGACTGTCATCGTACTTCCTAGTCCTAGATACCAACTACCTTGTGCTGAGAACTGTTAGAACTGTTTCAGCCACACTCCCAAAAGTCGTCATCAAACACTTATATGTTAAATTTACATAATTACATGTAAATGATCAAATGTGCCCTTCACATGCTTTATGTGTTAACTCCTGTGATCATCTCTGCTGTACATGTACATTTACATAATGACTTCATTTGAATAACATCATGGTTGTAATCAGGTTATTGGGTGTACACTTACATAATGACTTCATTTGAATAACGTCATGGTTGTAATCAGGTTATTGGGTGTACACTTACATAATGACTTCATTTGAATAACGTCATGGTTGTAATCGGGTTATTGGGTGTACACTTACATAATGACTTCATTTGAATAACGTCATGGTTGTAATCAGGTTATTGGGTGTATGCTTTCATAATGACTTCATTTGAATAATATGGTTGTAATCACGTTATTTGGTGTACGCTTACATAATGACTTCATTTGAATAACATCATGGTTGTAATCAGGTTATTGGGTACACTTACATAATGACTTCATGTGAATAATGTCTTGGTTGTAATCACTGAAATCAGGTTGTTGGGCAAACATTTTTAACTCGTGATTACCATCTTGTTCTATTTCTGAAAACAAGCATTAGTTTTGAGGGCTAGGATGTACAGTGGCAGCTACTGATGTAACACAACAGCACTGTAAACAGGCCATTTGAAACCCCTTGAAATGAAAGTCATGATTAGTGATGCATTCAAAAATGACGCCAATATAATGTAGTCGTATTATATTTTGGCGTAATTCTTAGATCCATTACATTCTGTAGACTCCACTGCACTTTAAACATACAACTGGCGGCGCCTTGGACCCTATTTTGCATACGACTGACTGTATGTTTGGAGGTGGAGAACTTGTGATGACTCACTGGCAAGTAATCACCAAAATATAAACATTCCCTATATTCCTAAAATTTGTCTCTTTTGGAAAGGTTTTTTCATTCTATGAAACAAACAGACTGATTTTCAACTAATTTGTGTATCAAGTTACCATCCTACGACATTCACAAACAATTTGTACATGATACATGACCTGTGTGTTTCTCGGAGCACAGAAAAAATGCTGAAAACAAGACCCAGAAGCTAGTGCTGTGTACAGCAGTTTGAATTTCCCACATTTGCATAGATTAGCCATAATCCTCTTTATATAGGGCAGTTCTGTCTTAAATTGATTATATCATCTCAACACAGACGTAGCATATACTTGTAATGTAAGTTTAATGATGATATTGTCAATTAGTCAGTATTCTTTTGAGTATGGATTTAGACATTACTTTTGATGACAAAATAAAGATATGAAATTATGATTGCTAATTATTTTGACTTCATCAATTTAGAAATATATGGAATCTTTAAGAAACTTATCTTTTTAAAAGGCATTTCTAATGACAGACTTTTAAAATCATGTGTGTCCATGATTTGCTACTTTCACATGTCTGTCTGTTTGCATGCATGTAATATACGGTATGTATGTGTTTGTGTCTGAGTGTAAAAATCGCAAGCTGATTGATTGTCATGTTATTTGGTGGTAGAATTTGGCCAAATGGACTGTGTTTTCTATTTTCTATTGATTTCCATTGGTCTATCGGACTACCGCCTTGTGAATTTTGTTGGCTATATATGATATTTAGTAGTCTACAAATGTACATGTTGTATATGCCCTTGACTACTGCTAGTTTTCACAGTCCTGCTGTGTCTGTTCAAGTCTGTGTATGTGTCTTATTGACGAGGAAAACTTAGGATCATATTGTCCTTAAACATATATATATTCCTGCCCCTTTAATAACCAAAACAATGTAGAGGACTTGATGTCATCAGGTACATTTTTGTACATGTATCTTTATATTTATTTATTCAGTTCAGGCAGACATTGTCTATAGTGTGGTTCAGACAACCGTAATCATTTAGCAACTAAAGTGTATTAAACATGGGGGTAATTGCTTACATGTAATGTCAGACTTTAACACAATCATTGTAATGGGGTTTAATGTAGAACGATTCACATTCACATCAACTGATTGCTCACTCTCACAGAGACTGGATTAGACAAACATTTATGAAAATTTAACTATGCCACATTTTAAAAACGGAGAATACTGTGAGTTGTATGTCATTTTTCTGTATTCAGTCAACCAGTATGACTAGGAGGCCAAAGTAATTTTACTGCTTCAAACAGAAATAGCTTGTCTTACCTTTGCAATGCAATTAAGAAGTATAATGGTGTAAGGAAAATTGTAATATTTATGCATGTTTTATTCAGATCATCTGTAGACCTGCATGTACATGTACATGTATTTTCTTCAAAATGAACAAAGTGTTTTCTTTCAAGTCACCACACAGTAAGGTATTGGAGAACATAGAGTTTTTGATGAGTCATAAGAAATTACTGTACGTCACTGGTGTGTCATCATAGAGGGTACGGTACGTTGGTCACATAGTAAAATATCTATATAGGGGAACAAAATATTGATGCATCACAGGGAATTGCTGTCAGTAACATGTTCAACTGGTACAGAGAGTGCATTGATCACCATATACTGTTGTTATTCAGAGATCGCAAGACTTTGGTGTATCACCAAGAAACTGCAATGTATGATTGGTATGTCAAAATTGGCTAAGAGGTCACACTGGTCACATATAGTAAGGATAGGGAACTCAAATTTTAGTTGCATGTGAACAAATTGCTTTGCATCAGTGATGCATCAGAGCAGCTTAGATGGCACAGTACTGTAGATGTTATATACAAGATAAGTCTCCGGTTGATCTAAGCAGTCCTGTATATCTCAAATGGCAATTTGATAATTTGTCTGTCTTTAGGTTTAGTGAAATCGTTAAATCAAAGCTTAAGGTCGATGCATGCAGATGTTCAATAAAGTCTGCAGGGTGTTCTGCAAAGGAAGTAACTGAAAAGACTAGAGGTTGCTCATTATTGATCAGAATGAAGCTTTGAAGCAGAACATGAAAAATATGGATTTGTAAAGTAATATTCTAAATATTCATGGCAATTTACTTGTACTAAATAATCAATTTTTGTGAATGTTTCACCCTGGTTACTGAGATAATTTCTTCCATACAATTACATTGCTCACAGTATGGAAATTTCTGAGTAGGGCAACTTAATTTTCAATTATCTAGGCCTTCATATTATGTACGTTCTTTCAGATAGCTATGGTTTTGTATTGATAACAGAATAACTTTCAAGGTAAAGATACATGTATACATATTTATGAGTGCTTTTGGTATAGACCATATATAAATACATTGTACATATAATGCTAAACTAGTATATGTAATTACTTGTATACAAACAAATATTCGCTCGGGGGAAAGAGTAATGAGTAAAGTTGAAATAGTGAAGATATTATGGGGTTTTTTTTGGCCTGATTGAACTGTATGTGTGAACAACTTACGACAAAAAAATGCTGGGCCAGTTGTTTTTGTATTTATCATACTTGCACCATGCACTTGGGGTGTTAAAAAAAATTAGAGTTTGGTAAAAAGCTTAGATTAAACTGGTTGTGGATGAAAATCGTCTGAGGTGATCTTGTACTAGGGGTGTTTTGATGAAGAATTGTTCAAGACAAACTGACTCAATAGTTAATACACATGTATGCAAAGTAGGTCAAGAAGTTTCTGTTTTTCTTTGCAATGAAATATTCATATTTATAAATTTGTTTACATTGGGTGTACAGTTCTCTGAACGCAGGAAGGGATTCCTTTCTTTTACAGTAGTAAATGTATTGCAAAGAAAAACCAGAAACTTCTACCTTTTCTAAAGAAATTGCATATGTAACATAAATGGTAATAGACTGCAATGTAAACAATTGCTTTTTTGTAAACTGGAATGTAACATGACATGTACACACTTTACAAATAACACCCAATAAAACCTTAAATTACAAAAAAAAAGTAGGCCAAGAAAACTTTAGTTTGTGTAAAAATCCCTACATTCAATAAGTATCAGGCAAGTAGGTTTGATAGTTAGTAATTTTGTTTCTAAGGTGTCTCAGTGATACAGTGTACATTACCCAGGTTTGATAGTTAGTAATTTTGTTTCATGGGGTGTCTCGATGATATACATTACCCAGGTTAAATTAGGTGATCAAGTTTATCATGTGAAAATTAGACTGCAAACAGAGACAATTGTTTAGGGAAAAAAATAATTAAAATGTAATTAGTTGTGCTGCAGTGCCATGAGCATTATGTGAGTAGAGCATCGTGTACACAATTTTGTATAGAGAACATGGCAATATAGATATTGATTTAGAAAATACAATGCATGTACATTGTATAATAGAGACGCTTTTCATGAAATAAAGACCCTCCTTCAGAAAAAAGAGATTTCTTCAAGTCTCATTGCCATCTGTGGTCTCTGTATGATCTCTTTGTGTATACCTTTGATTTGATGTGCTCCAGGACATCTTTATGAAAGTAGGATGATACTGTTGTCATGGTAACCATAATGATTCTCTCTCAAGTTTACTTTTAGGTATGGTAAACAGAAAAGTTCATAACAGAGTGTCAGGGATGTAGAGCAAACAAATCCTTACTAATATGTCATATTTGTGAAAAGGCTGTTTAAAGATTCTCTGTGCACCATTTGCATAAACATGGTAGAATTCCTCGAATTAAACATTTTATACAGTACTTACAATGTACATTGCAATTTGTATATATAGGTATATCAGTAAAGTTTGTTTATTTTAACATGGCGAAACTGAGGTTCAGTAGTGTTATAGCCAACTGTCTGTTTGTCTGCTAGACTGAAAAACTAGCCATTGTTGGTTATCATCCTTTCTATGAAGGAGAGGGATGATAAGGATGAGCAGTGTATTTTACAGCCTATCTGTACATTTTTGAAAAACTGAAAGTCTGATACTACTAGACTTATTTACCTAGTCCTAGTTGGGAACTGTACCATCAGAGTGTTTGTTGGGAACTGTACTTCAAAGTGTTTGTTGGGAACTCTACTTTCAGTAGTGTTGTGGATTTGTTCCAAAATTAGTGATCAGATCAGCAATATGCAAATTAGGTGTAAAACACATGTTACTCCTTGAAATAATCATTGCATGCATGTACACAAAATGTACAATGTACACATAGATATGTCGAGAAAGTTTGTTTTTCCTTAATAGCCTTAAAGCTTATCAAACTTCAGGTAATATAATGATAAGAAGTTTGCTTATCTAATGCAGGTTTGAGTCTGCATCATAATGATCAAAACCATTAGCCATAGAAATAGTGCATCCATGTGGAATTATTTTGAAGACATAATAATCAAGAGCCGTGATGAATAAAATTAGTTTTGGTGTATTGTCACATTTGAAATGCTTTTACAGGTGACAATATCCATAATGCCATGTGTGCGTATCACAATTACAAAATACTTTCACAGTTTTTCCTTCCGAGTGACCAATTTGAAAACAAATATCGCGCATCTGTAACTTTATAGAAATTGTACAAAGAACACTGAATTAATATCCTGCAGGTGGTTTACCATTTAATGGAAATATCAAATTGTAATTTCCGCAGTGTATGGTTTGTTCGCAAATCAGCATGTGTGTTTTACAACTGTCATTTCATTAAGTTTATTGATCAAAACATACTGGCGTTAGTTCATCTAAGCCATCCATTTTGAGAGATATCATAGTATGTATCATGAATACATCAGAGTGAGTGTTTTATGGCTGTCATTTCATTAACTTTATTGATCAAAACATATTATAGTTGAGTAACTTCATCTAAGCCATCCATCATGAGAGATATCATAGAATGTACATGTATCATGAATACAGCAGAATGGGTGTTTTACGACTGTCATTTTATTAAGTTTATTAATCAAAACATACTACAGTTAGTTCACCTAAGCCATCCATTAGGAGAGATATCAAAGTCAGAATGTATGATAGTACATATGAATAATTAATAGGAAAGTTACTAATCATTTTCTGTTGTCACCATGTAATCGGAATCATGTCTGAGATTATTTTTTTTGCAGTCACATTCTACTCTGAGTTTTATGTGTTTTAATTATTCATCAGCTTTTGTCTTGTGTTATGGTTTCATGCCATCGACATCAATTTTATGGGAAAGTGAAAACTTCATATTCCAAAATTCTTGATATTTTTTACACATGTATATCAGGTGGTAGGTGGCGGCGACAGTGTTTAATCTTATGAAAATTGTCAAATCAGCTTTTAGTCCCGAGGACTATTAAAATAGGCTCCATGCGTCTGTCAGTCCGAGCATTCATCCGTCTTTGATAGATATGTCATTACCCAGCCATACAAGATCTGCTTTCTCTCACAAAGGTGACATATCATATGCGACATATGCGTGTCAATTTGTTTCATGACATCAAATTTTACTGAATGGTGGCTATATTTGTGATAAAAAATTAATGTTAACTGCATAACTGTGTGTTCTACAATTGTTAATTCTCAAAATAATTAAACAATTATTTTCCTAAATTTGTTTATACAAGTGATTAAAGTGCTTTGGAATGTTTATGTTATAATATACCTCTACCCAAGTAGTCATAAATGTACATGTGAACTGCTCAATTTAGAGAATGACTGGATGGTTAAAGTGTTTATTGGGCTATTTATGAGGTAACCACTTAGGGAGGATCATAAAAAGTCTCTTGAAGTTTCCACGAGCCCATTCACTGAAATTTTAACATTAGCATGCAAAACCAAATACAACCTACAGACAGCTACAGAATCAATACTTGAAGATTGCTCACAAAAAAGTAACCTAGTATGATATCATTAGTATGATGAAAGTTTGTCTGTGCAAAAGTTCAGTCTAAGTTAATGGATTTAACTTCATATTGCATCAAAATTTACAGTTATCTAAGCTTTTGCCAGGTATCCACCATGGCTTCGTCAGTGTTCTCTGAAGTCATGGCGCATGCACATCAGTGGAGGTCTCCAGCATCTACATAAGGACCACTCAGGTCATTCATTTGATCCTGACAATGTTACGATTTGGGATCGTGAGTCGGATTTGTTTAGGCAAGGGATTAAAGAAGCGATTCAGGTTTGGACTTTAAAACCACCTATGAACTGTGATGGGAGATGTTACCAACTTCTGAGAATTTGAAACAATTGTCTGACGTCACACATTCACCATGACTTCAGAGAACGCAGACAAAGCCATGGTGGATACCTGGCAAAAACTCATCTAATTGTCAATTTTGGTGCAATACGAAGTTAAATCCATTAACTTAGACTATTATGGTATTGATAGTGACCAATGTATTCATTTACATTTGTAAGTAATCATTACTATTCATGTCATTTGCTAATAAACACTTATCAGGATTCATCTCAATGTCCCATGTGAGCTTTATAGATGACATGATAGTGTATAAATGTGTAGATGTACAATATAATGTTATTCTGTCTGTCTCAGTACTATTTATACATATTTCTGCCAGACAGCTGGCATTTCACTTTCAGGTCTTATCATGACATCTTTACATTAAAAAATCCTTAAATAATCACTATGCAGTAGTTTCATCATCAAATTTTTATTCCAATATATTGCAGTATTACTTAGTACAGTATCATCTTTAGTCCAGGAGGTTCAAAATGGCTCAGGAATCATAGCAGATGACAGACTGGGTATTTCCATGGTAACCAGTGATTTTGCCACTCAACTTTTCTTCCAACTTAAGTAGGAGTCACTGTCATACAATGTACATGTACATGTATGTTGGTAGATGAGACTGACTCATTGTCTTGTGGGATGTAGCATTTATTCAAGATGTCATACATAATACTATAAAGTAGTTTATGGCCTAGCTGAGAGAAAGTGTATCTGACTCACTGTCACTCAGACAAGAATTAACTTTGAAATCTCAAAAATGTACTTTTGCATGAAGCAAAAGAGTTGTGTATTGCAGAGCTGAGATATCATATTCTGTCCAGTAGGTCATACTTGTAATGTTGTTCAGTGCTGATGTACATGTAAATTCATTTTTACCTGAAAGTAACTCTAATTTAACTGCTTTTCTAAATTAAATGGCTGTAATATGCTCTATTCTGGTGTTATACATTTGTTCAATCCTGTGAGGTTTAATAGTGTGATTTGTATATGGTAATCTGCCAACCTGCAAATTGGTAGATTTACCTGTTTTGTAAAGTACTATGATCATTCTCTATGCACATGTCATGTTCATACAGTCAGAACATTCATGCAAAATGCAAATGTTATTAATTTGACATATTAATAACCTGCCAATCAGTATTTCTTATTTGAACATGCACATGATGGTAAATGAAACTGTAGTGGAAAATATCATGGCTTTTTCATGGCATTGCTTTTGCTATCTTTTCTCAGGCTTTTCATAAGGCTAAAAGTAACAATGTCCATTTGTCATTTAAATGCAAATTAAGCACCAAGCACCATTTAGATGCAAATGAAGCACCAATGCACTAATTAAAATGCAAATAAAGCACCAATGTACTAATTAAAATGCAAATGAAGCACCAATGCACTAATTAAAATGCAAATGCAGCACCAATGTACTACTTAGATTCAAATGAAGCACCAATTCTTGAAGTACCCAATCACATTGTTGGAGTGGAAAAACTACAGTATTGTAGTGAAATAAATCATGTTCAGACATTTCAATATATTGCACAGATTTATCAATTTAGTACATTGAAATCACAAACATGGAATGATTCTATTCAATCTGTGAGGTATGTAGTTAAGCAGTTTTAGTGAGTCTTACAAACATCAGGTAACTGCTCCAGACAGTCTTATACTGTTTAGACTGTGGAGTCCTTGAGGTACCAGTTCTAGTCAGTCTTACATGTACATGTAGATGTCTCTTCATTCCCTGAGTTAGCTTCTGTAGACAGTCTTATGCTGTTCTATTAGATGTGATTTGACATTACGGTTCACCAAGACTGGCAATCTGTTTGAATGCTTCAAATGTTAATTTGTACCCATTAGTTCCACCGTACATTTAGGTGCATGTGTTACATGTAATGCTACAATCATGCATATAATACGTATGAGTCACTGCTTGGATGGTACTTTGCTTAGTGGTACATTTTCTACATTTATGAGTAATCGCCATGGAGATAGAATAAGATACGTAATGGTACAAGTTTCTGTGACATTAGCCAGGGTTTACCATCAGAATTTATGGCAACATATGAAATAAAATTACACCAACTTTTGTCATCTGTAACTTATACCTATTTTGAATTTCACCGTATGGGCATGAAGTGTATAGATATAACATCAGCCAAAAGTTTGATATTGCAGTTTTACTGTACTTCTTGTCAATTTTATTACTATACATTGAGATTGGCAGTAGATGCAGTATTCAGGGGTTTTGGAACCCTGTCCTGATATCACGTTTACATGTACATAAAACGTCTGTAGTGCCGAAAATTTAGCGGCAAAACTTTGTGCTAAAATGTGAAAGTGCACTTAGTCTAGCAGTTGCCTATGTCACATGCACATGTCTTGCACAATGAAAATCTAACTATCAACTAGGGACACACAAATTTATGAGTAGAAATGTACATGATTTCTAAGATGTTTTTCCCCCAAATGTATCACAACTTCATGCAAACAAGCCACTTTCAACACAGTGGTCAGAATTTGTTGGAATAGACATGTAGTAATCACAACAAAATACTATCATGTGTTTGTCATCAAAGTACTTCACCAGGTGACCGCTGAACATTAAACAAATCTACTAGTAACTTGTCTAGCCTAGAATCCAGAAATGAGAGCAAAGTCCCCACACAACAGGATCCTCAGCTAAATCTTAACTTGTACAAGTTATGATCATAGTATATTTTTCTTTGATCAACCAGATTGAACTCTGTGACTTGAGTGTCTTACATGTATCATACAGGTCAAGAACTCTTGGCAAGGGACTCCCAATGTCACTCATATTTCATTCAGACAGGTGATTATAACTGATACTATCTGTTTAATGGCATGAATGATAGTAGCTCCAAACACAATACTCATAAAAGTAAGTCCTTTGAATAAAATCTGTATGTTAGAGGTCTCACAAGTTAATTAAGCCCTCACTCATGTCATAACCCTACAGTTGGTTTATGAACTTTCTGTAGACTGAGAATCACGAAAATAAGAATGAGTGACTTCAATCCTTTTCTGTTTTATACTGCACTGTTGAGATACACTTGTTAGCTGGTTGTACTTCCAAGCCCTCCTATTGGTAAAATGACTGTCAAACTGTATCTGTATCAGTAAAAAGACATTAATGACCACATAACTGGTATGTGATAGAGAGCAGACACTAAGTCCAGCTGGATGGCTATCTTGTATTTGTCATGAACAGAGTGCTGTCTATGAAGGTTTCCCATTCTCATTCAAAACACTGGGTTAATTAGCAATACATCATCAAGTTAATGTAATGTCACTAATAGTATATGTTTGTACACATACAATGTATCCAAATGCACAATGTACGTAAACAGAGACAGTTCATACTACACTGTGAGACTGTATAATAATGAAGTCCTCTAGTCATGCTTTAATAACTTCAAGTCACAACTGTCACTGTGGGTCCTAATAAATTCTATATTTGTCATTCTCTTTTTGTCAATCAGAGCAATAATACTAATTAAGTCTCAGTCACTGTTTGGTTTCAAAACTTGCATGGCCAACTTTAATCAAAGATCACGAAACTTAAAGTATGCAAATACAAATGTCAAATTCAAAATATTTCTCCAGCTGCTTCAGCTTTGAGAGGAAAAAACTAAATGATATCAATAAAATCATGTTGAAATTTCGGTACGATATTTCTAGCATGTTAGTAAGTAGTGGAGTACTTAGGAACATGTCATCTGTTCTTGGTATGTATATATGTATGTATTTCTGTCTAAAACCTTATCGAGATAAAATGTCTTCTGTCCAATAAAGTGATAGATAGTTGACGTTTTGGGAGTAACCGTTCTATGAGATAAAAGTCTAATATTACTAAAAGTGTAGGAAATCTATGATGTTATGAGTAGAATGGGAAACGGAAGATAACAATCCAGCAGCTACTAAACACTGTCTGAAGCTGTTATACGGATACACTTAAGAACCTAAAAACACAGATCTGATGCCATTCTATTAGGGGAGAGGAATTTTTATCTATTACCTGTTCTTCAAAGCAAAACGATTTGATCTGTAATGGTTTCAGGTCTCACTACTTTGATGAAAATTGTCATATTGATACATAATGATACTCACTCACAAGAACCAACGTTGCTCTCAAGTGGTCAACACATACTCTATTTTTCACTTTCCCCATTTTCAGTAGTTCACCTGTCGTTTACTTCAGTTGGCTTTCATTATTTAGAGTAGCAGACATTACATGTACTGTGGTATACGCATTGGAAAATGCAATGATTTAGTGATATGAATCAGAACACTATATACTTTAAAGTTATATACCCCTTTAACACAACTCCACACTTACTCTACTGACTGTGACAGTAACTCAAAACACATCTAGATGTGAGTATAATAAGTAGTTGTGTCACAACACACCAATGAGATACCAGTAGGTAGTATGCAATATAAGCTGTATGTGTGTGTCTGTGTACATGTATGTGCGCACAGCCTAGGAACTATACATATGGGTGCATTTTCTACGATCTCTCTCCCATAGTATTGGCTTTCTGTGGCACGACATTCTGTTCTTTACCATGTGTACTAACAGCAGAAGTTTAATGCTATTGGAGCATTGATATCATTGTAATGATGTTACCACATTCTCACATATGACTTTAAGACTAAAGGTTGAGTTTGTAGTAAACAGAAAGAAGTAACCAATTACAACCACCTGTCAATGTGTGATAGATTACTACTGACATGCACTGTTCACCCTTTCCTCAGCAAGGGATTTCAGTAGAATTTGTCCATTTGATTATACATAGAGAGAGAGGATTGTAGAAAAGGAGCCAACACATATAATTTCGAGACTAATGTATATGTACTTTATAGGGTATAGCACTCAGTAGATGTATGTATACAATAACATATAAATCTCAAGTTGCATGTTCTGCATGTATACATATCATAAAACTCAAGTTGCTTGTTCTGCATGAACACATATATGTAGTGCATATACCTAGGCTGTTGTACATGTACATTTATACTTGGTAAACACAATTACTCCTCATTGCACATATTGGAAAGTGTTCTGTCTGTTCGATGCTGGTGAAATATAAGACCCTCAAGTTCCTCAGTATCATTTCTACCTCTGTTTTATCTAAAGTAATGATCCAGTGTATTGAAAGCTGTGTTGCATTTGATAATCAGTCTCCCTTTCCCCTTCTACATTTATGAAACCATGGTAAAGTTTGAAAGAAATGTGAAAAGGTTGTATACATTTACAGTAATAGTGATTGAAATTGAAATTGTTATTTGTGAAAAAAACTACAGCAGTTACGATATTCCGCTACAAATATAGATTTACGTACATGGTGTTGAGCAAATCTAACAATAGCTAACACTCAATTGGTTGTTACATAATTTCCTAAGATTGTCATTAGTGAGAGTAATATCCTAAATTGTTGTATAATGTACTCCTACAAATGAACTGTAATATGACCCTGATATAATAAGTAACTTCTAATTAATATTACACAACTTTTTTTTAATTTTTTTAATTTTTTTTAATGTCCATGTTTTGCATTTTAATCATGTATGTCAAATTATGATATGTATTAAACAGAAGTATAGATACCTACCCCTGTGTATTTGTGACCAAGAGTTAAACTAGCTAGGACTTACCCAACCACATGGCTTCAGCAATCTGTCTAATTGCTTGTCTATATTGTGTAGGACTTGAATTTAATTTCTATGTTGAGTAGTCGGATATTAATAGTCAAGTGAACTGTTTCAGTGAGAATTTTCTGTTGATTTCCATTGGTCTAACAGGCTGCCCCTAAGTTTTAAAATTCAATAGTCTAGATGCAATATTCAGCCAACTGTTTGAGCTACAATTTTCTATTGATTCACTTTGCTCTAACAGACTACCATTGTACAAATCTGTTAGTCTAGCTACATGTACAATGTTTAGTAGTCTAAGAGTCATGGACTACCGCTAATTTAGTAGTTTAGATACCGTGTGTAGTAGTAGTCTGTGTGCGCTGGACTACTGCTAATTTGGTAGTTTAGATACAATGTTTAGTAGTCTATGTGTCCTGGACTACTGCTAATTTGGTAGTTTAGATACAATGTTTAGTAATCTATGTGTCCTGGACCACTGCTAATTTGGTAGTCTAGATACAATGTTTAGTAGTCTATGTGTCCTGGACTACTGCTAATTTGGTAGTTTAGATACAATGTTTAGTAGTCTATGTGTCCTGGACTACTGCTAATTTGGTAGTTTAGATACAATGTTTAGTAGTCTATGTGTCCTGGACTACTGCTAATTTGGTAGTTTAGATACAATGTTTAGTAGTCTATGTGTCCTGGACTACTGTTAATTTGGTAGTTTAGATATAATGTTTAGTAGTCTATGTGCCTTGGACTACTGCTAATTTGGTAGTCTAGATACAATGTTTAGTAGTCTATGTGTCCTGGACTACTGTTAATTTGGTAGTTTAGATACAATGTTTAGTAGTCTATGTGTCCTGGACTACTGCTAATTTGGTAGTCAAGATACAATGTTTAGTAGTCTATGTGTCCTGGACTACTGTTAATTTGGTAGTCTAGATACAATGTTTAGTGGTCTATGTGTCCTGGACTACTGCTCATTTGGTAGTTTAGATGCAATGTTTAGTAGTCATGATATATGCCTTGGACTACTGCTAATATTGAGCCTTGGCCTAATATAAAAGATATACATGTATTGTAAAGTTTTAATGTAACATATTTGATGATGATAGTTGTCATAGTTTAATTAAAGAACCATGTATTGAAATCCCATGTGGAGGCTAAGAATAATTTACTTGGTAAAGTAATCCGTAAATGATACATCCAGTGATGTTTTAATGGAAGTTAGAAATTACTTTTGACCTTTTTTTAACCTTTAACCTCAAATAACCATCATCGTTCTTTCTCATAAAAATTTCACAGCGAAAGAAAATTGTTCATCTTATTCTTAATCCCAAGTTTCAATTTCCTCCGTCATACTGGCGACTGACAAAGTGCCTCTAACACATAGTCATAGCAATTGTTATAATGTAAGAAAACTTTTTATCCATCAACTATTTTGAATTCAGAATTTTATGAATTGGACATCAATCTGAATCATGAAAGTTTTGTTTTTGCACAGCTTACTTTCTTATGCTGTAATTAAAGCATTGTGTGTGTATCACTGTGTGTGTGTGTGTGTGTGTGTGTGTGTGTGTGTGTGTGTGTGTGTGTGTGTGTGTGTGTGAATGTGTCCTCTAAGCCAATTGACGTGCTACTGATGCACACAATTACTAGTGACGCACCAAAATTTGATGTGACACGCCACTGACGCACACAATTTCTAGTGACGCACCGAAATTTGATGTTTCCCCCATCTCTTACTATGTGGTGACTCATCAGAAATGCCATTTTTTATCAGTTTGACCCAGAACAACAAAATTTGGCTATCATTAGAGGGCACACTGGTGTGTATGCATGTGTGCATGGGTCTGTTTGTGTCTGTGTGTATGTGTGTATATTAGACTTTCACCAAGCACATCTAATAATTCCAGTTGTCCATCCAATCTCAGATTGTTGTTTTATCTTAAGGTAGTACATGCTTTAGAAATAAAAATCTTGCTGTTATTTTGTTCAAATTTCAACCCATTTTTAGTTTCGATAAAAAAACAAAAAATGGAGGTTGCCGCTTAGATTTTGGAAAATAAGTGTCAAATTTACAGAAAAATGAAGCCATTTTAGAATCCAATATGGCCACCAGATGACTCTAAGAGAAAATAAAAGAGTATTAATTTCCTTGAAAATCAGATGGTGAACTTCAAACTTTCTGCCATTATTTCAAAGAGACAGAAAACAAGCTTTCATATGGCAAAGTTTGGAATTTGATTTTCAGAGAAATTGGTCAGTGAGGTACATTCTATTGCAAAATACAGGGCTTGAAATTAAAGGTAGTCCCATATCCACAGACTACCAATTCTTGTAATGGGGCTACCATGATTTGCAGCTGGTAGCCCACTCAGGCTACCACTGATTATGCAATGATTTAATGGCTGGTAGATTTACAGACATGCAAGTATTTTCATGATACCTATTTCCAATAGGGAAATTGCAATCCAGACTGAGCATGCTCAGACACAAAGGACTATGGGATTATCTGTGGTTATCGTAATACCTAATCTGGAGCTACTGACAAAAAAACCTCCAACAATGGTCAGTTTGACTGTGAATTGAGTATTTGTGGTTACAAACAATGTATCAACATTGATTACAATACTTATTGATTAGTATTTATTATCACTTTTCCCATGATGCAACATTCAACATGGCGGGTTTGCAAGTTCCCAATTGAGGAAGTCTCTTTTTAGTTCAGAAATATGGGACTACTGGTCACCATCCTTGCTACCAAGGGACTACCAAAAGAAAAAGTTAATTTTGAGCCCTAGTTGAAATACCATGTGTAAAAAAACTTTGTATATTAAGTTAAAAATCCTTTTTTTTCTCTGTTGTATTGTAGGATCCTTGTGGTATTATTTGTGCAGTTTTCACATATTTACTACTATTGTATGGAGTATTTGTTATCAATTATGTAGTACTACTTCCGGCCTATTCCCCAGTGTATTCTTCCATCAACATGGTTATTTTCAATACTCTCATTTTCCTTGGAGGAGCATCACATGCTAAGTGTATGATGTCGGATCCGGTGAGTATACAATCTAGTATTAAATCAGAATTATGCCAAAAATTCAACATTTTTAGTTGCATATTAGGCCACTAACACATTCATTTAGCTTCTAGTATACCTTTACTTTTGTAACCACAAGATTCTCGGTCAAAAGATAATATGTAAAATTTGCTTGGCTAGCATTGGCCTAGTTCAATGCCAAACTTGGCCAGCATGGGTTTAACACTAGGCCAGCACTCCTTACCAACATGTATTCGTAATTGGAAGTGTTAATATTCATACACCAGCCCTGCGCAGTATATTAACGTCAGTGTTGGCCAATCCAGTATGTAAATATGAGACTGATACAGACACAGACAGACAGCATTGGTTAAACCCAGTATTTAAAAATGAGACAGACAGACAGACAGACAGACAGACAGACACACACACACACACACACACACACACACACACACACACACACACATACACACACACACACACACACACACACACACACACTAACATAAAGGCCCATGTATTGGTTACCACGTTACCTAATGAGAAAATACATATCTGCCAGCAGTTTGTACTTCAAGATTTTATAGCATGTCTCCTAATCAGCACAGCATCATAAACTGAACAGTAGATCGTAAAAATTTAGTAGAAAAATTGGCAGTCATCATGATCCGTATTTCCCTTCATTCAACATACATTTGTACTGTCTGTCATCTTTGTTCACTAAAATTTAAGAGGCATTTATGTCTGATGGATTGGCAGCTGAGACACACAATAAAAAGATCCATATACGATTGAACTTCTTCACCTCACTTTCCTGTGCTTTCCCATGAAAAACTTATCACCAGTGACAAAAAAATTCTGCATTTTCAACAATCTGCGTAATCATGAATGCTGTTGAAAATCTTTTTATGTATCTGTACACATCAAAATCAAACATGTTAGAAGAGCTGAACTCCTTTTAATACCTTACTTTCTCTTGTTTATCATGACAATCTATCATCAGTATTAGAAATTTTCTTTATTTTCAACAAATCTTTGGAATCATTTGAAGTTATAAGATCTTTTTGTATTTGTACACGTCAAAATAGCCTGTTTACATGGGCATCTGTTATTTTGCTTCGCTTTCTCACTAACCACTTGTATCGCTACTGATGGCAAACGATTAATATGGGTTGAAAATTGTAAGCTTAAACTCAAACTGAAAAAATGAATTCAAACTGATTGGTTGCAACGGGGAGTGATAACGTACATCAGCCTAATTGATCATATTCAAATGAAGTTAGTATGTAAATGTACCTTCATTGAGATTAGCGTAAGAGCAACATGATTTACATGTGGTGAATATTATGTAAATATGTCCAAACAGGCAAATTGATAACTGTTGTTGGGGTGTGGCTAAATTAATCATTTACAAGTGGTTAGTAAGACAGCAAAGCAATATCACATATAATGATGTAACCAGGCTAACATCAAAATCAAACTTGAAGTTGTAAGAGCTGTTAGTGAGAAAAGAAGTTTTCAGTATGTTAACTAACAAAGTTCAAAAATCATTAATGTTATGAGGTCTTTTCTTGTCAGTACACATCAAAATCAAACTCAAGAGCGAGGACTGTCACTTTAATACCTGACGTAAAATTATATTTTGAGTATTAAAAATGACATATTTTCAAAAATAAAAAGATAGTCTAGTCGATGGGACTTGTATTACATAAATAATGCTTTTGAATTTTTTAAAAATTAATCTTTGTTACTGTTTAATAGTTATAGTTTTTCTTGGCAAATTATTCTTTAATTACTCCCTTAAACCACTTGCAATTCCCTCCTTGCAACTATTAGGGTATGTCTGGAAAATTTATGATCTCAATTAGTTTGTTCAGTGTTGTGTGTCTATTGAATATCATGTGTACCCAAGCTGACTGTTTAATATTTATTGCTAGACTATCAAGCATGTAATCAACTACTTTGATAATCAAAAGTTAGGCTATGAATTCATATTTCGACAACCCTGTCGTGTTTTGAGATGTAAGATAAATATTTTATAGTCTAATTAAAAAAATAATAATTATTGGGTCATGATGGTGAAATGATCAGAAGGGCTGGCTTGGAATCTACTATCTTCACCATTCAGCCCTCCTGTATAGATGGGGACCTGGTAGGATAGAGGTTGCTGGGTAAATGATATCATTTAAATGTATGCACTTATAAAGGCTGTAGTGGATTGTATGCTCCTCTGGGAGTTGAGGAGGTACTGGTATAAAGGGCTGTTGTGCCACTAAAGGTCCGTACCAGGGGTAATCATTGTAAAGTGCTTTGAGCATAGTGCAAGCGTAGGAATATACCATATAAACACTTCTATGGTATACATTATTTTGTACAATGTTAAGCTTAACTTAAGTGAGTTACCATGTTTCCTAGGAGAGAATATCAGAGAGTGATATTTAAATACTTAAAAATATGACAGAAAGCCTTTAATATTAGAATGCATTAAATTAAATTTTTAGATATCTCATTAACAGCTAATTACAAATTTGACATATGTTTAGTTTGATGCATAGATACATGTATGTACCTGCACAATGTATATATATTTTGCTGGTAACACAATATTCTTGTTGTCAATAGCATTTTACATTAAGTGCATGTTTAGATGTGTCCCTGCCAGGAAAAATGTTCATTCTTTCATAACATAATTTAAGCAGTGTGTACCTGAGTTTTGTCAAATCAGAAATCTGTCTAGGTGAAAACATTGTCAGCATGTCTCTCCAATTATGAATACCACTGTCGGCGAGTTTTACCATACCATACCATACACAGAAGTATAATGTACATTGTATATGAATACGTGTTCAATTGGATATTGTTCCCCACTGTCTTTCTTTATTTAGCCAAGGGAAATATGAGTGACCTAAGGGGCCTTGTCAGTTAAAGTCAAAAGATGAGAAGTGACAAACCCTTGCATCAAGAATATTGTCTGGTTGAAAGAAGAAAGAAATTGGGAAATTATACTGGTACAGTACATCGTCATGTACTCATATTTTGAGCACTACAGAGCCAATGATATATTGTCATGATGTAGAACAACCAAGGAATAAAGAACACATTGTTTTGTTTGTCACTACTACTCTGACAATTGAGGTCTCGGTTTACTATTGTTGTGATATGTTGATACAAGCTGTTGAATGTGCATTGGTTTAATTGTACTAACAGTAGGGTAACATTTTCTATGACATGCATTATCTTGTCTGTACATTTTGGTGACTTTTAATGTTTACACTTTCCTGATAACAGGGTAATTAGATTTACATAATTTTAGTAGGTCTCTATCCCATTAAACGGAGACCTGGGTTGCTAGAGTAATATTCTGAATAGTGGGTTATGACTGAAACTGAAGCAGTCAGTCAAATATTTGTGGTACTATTACTTTTTCTCCATTGTATTTGGAATGAAATGAAAATTTACCTTACACAGGGTTTTATAATCATACTAAAGCCATCCTTTTGAGAAAAATATTACATCAAATGTTGTTCCAATTCCTGTTGTTAATTTGTATTTTGATGTTATACTTATAAGTATCAATGTTCATGCTTTACTAGAAGTCAATAAAAGTACCTACATGTAGTCATATAGACGTAGAAGGTAATGTCAGCATTGTTAATGACTCATCCAAACCATCAAATACATTCGAGTGGCTTAACAAGTCACACTGTTTCATCTAAAGCAATCTCTGAAAACTCTTGTGTAAATACAGTCAGCGAACAGGTCATTTATCATTGGAGATAATTGCTGTACCATCTAGCATCTATGCTTGGTAGTCTGGTTTAGCCATAAGTGAACTGTTTCACCTACAGTTTTCTATTGATTTCTGTTGGTCCATTAAACTGACTTACACCTTGTAAATTTAGTAGACTAGCTACAATGTTTAATAGCCTATGTGACCTGGACTAATGCTACTTTGGTAGTCTACATGTAGATACAATGTTTTTAGTAGTCATGTGCCCTGGACTATTGCTACTTTGGTAGTCTACATACAATGTTCAGTACCCTATGTGCTCTGGACTCCTACTACTTTGCATTTGGTAGTGTACATGTAGATGCAATATTTAGTAGACTATGTGTTCTTGAATACCTCTAAATGCAAGCATGAGCAGTTGTACATGTATGATATAAAATATTCAGCATGAATTTGATACACATACTAGGCAATCAGATTTAGCCATGTTAACAGTTTTGTTAGAGTTTTCTATTGATTCCATTGGTCTAACAGACTATCTCCATATAAATTTAGTTGTCTAGATAAATGTTTTAGTAGTGTATATGCGGTAGACTAGTAATTTCGAGCCGCTATCCTATTGAACACTATTAGCACTTAAAATTGTCATTGCATAACTCCTATAAATCTCACTCATTCATTTATCCTGCTTGTATGTCACATGTGAATATGCCAAGAGAACCGTATTGGGATGCAGTTATTTCATCTAAAGCTGTGATTAATGATAAAATGTGTGAAGTTACAGCTGTACTACAACATATACCGTAATGTTCAATGAATCAGACTGACTGTTGGGATTTAAATCTTCCACACAGTCTACATTTGTACATCAAACACAAGTAAATAATGTCTTTTTTTTCAACCAATGTCTGAAGCTTGTTATTCACAATGTAACTCATATCGTTATAGTGGGCAGTCACAAAGTTGACACGTTCACACTTGCACTTACTTCTGCAGTGCGTCTTTGCAAATTTCCAACCTCCTGAAGTGAGTACATCTACGTGTACACATCAAAGAACTAATTTCTAAGCAAACTGGCTTTGCACAATTGTCCAGAATATGATTTTTTTTCATTGGAGGAGGAGAGTACTTCAGTGCACAGCTGAATAAGATACAGTTCAAGAATGCAAGTCACAAGGAATGTAGAAGAATTTTACAAAATGACACGTAATGTGAAGTTTGATATATGGAAATGATAGAATTCAGAATAAAAATGCATTTCATGCCGTGTGTGTTGTCACCCATAGCAACAGGGACTTTATTGGGATATATGTTGTTAACCTTTGTCTTGTGTGTATCACCCATTATGTTGTCTTGTCAAGATGAATCTGTAGTAAAACATTGAAAATACTGTGAACATTATGTATTTTGGCTCAAAACATATTAGCTATAACACATTCTTTGCCAAAATAAATGTGAAAATAGAATCACTTTAAGCAGCAAATTTTAAGTAATTACAGGTAATATAAGAGAGATTTATGTAGTGTGAATCGTTACCTTAAAGCTTACATAGGTGATGTAGCTTTTACCTTTGTGGTTAAAAATTGTCCATTAGCCACGACTAAGTGGGGCCAAAATGTGAAACATTGTATTCTAGCTGAAATGTTTGAATTTAATAGATGGAGTTGTAGTCAAATGTAAAAGAGATACGCATATGTGCAGATGGTAATTTGGTGAAATATAAGAACGTAAGTGACTCCAATAGCCCTGCAGCAATTTCATTAATGCAAAGGTGATGACTACTCACATTAGAGGTTTCTTTGATTTTATGCTACTAATGTAAGAGGTGTCATATATTGCAAGTGATGGACACACTATTTTATCTGAAGTTTTCAGTTTTTATCATGTGAAACTTGCCCCTATTAGTATTAGTAATGGTACGTGAAAGGATGATGTGAAAGAAGTTATTTTTCTCAGAGATTTTTCTTCACGGCAACTCTGAAAGTTGTGGTCAGATGCAATGTTTGCACTAAGATTAGGAAACATTGTAACAGGAAAAGGGGAGGGGAATCAGGTAAATGTCATCATTTCCAATATCTTCTTAGGCTACATTTTTATGTTGTTTGGGAATTCTTAGAACTGAGGCAGATTTTATCTATTCACTGTCCTTAGTTAAATCACTATGAGATTATTATTGTAAATTTCTCACAAAGATACATGTATACAAAATCTATACACAATAACATCTGGTCTTGTTTGTCATTCCATAAAATTATTGGATCAAAATTTAGGTTAACAGATGTCCGGCAAAGCCATAGCAAGAGTTGATCCTACACAAAAAAGAATGATCCAGCAGTTTCACTGATAAAATAACACTAATACAAGGACCAAGGATTGAATCATGGGCCTGTAATATCAGCTAGGGGTTGTTGCCCAAAGACCTGAAAATCAAAAAATTGGTGTAATTGACATTTTCTCTAGAAAAGTAGGAATTAGTTTTAGATCAACACTTTATTGATATTTGCTGACAGAAATATGTCCAGGATTTAAGGTTATTAATGAATTCTCAGTATCATCACATGATTATAAAAATTTAACAACAATTCTTTTAAAATATCTATAAAAAAGTGTAACTTGACAACAAACTGCAAGGTCAGAATGTTTCTGGATGTTTTAAATTCTTCAGATTTCAAACATAAATTTGACAAAATTGTATGCTCCTATCATCTCTTGTTCCTTAGCAGTATGACGTTGAAAACGAGGTACTGATTCATAAATTTTAGATTTACACTACATGTACCTCAGTTTCAATTCACCTTACTAGCTTTGTGAAAAATAGATAGTTATCATATCAACATTATTTACTGAGCATCATTCATCGTAAAATCGTGTGTAGTTGTTTATCTCCCACAGATATAAGCATCTCCTCCATTAAGATGTGTGGACAGAATATTTACTTATGATATGTAATTCTGCCATGTCCAAATAGTGAATGCTATTGTCTAGGCATAAAGGTATAGTCTGCTTATTGAATCTCAAAAATTTCTAGAAATAAACCACGAGAGGATAAATTCTGTGAGAATGTGAACAGTGTTTTTTGGCTCTAGGCTCAGTTTAGATATAAAATATGGCATTACTTCTCATAGTCAGAAAATTGTGGAGAAGAATCTGAAATTTTTATCAATATCTCAATGGCATTGTCAGAAGTTTAGTTACCAGAGTGGGATAAATTCTGTGGTTGTTCCATCATTTGTATACCTCTACAGAATTGAAAAATGTCCAAAATCTTTATTATGTAGTGCAATATCCATACACGAACATTTGACCGAGAATTTATAACGAGAACAATTTTATTACTTTGCGATAGATATTCAAGAAATATTATTGGTTGAAAAATCTTCACTACATTGCTGACATAGACAGCTGTCCAGACAATCAAACATTTGAACCGCAGACTGATAGGAATTACTGCATTAGTGAGTTTCCATGGTAATTAAAGCGAGTCATTGTATTATATGTAATGGCAGATTAGCTCATTTTGAACATGTACACTTAGTAAAATATATAGGTTAAACCATTGTGAGGTGGGGGGGGGGGGCAAACTGAGTATAGACAGTTTGAAGGATCATTGTACACATTGAATTATTTTGGCATCTTTAGTGAGTGGATTAGAATTTAACAATATGTGTTCTGAAATAATTTTTTGGTGTTATTTTTTTTTTAAACTGCCAAATTTTAGTTGAAATCAAGAAAAAAAATCATGTGTCACCATACAAATTTGGGAAAGAGAGTTCAAAATGATTATAATCAATTCATTTTAGAATCCAATATGGCCACCGAATACTGTGCTTATGTGAGGGGAAAATAAACAATTGTTCATTGATTACCAGGAAAACAAGACTGTTAACCCTCAAATTTCTTATATTACAGTATTTCAAAAGAGCAAGCTTTCATTTTGCAAAGTTTTGGAGAGATTTTTTTTAGAAATTTGATATTGAGGGAAATTGTCCACGAGGCACACTCTACATTAAAGTGCATGCTGTTGTATGGCTGCCTTAGGTTGGGTGTTCGGTTATCCATCAATCAAATCATCAGTTAATTTATTTGATTGATTGCTTCTTGTAGAATCAGATATCAAATTCGTATTTGTCATACTGGCCTGCCTCAAGTCTTCCTAGTTTGATGTCATAAATTTGGAGACAGTTTTCTGCTTTTTTTCTGTCAGAATTAATCAATACTTTTGAAAAACGCAAATAAAGGCCAAGAAAAGAATATGCATGTTTCGTATCCTTAATTTGTAACAAAATGGTGGTGGCAGCAGAATTTACTCGAAATCATAAAACTGATGTGAAAATGATAACTCAACTAAGTAATAAATTCTCACATTTGGAAAGGAAGAGAATCCATACTCAGCCATATCCCAATGTATGGAATAAGTCATGAATGACAAAATATAAATTTCATTGCAAAATTCATGAAATTGTTCATGGTCACCTACATTTGTATGTTGCCATTCATTAGCTGAATTGTAAGGATGAAACAAGTAATATAGAAAGATTGAACAAAACTCCTGTTGAAATTTTCTGTCACAGAAAAGTATTTCAATGTAGATGAAACTGTGTAATTGTTACCTGTTTTGATGTAAATATAGTCTAAGCATCGTCAAAACTTCAAAACGGAATGGTCAGGATCATTATATTGTGGTATGCTACTGTGTAGATGTTTAGAAATTGTACATATACAAATATATGCTAGAATGAATGTTCATGGATTTGGATTCATAGCATCAAAAGAAAATTTCTGCTCGCAAACAATGTTTTGAAAGCAAATCCCAAATTTGTCCAGCCCATTTTAGTATACTCCTGGCAATGCTGATGAGATATCAATAAAAAATTTTGAATTCGCTTCCAAACATTTTTTGATTTTTGTGAGTAGAGAAATGTTCATGTACTACAAATATACAAAATTAATGCAATCAAAATCACGAAACCTGAAACAAAACATAAACAAAAAATCCAACAGTGCGATATTTTATTATCTTGCTCAATAAATTGTATTCAGATTTTATGATTTTCATTGTAATTTATAATATCTATGTTCGTATTTCAGAAATTTCAAGTTGAATTAAAGGACAGTCTGAGATATTGAAGAACTAGCGCAGTAGAAAATGATTCTCATATTATTGATTTACAATTTATATATTAGAGCATGAACTTAGATCAATCATTTTGCTATATCGGTTGCCATGGTAATGTATATCTGCTTAGTAGACTTTTATTGAGGTGGTGTTTCCCCAGACAAAATTGTGTTCTGCTGTCAGTCTGCCTTATCAGAAATGAAGAGGAAAAAAAGGCGGTTTTTTTTGTTTGTTTTTTCTTTCTTTTTTGGAATGTATTGTCATTATTGCAGGAGATGTGTCTGCAAATGTATCTCTGATATAAATGTATTTTGTAATTTTGAAAGTAGATTTGAGTTTTGTTTCAAAAATGCCGTTCTATTTGTACAGGCAAGTCATTCATTTTGGCATAATATAATCACATGTAATAATGTGGATAGTTCAAATGGTAATGATGGCATATTTTCATATACATACTCCATCTGCCGTTGATTATGATGCTGGTTCACAGCCATTTTGTTAGTTCACACAAGTTCACTTGCACATTTGCGAAAAGAGAGAGAAAGTGATCCCTGAAATTAGAGACTTCCTAATATTTTGCTCTTAGCTGTTCTTTTGTTTGTGAAATTGTGATAGTGGAAGGTTTCAGGCTAATATTTTTTGATGATCCTAAAATGTCCAAGAGATATTCAAGCACAAGTGTCAAACAAATATCAACAGTTGTAGTAAAATGCTGCCTGCACATGCGTATGTGAAAACCACAACTTTTTTCATAATTTCTTTTGAATTTATCGATTTTGTACAATATGCTGAGATGCACGTGTAGCGCATTTTTTTAACACAAAGAATAATAATAATGTGAAGAACAGGGGAAATATTAGTAACATATGATGCTATGTCAATATAAATCAGTGTCGTGATTAGTAAGGAGCTGTGGGCCATCACAAGTTTTTCGGAATGAAATAAGAATATGGAGAATAATACATGTCCTGAAGTCAAGTATGTAAGACTTGAAGAAGATGTAAAATAATTCTGACATTTCACGACACCATACATTGAAGATAACTTGATTTTCACACCATTGTTTTAAACTGAAGTATTACAGCATAGGTGACAGACAATCTAGAACTAAAAAAATGATTTTCTATGGATAAAAATTTGACATTTTGAATCTCAATATATCTCTCAGAATTACGGAGAATGTCTCTGTTTTGGTAGGCAAACTCTAATGTCTACAGACTGTCAGAGAGGTAATGCACTGAAATAAGCTCAGACTGAATTCATACAAAACAGGACTCTTGTTAGCAAGTTAAAACATTTAGCAACTGACTTAGCCAATTTCAAAAGGTTTTGGCAAAACGCTTCCACTGAACATTAGCCAATACATTTGTACTTATGGCTTAAAATAGTGAAAACAGTGGTCTTGTGATGTATTAAAATTAGTTGTTTATAGTTTCATAACATTTGCATGCACAACCTGTCACGTTTCTTAGACATCTGCAAACTGTCAAACTTGTGGTTGTGCACTGTTTTATATTCATATGCTTTGTATTCATATTCAAATACATGCCACCATGCTGATAGGAGTTCGATCTTATAAGATGTACCCTGCCGAATTCATAATCAAAGTTGATCAGAGCTATTTTCAGAACAACATACAATGGTGAATGATCACATAAATTTTTGGTTAGTGTAACTGTTTGAGGTGAAATAGTCAGCAGAAATCAAATCAACAATAATTTGATAGTCTGAAGATTTGGTCTAGAGTCCATGACATTGTCAACGGAGTGATATAACAGTCACTGCATCAGTGAATAATGTTTGGTGTTGTCGACTAATAACTCTGGATTATGTTCTATGTGGTAAAGATAAAAAGGTTGTGACCTGATAATCTCAGTTATCTCATAGGAAAGTCCACAAACTGTATACTGTTATGTACACATCAGGGATTGTTTAGACATAGTACCGATAATCTGTTATCCTATCCTCTCAAGAAAAATTGAATTGTCCACTTTGTGGAATGAATGTGTTGAAGATTTAATGATGTGTGTACATTAGCTGTTAAACACTTCGGGATTAGAATTCTTAGTGTTCACACTCAATAGGTGTCTCAATTGTGCCATCAAAAGAGGTATGACGTATCGAAATGTGTTTTCCCTTTATTTCCAAGACTAGAAATTAGTCTCCCAGGCATGATGATGGCAATTACAAGTGAACAAACTCAAATTGTGTCACAAATAATATATAATTATCGATTGTTTAAAAACATTTATCTTAATCTGTCTGATTAAAATTTATATAGTTTGTGCAGCCTACAATATATGGTGTCCATAGATTTATGTTTATTCCAGGGTATATGGTATACCCTCAAGAGTACACGCACTTGGATATACACATCTGGGATTACATGGACATGTAATCTGTTATCCTGTCCCAGAAAATTGAATCTATTGCTTTGTAAAATCAACATGTTAAATTTTTAATGACATACGCACCTTAGGTTCAACACTAGGGAGTTGAATCCTCAATGTTCTCTCTAAGAAGCCATCTCAATTACAATGTGGAAATCTTAAAGCTTGGATTTTTATGGTCATGACTGAGTATGAGACTCCAAGGGCAACAATTGAAGTGTTTTCAGTTGATTTAGAAATCTGAAACACTGCTGATGAATCTGTAAGCTCTCTCAGACATCATCATGTACAGTTGAATTCAGTATTGTAAAGCTCAACAAATTCAAATTAGAATTAGGAAAGTGTGAGATACTCATTGAGATTACAGAGTTATACACAGCCAATTTAATTCATACTGTAGCTACAGAACTCCTATTGAACACAATAAACTGGATTACTTTACATGATTTCCCAATATCTGATATGTGAAATTATGTTTCTGTCATTCTTATATTCCTTGATGTACCAAAGTGAGTGGAATAGGGAACTTGCAAACCCGCCATATTGAATGTTGCATCATGGGAAGTGTTAATAAGTACTAATCAAATGGTATTGTAAACAATAATGTTACATTGTTTTCAACCACAAATAATCAATTCATAGTCACCCTGATCATTGTGGGAGTTTATTTTATCGGTAGCTCCAGATTAGGTATTACGATAACCACAGGTAATCCCGTAGTCCTTTGCGTCTGAGCATGCTCAGTCAGGATTGCAAGTTCCCTATTCAAAATTGTTGTTATCATAGAAATATATGCAAAATGTGTTGTTTTTATTCAAAAGTAGCCCAAATTGAAATCCATTATTGGTAATTCATGATGTAATATGTTCATGTTCACTCCATCACATCTGTTGCTTCCCCGTATATTGAAAGTCACGATGTGTAAATAATTTGATTTCTTGTGTTAACATGTAATTAAAAGTGATCAATGTCATGATGTCATGTGTATATAGTACCCAGTTTGTTTTATAAATCACTTCTTGTATGTACAATAGAAACCTTTGTACATACTATTGATTTTGTTGTTACACATAATTTTTTCCAAGTTTTCAAACATCACAGTAAAGTTGTTTTTAAGTAATTGAAAATCCAAAATAAACACAAATTTCAAAGAAAATGACAGTGTTTGCCAGATGTTGGTTTTACTCTCTCCATTACTTTATTGGAATGAGGCAAATTCATTAATGTTGTATTTGGATCATTGATTCATTGTGACTGACACTTTAAATTGATGGGGTTTTATGTGTTAGCCTTCTTCTTAATCGACATGAAATTGGAGTACATAGTTTAAACCTTTATATTTCTGATGGCTTAGATGAACTACACTGACTGCTGTATATTGAGGTCGAGACACTCCAGTAATCTTAAAACCTGCATTACTGTCAGTGAAAAACTTACATCAAATGTGGACATGTTGGTGTATGTATGTATGTATGTATGTATGTATGTATGTATGTATGTATGCATGCATGCATGCATGTATGGAGGTATGTATGTATGTATGTATGCATGTACCGTATGTATGTATGTATGTATGTATGTATGAACATTTTGTATAAGAGAGAGAGAGAGAGAGAGAGAGAGAGAGAGAGAGAGAGAGAGAGAGAGAGAGAGAGAGAGAGAGAGTGAGTGGGAGAGAGAGAGAGAGAGAGAGAGAGAGAGAGAGAGAGTGAGTGGGAGAGAGAGTGGGAGAGAGAGAGAGAGAGAGAGAGAGAGAGAGAGAGAGAGAGAGAGAGAGAGAGAGAGAGTGTGTGTGCGTGTGTGGTGATTATATAGGATTTGGTGGATGGATGGGAAGATGTGTGCATATGTAATTTATGTTATGTCAGTCTACTTTACGGTAAGTTGAAATGTTGGGAACTATGGCTTTGATGGAGAGTTGTTTATGCTGCATTGATCAGTCTATATGTACTCTTACAGAGTACCCTTTTAAACTTTCAGACTATGTAATAGGTATACAGAAAGATATCGGTCATTCTATTATATTGATATTGATCAGTTTCATGTTTGTGTGCAAAAATTGTCCTGTGGGAAATCAGTTGTCTCCTAAAAGAGCCAGAACCATTAAATGGTAGAGGAATGAATTGATCTTTATCTAAGATTTGTTACTTTGCAGGGTCAGGTATTGGATCATTGCAATTTCAAATTACACCCATTGATCTTTCTTAGCCATTTACAGATTATTTCTAGAAAACGCTTGACTGAAATTATATGTGATAGATTATACATAGTTAAGAATGGAGAAATTTCTTTCACCAAAGCTCAGACCTACATTGTAAGCTGCAATGCTTCTATGCAATCATTCATGTAATAGTGCACAGTGATATATTAATTTTACAGAATTCAGTCAGTGAACTTTTCAAATTTTGCATACATACATACATACATACATACATACATACATACATACATACATACATACATACATACGGACATCCATACATGTACATACATACATACATACATACATACATACATACATACATACATACATACAGACAGACAGACAGACAGACAGACAGACAGACAGACAGACAGACAGACATACAGATACACACACACACACACACACAAACATTTATCAAGACTACAAATTGGTAGCCGTTACTAAGTAAATTTGTATTCTTTGCATTACAGGGAGCAGTGCCTTTAGGGAATGCTACAAATGATAATATAGCTAGTCTTGGTTTGAAGGTTGGACAAGTGGTCTACAAGTGTCCCAAGTGTATAAGTATAAAACCAGTAAGAGCACATCACTGCAGTGTCTGTAGAAGATGTATAAGGTATGTGTTTCGCAAATCCTGGAAATTTTTAATCGAATCGATGATGTTGTTCACCCCAAAAACAGGCAGAAAGGTTACAAATGTTAAAGTCATTGGCATAGTAGCATTAATAGCATATCAGAACACATCTTTTGTTGTAGTGAATTAATACAAGAATGTACATGTACACACTTTGATTATATTATGGATTTAGAATGTTCATCATACATACTTTGATTGTAGTGAAGTACTGTGGCCTACATGTATTCACAAAGTTGATTTTGTAGTAGACTGTTAGGTGTCGCTCTGCCTCTTGACGGCAACCCATCATGGCGTTTACACCTTACAGACTAATTTTGTAGTACATGTATCATTAACTAGAAGGTGTGCTAAAGTACATGTAGGTGAAAAGTGGTTTTTGAGAATAAATGTACTGTTGACGCAATGGGTCTCATTGACCTGTGGAAGTTGAAGAGTGCTATAAGATGCGGAAAGCTATACAAATTTTACTACTACTAGATTTTTCACTGTTACTTTGGGTTCCCAAAGCTGACAACTATGGATTTTGATACGCTGCGTGTGTGTATTTAGGTTAGAACTGAGATAATTTAATTTTTGTATAATTATGATATTTGTAGGTTCCAATTTTTGATTATTTTTGTTTTGATTAACACAATACTTCTACGAGAATGAATGTTCATGGACTCTGGGTGCATAGTATCAAATGAGTCAAAACATTTTGTGGAAGCAAATCCCAAGCAGCTCATTGTAGTACACCCCTGACAATGCTGACGAGACATGAGCGAAAAGTTGGGATTTGCTTCCAAGACATTTTTTGACTGTAAGTCAAAATTTTAATTTGATAATAACATTTTTACTGCTCCAACTTGATATGTACGTACTCTGTTTGTCATTTCACATTCCATATGCATACAGCAGGGGTTGGCTGAGTTTCTTTACATTTCCATCACTTTTTGTGAATATGTACACAAGTTTTTATTTTGATAAGTTCTTTAAGTTCTTTTCGTCGTACAGTAGGTGGTATTTTTAACTTTCAAAAAATTTTCAGATAGACACGAACATTGCTTTCAAATTTATAATTCCATGCTAATATGTGATATAGAATTTGACCACCACCTACATGTAGGTGCATCATAAAAATAACAATCACTCAGTTTGTGGTCAGCAATGCCCTCAAGACATCTGTTTCACAGGCATTACTATAGGCACATTTGAAAATAAATTGATCCCCTTGTTCTATTCTGATCCTTTGAAATGAGGTACTATGTTCAAGGTATTGAAAATTGACTGAATGTAGTCATTTGGATGTATTCACACATTTTCCAAATGTTTTATATCATCATTGGTTTTTGGGTTTGATAGCCATGGTAACATGGGAGGAAATTCTGTTAAATCTTGCTAGATTTCCTTACTTTGTGTTATCATTGTAGTGGGAATCATGTAACAAACCAGAGGGACTGACAGATCAAATATGCCTACTGATTGCCACACTTAAAACTAAAACACTGATACAGATATATTGCATTGATACATTTAGTGGTGGAACAATTGCTGATTTCATTATTATATAATATATTTCAATCTAGATGAATGTGCAGTCAAAATGGGTATTTCCAAGGTAATCTCTGATTCAATGATTGTGGCTGCTAAATCACTGCAATGAACTGAAAGCATGTATAGACCCTCATGAGTAAACTCAAATTGATTCCAAATCTTCTGAAGTGTCCAGGGTCCTTATTTATATTCAACAAATCTTAAAGAGATTTGAACATCTTTGCTCCATTTGTTTCAGGACACTGTCCATGCATAATCTTAAAACACATTTACTTATCTAGGGTTAAGTATTTTTCCTAACAATACTGTGACTGAAGTGAAGTGAAGTACTTGTATATTGTATATATGCTAAAAACAGTAGAAGGGGCATGCAAACCATTGCACTGCTCCCATAATGTTTATTTATCTAGGGTTGAGTAGATTGAGATTTTTTCCTAACAATACCGTGATCCTCAATAGCGATGTTTGGTCATGTGTCATATTGTATTGGAAGAACATCCGAGGTCTAGCAGCTAGACTAATGTATATGTATATACATGTATGCTAAAAACAGGAGAAGGGGCATGCAAACTATTGCGCTGCTCCCATAATGTTTATTTATCTAGGGTTGAGTAGATTAAGAATTTGTCCTAACAATACTGACACTGGTGTCATGTATAATGTATGTGTGCTAATAACAGAAGAAGGGGCACACATCATTGCATGCTACATTGGTACATGATGTCATTTGAAATTCATTACATCAGACTTTGTGTGCATTCTGTAATGAATATATTTACTTTTGTCTGTTAATATAATCCTGGAGAGCAGACGTTACATTTTCTGTTTCTATTGCTAAATCTTTCCATTTCCACTGTTTAATCTTTAACCCTAAGATTTACCGTACAAACCATAACAGATTTAAAATCAAATACCCAGCAGTAAATCTATTTATGAAGATAATCCCATTATTTACCTGTGTATCTGACAGGCGGCATTAATTAAGTATGTATTTATTGCATGTGATAGTTAACTTACATATTCCATATACCAAAAATGTACCAAATTTCTTATAAGAAACATCATCTGCCCAGTGTTTACCCCACTAATCAGAAAGCTGGTGCAAGCACTGTTCTTGCCACCCACCCACCCACTCAGTCATGCTTCCAAGGGGTTTTATTCTGCTTTAGTTTTGGTAATTTTCCCGTTAAATGCAAATATCATACTTTAGCGTGAAGAGAAATGGCTGATCCCAACAGTGTGCATGTGTTGAGTGTAATTGTGTGCTACAAATATTGAAGACATGCATTGGTCACGCAGATCATTCTAAGCATATCATTGTTCTACTCATATGCAAATTATTATGCAAATTGATCTTCATCCTTGTATTCTATCACTATTGGGAGGACATTTCTGCTTCTTCCTACAATATAATCTGTAATAGTGACATATCAGATGTACTGGTAACATGAGAAATGCCAGGTGACCAAAGAATAAACTCCTGCTATCTGACACCATTGTAAATGAAGTTAATGATTGAAGGCATGATTTAAGCTGAACAGCAGTGATTTTATACCTTTCCATTATGGAAGTAAATGTACTGACATTTAGCATGAACTCTCTCTCTCTGTCTGATTTTCTCTGTTCCTGTTTTATAACGAGGGAAGCTTGACTATATTAGACAGCATCATTTCCAATATTCACCAAAAGCCATCTAGCTGTATACAGTTTGTAATACTTCTAAGATCATCTTGGCAAGAAAAACAGACATTTTCTTTGTATTATGAAGATATACAGTCACTGGTTAGCTTATTATGGACACAACTGCAAATTTTCTATAAAAGAAAAGCTGTATAGCCCCGAAAGGCTTACCCTTTAGTTATGTATCAGTGTTATATGGTGATTTTTGTTGTCTGTTCAGTTCATACAACTGTTGACATGCGAGCAGTAACAATCAAAACTCAGTGCCAATGGGGAATGCAAACAAATGAATTGGATCAATACCACTTGGCATAGTGTATGTTGGAAGTATAGAGAAACATGTATTACAATTCATCATTTGTACTACACATCTCTGTAGTTCCAACATGCCGTGCCAAGTGTTATTACTCCAATAGGCCATTCCAGACTGCAAACAGGAAATTGAGAGTACAGCACCCGTGATCAAATTGGGGTATCAATTTGTTAGTGCCTGTGTGGCAACAGTTGTAGTCCATAGTAAAACCAGATGAAGTTGAGAGATGATGTAGCTTAGAATAACATGAAGTCTGAAATACAGAATGTTCACCACAGTTTGGTATATTATTCTAAGATTCCATTTCACGTGATATGGGCACCAGAGTGGAAGTTGGTCAGTACATATCTATTTTGATGTCGACACTTTGACATTAATTCAGATCGTTTGTTTAATAAATTACATCTCGTTTGCATCATCAGAGGGCCAAATGTGATGATAGCCCATTGTAGTACACACCAGACAATGCTGATGAGATGTCTGTAAAAAAAAATTAATTTGCTTCCAAGACATTTTTTGACTCTTTGTCTAGAAATTTCATTAGTTAGTATTTTATACTTTGTACCATCAACGTACATTTTGTATATCTGTTGTTTGTTGACCTGCCAGAGTGTGGTTCATTCTGTCTGTATGAATGCACTAAGTACTCGACAATTGATGGCAAGAATTTGTCAATAACAGTAGCCTAGGGAATATTTTTACATACAATTGACAAGTATCAATTAAAGGTAAGAGTGAAAACTGCAATAGTTCATAAGATCGGCAATCTGACGGGATATCCATCAAATGCATGAGATTTATCTGTCACTGACAAATTTCAATTCCAGCAAACGGTGTAATCTCCTGGGGATACACTAGAGTATATTCAACCGTGAAATTAAGCTATAAGTTGCTATTTAAGGAAATTCGCTCACATCTTTGTGTTTGTCTGCAGGCGTAAGATATTAAAGAAAATATGAAGCCTGATTTTTTTTAGTTGTGCCTCGAAACCAATAGCTGAATTAGTCAAGATGAGAAAACTTACTTGAAGAAATAATAATATTTGCTTAAGTTCAATTGAAATCGTATGCTCCTTAGAATTTTATGCTATCGCTTAGTTGAAGAAAACCCCAACCTATTCTCAGTTAAAATCAAGTATAAAATCTCAGAGGTCACCAGATAAATTCTTTGAATAGAGGTCAAAATGATATCTAAATTACTAGAAACCATTGTAAAATTCAATATGGCCACCAAATACTTTATTAACACAAGTAAAATAAATTTCCTCTAAAACAAGTCCTGACGAACCCCAATTTTCTTTTTGTTATTTGGAAATACAAATGTAGTAGATGTCACCTTGAATTAGTATATGATATGTATATTTAACCACTTTTATTATTCTGTCTTGATTCAGATATGTAAATAAGTTTGATTGTGTGACTTGTGATAAGTTAATAAGTTTTAAGGTATCCTAAATGTATTTATGATAGTTACAGCCACACTTTAATCCCTCATTTGAAATAATTTGGGTTATTTAGGTATGGCATTGTAGAACAATTCATTGCAGTCGTCGGAGTCCCTACTGTTCAAAGTTAATATCACTGTTTAGTAATCCTGCCTGTGGTGTGCTATAATAACACATTATTACAGACATATACCGTAAGTGGGAGCACCTAGAGTTCAGTACCCTCTGTAACCATGGGCTACGAATAATGATGGGAAATTTCATCAGAAAGGAAATGACATTGTGTGTTTTCATTATATACCCTGGTGCTCTCACAAAATATTTTATGAGGAAGAGATGAAGGGAAAGTCTGATGAAGAAATTGAAAGAAGTTTTATAAGGTTTAATTTTAGAAAGTGAAATCTGTGAAAAAAAGATGGGTTAGATGAAAAAGTAGGTTTCCCAGTAGTAGAAGGGATTCTAATTGCCATACGGAAATTTGTCAAATTATAGTGCTTGTGTAAGAGAGAGTACAGACTAGAGTGCCTTTTCATAGGAAGTCAGTGTCTTCTGGGAGTGTAGTACATGTTTGTACATAACTGTACATAGTATGTCCTCCGAAAGTGCAGTGAATATACATGTGTGTACATGACTGTATGATTATGAAATACAGTGTTGTATTTAAGTCACCCACATGAGTAATTCTATAACTGGTGCTATTTGTTAATTTATATCTATACATATGTACAAGAAAATGTGTGAATTTTTTGGAGGTCTATACATGTGGTATTATATAACAATAATCAAACTGAAATTTAGACATGCTTTTACAATCAGAAGATTTTACACGGTGCAAGTCAGAATGATTTCCATTTTTCAGGCTTCTTTAAGTGACGACTTCAGAAAATGTATGTGTACATGTAAATGTTGACCAAGCATTGTTTTCATATGCATTGATTTACTGAAGTTATTATGCCATGACTTGCAAATAGATGACTTAATTTGCATATATTTGATATGCATAGTTAATTTGCATATATTTGATATGCACATTTTGCATGCCAATGAGGAAATTTACATATTTAAACATTTGTGCATTGTAATGCATGTACATTGATAGTAAGGCCATATGACTGTTCACAAATTTGGATCAGTGGCATATATATTTACATTTTATCAAAATATATATTGTATTTTGCTGTTACTTGTACTCACTCATTCTGTATGAGGTGCTGTCATTTACATAAAACTGATGTTTTAATTTTTTTTTCTGTTTCTTAACAGGAAAATGGATCATCATTGTCCATGGGTAAACAATTGTGTTGGCGAAAGTAACCAGAAATATTTTGTACTATTTACGGTAAGTGTACAGTACCTATTTACATGCTGTCAGCTGTGTATAAATTTTATCTTTAAATCATTTGATAGTTCTAGTCCAATACAAGGTATTGCTGAAATTGTAATCTTAGAAATGAAATTCTGTTGCTGTCATGTACTGTCAAAAACAACCAAAAAACACTATTTTAACCCTTTCCTCAAGGGACTGCCATGACTGTAGGTCACTCCAACACTGCTAGGGTAACCCCAGACCCAAGGGAAACTAGTCCATGTTACCCAGACTCCCAATGCTGGGGGCTCTTCTAAAAGTTACCACCCAGACGAGATCTCGCTTGGGAGGTCTGGGTTACTGAGACTAAAGGGAAACAGACAAACGATGTTGCCCGAGTACTGTACTTGTGTACGAAGTAGCATGGAGTGGTGATACTGAATGTCATGCAAGTCTTTCCACTATTCTAACACTTTATAATATTTTCAACCATCTGAAAACATTTCCTCTATACCCCTGCCTAAGCCACTTAGAGAACAGACTAACATTGAAATAAGCTGAATACTATATTAGAACCAGTCATTAAATTGTATGAACATGGCTTGGATCTACAACTAGTTTCACTCCTCAGTGTTGTTTTTTTTCAAGAAATTTGAATTGAATTAATAAATAGAATTGTTGACTAGTTTTACACCTCGGTGGATTTTACTTTTTCTTAACAATATAATGTTTGAAGAAAAGCAGGTTTTTGTTTGCAACAGGACAAATACAAAACAAAAACCAGTTGGTAAAAATTTTGTATCAGTTTGTCCTTGTTGACAATATCTTCTCATTCATCATTTCCTTTGCACTGCTTGATCATATCATGATGTACTTTAATGAGTTTGTTGACCTTCTTCACACTCAAAACATAATTAAACCACATATATACAACTACTGGCTTATTTTCATACTTATCTTCCTAAGTGAAAAAGGAATATTTAATGCCATCATGGCCATTACTGGACACTTTTTGTGTAGCAGTGTTATCTGTGCTATTATCCAGCAACACTACACAATTACAACAATCCATCAAATGAATGAATAGCTTGTTTGTGGCCCTGACTGTGGCTGCAGTAGCTGTTGTCTTATCAGCTTGTAATACTATCCTATATCAAGTGGGTATTGTGATTTGAAAATATTCCCTTAAGCTGATTGGTCACAGTGGGGAGTGATTACATTCGTCAGACTTTTTGATTATTCAAATGGAGTCATTATGTAAATGAACATTGTGTAATTGTGATGAACATAAACACATGAAGTGCACATGTACTTAATATGTAAATTTAAACATACAGGTTTTGTGGTATCAGCTCTTGGGGGTTTGGCTAACTCAGTTTGAAGGGATAATATTAGTATAACAAGCTGAGAAGATGACATCACAGTCACTGCCATTAACATAACAGGCTGATCAAGTATTCTTAAAGCAATACACACTCACATAAACACACACACACACACCATAATACAATGTTATCTGTATAGAACTAGCCATGGTTGTCTAATGTACATGACTGTACTCAGAAACCATTTATGTTTTTATCAATACATTGTAGAAGAGATGACAGAATCATTCCATGTCTTACAAAACAAACGTTACTACTGTTTGTATGCATGCTTGTAACCAATCGTCCATCTGTATAGCAAGTTTGACTAGTAACAGTAGCTGGTAATGTTCTTATCAAGACACATTGTCGAAGGAGATGACAGAATTATTCCTTGTCTAAAAAAGAAAACTGCTGGTCGTAGAAATGCATGAATCAACTTGCCTGAATCTTCAGTGAAAAATAAGATAAACTCCTTAATGTGAAACAGATGGTGAGATTCTATTTTGAGAAAATCTCATTCCATGGAAATACTAAGATTACAAAAGTCCTACTTTGGTGTGATTTGATTTGAGTGTTTGGATTTTCTTTTTGCTCAAGTCTCCTTTGTGAATTGTCATAATGACGATGTGTGTAATTCAATGACAATAAAAATGTCTGTTTAATTTCCAATTGTACATGATTGTGACTGATTTAGGAGGTGGAAATGATCCTTATCAATGAGGCCCAACTGCTTGGGTATAATTGGGGTGCCCTTTAGTGCGTCTCTTTCCCGCTCTGGTGATGTATTAGTATCAGTTTTTACAGTTTACCATATTTTATATCTAAAGATGAAGTGGTCTATTTTACTTTCGCACAAAATCTCAGCAAGTGTCTGATAATGTCAAAAGATTCGTTGGAAGACTTCACACCCTCTTCGCCGTCACAGAGGAAGCTGATACCTATATGTTAAGGCTGCAAAAAGTCAGTGAAAGGGCATCACCTTTTTTGGCTTCAACCAGGCCCAAACTGCAGTGTCTAACCTTGACTTTAGCAACAAATACTATTGCCGATTATCAGCTTGATGCACAAATAATATCGGAAGGTGACAAAAATGGGGCTTCAAATTCAAACTCTCCCCAAATGACTCTCTTCATTTATGTTATTATAATAATTATAATTTTTAATTAGACATAATAACTCTAATATTGTATACCCTGCACAGTACTGAATCACCTGTTCATAGAGACATATTTATGCAGCTGTACACAGTGTGGTGCAATATTACACTTGTTGTCCACACTCAAAAATCAGTGCCACAATGAATCATGATTTGAACTTATTACTGTACCACTTATAGATAAATAGACCTCTAATTAACATGTAAAAAGTCTAATTATCGATATACAACTGAATGTCTTTTTGTTGTCTGATCAAAATAATAATAATCGAGTTACAACTAGTCCAGATTTAAACATGTGACCAAAGACACTTAAAGTGGCCATATGGATGAGGATTTGGTATTTATTTTGGATTTTTATTTGATAAAACAGCTTCACTAAGTTTTTCTACTTGAAAAAATAATGTGAAATAACATATACCAAGTCCATGTTCATAACTCAATACATTGCAAAAAGATGCAAAAAGTGCAAAAAGTTTGTTATTGTACATACAATAACAAACATTTTACACGTTGTTTAATGTTTTGCCGTTTATTGAGTTGTGAACATAGACTTGGTATATGTTATTTCACATTATTTTTTCAAGTAGAAAAACTTAGTGAAGCTGTTTTATCAAATAAAAATCCAAAATAAATACCAAATTCTCATCCATATGGCCACTTTAAATCAGAGTAGACAATTATGCAGACAGTGTGATGTAACAATTTTGCCAGTGAATTGTATAACCACATTTTTATATAGACACCACTTTAACACCATGTTAGTGTTGGGGGCTATGTATTTGAATGTCGAAGACTTGTCATACTTGTTTTCAATGGCTTCAGTGTACTGTCTAACATTTCCATGTATCCATGTTTATTTTTCCAGATGTATATAGCCCTCATCTCTGTATATGGTCTAATTTTAGGGATAATCCATTTTGTATCCTGTATCAATTCACAGTGGAGCAGTAAGTTGTGTAATACTTCTCTCTGTTTTTTTACTCTGGAGGGGTTGCTATGTTATTGAGCAGCTGTTACCATGGTGATGAGACCATTGATACTTCAACAATAGAAGTTTTCTGTCAAATTACAACATATATGTCATAACACAATAAAATAATGAGTTATTGATAGTGATCGATAGATCTATCTGTAAGGGGTTTTTTTGACATGAAGGAAATTCTGGTAATGGGTATTTGATAACAAAAATGACAAGGACATGCTGATGTTGCAAAACAAGGTGAATAATGTATTTACAGCAACAGCAAGCTAAGTGTAGTGTTTGCTCTGTTATAGTAGATGAGAGACAGCTTTTATCGACATTAAGAATCCACAGTTGTGTCAATTATCTTTGGTATTAGAAAGTGTCCTAGTATTTGATTTATTATGTCTTTGATGTTAACCACACACACACAGCAGTACATACGATAATAACATTCACCACTTGGACTAGGAGATAACTGATACAGCATGCCACAACATGTCATATCTTTCAGACTACTATGAACAGGGAATTAATTACGGGATAATTTTTAGCCCATGTGGAGAGTAGACACGAGGTGTATCAACATAGACAACAATATGAAAGAGAAGGAGTTTCAAATGTCATTGTCTTTGATTTCAGATTGCAGTCGGTATTCTCCACCAGCAACTGTAATTCTTCTCATATTCCTCATTTTTGAAGGAGTTCTCTTTGCCCTTTTTACAACCATCATGTGTGGTACTCAACTACACGCTATATGTACGGATGAAACAGTAAGTTGTATCCTAACCTTTACATTGGTCTACTACTACCATAGAATATTACATCATATTGGATTTTGATGCTACACGAAGTCTGTGATTGATTGATTGATTGATTGATTGATTGATTGATTGATTGATTGATTGATTGATTATTACTACTGTGATGAAATTACTTTTGACAAGCTAACACAGAAACAAACTAAAAACAATTATGTTGATATTAATCTATCCGACATTGATATGATTACACTTATTCTCTCTGTTTCAAGACCTATGCAGTGTTTATTTCGCCGACTTCCAGTGTATATTTCCAGATACTTCCAGTGTTTACACTACTTGAATAAACAAGAATTACATCTACATCGCCATGGCACCATGTTTATTCAACCTATTACACATACCATATGATAATAGTTTTAGTTTGTGGATAATCTTGTCGATACTAAGGGTGCCACAGTCATATTCGTCTGTCATAGGTTAAGTGGACTATAAGATACAGTCGTTGGTGGCGCTATACTCCTGTATACTCCCTAATCTTTACATATGGTGTATCTAGATGTTCTGTAAAGAGTTATGGACACCTGACAACAGTGATATACATGTTTGCAGACAATTTTGGTTAAAGAATGTTGTTAATAGTGATTATGAACCTTTGTGGTAGTGTCTGTCAACATGTGCAGGAAATTGTCTGAGCATTGTAAATTTTGTTGTCGTAAAATGTATGATAATTTTGCTGTAACTTGCATGCACTTATCACAAATAATGTACTTCTAGAGAAACAGAGGATAGAAACTATAAGCCAATGAAATACATGTCGACATTAAAGGCCAGGTATTCAGTCCTACATTGTCACATTAGTGATATCGTATCAGTGGTGCCATACGGATTATATAGGATCATTAATTAGTTCTGGATCAACTTTTTCCGTAGCTCCATCAGACAGCTGATTTTTTCTCATGCCAAAGTTTACTCCCACTCCAACATGGCCGCCAATTTATAACCTTTGACCTCTTTGCTTTTCAGGGTATTGAACAGCTAAAGAGAGAACAGCCAACCTGGAACAAGAAGTCGACTTGGTTAGCTCTGAAGGCTACCTTTGGAAGTAAATTCTCAATGGGATGGTTCTCACCTTTCTCAACACCTAACTTCCACAGTGGAAAAGTCACACCATACCAATACATTGTATAGCCAACCTGGCAACCAGCCGACAATTACCAACAAACTCCAAATATTTTAAGAATTGTATTTTTGAAAGTAGTTTGATAGTGATATATTATAAACGTGATTACTTTCAATAATTGTAATTTTAGACTTTCGTATTTTTTCCCTCAAAATTATGGAAGTCAAGGGATTGATTTAGGTATCTGTGAGATTTGTAAAAATGTCAATAAGTAAACGATATAAGTATTCCATAATTTGTTGTTTTGTAACCTTTTAAAATTTGCTTATGTTTGACTTCTGTTAATGTTTATAAAAGGATTGATTATATGATGATCACCTCACTTCATGCTCATAGTTTGGTAGAAAGTATAAAATTGATTTGAAAAGAACGATGCTTATTATTGCATTTTACATTTTGATATAATCATACTGACCTCATGAATACATAAATATTGGAATGAGATGGAAATTGAAATTAGGATAGTGTTTGCCTTCAGGGTATATTGCAAACAAGCTGAACTGTGACAATGTGCACTTCTACGGCAAATTTTTTTTTAACTTTTTCAAAACTTTTTCAAAAACTTCTTTCATTTCTTTGATATTTCTTCTACTGTTACTTCCACAGTTTCAAATTCAAAGAGTTGAGCCATTTGTGTACCCATTTCCTGCTGATAGCCATAAAGAAATGCACCTACCGATATATTAATATTTTGATGGCCAATAAGGGAAGGCAATGAATTGAATCGCAATTCTTCTTCCGTTGCAACATCCACTCTGCAACCACAATACACTGAATCTTTCAAAACAGAATTGCTGTATTAGCATGCAGGTACAATCTAATATCGTCAGGAATACTGTATGTCGGTTGCGGTAGATAATCACAGTCACTTCTCCTGGTAATTAACTCCACGTGCAGTTATGATTTTTTCACTAGCGAATTTACAGCAAAGAGTTAGTCTAGTCATCAAGATGGAGGTATCCCTAACTTAGCCATCAAGAAGAAGGCTAGATGAGCCATCCATAGATGAGCTGTCTAGAAGGAGGTATCCCTCACTTTAATAGCTATCAGAATCTTAAGGGAGGTATCCCTAGTCACAGACAAGGCCCTAGCTTAGCTACCAAGAAGAAGGTATCCCTAGCTTAGCCATCAAGAAGAAGGTATCCCTAGCTTAGCCATCAAGAGGAAGATATCCCTAGATGACTTATCTAGAGGGAGGTATCCCTAACTTAGTAATCTTGGATTATTAAAAGGTTGCTCATAACATTTCTGACTTTATTTTAAACCGTGAAGACACTGAGATTATTTCAGTGTATTTAGCCCATTGACCAGTCAGAAAGCTCCTCTCATACCAGTAAAAACCAGCATCATTTTGGAATGGAAGCCTAAAGAATCAAGCACTGTATTGGGAGATTCCATCATCAATTGCCACCAATCAGAATGCATTTCCATTTCGATACATATTGAAATTTCAGATGTAATTTACAATTTGTCAGGATTTTGCTCAGATACTACATGTTGGTTCAGCACCCAAGTTAACTTATTTTCATTCAGATCAATGCATTACTCAATATCTAAAAAGTTTGCTTTATTAATTCAACATAGCAATATGCCATATTTTGGTTATCAGAGATTAAAAGATTTCATGGTTTGGCCACTAGGAGTGCTGTTCATAGACCACTTTGGGACCAGAAGTGGTGAGCAATAATAGTCATTGCAGTGTAAAGACAACAGAGGAAGTTATTTCTCATTTTCCATATTGTTTTGGCTATACTGTTTTACTTACAACTATCCGTAATCAAAACACACCTAACCACTACTGTAATGCAGTACACATTTTGTACACAGCTTTGTGCATTGCCATACAATCAGCTGCCATGTCTAAATTTTGGCCCTCACTTTGCCAAATCTGGGGCGCCCTCTTGTGATTATTATGTGCAAAATGGCTACAACTTCAGTAACTGAAATATGGTCGATTGCTAGTCAACGTATTACCTGAAAAGTACAAATGCAACATTTTAGTCCTTTGACAATATTGTAGTTATTATTATGGCTTTTTAACAATTTGCTTTTGACTTTATCAGAATTATTTTTTAATCGTAAAATCCTGTATATATACATTTACAAAAAAATTGATAATCTGTAAATTTTATCAAAATTTTCTCATGATTTTTAGTTGCATGTAGACATTTTGACAACTTTATATTATATCAGCTTTTGTAGTGTAGAAAGTAGAACTCAAATTTAAGTGAAAAGGAAAATAAAGAATTTTGTCAAACTAACCTGTAATCCATGCTGTTGTATTGTACTAAAGTGCAGCAGGGTCATTACAGATCCATGCATATGATTCTGGATTTAGAGATTTGATGGGTTATGGTAACTTTACTGTTACAGCTTAGAAATTCAACCTACTACTTGTGAACACAGAGTACATATATTACTATATCATGTACAGCACAAGTTTACTGTCTTTTCTCTAACTCTGATAGCACTTTGTTTTTCTAGTCAGCAAAAATCTTGTGCAATACCTGTGATTTATGAACAAAACTGTGAAATGAAATTGATATTCTGTAGAAAAGGCATGGATTCCAGGCTTTTGTCATACTAAGAAAACCTGTCAACTGATAGTTGCGAATGTAGTATATTCAGTTCAGATTTTGTAGAGTCGACAAAGATGAATGTCTGTTTTTGCAGTGTCTGTGAAACTTTGATAACAATATGAAAGGTTCAATAGCTGCAATTATAAATCTATTTTTTTGCCAAATAAATGAATGAAATTGTACATCATAAAACTGTATGATAACTTTATGGTAGAGCACACTCCGTGAAAAGGAACAGAAAAATAATTCCTCCTTTGTGAGAATGTGAAGGTCACTGGAAAAAGAAATTCAACCTTTGTATGTATTATTTTACCAGTCAATAACTCATTTCAATACAACAAATTGGCATCAAGAGTTTCTTTTGCTCATTCAGTCACCTGTTGGTTCTTGATCTCAGATCTTTGATCAAAATTCTTATCGAGTAAAAAAGTTTCCATCGATAGTTATTGTGGTATACAGAGATAGAGCGAACCATTGCTGCATAAAAGAAGAACTTTACCAATATTGGCAAATAGTTCCAGCAACTGTGCCTTTAAACTGATAGCGATAAGTGTAGAAAGTGACATTTGTATATACATATTTAATTAGTTCTTCATTCATATAATTTCTTCCTTTCTTCTAGTAAAATAACACTTTTATCTGTAATGTCTTGGTTTTATATATATCATACACAGTTAGACTTCACGATAGTTTTCACAGAAAACTCCATGGTAATGTATGTTCACATTTGTAAATGACAATCACCAAATGTGCCCCCCCCCCTCCCCCTGACATCCAGTTTCTGGATTGCTAATGTTGTTTAATACTTCAACAATATACTTACTAGTAGGTTTAGCCCAATAGATGAATACATTTAATCAGAGACAGACATGTAGACATACATACGTACGTACGTACGTACGTACGTACGTACATACATACATACATAGACAGACACACACACACATACACACATGCACACACACACACATACATACATACATACATACATACATACATACATACATACAGACTTAGACACACATGCACACACACACACTCATACATACATACATACATACATACATACATACCACTAGATAGATAGATAGATAAGAGACAGCTAAACAGTATCCCTGTAGATGCAATCTGAAATCAAATAAACGCCCTATTCAAATTCATTTAAATTTCACTTCCTTTTAATTTCATGTCAAAGTACACAATTTTGACAATAAATTCCTTCATTTTAAAGTCTACCCTTTCCAAACTGCAAAATGATAAACTTTCAGGAGTAAAATTCCAAAATTATTTCCTCAAGACAACAAACTATTGACCACCTCCACGAGTCTACATTGAATTGACTCAAATCATGTGAGATTGAGGAGGAGAGATTTGATTTTCCATACATTGTATTCATTGCAATATTACTTTTGAGTGTTGGATTTTGAGTTGTATATTTCCCCCAAGTAATGATTTCATCTCAGACCACCATAAGAATTCTGTTTTATAGAGTCTGGGATTTTAGTAGAAATGAAGTAGAGAATGTGAGTCTGTAACTAAATTACTTTTTAGATTTTTTAATTCTTTTAAATTCCAGAATCGTCAGTTTTTATGTTCTACATTATACTTTTGAAGGACTGATGGTCTAATCTCAATGATGATAGTTTGTTAGACTGAATTACACATTGTGTCGTTCTGCCCTCCTCTCACCTTGACCGATGTGTGAGGGCGCCCTGTCACGGCGTACCTTACAGACTAAATCAGCCTGGTTATTTCTAGTATAGATAGGTATATAGCAACATCCAAATCACTAGGTAGTCATGTGAGCTATAACTTGAAAATTATGAAATCTTTGAACGGGGTCAGAGGAGATTTTGAGTTGACTACCCCTAGTAATATAGCCTCTCTGTTGTAGTAGACAGGATGGTTGATATGGCAACTGTCCTCTCCACAAAGCCTGTGAACTCAGTAATTCAAACTCAGTACATTTCATAGATACCATGTGTACAAGCTGATTGGTTGAATGTCAATTTCTATTTATTATGTTGACTGTGTTAGGTTTACTCTGATGTGATCTAGTTGATTCACACTAAAATGTGACCTACTGTATGTACAAATATATACACCTACAAGTACTAGTATGTTTGTTAGTCACCAAAGGGATACAAGCTTGACTAGCTTTGCTATTTCTTGATCCCTTATGCCATGTATTCTGTATATGTATTTATTTTAAGGTTAATTTTTATTATACTGGTGAATAAACATTATTATTATAACCTTGAAAGGTCAAAGGTAATATGCTAATTTCATGCTGATTTTAACAGTTTCAGATAATGAGGCAAAAAATAATAAAATTGATCATATTGAGTTCACAGCTGTTGAGAAAACACTTACCAGGTTGTCCAACCAACCCAGCCAGGTAATTGAGGTATCTAGTAAGGCAATCTCATGGATGTGTGTAGTCGGATTAATGTGTAATTTAGATGTCTAGAAAATGTCATCAATTTTGTAATCATCTGATTCAATGAGATAGTAGTCAACTATGATTTGTACATATTGTTTTGATTTATATCAATCAGTTGTCTTTGAATAAAAAAATACATATTTGTACCAGATATTTACTGGAGTACAGATTGTTTGTTTACATGTTTATGTTTTGATTATCGCACAATCAGATTCATAGCTGTTGTAAGTTTATTTAATCATGTTTACACCGAAAGTCTTTCAAAGCTCTCTTCTAACTATTTCATGTGATTGTTTAATTATTTTTTTAGATATTGAGAATAATTTAGTCATATTTATTATTACTGAGTCTATCTTTAAAGATGTTCTCTGTAGAGTATTGATATCATGTAGTATACCATGTTGGGTGATGCTTCCTTGCCTATATTAAGTGAGTTTAGGCTTGTAGCACATCTGTTTTGTCCCTTTGGAGAGGCTAAGGTTGTTGTTGTTTTTTTTCTGTTTTTTCTTTATTTTACAAGAAGGAAAAAGTAGTACATGACAAAACAAAGTACAAACAAACAAACCACAAGACTAATACAGACGACCAGAAACACCTACATATGTCAAAACAGGTAATAGGTGGGCATCATTTATTGATGTGTTTACCAAGTACATTCCTAGAGGATGTTATTCGTTTTTCTACTTTATATATTGAACTAATATATGACTTGAATCCAGTAATATGTTGTATAGTGTTTGAATATTTGCATCTAACAATGAAATAGCGACCTATAAGAAAAATGAAAAAGTTAATTTCTTTGTTAAAGATTGACTCTTGGTGGAGGGTCTATGGTTAAAGTCACCAAGAATACAATTGACTGTATTAATAGGTAAATGAATTAACCAATCCTTATATTATACTGCATTTCAAAATAAAGCAACAAATTATTCAGGCTCAAAATAAATTATAATGGTCTTCTCCGGTGTCTTTACAAAATCAACATGGCTAAAGCTTTGAAACTATCCACAGAAAGTCCTAGAATTTGTTTTGTTTTTGAACATGAAATAATGAAATGATCAACTTGAAATTACTATTGCTGATAGTTTGTTCTTGAGATCATGCCGGATTCATGGCTAATACAGCCTGTATTAGTGGGGATTATGCCCTAATAGCTAGTATGAGGCCGTGGGATACTAGTAAGTCATAACTTTTCAGGTAGGCCGATTAGGGTGCTCCATTTTTTTACGGACATAGTATAGTATAAATAGTATAATTACTCCAAGCTCGTAGTAATACAAAGATCAACCGTTGTGGGCGCTCTTCTTACTCCTTTCCAGGAAGAGTAGAGATGATGAAGACGCTCCCGGCCGTATATTTTACAGTGTTTGTAATACAGGTGATTGGGTAGAAGAAAACTATTACATTTTGTTATTTCATAAAATCTAAAATTCACAGCTCTAAGTGTTAACAAATAAGCTTGGTAACGTTACTACTCTTTGTTTTAAAAAGAGCTGGAATACCAACTCAAGACAATAGTGGTTATTTGCAAGTGTGAAAAGAAGCTGTTTGGTATTACGTTCGCGACAACTCTATATAAAGTATGGGGTAATGCTTCAAAAAACCACAACAACTTAGCTCCCCAATGCAAGTGAAAACAATATCTTACAATAATCATGTCTGGTCGTGGTAAAGGAGGTAAAGGTCTTGGAAAAGGAGGCGCCAAGCGTCATCGTAAAGTTCTTCGTGATAACATCCAGGGTATCACCAAACCAGCTATCCGTCGTTTGGCCCGTCGTGGTGGTGTCAAACGTATCTCTGGTCTCATCTACGAAGAAACCCGTGGTGTACTGAAAGTGTTCTTGGAGAATGTCATCCGTGATGCCGTCACCTACACCGAGCACGCCAAGAGAAAGACCGTCACCGCCATGGATGTCGTCTATGCTCTGAAACGCCAAGGCCGTACTCTGTACGGATTTGGTGGTTAGATCCAACTACAAAAACCCAAACCAAACGGCCCTTTTCAGGGCCACCACATCCTCCAAAAAGAGAACTACCGAAACTAGCATAACTAACTAACTAACACCCTTTCCATCTAATATAAACCCAAAATCGTCAAATTTCTATAAAATGAGATGATGGGCCGTCGTCTTCAATTACACTGTAAGATAACATTGATAAGTCAAAACTAATACGGAAGCTTGGGCAACCCTGGCCATTTTTCTTTCTTTTTTTTGTACAGATTTCTAAAAGATGGAACAATAGAAAACTATTTTATTACATGCAGTTCAATGATGTTGCATCTATAATCGATTGTAATTTATGCATGGCACGTACCGATTATTGCAATGATAATTAATTAAGCTACACAAATGAGAATAATCCGAATATTTATTTAGGCACAGTCCTCATGTTTAGGTGACGATTACATTCGACAAGTACGCTGTGTATTCTGGGAATGAAATCAGAAAAAACAGTATTGTCTCAACTGAATGCCTTGCCTGTTTGCATACAATCTACCCTTCAGATCTCGACAACATTGCGCCATCTACCCTAATACATCGAATCCCATGGTTACACATTGAATGGCTGCTCGTGGGCCGTATTTTAGGGTATTTTCAACTTTTTTTCAGGTTTGGCTGAGTTCAAACGAAATTTAGTGCACATGTTCTTTAGGCTATATAAGCACTCTTCTAATTGAATATTATTTTTGGTATATACTAATACTTCAAACATAATATGTGCCGAAAAACTTCCAACAATTATTATGTAGGAACGAAAATCGAAAGACTTTGCCCAGAGGGAAGGAGTACAGTCTAAATCTAGTAGATACTGTAAAAGGGTAAACCTCAATTCATATCTCTTCTTTCGTGCTAGAAAAATCGATTTAGGAATTGTTTATAGGAATGCTGATTTTGCAAACGATATCATGAAGCATCCATGGAAATTTCGACCATTTTTTCGCTCATAGCTTCCTTTAATAATCAGTACTAAACGCAGTGCAGGTATAGACAGAATGTTATTTTCAGATTCACATTCGGATTCAACGATCGGTAATCTGTTTTTATTCGTACTATTTATTGTTTGTTTTTTATGGCAAAGCTCACCTTTTGCTAATTCAACGGAAACAAACTGTCGTGAACATTGTATTTATTGTAATGTGGGAGTATTTATGTATGTATGTATGTATGTATGTATGTATGTAAAATAACATTGTACCAGAGATGCACATTGAGAGCGTTTGTGCCAGAAACTTGGACCCGGGGTACTGTCATCCCTGGGCTTTGCTCGGTAATTTACCGAGACCAGATCCGAGGTCTTGTTACAAAACTAGTATGTCATCTACTCTGAATTGTTGTAAACGGTCCTCGATCGTTTTAATACAAGTAGTAAGTCATTTGATCAGTTCATTTAGTATATCAATACAACCACTTCTTTGCACGATTTTTATCAATTTGATGTCAAAAATGAAATGATAAGTTTCAGCTAGTGTGTAATTTCTTTTGACCGTGTATTGCTTTGAAGAGATATAATGACTAATTATTCAACTTTGTCTACATTTTCTTAGATTGACATCTTGTAACCAAAACCTTCCGATTTTGTTGGTCGACCCGAAAGATTGTTATTACGACCATCAGAACATTTTAATTGTACATGTACTTGATGTATGCTGTGTATATACATTGGTTTGGTAGTTCTCTTTTTGGAGGATGTGGTGGTCCTGAAAAGGACCGTTTGGTTTGTGTATACTGGGGCATACGATTTACTTGGAGCTGGTGTACTTTGTGACGGCTTTGGTACCCTCACTGACGGCGTGCTTGGCAAGCTCACCGGGCAGCAAGAGACGTACAGCAGTTTGGATTTCTCTGCTCGTGATGGTGGATCTCTTGTTGTATTGGGCAAGACGGGAAGCTTCAGCTGCAATACGTTCAAAGATATCGTTGACGAAGCTGTTCATGATAGACATGGCCTTGGAGGATATACCAGTGTCTGGGTGAACTTGTTTCATAACTTTGTAGATGTAGATACCATAGCTTTCCTTTCTACGTCTCTTTCTCTTCTTGTCACCACTTCGTACAGCTTTAGCCTGACCGGCTTTCTTGGCAGCTTTTCCACTTCCTTTGGGAGGCATGTTTGATTTTAATCGGATGAGACTTCAGTGTGTTGAGGCAATGCAAACGGTACACTTTTATAACCACAGGAATGCAAATGAGGGATTCTAAAGATGAATGAAGTGTGAGGCGGGAAAGAGAAAATTCAATAAGAATTATCACCTTGTATTTATGCGTTTAACTTTGCGCCAAAAACAACTCTTTGTCATTCATTAGGAATGCAATTTATCACCAGTTCGTTGTTGTGATTGGCCAAAAATTATCGGCTACCAGAATCCTCCTTCGGCTATAAATTTGGACAATTTGGTGTGAGGTTCAGTCATTTAACATCAGTAGACAGTACTCACGAAATACCAACAACTTCATAATGTCTGGACGTGGTAAAGCAGGTAAAGCTAAGGGCAAAGCAAAGAGCCGTTCCAGCCGTGCTGGTTTACAGTTCCCAGTCGGACGTGTGCACCGTTTCCTTCGCAAAGGCAACTATGCTAGTCGCGTTGGTGCAGGTGCTCCAGTCTACTTGGCTGCCGTTCTCGAATACTTGGCTGCTGAAATCCTAGAGTTGGCAGGAAATGCTGCCCGTGACAACAAGAAGACAAGAATCATTCCACGTCACTTGCAGTTGGCTGTCCGAAATGACGAAGAATTGAACAAACTGATGGGTGGTGTCACTATTGCCCAGGGTGGTGTATTGCCAAACATCCAGGCAGTACTTTTACCAAAGAAGACTCAATCCAAAAAGTAAATCGTATGCCCAGCATACACAAATCAAACGGTCCTTTTCAGGACCACCACATCCTCCAAAAAGAGAACTACCAAACCTTCAGTAAAGACACTTGGCATTTCTTGCCTCTTTTAGTTGCAGAGAAATACATTACACAATACACAACATAAGTTAGGGAGAAAAGAGGAAATAAAGAAGGGAAACAGTTTTATTTCAAACTTGCAAAACTAAGCGTGCGTATGCAAACTGACACATTGTTAGCAGATGCGAGCGAATTTAGACAGGGGACAACAAGAATGTACTTTTCTGTCATTTTGAGGCCAATGAATATATTATAGATAGTTGCTAAACTGCATTGAGGTATTGAGGGAGACCTCCATTGTCTTTGGGTCATGTTTGCACTAAGTACGGTATAGTAGAGGGGTTTGGGTGGGTGTGAAGTTTTTGCGACACTTTCCAAAATAATGACACATTTACAAACATACCATTTACAGAGATCTGATAATCAATGCCGTGAATATCCACCATTCACTTTCATTCGAAATACTTTTTTACATACAATACAATGTTCTCGTACATGTATTATAAGCTTAATACAACCTGTACATGGTAATATAATGTACGTGAAAGATCATTTGCCATTCGAGTATAAAGATTATTTATTTATTTATTTATTTATTTATCTAACTAACTTTGACAAAAAGTCAGGCAGTCCACACAGATGACTAACACCTGTAAACGTGGAACCCAAAACAAATATACATAGAAATGAAAGACAACCGACAAAAACTACACTTACAATACAAGATGAATGGAAACACCTAAAATCTGTATTTACAATAAATTTGACATAAATCCATTCCCTTCTCTAAGAAAGTGGAAAATGATGCTGATATGTGATGTGATCAATCCTATCATTGCCGATAGGTAATAGATGTAAAAGAAAAGATTGTATAGTTCAACCACCAAGGGCGCTGTTTCAATGAATACTACCATAGCATCCTTGAAAAAAACCCCAAATTCTTATATTGGACTGTTGCATTACTACATACTATGTATTACTTCCTTTCCCTCACTTAAGGTTTATCTATCTATCTATCTATCTATCTATCTATCTATCTATCTATCTATCTATCTATCTATCTATCTATCTATCTGTCTGTCTGTCTGTCTGTCTGTCTGTCTGTCTGTCTGTCTGTCTGTCTGTCTGTCTGTCTATCTATCTATCTATCAGTACAAAATAAGACATTGCCATCATAACACTAATCGATAGTTTTGTTGTTTGTAAGTACGATGATGTACGTTTATCCGAACGTGTGATCAAAGGTGTCCTTACACCATAGACGATTACGATTACACTGTGTCAATTGAAGATAATGAGAAACTGCTTCTGAGAGAATTTAATTATATTTTGTGTTTTAAGACTCTTTCAAATGTCTTAAACAAGATATTTTAGAGAAAGACGTCTCCAAAAGACGTTAATCCAAAGTTTTGTTGTAAAAAGAGGATCCTAGAACAGAAACAACGTTAACATTCTCTCTCTCTCCCCCCCCTCTCTCTCTCTCTCTCTCTCTCTCTCTCTCTCTCTCTCTCTCTCTCTCTCTCTCTCTCATTGGCTGAGGTAGAACAAATAGTATACCAATAACAAACAGCGTTTATTCCATTTTTTCATGAAATCTTAAAATCACAGCTTGGGATTCCAAGTGCGAATGAACGAGCTTGGTGAAGAGGTCTGAAAAAGAGCTGATATTCCAACTCGAACAATAGTGGTTATTTTCAAGTGTCAAAAGACGTTGTTCAGTATTACGTTCGCGTCAAGTCTATATTAACTATAGGGTAACACTTGAGAAATCATAACAACTTAGCCCCCCAAGTGAAAACAATATCTTACAATAATCATGTCTGGTCGTGGTAAAGGAGGTAAAGGTCTTGGAAAAGGAGGCGCCAAGCGTCATCGTAAAGTTCTTCGTGAAAAAAAGGTCGAATTTTCCATGGATGCTTCATGAAATCGTTGCAAAATCAGCATTCCTACAATGTGCTCACATCTGCTGACAATGTGACAGTTTGTATACACTATGCATGCTCGCTTGATACTTTTTTTTCTCTATACACTGTATTTTTTGTATCCATCCATACAAGTAAGATGGAGAACACCAGCAAGAAGTAACGTCATTTATATTCATAACATTATATTTTAAAGTATCCACGTCCCCATGCCATACAAGCAAGATTACACGTCCCCTATGGCTATGCACTAGAGAGATAGGGCTCAAATAACAATCGTGTTGGTTTCTGTGGTTACGGGTTAAGGCTTCGTGACACCACTAATGACTAGTCTCATGTGACTCGGGGGTTAAAGATGAGAATAGAGTAAGCCTCATGAACTTAGCTCATATCGTTTGCAGACATTGCAGTGCTATAAGATGACACTGTTCTACATGTGCCCCAAAGTTCACTGCAATTGGTTCTTGGGTTACGGGAAATTAGTTACACTACAAATTCTAGCAGGTGTACTTGTATAGTTGTGATAGCACTATGGCAACATTCAGAGTGTCACACTGCACACATACACACACATATTACATACATACATACATACATACATACATACATACATACATATATACATACATACACACACATACATACATACAAACAAACACAAACAAGCAGACAAACAAACAAACAAACAAACACAAGCACAAACACAAACACAAACACAAACACAAACACAAAGATTGTAATCTGAAAATCGATTGTATGGATATGGTTTACCAATATTCATGTGGATGAATTTTCACTTGAAGATGTAGCGAATACTGGTGTTGCACTGTGCTACAGCATTGTAACAGCCCAGCCAGCTATACATAAGTGGCGGTGTTACTTCACCTCCCAATAGTATCATATTTACCATGGGATTTACCATGTCACATTTGTAGTTGACCGCTTATAAAGGAAGTAAATAATTCAAAATCTCGATTGAGGACAATCCTTATGACAGGAAATACTACTATTTGGCTTGAAGTCACCACGTGCTCTTTTGACAAAACCGGACATCCCTGTTGAAAATTTGTGCTATTATAAAATCAAAACTTGCTCAAGCATACTTTCGCATTGTCGTTAAAGAGAAAAGATTTAAAAAAAAAGAAAAGAAAAAAAAGTTCACATTATACCCAACGTATATCAGACGGTCAAGTACCTACCCCTCTGTGAGTTGTTTTCGATTTCCGTTAACACGTTATAACTTGCGAATTCATATTGACGGTTCTATAAAAAATATATTTGATGATATAAAATGTGTTGATTTCATTCATTTTCATGACAAATATCAATGGGGCGTAGTACACACCTACATTAATAATTAATTAACATCATTTGCAAAACAATGTTAAAATTAAAACATTTGTATCATACAATAACAGACACATTTCCTTGACGTAATCAAACGTTGTCGATACGTTGTTTTCAACCGTTAGGTGTTTTTCATTCATACCCACCATATCCCAAAACGTGTCGGGTCATTGTTATTCTTGCGCAGAGGCGATATCATAGCCAATGAGGTCCATCCGAGGCGTGATAATTGCTAGTTGAAAACTTACCCCAATACCCTGCACAACGACGTGAAATACCGTCGTAGATGCAATTTTTGACGGCCTTTACGAAGGCCTGGTTATTAAAATCTAAGATTAGGAAACAATTCCTGTTCCGAGGACGAAGGGTGGGAAATACAGAAATTCGGGTGTTCAGTCTGTCCAACCAACCCAGCCAGGTATTGAGGTACCAAGTAATGCAATCTCACGGATGTGCAGTCGGATTAATGCATAATTTTGATGCCTAGAAAATATCAATTTTGTAATCATCTGATTCAATGAGATAGTAGTCAACTATGATTTGTACATATTGTTTTGATTTATATCGATCAGTTGTCTTTGAATAAAAAAATACATATTTGTACCAGATATTTACTGGAGTACACACATTGTTTGTTTACATGTTTGTGTTTTGATTATCGCACGATCAGATTCATAGCTGTTCTAACAATCAAGTTTATTTAATCATGTTTACACCAAAAGCTCTCTTCTAATTATTTCATGTGATTGTTTAATTAATTTTTTAGATATTGAGTATAATTCAGTCATTCCTAGAGGATGTTACTCGTTTTTCTACTTTATATATTGAACTAATGTATGATTTGAATCCAGTAATATGTTGTATAGTGTTTGAATACTAGTATTTGCATCTAACAATGAAACAGCGACCTAGAAGGAAAATGAAATTAAAAGAAAATGTGAATTTCTTCATTAAAGATAGACTCTTGGTGGACAGTCTATGGTTATTAAAGTCACCAAGAATACAATTGACTGTATTAATAGGTAAATTAATAAACCAATCCTTATATTATACTGAATTTCAAAATAAAGCAACAAATTATTCAGGCTCAAAATAAATTATAATGGTCTTCTCCGGTGTCTTTACAAAATCAACAGCTAAGGCTTTGAAACTATTCACAGAAAGTCCTAGAATTTGTTTTGTTTTTGTGAACATGAAATAATGAAATGATCAACTTGAAATTACTATTGCTGATAGTTTGTTCTTGAGATCATGCCGGATTCATGGCTGTATTAGTGAGGATTATGCATTAATAGCTAGCTAGTATGAGACTGTGGGATACTCGTACGTCATAACTTTTCAGGTAGGCCGATTAGGGTGCTCCATTTTTTACGAACTTAGTATCGTAATAGTATAAAAAACGTCTAATACTCGTCAGTATAATTACTCCGAGCTCGTAGTAATACAAAGATCAATTGTTGTGGGTGCTCTTCTTACTCCTTTCCACAAAGGGGAGAGATGATGAAGACGCTCCCGGCCGTATGTTTTACAGTGTTTGTAATACAGGTGATTGGGTAGAAGAAATAGACTACCAATAAACTATTACATTTTGTTATTTCAAAAATCTTAAATTCACAGCTCTAAGTGTGAATAAATAAGCTTGGTAACGTTACTACTCTTTGTTTTAAAAAGAGCAGGAATACCATCTCAGACAATAGTGGTTATTTGCAAGTGTGAAAAGAAGCTGTTCGGTATTACGTTCGCGACAACTCTATATAAAGTATGGAGTAATGCTTCAAAAACCATAACAACTTAGCTTCCCAAGTGAAAACAATATCTTACAATAATCATGTCTGGTCGTGGTAAAGGAGGTAAAGGTCTAGGAAAAGGAGGCGCCAAGCGTCATCGTAAAGTTCTTCGTGATAACATCCAGGGTATCACCAAACCAGCTATCCGTCGTTTGGCCCGCCGTGGTGGTGTCAAACGTATCTCAGGTCTCATCTACGAAGAAACTCGTGGTGTACTGAAGGTATTCTTGGAGAACGTCATCCGTGATGCCGTCACCTACACCGAGCACGCCAAGAGAAAGACCGTCACCGCCATGGATGTCGTCTATGCTCTGAAACGCCAAGGTCGTACTTTGTACGGATTTGGTGGTTAGATCCAACTACATATACAAAAAACCAAACCAAACGGCCCTTTTCAGGGCCACCACATCCTCCAAAAAGAGAACTACCGAACCTAGCATAACTAACTATAAACATGTGTGTATGTGTACATTTGTTCCTCTGAGTTGAAGCTCCGTTTTACCATACTAACAACAATGTCCACCAGTGCTCTTTCTATCTAAAAAAATCCCCTAAATCGTCAAATTTCTATAAAATGAGATGATGGGTCGTCTTTAATTACTCTAAGATAACATTGATAAGTCAAAACTAATACGGGAGTTTGGGTAACCCTGGCCATGTTTTTGTTTCATTTTTTTGGTGCAGATTTCTAAAATTGGAACAATAGAAACTATTTTATTACATGCAGTTCAATGATGTTTCATCTACAATCGATTGTAATTTATGCACGGCACCTACCGATTATTGCAATGAAAATTAATTAAGCTTCACAAATGAGAATAAACTGAATGTTCATTTAGGCACAGTCCTCAGGTATAGGTGACAATTACAATCGACAAGTACGTTGTGTATGCTAGGAATGAAATCAGAAAAACAAATAAATAGTATCGTCTCAACTGAATGTGTCATATAAAGTTTGATAATATAGCTTGTACTTTTAATGTCTCATTTGCATAATTAATTATTTCAGTATTTAGGCTATATCTTAAGAATGCACTCTTCTAATTGAATATCAATTGGTACATACTTCAAACATAACTAATCGCATATGTTCCGAAAAACTTCCCACAATTATGATGTGTAGGAACGAAGATCTAAAGACTTTACCCTGAGGGAAGGAATACAGTCTAAATCTAGTAGATACTGTAAAAGAGAAAACCTCAATTCATATCTTTTCTTTCGTGTTAGTAAAATCGATTTAGGAATTGTTTGTAGGAATGCTGATTTTGCAACGATTTCATGAAGCATCCATAGAAATTTCGACCATTTTTTCGCTCAGCGCTTCCTTTAATAATCAGTACAAAATACAGTGCAGGTATGGACAGAATGTTATTTTCAGATTCACACTCGGATCCAACGATCAGTAATCTATATTTATTCGTACTATTTATTTGTTTTTTTTTATGGCAAAGCTCACCTTTTGCTAATTCAACGGAAACAAACTGTCGTGAACATTGTATTTATTGTAATGTGGGAGTATGTATGTATGTATGTATGTATGTATGTATGTATGTATGTATGTATGTATGTATGTATGTATATGTGTATGTATGTATGTATGTATGTATGTATGTATGTATGTATGTATGTATGTATGTAAAATAACATTGTACCAGAGATGCACATTGAGAGCGTTTGTGCCAGAAACTTGGACCCGGGGTACTGTCATCCCTGGGCTTTGCTCGGTAATTTACCGAGACCAGATCCGAGGTCTTGTTACAAAACTAGTATGTCATCTACTCTGAATTGTTGTAAACGGTCCTCGATCGTTTTAATACAAGTAGTAAGTCATTTGATCAGTTCATTTAGTATATCAATACAACCACTTCTTTGCACGATTTTTATCAATTTGATGTCAAAAATGAAATGATAAGTTTTAGCTAGTGTAATTTCTTTTGACCGTGTATTGTTTTGAAGAGATATAATGAGTAATTATTCAACTTTGTCTACATTTTCTTAGATTGACATCTTGTAACCAAAACCTACCGATTTTGTTGGTCGACCCGAAAGATTGTTATTACGACCATCAGAACATTTTAATTGTACATGTACTTGATGTATGCTGTGTATATACATTGGTTTAAAAAAGGGAAACAGTTTTATTTCAAACTTGCAAAACTAATCGTGCGTATGCAAACTGACACATTGTTAGCAGATGCGAGCGAATTTAGACAGGGGACAACAAGAATGTACTTTTCTGTCATTTTGAGGCCAATGAATATATTATAGATAGTTGCTAAACTGCATTGAGGTATAAAGGGAGACCTCCATTGTCTTTGGGTCATGTTTGCACCCAGTACAGTATAGTAGAGGGGTTTGGGTGGGTGTGACACATTTACAAAACATATCGTTTACAGAGATCTGATAATCAATGCCGTGAATATCCACCATTCACTTTCATTCTAAATACATTTTTACATACAATACAATGTTCTCGTACATGTATTATTGCAACCTGTACATGGTAATATAATGAACGTGAAATATTATTTGCCATTCTAGTATAAAGGTAATTTATTTATTTATTCATTTATTTAACTTTGACAAAAAGCCAGGCAGTCCACACAGATGACGAACACCTGTAAACGTGGAACCCAAAACAAATATACATAGAAATAAACGCCAACCGGCAAAAACTACACTTACAATACAAAATGAATGGAAACACCTAAAATGACATTAAAGTACACTTTGTACAATAACAAACTGACACTCAGGTACAGGGATTTCCATGATCAAACTTGTTGACGCGTAGCTCATGGTAATGGTTTGCAATCTGAGTATTAAATATTTCAAACGACATGTTTGTATTTACAACAAATTTGACATGAATCAATTCCCTTCTCTAAGAAAGTGGAAAACGATGCTCCTATCATTGCCGATAGGTAATATATGAAAAACAAAAGATTGTATAGTTCAGTCACCAGGGGCGCTGTTTCAACCCACAAGTCGGGAAAATGATACATGAATACTACCATAGCATCCTTGAAAAAAACAATTCTGATATTGGACTGTTGCATTACTACATACTATGTATTACTTCCTTTCCTTCACTTAAGGCTTATCTATCTATTTATCTGTCTGTCTGTCTGTCTGTCTGTCTGTCTGTCTATCTATCTATCTATCTATCTATTAGTACAAAATAAGACATTGCCATCATAATACTGATCGATAGTTTCGTTGTTTGTAAGTACTCGTACGATGACGTACGTTTAATAGCCGAACGTGTGATCAATGGTGTCCTTACACCCATAGCCGTTTACGATTACACTGTTGTTGCCAATTGAAGATAATGAGAAACTGCTTCTGAGAGAATTTAATTATAGTTTGTGCTCTTTCAAATGTCTTAAACAAGATATTTTTGAGAAACACGTCTTCAAAAGACGTTAATCCAAAGTTTTGTTGTAAAAAGAGGATCCTAGAACAGAAACAATGTTAACATTCCCTCTCTCATTTGCTGAGGTAGAACAAATAGTATAACAATAACAAACAACAATTATTCCATTGTTTCATGAAATCTTAAAATCACAGCTTGGGATTCCAAGTGCGAATGAACGAGCTTGGTGAAGACATCTGAAACAGAGCTGGAATTCCAACTCGAACAATAGTGGTTATTTGCAAGTGTCAAAAGATATTGTTCAGTATTACGTTCGTGTCAAGTCTATATAAACTTGAGAAACCATAACAACTTAGCTCCCCAAGTGAAAACAATATCTTACAATAATCATGTCTGGTCGTGGTAAAGGAGGTAAAGGTCTAGGAAAAGGAGGCGCCAAGCGTCATCGTAAAGTTCTTCGTGATAACATCCAGGGTATCACCAAACCAGCTATCCGTCGTTTGGCCCGTCGTGGTGGTGTCAAACGTATCTCTGGTCTCATCTACGAAGAAACCCGTGGTGTACTGAAGGTGTTCTTGGAGAATGTCATCCGTGATGCCGTCACATACACCGAGCACGCCAAGAGAAAGACCGTCACCGCCATGGATGTCGTCTATGCTCTGAAACGCCAAGGCCGTACTTTGTACGGATTTGGTGGTTAGATCCTACTACATACAAAAACCCAAACCAAACGGTCCTTTTCAGGGCCACTACATCCTCCAAAAAGAGAACTACCAAACCAATGTTTATACACAGCATACATCAAATCTGTCTATACCTGCACTGCATTTTGTACTGATTATTAAAAGAAGCTCTGAGCGAAAAAATGGTCGAATTTTCCATGGATGCTTCATGAAATCGTTGCAAAATCAGCATTCCTACAATGTGCTCACATCTGCTGACAATGTGACAGTTTGTATACACTATGCATGCTCGCTTGATACTTTTTTTCTCTTTACACTATTTTTGTATCCATCCATACAAGTAAGATGGAGAACGCCAGCAAGAAGTAACGTCATTTATATTCATAACATTATATTTTAAAGTATCCACGTCCCCATGCCATACAAGCAAGATTATACGTCCCATATGGCTATGCACTAGAGAGATAGGGCTCAAATAACAATCGTGTTGGTTTCTGTGGTTACGCGTTAAGGCTTCGTGACACCACTAATGACTGTAGTCTCATCTGACTTGGAGGTTAAAGATGAGAATAGAGTAAGCCTCATGAACTTAGCTCATATCGTCTGCAGTGCTATAAGATGACACTGTTCTACATGTGCCCCAAAGTTCACTGCAATTGGTTCTTGTGTTACGGGAAATTAGTTACACTACAAATTCTAGCAGGCGTACTTGTATAGTTGTGATAGCACTGTGGCAACATTCAGAGTGTCACACTGCATAATGGAACATTCAGTTTGCATAGAATCACAAACACAAACACAAACACACACAAACAAACAAACACAAACACATACATACATTCACTTGAAGATGGAGCGAATACTGGTGTTGCACGGTGCTACAGCACTGTAACAGCCCAGCCAGCTATACATAAGTGGCGGTGTTACTTCACCTCCCAATAGTATCATATTTACCATGGGATTTACCATGTCACATTTGTAGTTGACCGCGTATAAAGGAAGTAAATAATTCAAAATCTCGATTGAGGACAATGCTTATGACAGGAAATACTACTATTTGGCTTGAAGTCACCACGTGCTCTTTTGACAAAACCGGACATCCCTATTGAAAATTTGTGCTATTATAAAATCAAAACTTGCTCGAGCATACTTTCGCATTGTCGTTAAAGAGAAAAGATTTAAAAAAAAAAAAAAAGTTCACATTATACCCAACGTATATCAGACGGTCGAGTACCTACCCCTCTGTGAGTTGTTTTCGATTTCCGTTAACACGTTATAACTTGCGAATTCATATTGACGGTTCTATAAAAAATATATTTGATGATATAAAATGTGTTGATTTCATTCATTTTCATGACAAATATCAATGGGGCGTAGTACACACCTACATTAATAATTAATTAACATCATTTGCAAAACAATGTTAAAATTAAAACATTTGTATCATACAATAACAGACACATTTCGTTGACGTAATCAAACGTTGCCGATACGTTGTTTTCAACCGTTAGGTGTTTTTCATTCATACCCAACATATTCCAAACGTGTCAGTTCATTGTTATTCTTGCGCAGAGGCGATATCATAGCCAATGAGGTCCATCCGAGGCGTGATAATTGCTAGTTGAAAACTTACCCCAATACCCTGCACAACGACGTGAAATACCGTCGTAGATGCAATTTTTGACGGCCTTTACGAAGGCCTGGTTATTAAAATCTAAGATTAGGAAAGGAGGGGTGGGAAATACAGAAATTCGGGTGTTCCGTCTGTCCAACCAACCCAGCCAGATATTGAGGTACCTAGTAATGCAATCTCACGGATGTGTAGTCGGTTTAATGCATAATTTTGATGCCTAGAAAATGTCATCAATTTTGTAATCATCTGATTCAATGAGATAGTAGTCAACTATGATTTGTACATATTGTTTTGATTTATATCAATCAGTTGTCTTTGAATAAAAAAATACATATTTGTACCAGATATTTACTGGAGTACACACATTGTTTGTTTACATGTTTGTGTTTTGATTAATGCACGATCAGATTCATAGCTGTTGTAAGAATAAAGTTTATTTAATCATGTTTACACCAAAAGCTCTCTTCTAACTATTTCATGTGATTGTTTAATTAATTTTTTAGATATTGAGAATAATTCAGTCATTCCTAGAGGATTTTACTCGTTTTTCTACTTTATATATTGAACTAATGTATGATTTGAATCCAGTAATATGTTGTATAGTGTTTGAATACTAGTATTTGCATCTAACAATGAAACAGCGACCTAGAAGGAAAATGAAATTAAAAGAAAATGTGAATTTCTTCATTAAAGATAGACTCTTGGTGGACAGTCTATGGTTATTAAAGTCACCAAGAATACAATTGACTGTATTAATAGGTAAATTAATAAACCAATCCTTATATTATACTGAATTTCAAAATAAAGCAACAAATTATTCAGGCTCAAAATAAATTATAATGGTCTTCTCCGGTGTCTTTACAAAATCAACAGCTAAGGCTTTGAAACTATTCACAGAAAGTCCTAGAATTTGTTTTGTTTTTGTGAACATGAAATAATGAAATGATCAACTTGAAATTACTATTGCTGATAGTTTGTTCTTGAGATCATGCCGGATTCATGGCTAATACAGCCTGTATTAGTGAGGATTATGCACTAATAGCTAGTATGAGGCTGTGGGATACTCGTACGTCATAACGACGATTAGGGTGCTCCATTTTTTACGAACTTAGTATCGTAATAGTATAAAAAACGTCTAATACTCGTCAGTATAATTACTCCAAACTCGTAGTAATACAAAGATCAACTGTTGTGGGCGCTCTTCTTACTCCTTTCCACAAAGGGGAGGGATGATGAAGACGCTCCCGGCCGTATATTTTACAGTGTTTGTAATACAGGTGATTGGGTAGAAGAAAACTATTACATTTTGTTATTTCATAAAATCTTAAATTCATAGCTCTAAGTGTGAATAAATAAGCTTGGTAACGTTACTACTCTTTGTTTTAAAAAGAGCTGGAATACCAACTCAAGACAATAGTGGTTATTTGCAAGTGTGAAAAGAAGCTGTTTGGTATTACGTTCGCGACAACTCTATATAAAGTATGGGGTAATGCTTCAAAAAACCACAACAACTTAGCTCCCCAAGTGAAAACAATATCTTACAATAATCATGTCTGGTCGTGGTAAAGGAGGAAAGGGTCTAGGAAAAGGAGGCGCCAAGCGTCATCGTAAAGTTCTACGTGATAACATCCAGGGTATCACCAAACCAGCTATCCGTCGTTTGGCCCGCCGTGGTGGTGTCAAACGTATCTCAGGTCTCATCTACGAAGAAACTCGTGGTGTACTGAAGGTGTTCTTGGAGAATGTCATCCGTGATGCCGTCACCTACACCGAGCACGCCAAGAGAAAGACCGTCACCGCCATGGATGTCGTCTATGCTCTGAAACGCCAAGGCCGTACTTTGTACGGATTTGGTGGTTAGATCCAACTACAAAAACCCAAACCAAACGGCCCTTTTCAGGGCCACCACATCCTCCAAAAAGAGAACTACCGAACCTAGCATAACTATAAACTATAAACATATGTGTATGTGTACATTTGTTCCTCTGAGTTGAAGCTGCCGTTTTACCATACTAACAACAATGTCCACCAGTGCTCTTTCTATCTAAAAAAATCCCCTAAATCGTCAAATTTCTATAAAATGAGATGGTGGGTCGTCTTTAATTACTCTGTAAGATAACATTGATAAGTCATAACTAATACGGGAGCTTGGGTAACCCTGGCCATTTTTTGTTTCTTTTTTTTTTTTGGTGCAGATTTCTAAAATTGGAACAATAGAAACTATTTTATTACATGCAGTTCAATGATGTTGCATCTACAATCGGTTGTAATTTATGCACGGCACCTACCGATTATTGCAATGAAAATTAATTAAGCTTCACAAATGAGAATAAACTGAATGTTCATTTAGGCACAGCCCTCAGGTATAGGTGACAATTACATTCGACAAGTACGTTGTGTATGCTAGGAATGAAATCAGAAAAACAAATAAGTAGTATCGTCTCAACTGAATGCCTGGCCTGTTTGCATACAATCTACCCTTCATCAGATCTCGACAATATTACGCCATCTCCCCTAAATCATCGATATCCATGGTTACACTTTGAATGACTGCTCGAGGGCCACATTTCACGGTATGTTCATCTCACTGTAACTCTCAATGAACCATTTGCATAATTAGTGTAAATCTCAAGAATGCACTCTTCAATTTCGATATAATTTGGTACATATATTGATTAAGGGTATGTGTCATATAAAGTTTGATAATATAGCTTGTACTTTTAATGTCTCATTTGCATAATTAATTATTTCAGTATTTAGGCTATATCTTAAGAATGCACTCTTCTAATTGAATATCATTTGGTACATACTTCAAACATAACTAATCGCATATGTTTCGAAAAACTTGCCACAATTATGATGTGTAGGAACGAAGATCTAAAGACTTTACCCTGAGGGAAGGAATACAGTCTAAATCTAGTAGATACTGTAAAAGAGAAAACCTCAATTCATATCTTTTCTTTCGTGCTAGTAAAATCGATTTAGGAATTGTTTGTAGGAATGCCGATTTTGCAACGATTTCATGAAGCATCCATAGAAATTTCGACCATTTTTTCGCTCAGCGCTTCCTTTAATAATCAGTACAAAATACAGTGCAGGTATAGACAGAATGTTATTTTCAGATTCACACTCGGATCCAACGATCAGTAATCTATATTTATTCGTACTATTTGTTTGTTTGTTTTTTATGGCAAAGCTCACCTTTTGCTAATTCAACGGAAACAAACTGTCGTGAACATTGTATTTATCGTAATGTGGGAGTATGTATGTATGTATGTATGTATGTATGTATGTATGTATGTATGTATGTAAAATAACATTGTACCAGAGATGCACATTGAGAGCGTTTGTGCCAGAAACTTGGACCCGAGGTACTGTCATCCCTGGGCTTTGCTCGGTAATTTACCGAGACCAGATCCGAGGTCTTGTTACAAAACTACTCTGAATTGTTGTAAACGGTCCTTGATCGTTTTAATACAAGTAGTAAGTCATTTGATCAGTTCATTTAGTATATCAATACAACCACTTCTTTGCACGATTTTTATTAATTTGATGTCAAAAATGAAATGATAAGTTGTAGCTCGTGTAATTTCTTTTGACCGTGTATTGCTTTGAAGAGATATAATGACTAATTATTCAAGTTTGTCCACATTTTCTTAGATTGACATCTTGTAACCAAAACCTTCCGATTTTGTTGGTCGACCCGAAATATTGTTATAACGATTATCAGAACATTTTAATTGTACATGTACTTGATGTATGCTGTGTATATACATTGGTTTGGTAGTTCTCTTTTTGGAGGATGTGGTGGTCCTGAAAAGGACCGTTTGGTTTGTGTATACTGGGGCATACGATTTACTTGGAGCTGGTGTACTTTGTGACGGCTTTGGTACCCTCACTGACGGCGTGCTTGGCAAGCTCACCGGGCAGCAAGAGACGTACTGCAGTTTGGATCTCTCTGCTAGTGATGGTGGATCTCTTGTTGTATTGGGCAAGACGGGAAGCTTCAGCTGCAATACGTTCAAAGATATCGTTGACGAAGCTGTTCATGATAGACATGGCTTTGGATGATATACCAGTGTCTGGGTGAACTTGTTTCATAACTTTGTAGATGTAGATACCATAGCTTTCCTTTCTACGTCTCTTTCTCTTCTTGTCACCACTTCGTACAGCTTTAGCCTGACCGGCTTTCTTGGCAGCTTTTCCACTTCCTTTGGGAGGCATGTTTGATTTTAATCGGATGATGAGTTCAGTGTGTTGTGGCAATGCAAACGGTACACTTTTATAACCACAGGAATGCAAATGAGGAATTCTAAAGATGAATGAAGTGTGAGGCGGGAAAGAGAAAATTCAATGCAAATTATCACCTTGTATTTATGCGTTTAACTTTGCGCCAAAAACAACCCTTTGTCATTCCTTAGGAATGCAATTTATCACCAGTTCGTTGTTGTGATTGGCCAAAAATTATCGGCTACCAGAATCCTCCTTCGGCTATAAATTTGGACAATTTGGTGTGAGGTTCAGTCATTTAACATCAGTAGACAGTACTCACGAAAAACCAACAACTTCATAATGTCTGGACGTGGTAAAGCAGGTAAAGCTAAGGGTAAAGCAAAGAGCCGTTCCAGCCGTGCTGGTTTACAGTTCCCAGTCGGACGTGTGCACCGTTTCCTTCGCAAAGGCAACTATGCTAAACGCGTTGGTGCAGGTGCTCCAGTCTACTTGGCTGCCGTTCTCGAATACTTGGCTGCAGAAATCCTAGAGTTGGCAGGAAATGCTGCCCGTGACAACAAGAAGACAAGAATCATTCCACGTCACTTGCAGTTGGCTGTCCGAAATGACGAAGAATTGAACAAACTGATGGGTGGTGTTACCATTGCCCAAGGTGGTGTATTGCCAAACATCCAGGCAGTACTTTTACCAAAGAAGACTCAATCCAAAAAGTAAATCGTATGCCCAGCATACACAAGCCAAACGGTCCTTTTCAGGACCACCACATCCTCCAAAAAGAGAACTACCAAACCTTCAGTAAAGACACCTTGACATTTCTTGCCTCTTTTAGTTGCAGAGAAATACATTACACAATACACAACATAAGTTAGGGAGAAAAGAGGAAATAAAGAAGGGAAACAGTTTTATTTCAAACTTAGCGTGCGTATGCAAACTGACACATTGTTAGCAGATGCGAGCGAATTTAGACAGGGGACAACAAGAATGTACTTTTCTGTCATTTTGAGGCCAATGAATATATTATAGATAGTTGCTAAACTGCATTGAGGTATAAAGGGAGACCTCGTCTTTGGGTCATGTTTCCACTAAGTACAGTATAGTAGAGGGGTTTGGGTGGGTGTGAAGTTTTTGCGACACTTTCCAAAATAATGACACATTTACAAACATACCGTTTACAGAGATCTGATAATCAATGCCGTGAATATCCACCATTCACTTTCATTCGAAATACTTTTTTACATACAATACAATGTTCTCGTACATGTATTATAAGCTTAATACAACCTGTACATGGTAATATAATGTACGTGAAAGATCATTTGCCATTCGAGTATAAAGATTATTTATTTATTTATTTATTTATTTATTTATTTATTTATCTAACTTTGACAAAAAGTCAGGCAGTCCACACAGATGACTAACACCTGTAAATGTGGACCCCAAAACAAATATACATAGAAATGAAAGACAACCGACAAAAACTACACTTACAATACAAGATGAATGGAAACACATAAAATCTGTATTTACAATAAATTTGACATAAATCCATTCCCTTCTCTAAGAAAGTGGAAAATGATGCTGATATGTGATGTGATCAATCCTATGATTGCCGATAGGTAATAGATGTAAAACAAAAGATTGTATAGTTCAACCACCAGGGACGCTGTTTCAATGAATAGTACCATAGCATCCTTGAAAAAAAAACAATTCTTATATTGGACTGTTGCATTACTACATACTATGTATTACTTCCTTTCCTTCACTTAAGGTTTATCTATCTATCTATCTATCTATCTATCTGTCTGTCTGTCTGTCTGTCTGTCTATCTATCTATCTATCTATCAGTACAAAATAAGACATTGCCATCATAATACTAATCGATAGTTTGTTGTTTGTAAGTACGATGATGTACGTTTATCCGAACGTGTGATCAAAGGTGTCCTTACACCATAGCCGTTTACGATTACACTGTTGTTGTCAATTGAAGATAATGCGAAACTGCTTCTGAGAGAATTTAATTATATTTTGTGTTTTAAGACTCTTTCAAATGTCTTAAGCAAGATATTTTAGAGAAAGACGTCTTCAAAAGACGTTAATCCAAAGTTTTGTTGTAAAAAGAGGATCCTAGAACAGAAACAACGTTAACATTCTCTCTCTCTCTCTGTCTCTCTCTCTCTCTGTCCGTCTCTCTCTCTCTCTCTCTCTCTCTCTCTCTCTCTGTCTCTGTCTCTCTCTGTCTCTGTCTCTGTCTGTCTGTCTGTCTGTCTCTCTCTCTCTCTCTCTGTCTCTCTCTCTCTCTCTCTCTCTGTCTCTCTCTCTCTGTCTCTCTCTGTCTGTCTCTGTCTCTCTCTCTCTCTTCTCTCTCTCTCTCTCTCATTGGCTGAGGTAGAACAAATAGTATAACAATAACAAACAACGATTATTCCATTGTTTCATGAAATCTTAAAATCACAGCTTGAGATTCCAAGTGCGAATGAACGAGCTTGGTGAAGAGTTCTGAAAAAGAGCTGGAATTCCAACTCAAACAATAGTGGTTATTTGCAAGTATCAAAAGACGTTGTTCAGTATTACGTTCGCGTCAAGTCTGTATAAACTATGGGGTAACGCTTGAGAAACCATAACAACTTAGCTCCCCAAGTGAAAACAATATCTTACAATAATCATGTCTGGTCGTGGTAAAGGAGGTAAAGGTCTTGGAAAAGGAGGCGCCAAGCGTCATCGTAAAGTTCTTCGTGATAACATCCAGGGTATCACCAAGCCCGCTATCCGTCGTTTGGCCCGTCGTGGTGGTGTCAAACGTATCTCAGGTCTCATCTACGAAGAAACTCGTGGTGTACTGAAGGTATTCTTGGAGAACGTCATCCGTGATGCCGTCACCTACACCGAGCATGCCAAGAGAAAGACCGTCACCGCCATGGATGTCGTCTATGCTCTGAAACGCCAAGGCCGTACTTTGTACGGATTTGGTGGTTAGATCCAACTACAAAAACCCAAACCAAACGGCCCTTTTCAGGGCCACCACATCCTCCAAAAAGAGAACTATCGCATAACTAACTATAAACGTATGTGTGTATGTGTGTACATTAAAGTTTGATAATATAGCTTGTACTTTTAATGTCTCATTTGCAGAATTAAATATTTCAGTATTTACTCTTGTTATTTTTGGTACATACTTCAAACATAACTAATCGCTTACGTTCAGGAATTATTTGTAGGAATGCTGATTTTGCAACGATTTCATGAAGCATCCATGGAAATTTCGACCATTTGTTCGCTCAGAGGTTCTTTTAATAATCAGTACAAAATGCAGTGCAGGTATAGACAGAATGTGATGTTCAGATTCGTATTCGGATCCTATGATCAGTAATCTATTTTTATTCGTATTATTTATTGTCTTTTTTTTATGGCAAAGCTCACCTTTTGCCAATTCAACGGAAACAAACTGTCGTGAACATTGTATTTATTGTAATATGGGAGTAAGTATGTACTTAGTCTAGCTGCTACTGTCTATTGATATTAGACGATGGAAAGTCGCATTGAACCAGAGATGCACATTGAGAGCGTTTGTGTCCGAAACTCGGACCCGAGGTACTGTCATCTCATCCTCCTCACCATTTTTTAATTTCAGGCTTTACGCTGATGACTCAAATTTATTCCATTCTTTCGAACCCATACATAATAACGTATCACTTAGTCAAGCAGAACTCGAATTTATAAATGTGAATAAATGGTGTAACGCTAACAAATTGGCCATAGATGCTAGCAAAACCGAGTATATGGTGATTAAGAGTAAACAAAGTAAACATTCAGTCACTGGTTCAATTACTCTAGATGATACGCTTTTAAAGGAGGTTGACTATACATCTTTCATTGGAATTCGTCTTGACAACAATTTGTCTTGGCGGCAGCATAATTTGCACACAAAGGAGAAATTATGTAAATTAACTGGTATTTTCTATAAGCTAAGATATATGGTTCCACGTTTTACTCTTGTCATGCTCTATAACACTTTCATACTGCCGCATATTAGTTATGGACTAGAAACTTGGGGAAGTGCGTATAAAACGCATTTAAAGGATATTTTACTTGTACAAAAAAAGATCGTTCGGATTATAAATGGTAGTAAGGATAATGTACATACGAATGCCCCGTTCAAAAAAATTGATATACTTGACATATATAAACAATTTGAGTTTCAAGTAGGTCTTTTTGTGCATGAGGCACTAAACAATAATCTTCCACCTATCTCCCATAACTACTTTTCTTTTTATTGCACATGATCGTAATACTCGGTGTAAATTAAGAGGAGATCTTCATGTTCCAAAATATACTAGCCGACTTGGCCAGTCTTCAATTCAATTTGCCGGTCCCATGCTATGGAACAAAATACCAAACGATATCAGAAATATCCCCAACAGGGCTAGGTTTAAATCAAAATATAAGCATTGGATTCTAAGTACATATTAAGGTTATTAGTTATTTGTGTTTTCATTATGCTTTAACCAGTTGACATGTAAATTTGATATCATCGTAGTGTGTTTATCTGTTTTCTTATTAATGTAAACAATTGTTGTTTGTTGTTTTCTGACTCTGTAATCAGTGTTAATTTGAGCAACTACAGTCACCACATTTTTTTGTGATATGCAATTCGATGCTTTTGAAATTAGGTGGCTAGACTCGATTAATTTTCCGAAAACTATTTTCTAGTCTCTCACCCACAACTTGAAATCGTTTTCCTTTTGGGTGTTATCAGTTATTTTTTTCCTATAAGTTTATTTCTTGTGGGAAATAAATTTCAAATCAAATTTCAATTCAATTGGTTTTGCTCGGCAATTTACCGAACCCAGACAATTATTTCTCTGTACGATTTTTCTATTAATTTGGTGTCAAAAATAAAATAATAAGTTTTAGCTAATGTAATTTCTTTTGACCATATATTGTGTTGAATTATTCAAGTTTATGTAAAGTTACATTTCTTACATTGACATCTTGCACGAAAACTTTTCGACTGTGTTGGATGACGCGAAGTTGTGTTATTACAACCATCAGAATATTTTAATTATTGTGTGTGTATTAGAGGTATGCTGTATATGTACATTGGTTTGGCAGTTCTCTTTTTGGAGGATGTGGTGGCCCTGAAAAGGACCGTTTGATTTGTGTATGCTGGGCATACGAATTATTTGGAGCTGGTGTACTTTGTGACGGCTTTGGTACCCTCACTGACGGCGTGCTTGGCAAGCTCACCGGGCAGCAAGAGACGTACAGCAGTTTGGATCTCTCTGCTGGTGATGGTGGATCTCTTGTTGTATTGGGCAAGACGGGAAGCTTCAGCTGCAATACGTTCGAAAATATCGTTGACAAAGCTGTTCATGATAGACATTGCTTTGGAGGATATACCAGTGTCTGGGTGAACTTGTTTCATAACTTTGTAGATGTAAATACCATAGCTTTCCTTTCTACGTCTCTTTCTCTTCTTGTCACCACTTCGTACAGCTTTAGCCTGACCGGCTTTCTTGGCAGCTTTTCCACTTCCTTTGGGAGGCATGTTTGATTTTAATCGGATGATGACTTCAGTGTGTTGAGGCAATGCAAACGGTACACTTTTTATAGCCAAAGGAATGCAAATGAGGGATTCTAAAGATGAATGAAGTGTTAGGCGGGAAAGAGAAAATTCAATAAGAATTATCACCTTGTATTCATGCAATTTAACTTTGCGCCAAATCAAGTCTCTGTCATTCATTAAGAATGCAATTTATTACCAGTTCGTTGTTGTGATTGGCCAAAAATTATCGGCTACCAGAATCCTCCTTCGGCTATAAATTTGGACAATTTGGTGTGAGGTTCAGTCATTTAACATCAGTAGACAGTACTCACGAAATACCAACAACTTCACAATGTCTGGACGTGGTAAAGCAGGTAAAGCTAAGGGTAAAGCAAAGAGCCGTTCCAGCCGTGCTGGTTTACAGTTCCCAGTCGGACGTGTGCACCGTTTCCTTCGCAAAGGCAACTATGCTAAACGCGTTGGTGCAGGTGCCCCAGTCTACTTGGCTGCCGTTCTCGAATACTTGGCTGCTGAAATCCTAGAGTTGGCAGGAAATGCTGCCCGTGACAACAAGAAGAGCAGAATCATTCCACGTCACTTGCAGTTGGCTGTCCGAAATGACGAAGAATTGAACAAACTGATGGGTGGTGTTACCATTGCTCAGGGTGGTGTATTGCCAAACATCCAGGCAGTACTTTTACCAAAGAAGACTCAATCCAAAAAGTAAATCGTATGCCCAGCATACACAGATCAAACGGTCCTTTTCAGGACCACCACATCCTCCAAAAAGAGAACTACCAAACCTTCAGTAAAGACACCTTGACATTTCTTGCCTCTTTTAGTTGCAGAGAAATACATTACACACAATACACAACAAAAGTTAGGGTAGAAAAGAGGAAATAAAGAAGGGAAACATTTTCATTTCAAACAAAACTAAGCGTGCGTATGCAAACTGACACATTGTCAGCAGATGCGAGCAGAGTAAATTGAATTTAGACTGAGGACAACAAGAATGTACTTTAGGCCTAATAAAAAAATGTGTTTCCGACAAACTGACCTACCCATAGGCGTTTATGGTATAAGTCTCCGACCATACAGGTATTTTTGATAGGAAAAGATAAGATGTTCTGTATCTTCGTGTATATGTGTTTTATTTCCCCAGCGATGTCTGTACATATTTCATCAAACCACAGACAGATCAAACTATCACAGAAGGGGTATTCTGACCGACATTTCGTTTGTTTTTGGTCGAAGAAATCTTTTTCAAAGGTGAAATAATGAAAAGTATAAAATAAAAACCCCGATCTACCTACCCTATTTCCATAGGCCATGTTATCGGAAACACGCCTTTTTCACTGATCGTGGTCTATCATTTACCCTTCCAAAAGCGAAAAAATCCAGGAAAAGTAAAAAATATGAAAAATATCGTTACGTTGTCACAAATCGTTGAAACGTTAATTTGTCTGTATAACTTAAAAATATTGTAACGAAGGATACATTCAATAAGCCTAAATCTGTCTTTGAGGGCGAATTGCCAAGTGTATAAATAACAAAAAACAAACAAACACAGAAAACAACCATGTATCTAAAATCTACGAATAGAAGAGATAATGAATAGCTACAACAGATACTCAAATAAATACATCTTTTGTCTCTTACTTTCTTTGTGCATACAGGATATGAAAGTAAAGACACCAACAAATAAATCGAAAAGCTGCACTGTACCATTCAATTTCCGCTGCATACAATTGAAATATATGTTGTAAGCTATCAGTTAAAATATACTACCAGTGGTAGGCTTAACTATATTATCTCAAATTATATCGGAGACTGTATTATTACAAATATTTAACAAAACATATTCACATGTAGGAAATGCTAACAAAGTGTCATGAGGGGTCATATTGAATAACTATAGTCGTAACATGTAGTGCATTGGTATTAGTATTGGTATTGGTACGACGACATGATATATTTATAAGTTACTGGATTGTAAATTAACACACGAAAACAATTGGTCGGTTATCGAACCCATGAAACGTAGGGCCTATAGTTTGATGGTACTGGTGCAGCGTAGTGTCGTTGGAATGTTTAGATGAGTCCTAATGAATTGACATGGAGGGTTGATGGGGAAACGAACTCTTCACACCTCTTGTAACCATAAACGCTGGAGAGAGATTTATTTATTTGCTATAGGAATATCAGAAAGAAGTTTATTATTTTTGTATTTAAACACTCTCAAGTACATGTGTATCTTAAACAAGATATTTATTATGTTTTCAAAAGACATTTCTACAGAGTTTGAGGATTCTACAACAGAAGTAATGTTTATATTCTTATTAGCTGATGCATAATATAATAATCAACTAACATTTGTTTTATGGAATCTTAAAATCACAGCTTGGGATCCTAAGTGCGAATGAACGAGCTTGGTGAAGCTTATTTGAAAAAGAGCGGGAATTCCAACTCAGATAATAGTGGTAATTTGCAAGTGTGAAAAGACGTTGTTTGATATTACGTTCGTCTCAGCACTATATAAAGTATGGGGTAACACTTGAGAAACCATAACAACTTAGCTCCCCAAGTGAAAACAATATCTTACAATAATCATGTCTGGTCGTGGTAAAGGAGGTAAAGGTCTTGGAAAAGGAGGCGCCAAGCGTCATCGTAAAGTTCTTCGTGATAACATCCAGGGTATCACTAAACCAGCTATCCGTCGTCTTGCCCGTCGTGGTGGTGTCAAACGTATTTCTGGTCTCATCTACGAAGAAACTCGTGGTGTACTAAAAGTGTTCTTGGAGAATGTCATCCGTGATGCCGTCACCTACACCGAGCACGCCAAGAGAAAGACCGTCACCGCCATGGATGTCGTCTATGCTCTGAAACGCCAAGGACGTACTTTGTACGGATTTGGTGGTTAGATCCAACTACAAAAACCCAAACCAAACGGCCCTTTTCAGGGCCACCACATCCTCCAAAAAGAGAACTACCGAAACTAGCATACATAATTAAAGTATAGTAGTGTACATTTGTTGTTGCTTCATCCAAGTTTCTAAGTTGAAAATGCACAGACCCTACACGAAAAGTGAATAAAAGACAAACCCATCATGGTCTATTATTGAAGTAATTTCTTGATATGATTAAACCGAAGTAATCAGATGAAATATATACTGATACCAATATCAGTAGTACAGCATGGCAGACGTGAACAATAGAGTAAAGCTGCATATCAAAGTAAAATGACTTTTTAGGGCCACCACATCCTCCAAAAGAGAGAACTGCCAATACTAATACACACAACTCTCTATCGCTGTAAAATAACTGCAACAAGATATACCCAATTTACATTTGTTACACATTGACATGACAAACGTAAACGAAACGTAGGCAACGTTCCAGCACTATAATAGCCAAATGAATGCAAATGAGGGATTCTAAAGATGAATGAAGTGTTAGGCGGGAAAGACAAAATGCAATAAGAATTATCACCTTGTATTTTTGCATTTAACTTCGCGCCAAATCAACTCTTTGTCATTCACTAAGATTGCAATTTATTACCAGTTCGTTGTTGTGATTGGCCTTCGGCTATAAATTTGGACAATTTGGTGGTAGATTCAGTCATTTAACATCAGTAGACAGTACTCACAAAACCAACAACTTCATAATGTCTGTGTTTCAACGCAATACGAAATTAAATATCAAAAACTAATTATGGAAGTGTCCTGTGATTTTTTTAAATAGAAAATTCAGGTTCTCAAGAAAAGTTCCGCCATTAATTTATTATGAGACAGCTGAGTGCAAAGCCAGGAAAAGTGTAATATAGTATGAAAAGCGGATTAAATTATGATGGAGAATTCGTTTCCGGCCATTGACATGATATCAGAAAGTATATTATACTAGTATGTGGTAACATAATATAGGGGTTGGGTTAGGTATAGTATATACATATATATAGTAATACATGCATGTACGTCGTAACATAGCCTGGGGTTGGGTGGGGTGTGTCCACATTACGTTAAACGAAATACAGATGGGAACAAGTACAAATCCCGCTAAATATAAAAACAAACTAAATTAGGAAATAACAAAATTTGGGACACATGTGGAGAGTGTGGGAGGGATTATGTACGGGAGTAAGTTTCGCAGACGGAACATCCGAATTTTTGTCCTCGGAACAGGAATTGTTTCCTAATCTTAGATTTTAATAACCAGGCCTTCGTAAAGGCCGTCAAAAATTGCATCTACGACGGTATTTCACGTCGATGTGCAGGGTATTGGGGTAAGTTTTCAACTAGCAATTATCACGCCTCGGATGGACCTCATTGGCTATGATATCGCCTCTGCGCAAGAATAACAATGAACTGACACGTTTTGGGATATGTTGGGTATGAATGAAAAACACCTAACGGTTGAAAACAACGTATCGGCAACGTTTGATTACGTCAACGAAATGTGTCTGTTATTGTATGATACAAATGTTTTAATTTTAACATTGTTTTGCAAATGATGTTGATTAATTATTACTGTAGGTTGCATGTACTTGGTGCAAGCATTTTTTGTCATTGCTTGGGTGCACAGGACATCTACATGCACTTTTAATGTTGAAAAACAAAAAAAAGATGACAGACTCTCATATCGGTAAATCGTCGCACTTCTTGCAGTTTCAGTATTTATTGAAGACACACGATGATTTGCACAACTAAAAGAATAAGAATGTATAAAAATGGCTTGGCTAAACTTAGTGACAACTGCTCGTTCAAGAACTAAATGTCTTGAGAAGTTCGCAGGGGACCTGTCTCAGACTGATGAACTACTGTTTTGGCAAACTTTGGAGCAGACTTATTTTCCTGTTCACATTCAAACCTTCGTGTGAATGAATCATGACTGTCTGTCTGATTATAGACCCTCCACTAACGTTGGTGGAAGGTCTATGCACATACTAATATCTATTCACTGACTATTTTTTCTCAATTTCAAGAGATTATCCTTCAATTTGAGACTGTTGGTATTCATATGTCTACATTTCTCATACCTGTGATGTTTGGGTTGATGTCCAATGAATATTAATTTCAACATGATCCTGGAGCCAACTTCTTGACGAATGTGGGATTTGCCATAAATACCAATAAATATTACGAATAAAAACAAATGATGGGTCGATCGGTGGGTCCGAAATGTGAATCCCAAAATAATATTCTGGATGTAGCTGACCTGATCTGCGCTTTGTATCGACAGATTAAGGAAGCCATGTGCGAAAAAAAAACGGGTTGAAATTTATATGGATTATTAGTATGCTTTGCTGTAAAATCAGTAGTACCATAAATAATTCCTATATTGATTTTACTGGCATGTAAGAATAGATATCTGTTGAGGTCTGTGCTTTTACAATATCTAAATGGTGAAATCTGGTGAAAGTTACGATGAGCTTAAAATACCCGAAAATACGGCCAATTCAGTACAGTACAGATTGTATGCAAAAGGCAAGAGAAAATATTGTTTATTTGTTTTGGAATTTCAGTCCTAGAATGTTATTTTGTTACTTGTCTGTGCCAGATTACATGCAATAATATTCTTTCACGATTCCATTCTTGGAAAACTGTAAAAAAGAAAAAAAAAAGATAAAAAGAGGCCAGGTTGCCCCAGCTCCCGTATTAGTTTTGACTTATCAATGCTATCTTACGGAGTAATGCAAGTCTTCTCGTTTTATATACATTTTTGAGGATTTTGTTACCATTTATTTAGATGGAAAGAGCATGGGGGTAGGAAGTCCTGTGTTCCTACCTCCATAGGAAGAGCAGTGGTGAACCACGATCAGTGTAACGGTGTTACTATGGTAAAATAACCGCTTCAACTGAGAAAGAGAGGAACAAGTGTACACACACACACACGATTATGATGGAGAATTCGTTTCCGGCCATTGACATGATATCAGAAAGTATAGCTGTGGTAACATAGTCTAGGGGTTGGGTTAGGTAGTATATACATATATATAGTAGTACATGCATGTACGTCGTAACATAGCCTGGGGTTGGGTGGGGTGTGTCCACATTACGTTAAACGAAATACAGATGGGAACAAGTACAAATCCCGCTAAATATAAAAACAAACTAAATTAGGAAATAACAAAATTTGGGACACATGTCCAGAGTGTGGGAGGAATTATGTACGGGAGTAAGTTTCGCAGACGGAACATCCGAATTTTTGTATTTCCCACCCTTCGTCCTCGGAACAGGAATTGTTTTCTAATCTTAGATTTTAATAACCAGGCCTTCGTAAAGGCCGTCAAAAATTGCAGCTACGACGGTATTTCACGTCGTTGTGCAGGGTATTGGGGTAAGTTTTCAACTAGCAATTATCACGCCTCGGATGGACCTCATTGGCTATGATATCGCCTCTGCGCAAGAATAACAATGAACTGACACGTTTTGGGATATGTTGGGTATGAATGAAAAACACCTAACGGTTGAAAACAACGTATCGGCAACGTTTGATTACGTCAACGAAATGTGTCTGTTATTGTATGATACAAGTGTTTTAATTTTAACATTGTTTTGCAAATGATGTTGATTCATTATTACTGTAGGTGTGTACTACGCCCCATTGATATTTGTCATGAAAATGAATGAAATCAACACATTTTATATCGTCAAATAATTTATATTTTTTATAGAACCGTCAATATGAATTCGCAAGTTATAACGTGTTAACGGAAATCGAAAACAACTCACAGAGGGGTAGGTACTTGACCGTCTGATATACGTTGGGTATAATGTGATTTTTAAAAAAAAATTTTTTTACAAAAATCTTTTCTCTTTAACGACAATGCGAAAGTATGCTTGAGCAAGTTTTGATTTTATATTAGCATAAATGTTTGTGTGTGCGCGCGTTTGTTTGTTTGTTTGTCTGCTTGTTTGTGTTTGTATGTGTATGTATGTATGTATGTATGTATGTATGTATGTATGTACGCAGTCCTAAATAATAGCGAGAATCAGTCTAAATTCGATGTATTCCGCTCACATCTGCTGACAATGTGTCAGTTTGTATACACACACACATTTGCGTAAGTCTGAAATGAAACATACGATCTCCATTGGCAAGACTGAATGTTTGTTTGAATAAAAATTATAACGAGTTCGCGGTAAAACCCCCTTTCCTTTTCATAAGTCAGTATCAATAGCAGCACTACGAATCAGTGTTTTCCTCAAATAGTCCAAGGTGGACCCGGGCCAATTTGTCATGCAAAGTTAAAAACTACATATCGGAACAGTTCACTAAAATTACGTTGAATACTGGTCATCGTACCTAATCAACCCACATTTCGAGTGATCGAGGGAACAATTTTCAAAATAATATCATATTGTTTTTATCTAGTATTTCCATTCATCCATTTTATTTTTTTTTTCAATTTCTGTAATCTTTGCTTCATACTTTTTTTGCATTTTATCCCTTGAAAAAGACTGTCTGTGCACAGTGGAAACGTTGGGATTCAAATAAAACAAGTTTTGACCAGACTTTAACTTTTATTGGAACTCAAGTTGTGCCATTCTCAAGTAAGTCTGTGTTGAACATGTGTTGTACTAAATCACTCTCGTTAGACCGATACTTGTTTGTATTACGAACTAAATTTCCCTTCTTTATTTCCCATTTCCTCCCCGATTTTTGTTGTATATCGTATTGTGTAATGTACTTCTCTGTATTTAAAAGAGGCAAGAAATGTCAAGGTGTCTGTACTGAAGGTTTGGTAGTTCTCTTTTTGGAGGATGTGGTGGTCCTGAAAAGGACCGTGTGGCTTGTGTATGCTGGGCATACGATTTACTTTTTGGATTGAGTCTTCTTTGGTAAAAGTACTGCCTGGATGTTTGGTAATACACCACCCTGGGCAATGGTAACACCACCCATCAGTTTGTTCAATTCTTCGTCATTTCGGACAGCCAACTGCAAGTGACGTGGAATGATCCTTGTCTTCTTGTTGTCACGGGCAGCATTTCCTGCCAACTCTAGGATTTCAGCGGCCAAGTATTCGAGAACGGCAGCCAAGTAGACTGGGGCACCTGCACCAACGCGATTAGCATAGTTGCCTTTGCGAAGGAAACGGTGCACACGTCCGACTGGGAACTGTAAACCAGCACGGCTGGAACGGCTCTTTGCTTTACCCTTAGCTTTACCTGCTTTACCACGTCCAGACATTATGAAGGTGTTGGTTTTTTGTGAGTACTGTCTATGTCTACTGATGTTAAATGACTGAACCTGACAACAAATTGTCCAAATTTATAGCCGAAGCAGGATTCTGGTAGCCGATAATTTTTGGCCAATCACAACAACGAACTGGTAATAAATTACAATCTTAATGAATGACAAAGGGTTGTTTTTGGCGAAGTTAAATGCATAAATAGAAGGTGATAAATCTTATTGAATTTTCTCTTTCCCGCCTAACACTTCATTCAACTTTCGAATCCTTCATTTGCATTCATTTGGCTATAAAAAGTGGACCGTTTGCATTGCCTCAACACACTGAACTCATCATCCGATTGAAATCAAACATGCCTCCCAAGGGAAGTGGAAAAGCTGCCAAGAAAGCCGGTCAGGCTAAAGCTGTACGAAGTGGTGACAAGAAAAGAAAGAGACGTAGAAAGGAAAGCTATGGTATCTACATCTACAAAGTTATGAAACAAGTTCACCCAGACACTGGTATATCCTCCAAAGCAATGTCTATCATGAACAGCTTCGTCAACGATATTTTCGAACGTATTGCAGCTGAAGCTTCCCGTCTTGCACAATACAACAAGAGATCCACCATCACCAGCAGAGAGATTCAAACTGCTGTACGTCTCTTGCTGCCCGGTGAGCTTGCCAAGCACGCCGTCAGCGAGGGAACCAAAGCCGTCACCAAGTATACCAGCTCCAAATAATTCGTATGCTCAGCATACACAAACCAAACGGTCCTTTTCAGGACCACTACATACTCCAAAAAGAGAACTACCAAAACTTGTACACACATCTCTCTATACTGCAACAAGGTATACCCAATTTACATTTTTTTTACACCAAACGTAAACGAAACGTAGGCAACGTTACAGCACAATAGCACATTTTTCTCAGCTCTTAGGTTTGCGACAACGAAAATGTAGACATCTTGTAGTCTAGTTCTAAACAGGTACAGTATTACGTATTCGTAATGAAGTTTTTAATACGTAATACTGTACAAGTTTAGAACTAGACTAATTAGCTTGCAGCATAGACGTTGAAGTCTCTTTAATGTCTATACTTGCACAAAATACATTTGTTGTCCACCCATAAATATATACAATGTATGCGGTGTAGATGTTCTGATAAGTGTTAAAGAAGGTCATATTAAAATAAAGGTAGACTGATTAAATTGTTAGTTGCTATAAAGGGTAACGAGTTCGTTTCCCGTCCAGGTCATAGTCCCCCAAAATTCTCAAAAGCTATTGAGAAACAGTCAGTGCAAACGCAGAGGCAGGTCAGGCACAAGCCAAGTATCAACTGAATTTTATTTTTAGATTCACATTCAGATACAAAGATGTTGAAATCCGTCAATATGTTTCTTGTAGATTTTCCATTAGTTGTCGTCGGGTTATTTTTTCCCAGCAATTCGCCATCATTTTGTTCACAGTGGTCATTGGCCACACAATAAATGTCTCGTGTTCTTGGAATAACATTTTCACACCAATTTCATATTCATTCTTGCATGTACTTGGTGCAAACATTTTTTGTCATTGCTTGGGTGCACAGGACATCTACATGCCCTTTTAATGTTGAAAAACAAAAAAAAGATGACAGACTCTCATATCGGTAAATTGTCGCATTTCTTGCATTTTCAGTATTTTATTGATGTCACAGGATGATTTGCACAACTAAAAGAATAATAATGTATAAAAATGGCTTGGCTAAACTTAGTGACAACTGCTCGTTCAAGAACTAATGTCTTGAGAAGTTCACATGGGACCTGTCTCAGACTGATGAACTACTGTTTTGGCAAACTTTGGAGCAGACTTATTTTCCTGTTCACATTCAAACCCTCGTGTGAATGACTCATGACTTTCTGTCTGATTATAGACCCTCCACTAACGTTGGTGGAAGGTCTATGGACATACTAATATCTATTCACTGACTATTTTTTCTCAATTTCAAGAGATTATTCCACCAATTTGAGACTGTTGGTATTCATATGTCTACATTTCTCCTACTTGTGATGTTTGGGTTGATGTGCAATGAATATTAATTTCAACATGATCCTGGAGCCAACTTCACGAAGAATGTGGGATTTGCCATAAATATCAAATAAATAGTACGAATAAAACAGATGATGGGTCGATCGGTGGATCCGAAATGTGAATCCCAAAATAATATTCTGGCTATACCTGACCTGCGTTTTGTATCTACCGATTAAGAAAGCTATGTGCGAAAAAACGGGTTGAAATTTATATGGATTATTAGTATGCTTTGTTGTAAAATCAGTAGTGTCATAAATAATTCCTGTATTGATTTTACTGACATAAAAGACTAGATATCAGTTGAAGCTTGTACTTTTACAGTATTATATATAAATGGTGAATTCTGGTGAAAGTTATTATCATTCGTGCAATTTAATTAATTACCATTTCAATATTCGGTAGATGCCGCTCTATTAGTTGTCTGAGATTGCAAGCAGTTATATTCTTTCACGGTTCCATTCTTGGAAAACTGTACAAAAAAAAGCTCCCGTACTAGTTTTGACTTACCAATGCTATCTTACGGAGTAATGCAAGTCTTCTCGTTTTATACACATTTTTTGGGATTTTGGTACCGTTTATTTAGATGGAAAGAGCACGGAGGTAGGAAGTCCTGTGGAGAGCAATGGTGAACCACGATCAGTGTTACCGTGTTACTTTGGTAAAATAACGATGAAATAGAGGAAGAAGTGTACACACACACACACACACACACACAAACACACACACACACACACTAGTTAGTTATGCTAGTTTCGGTAGTTCTCTTTTTGGAGGATGTGGTGGCCCTGAAAAGGACCGTTTGGTTTGGGTTTTGTTGTAGTTGGAAATCTAACCACCAAATCCGTACAAAGTACGGCCTTGGCGTTTCAGAGCATATACGACATCCATGGCGGTGACGGTCTTTCTCTTGGCATGCTCGGTGTAGGTGACGGCATCACGGATGACATTCTCCAAGAACACCTTCAGTACACCACGAGTTTCTTCGTAAATGAGACCAGAAATACGCTTGACACCACCACGACGGGCAAGACGACGGATAGCTGGTTTGGTGATACCCTGGATGTTATCACGAAGAACTTTACGATGACGCTTGGCGCCTCCTTTTCCTAGACCTTTACCTCCTTTACCACGACCAGACATGATTATTGTAAGATATTGTTTTCACTTGGGGAGCTAAGTTAACGTTGTTATGGTTTCTCAAGTGTTACCCAATAGTTTATATAGAGGTGACGCGAACGTAATACCAAACCACGCATTTTCACACTTGCAAATGACCACTATTGTTCGAGTTGGAATTCCTGCTCTTTTTCACAAAACAAAAGATAGTTACCAAGTTTATTTATTCATACTTAGGATGCACGCTGTGAATTAAAGATTCAGTGGACTTCACGATTTTCAAAACTCAAAAAAAAATTATCTTGTTTAAGACATTTGAAAGAGTCTCAAAACACAAAACATAATTAACTTCTCTTAGAAACAATCTGTTTGCCAAAAAGAATTGATTTTCAAAGGATACTATAGTCCTCAACTATCAAGGTCGACGTCACGACTTCTGGTTTGAAACAGCGCCCCTGGTGGCAGAAATATATAATCTTTTGTTTATCTGATTATCGCCACTATGGTTGGCATTCACTGCATTGTTTATCCATAGTGGGTGGAAGGTCTATGGTTTATCAGATCTCTGTAATTGGTTTGTTTTGTAAATGTGTTATTATTTTGGTGTACGTAAGTGTCATTAAAACTTCACACCAACCTGTATACTATACTGGACCATGGAGGCAACTCTTAATGTATCTGCATTACTATCAAAACTATCTATAATATATTCATTGGCCTCAAAATTATGGAAAAATATAATTTTATTTAAAACTGATGCTATAAAGTGTATAGAGAGGTGTGTCGGTGACATACAAGCCTGGATGTCAACATATAGACTGAAGTTAAATGAGAACAAAACTGAAGTTATGCTACTAGGGACAAAACAACAATTAGCTAAAGTAACAAGTAAGCATATTACTGTCGGAGATAATCAGATCAAAATAGTTGACCATGTCCGCAATCTGGGAGGCTGGTTAGATTAAAATCTATCGATGGTTCGTCATGTTAACCAAATCTGTAAGAAAGTCAATCATAACTTATACAATCTCTGTCGTATCCGTAAATGTCTTAATCAGAAAGCTTGTGAAACATTGGTCCATTCTCTAGTCAGTTCTCATCTTGATTATGCAAACTCCATATTGTATGGAATGCCACAGTATTTGTTTGACAGATTGCAGCGAGTACAAAATAATGCCGCACGAGTTGTAAAAGGTTTGAGAAAGTATGATGGAATAACACAATCTCTTATTGAGCTTCACTGGCTGTCAAGGCTGCCTGTCAAAGCAAGAGTTGATTTTAAAGTTATTTTAAGGCTTTGAATGGTAAAGCACCTTTGTATTTCCAGGATTCGTTCACACGTACCAACAATTCTCGTTACAATTTACGTAACGACTGTAGTCAAAATCTTGTTGTACCTCGATCATATAATACACCAAATGACAGAGCGCTTACCATTTGTGGACCAAATCTATGGAACTCAATTCCTGGAGAACTAAAGCTGATTACTGACATTGAACTTTTTAAAGGTTAACTTAAAACACATCTGTTTAAACAATATTATAAGCTGTATTAATTTATTACCACGTGTCTTTTACTAAGTAGTCATTTTAGCCTTTTTGTAATTATTGTAACCAATTTGTTGTTTTTAGCTGTATTATTTGTTTTACCATGCTTTTATGTACAGCGCTTTTGAATATTAATAAATAGAAAAGGCGCTTTAGAAAATAAATAAACTTAAATAAACTTTAATAAATAGGATGCTGTCCTAAATAATAGCGGAAATCAGTCTAAATTCGATTTGGTGAAAGTTTGAATATACACACACATTTGCGTAAGTCTGAAATGAAACATAACGATCTCCATTGGCAAGACTGAATGTGTGTTTGAATAAAAATTATAACGAGCTCGCGGTAAAACCCTTTTTCCTTTTCATAAGTCAGTATCAATAGCAGCACTACGAATCAGTGTTTTCCTCAAATAGTCCAAGGTGGACCCGGGCCAATTTGTCATGCAAAGTTAGAAACTGCATATCGGAACAGTTCACTAAAATTACGTTGAATACTGGTCATCGTAACTAATCAACCCACATTTCGAGTGATTGAGGGAACAATTTTCAAAATTCTACAGAAAGAATATCATATTGTTTTTATCTAGTATTTCCATTCATCCATTTTAGTTTGTTTTTTCAATTTCTGTATTCTTTGTTTCATACTTTTTTTTTGCATTTTAGCCCTTGAAAAAGACTGTCTTGAAAAAGACTGTCTGTGCACAGTGGAAACGTTGGGATTCAAATAAAACAAGTTTTGACCAGACTTTAACTTTTATTGTGCCATTCTCAAGTAAGTCTGTGTTGAAAATATGTTGTACCAAATCACTCTAGTTAGAGTCTTTAGACTGATCATTGCTTGTATTACGAACTAAATTTCCCTTCTTTATTTCCTATTTTCTCCCCGATTTTTGTTGTATATTGTCAGGTGTCTGTACTGAAGGTTTGGTAGTTCTCTTTTTGGAGGATGTGGTGGCCCTGAAAAGGGCCGTTTGGTTTGGGTTTTTGTAGTTGGATCTAACCACCAAATCCGTACAAAGTACGTCCTTGGCGTTTCAGAGCATAGACGACATCCATGGCGGTGACGGTCTTTCTCTTGGCGTGCTCGGTGTAGGTGACGGCATCACGGATGACATTCTCCAAGAACACCTTCAGTACACCACGAGTTTCTTCGTAGATGAGACCAGAGATACGTTTGACACCACCACGACGGGCAAGACGACGGATAGCTGGCTTGGTGATACCCTGGATGTTATCACGAAGAACTTTACGATGACGCTTGGCGCCTCCTTTTCCTAGACCTTTACCTCCTTTACCACGACCAGACATGATTATTGTAAGATATTGTTTTCACTTGGGGAGCTAAGTTGTTATGGTTTCTCAGGCGTTACCCCATAGTTTGTATAGACTTGACACGAACGTAATACTGAACAACGTCTTTTGACACTTGCAAATAACCACTATTGTTCGAGTTGGAATTCCAGCTCTTTTTCAGGAGTCTTCACCAAGCTCATTCATTCGCACTTGGAATCCCAAGCTGTGATTTTAAGTTTCATGAAACAATGGAATAATTGTTGTTTGTTATTGCTATACTATTTGATCTACCTCAGCAAATGAGAGAGAGAGAGAGAGAGAGAGAGAGAGAGAGAGAGAGAGAGAGAGAGAGAGAGAGAGAGAGAGAGAGAGAGAGAGAGAGAGAGAATGTTAACATTGTTTCTGTTCTAGGATCCTCTTCTTACAACAAAACTTTGGATTAACATCTTTTGAAGACGTCTTTCTCAAAAATATATTGTTTAAGGCATTTGAAAGAGCACAAACTATAATTAAATTCTCTCAGAAACAGTTTCTCATTATCTTCAATTGACAACAACAGTGTAATCGTAAACGGCTATGGTGTAAGGACACCTTTGATCACACGTTCGGATAAACGTACATCATCGTACTTACAAATAACAAAACTGTCGATTAGTATTATGATGGCAATGTCTTATTTTGTACTGATAGATAGATAGATAGATAGATAAACCTTAAGTGAGGGAAAGGAAGTAATACATAGTATGTAGTAATGCAACAGTCCAATATAAGAATTGTTTTTTTTTTCAAGGATGCTATGGTAGTATTCATGTATCATTTTTCCGACTTGTGGGTTGAAACAGCGCCCTGATGGCTGAACTACACAATCTTTTGTTTTACATATTTTACCTATCGGCAATGATAGGAGCATCGTTTTCCACTTTCTTACAGAAGGGAATTGATTCATGTCAAATTTGTTGTATCATACAAACATGTCGTTTGAAATATTTAACACTCAGATTGCAAACCATTACCATGAGCTACGCGTCAACAAATTTGATCATAAAAATCCCTGTACCCGAGTGTCAGTTTGTCATTGTACAAAGTGTACTTTAATGTAATTTTAAGTGTTTCCATTCATCTTGTATTGTAAGTGTAGTTTTTGCCGGTTGTCTTTTATTTCTATGTATATTTGTTTTGGGGTCCACGTTTATAGGTGTTCGTCATCTGTACGTGTGAACTGCCTGACTTGTTGTCAAAGTTAAATAAATAAATAAATTATCTTTATACTCGAATGGCAAATAATCTTTCACGTTCATTATTATAAAAATGTAATTTTTTTTTGTATTTCGAATGAAAGTGAATGGTGTGGATATTCACGGCATTGTTTATCAGATCTCTGTAAATGGTATGTTGATAAATGCACATGTGTCACTATTTTGGAAGGTGTCGCAAAAACTTCACACCCACCCAAACCCCTCTACTAGACTGTACTTGGTGCAAACATAACCCAAAGACAATGGAGGTCTCCCTTTATACCTCAATGCAGTGTAGCAACTATCTATAATATATTCATTGGCCTCCAAATGACAGAAAAGTACATTCTTGTTGTCCTCAGTCTAAATTCGATTTATTCTACTCACATCTGCTGACAATGTGTCAAGTTTTCATACGCACGCTTATTTTTGTAATTTTGAAATGAAACTGTTTCCTCTTTTATCCCTAACTTTTGTTGTGTATTGTGTAATGTATTTCTCTGCAATTAAAAAGAGGCAAGACATGTCAAGGTGTTTGTGCTGAAAGTTTGGTAGTTCTCTTTTTGGAGGATGTGGTGGTCCTGAAAAGGACCGTTTGGTTTGTGTATGCTGGGCATACGATTTACTTTTTGGATTGAGTCTTCTTTGGTAAAAGTACTGCCTGGATGTTTGGCAATACACCACCCTGGGCAATGGTGACACCACCCATCAGTTTGTTCAATTCTTCGTCATTTCGGACAGCCAACTGCAAGTGACGTGGAATGATTCTTGTCTTCTTGTTGTCACGGGCAGCATTCCCTGCCAACTCTAGGATTTCAGCAGCCAAGTATTCGAGAACGGCAGCCAAGTAGACTGGGGCACCTGCACCAACGCGATTAGCATAGTTGCCTTTGCGAAGGAAACGGTGCACACGTCCGACTGGAAACTGTAAACCAGCACGGCTGGAACGGCTCTTTGCTTTACCCTTAGCTTTACCTGCTTTACCACGTCCAGACATTATGAAGTTGTTGGTTTTTCGTGAGTATTGTCTACTGATGTTAAATGACTGAACCTGACACCAAATTGTCCAAATTTATAGCCGAAGGAGGATTCTGGTAGCCGGTAATTTTTGGCCAATCACAACAACGAACTGGTGATAAATTGCAATTGTAATGAATGACAAAGAGTTGATTTGGCGCGAAGTTAAATGCATGAATAAAAGGTGATAATTCTTATTGAATTTTGTCTTTCCCGCTTTACACTTCATTCATCTTTAGAATCCCTCATTTGCATTCCTTTGGCTATAAAAAGTGTACCGTTTGCATTGCCTCAACACACTGAAGTCATCATCCGATTGAAATCAAACATGCCTCCCAAAGGAAGTGGAAAAGCTGCCAAGAAAGCCGGTCAGGCTAAAGCTGTACGAAGTGGTGACAAGAAGAGAAAGAGACGTAGAAAGGAAAGTTATGGTATCTACATCTACAAAGTTATGAAACAAGTTCACCCAGACACTGGTATATCCTCCAAGGCCATGTCTATCATGAACAGCTTCGTCAACGATATCTTTGAACGTATTGCAGCTGAAGCTTCCCGTCTTGCCCAATACAACAAGAGATCCACCATCACTAGCAGAGAGATCCAGACTGCTGTACGTCTCTTGCTGCCCGGTGAGCTTGCCAAGCACGCCGTCAGTGAGGGTACCAAAGCCGTCACAAAGTACACCAGCTCCAAATAATTCGTATGCCCAGCATACACAAACCAAAAGGTCCTTTTCAGGACCACCACATCCTCCAAAAAGAGAACTACCAAACCAATGTATATATACATCATACCTCTAATACATACATAATTAAAATTTTCTAATAGTCGTAATAACAAACCTTCGGGTCAACCAACAAAATCGAAATGTTTTGGTTGCAATATGGCAATCGTTTATTACCCGTCAAAGCCTCATTTTGATGCGAACAGAATATTCTAAGAAACGTCGCTTTACACCAATTCCCCCGTTATTTCTTTCCTAAGCAATACACGGTCAAAGAAATGACACTAAAAAAACTTAACATTTCATTTTTGGCAAGAAATTAATAAAATAATACAAGGAAATGGCGGTATTGAATTACTAAATAAGGTGCTTTGTAAATTGAAACTCTAAGGTTGGAATGAATGAACTTATTCTCCCACACATCGATATGAACTGCAATTATTGTGGCGTTTGTTTCATTTTGAGTTGTATTTTCTTTGTGTGTTCATCTTCTGAAAAAAAAAAAAATAAAGAAAAAAACTCATCAAAATCAAACACACGTTACAATTATTGCAGCTACATCGATAGTGATGGAGTAGAAAGTAGCAATACTATTCAAAGTATTATCATAGACCCTACAGGAAATTATTATCCCCACCTAGCTAGCTACCCCAACAAGATTGCGTATAAATAGGGCCCTAACAACGCAATTCTTATTCGTACTATAGCATTTTATATTTGACAAAAGCACCATATACAAGCCGGGTTATATCCCGGGGGTTACATGTTCCTGTGACATCACCAGCCAGGGTTCTTAGCTCAGAATGTTCCCGACTGTTCTGTGCAGTTCTATATACACGTGTAACCATCGCAAGAGGGCGCTAGTAAAAATAAGCACATTCGCATTCGGCGTCACGGTGAAGACAGCAAGTGTTGCAGTTTCACTTAGACCACTATTATACATTCTTTTAGTGCATTCAAGTATAAGTTATCAAAACTAAACAATTACTTTCTAGATGAAAGATGACTAGATTGCATTGTCGAAAGGTTCCCTGTCCCGAAGGCCTAAAGCCACATTTCATGACATTCCCCAATAAGAAAATTTCTTTTGAATTACTTTCTCAACTACTTTCAGTGATGTCATATTATGTACTACAAGTACGAGATCTAAGCTTACAGCATTGTTACTGTTGTATAAATAATATTATGATGGCGTGAGTCAGTATCGCTAACAACACTCGACATATTAAAATATGGTCTGTATCACAGAGGGAGGCCCAGGCTATTAATTCAGATATCTATGCAGCTATATTTTCTAAATTACTGTTTCGGTCATAAATGTCATTCTATTTACCAGTGTTTATATAAGCTTTGGTTTTCTTTGTCGTTAGCTTTATTGCAACTAAAAGTTGAACTACTAGGCCTACACGGTGGCTGATCTGTATATAAAACTCATAACTTTTTTCAATTCCTAAATGTTGCTCATTTAGACAGACATATCTGATGATATCTAAATTAAGAAAAGAAGATGATAATGAAATGAATAATATTTCCTCCCCTCCCCGGGCCATGACCTCTTACAATGGAAAGTGGGTCAACATGAACAATAGGTAAGAATCAACGCACAACCATTCCTTATTGCGTATTCAAAATGGCGACTTGCTTGCCTTAGAATGACAAGCCCAGGTAAAGTTTTGTAAATTTATCTGTAATTCTAGCATATGTGAGTGAAATTTGTCTCCCTAAATCACGAGTTATGTGTTGTTTATTCGTGCAGGGAAGTACTCCCAATAGTTTTGTCCTAAGGTGTCATTTAACGTGATTTGTTCAACCGAACTTTGTACGGAAACGTCATTGAAAACTTCAATAATAATGAAATCTTCGTGTTTATTCATATGTTTAATGTTGTCAAAATGTTGACGGATGTACATACATACCATTGGTTCGTACTGTCACAGGTATTCTTGTATTGAATGACCTGTTTGTTTTTCAGTTAAAAATGACTCGTCAAATAGCTTTGGCTACCCCGGGTGGCTACCACATGGGGACTCTAGCGGTCCATGTTTATGTATGAAGACGTGTCGGAATCCCCGTAGATAGATAGCGTACTATAGTCAACAGTCCCCGTATCACATGATAACAGCGACCGTGGTACGACGCACAATCGCCATGTTTTAGCCAAACCATGTAGGCAGCTAGACTGTGATTCAACCCTCATGTTTAAAATTTAAATGTACAGTTTTTTTGTTGGATGTAGAATAATGATGCAAATACACTGGGTAATGAGGTTTTGATTGATAGTACATGTATCATGGCTTATACCTGTAGTATTTTGTTTTGTTTGATTGGTTTATTTCAGGACCCAAGAATCGTATTAACTGAATCGTGTGATGAACTCAAAACAAACGATACCAAACAACCATGTGATAAACTGGTATAAAACATAAAGACATTTTAAAAAAAAAATCCAGCAACAATTAAAGGGAATATAACTGCTGCAGTCATGGAAACCTATGATGAAGATATTGCAGAAAATCGATTTTTCCATCTTATGCAATCTAAATATAAACAACTATATGAGAAAGCTGCAGATAACAGATGGACAGTAAGTACAGAACTATTGGGTAATATGTGAGTTATTAATCTTGAACATGCATAATTGAAAGGCCCAGTTCAGGTTGGGATTAAAATTTAGGTGTGAAAAACAGTTTTGTGGCAAAGTTATAGAAAAGTTGGTTCAGAACAAAAGAACGATTCCTCGTAATCATTATGGCTACTCTGATAAGATAAAACTAATGTGAGAACCTGGGATTGAAGCACGGTCCTTTAAATGTAAAGCCCTATCAGTTTCCCCCGAATCATTTACTTGTGTACATTGAAAGATACATACCCAGTATTTGTAGTTTTACGTCATGTCCAGGCATGTTATGTCCTAGAATGGAATATTGTATTTTGGCAATATCAATCTTTTAAACTCTTGCTTGGTTTTCCATTCATTTGTCACTTTCACCATCATGTAGAGATACATAAAATCTATTTTAGTTGACCATTGACACAGAGGAAGTCTTTTGTATTATGTCTGAATAAAGGAAGTGCTTTAACTCCAAGGGTTGTCTGATACATAATGTTCCAATAATCACTGTGCAACCTCTCATACATTCAAATTTCTGATGTGGCTACATTGAACATTGGTGCATTTTCGTAACATTTGAGGTCACTAGAAGGAAAAATCTTTTGTAAATCACATGAATATCTGCTCAGAATTTCTAGAAACACAGTGTTGTTTCAGCATCCCAAATTACTGGTTGGGTTTGTGTAGCATGGGATCCTGAGGTGGATTTGATGACTACTGCACTTAAAGAACTATGTCAGGCACTTCATGTGTATGTTTTATTTGTCAATTACATAATTTCTGATTGTTTTTCAGATCTGTATTCCAAGGTCTGGTACATTTTCCAGACATTCCCAGACTTCCAGTGATATGGAAAATCACATTCTACGATCTGTCCAGAACAACTCACAGACATATGTCACAGTCAGTGACAAGGTAAAAAAAAACAATCACAAATAAAACTACTACCAATCACAAATAAAACTAGGAAAATGCTATTGAATCTGATAATGTATGAGTAACACTTTTTTTTTTATTGATGGCCACAAGGAAGCAACCATTTCCCCAGTAATAGAGATTACACATCTGTCTTTGTGTCATTTTCCTGGTCTTGTTAGCACTGGATATATGCACTATGAGGATTCCAACATGTCTGCTCCATGAAAATGTCATGAAAATCATAGCACACTACTTTAGAGAATTTTTTCCACAGCAGGTTCCTTAGTCAGTTGATGTTGCCATAGAAATGGAAGAAAATTGACTGTAGTTGTAATGTATACCTTGTTCTGTGTGTTTTGAAACACTCACTGCAAACTATTATAATGGGCACATTGTGTAGCTGTACAACCCCAGCAGTTCTGTAGTTTACTGTAGAACATCAAATGACCAGATAACTGGTATATCATCAACAGAGAGAGATAGGTCACTGAGCCTGATAGATGCTTTAAAAGCATGAACAGGTCCAGTCTTTTCTAAACCATCTTCAAGCATGAGCTTTTTCCAGTCTATTATTGTTTGTGGGAAGAATAAGTTTGAGAATGAATAGTCGTAAAACTTGGTACTCTGTATTTTCTTGCAGGAAGTGAAAGTGACAGGGGACATTATCACTACAACAAATGGCTTCAAAGAAGTCAAATCAGTGAGTCTTTCATTTGAATTTCATGCTCTCAGGGCAACCACTTTTTTGTATGGAATTTACAAACAGAAGGTCATTATAGTTCATTCATCTGATTGCTCTCATATTATTAGTATTATGGTTTATATCTACGTAGATATCAACTTGTCATAATGAATGAAATCTGTAAGGTATACAATCTTAACATTACTTAAAGTGGCCAAGTAGCTAAAAATGTGTACAAAGTTTATTATTGTTCGTACAATAACGAAGATTTTACACATTTTATTAATCTTTTGCAATTTATTGAGTTACAAACAAGGACTTAGTATATGTTGCTTCACATTGATTTCAAGTAGCAAGCCAATGATAAAATTGTTTTATAAATTAAAAAAATCCAAAATAAATATCCCCAATCCATATGCCCACTTTAAGGGTGAGGATTGAAATTTAGGTGTGCAAAACATTTGTCAGGAAAAGCTATGAAAACTCTTAGTCCTAAACAAAAGAATAATAATTTTTATGGCGCCAATGATAAGATAATAATAAAAGCCCAAGCCCCTGGATTCAGACATTGGGGTTTAAGGTCTTTACCAAGTCATTGGTGTATAACTTGTTGTATGATAAATTTATTTAATCACTGTGTAACATTTCAATTTTTATCTCTTCAGGTAAGGGTGTTATTTGAAGAAACCTTTTTCAACAACAGAGATGAAAGTTTCAGAGTACTATGTGTTGACCAACTACTGGAGGGAGGAACAGGTACGTAAAAGCTTTCTGCTTTCCATGTTATGTTTGTAAAATAAATGAAAACTAACACCATGGGTATATGGCTCATCTATTTCTTACCGGCAAAAATCGCTGAAAAAAATTTATGAACATTTCTTAAAAATGACTAAATTATCAAGCATTTAGTTGTTCTGCAAAATTTAATTCGTTTATTGTGGCAATACATATGAAGTATTCTTATTTCTTGTGATGTGGATAGGAATGGAGGGTGGGATGGAAGATCAGATATGAGTAAAAAAAAACCCAGTTGGACCATTCATTGTGCAACTATTTCATGCTATTCACAACTACTATTGATTTTTTTTTAGTTGAGACAGATGATCAACCATTCTTGGTAAATCTGGATAGTCTGGAAGACTGCACTGATTTTCTGTGGGGTCAAAAAGGTAGGGTTATCTTCACTTCTATCACATACCCACTCATTGTCCCTACTCCGCAATTAGAACAAGGGGTACATACATGTAGTTATTAAATTATGTAGGAGAGAAATTTTAAACATTGTGGTATAGACAAGCCATTTCTGTCACATACTCCCCCCAATGTCCCCAATCCTCACAGTTAGAACAAGGGGTACATAGTTATTTAATTGCAAAGGAGAGCTACAAGATTTATTCTTCAGCTGTTGTGTCCTAACAATACTGGTGTGTTATGCCATACCTCTATACTGAACTGTTCAACCACTACTATCCTGTTCTTTTATGAAATTCCATTAACTTTATTTGTAGTAGGCTCCAATAATACCTTCAATATCAAACTCTTCGTATAGTCAGAAAAAAGTGTGATCTCAAAATCTTTATATACAACAGTGGTGAGATTGGTTTTGAATAACTGAGACAGATACAAACATTAAACTATTGGTATGACATGCAGTATATTACATGTAGTATTACATTTATAGGTGCTGATGACAAAATCTCCCTGCAAATTGAGATAAAATGAATACAGGAAATACATTTTGTAAACAAATTTGTACATTGAAAGTACAACAGATATATACAAAGATAAAAGTACTGTATGGGTATTCCCATAGAATGATCCATTCTTTTATAATTGATAAACCTAGAAATTTTCCATGTCAGTTGTACATGTAATAAGCTATGATAGATGCTACCCTCCAGGTCAGTTATTCATGTAATAAGGTATGATATACGCTACCACCCAGGGAGGAGTGTATCATCAGTGTCACAATAGTAGTGAGTGTGTGTCTGTCATAGCTTGTCGATACCTATCTTGCCATTGTAATGATTCTTTTCATTACAGTGAGAAAATGAATTTTAAAATCTTCCTATTTTTCTGTACACAGTCAGCAAGCGATCACAACGCCAAGTGGATGAGATGATTGATTTCTTTAATAAAACCTACCAAAGACTAGAGGCAGAGTCACTTAGATACTGTATAGATGCCGCTAATGCACTATTTACCAAGTCTGTACAAACTGCCCTCAAGGATAGCTACCATGTAAGTTCATACAACTCACAAACCTAGTGTTAAAACTGAAAATACAGGATGTATATCCTGGCCATTCTACATCATAACAACATGTGTCAATGTCATCATGGTAATCAAATTGTCAGTCAAAATGTTCAAAAAAAAAATTAAATTATTTTCCCCAGTGCTATGTATGTGAACTCCAAGTGAGACATAATCATAAAGAGTTGCAAACTATTTTCAGTCATGACACCTTTGTATTGTTTCCATTCTGACAAAAACCATCAGTAGTTTAATTTGAATAAGAGTACTACCTAGTAGTAGTAGTTGTAGTAGTCAATCTGATTAAACTCTGATGTAGTGTACTCAGCACGATTCTTTTTAGGTGTTACGTTTACTGTCGTTTGTTCTTTTGTGACTGCCCATTACCTACATCTGACACAATACCATAGTCTCATACTTACGAATAGCCAAACAGAATCCATCTTACAATATAACACTCAACGTTTGAAATTGAAAGAACAAGAACCACGAAACAATAACGATAACATCGTTGTCTGTGCTCTGTGTTCTTTTCTAACCTAGCACTCTGAAGTACTGTACACATTTGTTTCAGTGCATTACGCATTCTCATTTGTTGAGTATTAAATTCACTCAGCACTCTAGTGTGGCTTGAGGAAATCTATGGTATTGTGTCAGATGTAGGTAACAGCCGCTCACAAAGAAACAAGTGACAGTAAACATAAGAGCTGAAAAGAAATCGCGCAGAGTACACTACATCGAATTGTAATAGTAGTAAAATTTATTCGACCTTGTTATTACAAACTTACATACTTATGTGTTTCTTTTCTTTCTATAAACAGAGGAAAGCTGTCAAGATAAATAGAAGCTTCATGGATAATTTGAAAGTTGCTATGGAAACCTATGTCATGAATGGTGTCTTCAAGAAAGTATTCAAGGCTGTCAGTACTTTCTATGCTAGAGAGGTAAAAGTGAGATTTAGATATGAAAAAGAGATGTTGATTATTTGAAGGTGTGTACCAGGTACAGATTTGATATCATTCATTCTTTTCTCAGCATTGTTGTACATCAGAATGCAGTGTTCGCCATAAGAAAGCTTAGAGATGAATAGTGGCAAAGAGTAGTCTTGCAGTGTTCTCTATTCACCTTTTTCACAAGAATGCCCAGAGACTGGTTAAGTTGTCAGTTAGAGAACGTGAAGGCAGTATCTGGGGTCTACTGGCTGATTTGCTATGCTATCAATTTTAAATTTCAAAATGAAAAAAAAAATGTTGGTAATATGAAAATCACTCACCAAACCACTTCAAGTTATTTTCATATTATTGACAGGGCATAGTGCTCTCGTTACTTTGCTTTGGAGAATACAGCAGAATGTAGGCACAGGGACTAAATGGAGTCAATATTAATGTTGATGTGTTGTAGTCAGTAAACAAGAACTATAACAAAGACTTTATTATTGGAGTAAGTACAGGAGATAATGCTTGTCATTACTTTTTGTTTTTATTCTGCAGGATGCCAACTTGAATAAGATAAATAGAAATTTGGCTGAACTGCAGCTGAAGGACCTTGGTATTAGAGCACAGTTTACACAGAATGTACCAAGAGCTAGACGAGAATTGTCTGATCTTAATAAATACTCAACACCTCTAGAGAAACTATACTGTCTTAGAAGAACTATTATGACAATTACGCACGCATCTCTACGAAGAAGAAAAAATAGTAAGTTCATGTAATGTCATTGTCAGTAGGACATGAACTTTTTTTAGGGAGTGTGCGGTGAATTCTGTCAGGTTTGGTTTTTTAGATATATTGAGATGGCTGTCAGAGGCTAGAGACATGTGATGCAGTCTCATTGCCACACATGTTGTCACCTTGTTTTCACCTTTGTAAAAGAGTGTCTTCAAGTTGCCACATCGGGAATATGAATATACTATCAATATCTTACACCTTGAGTCAGCTTTTTGCCACTTCCAAACAAACATTATCTATTCTCTTTCATTTTGTTGCATATTTCATATGTTAAATACACAGCATCAAGAAAAGTAAATAATTTTCTTTTATAGCTGCATATAAAGTTGAAGGCATGATTGTTTGTGTTTGCTATTTTTTTTTTCATATTCAATATTGAAAAACTTTGAAGTTTTGATGAATTTAATATAACCAGTTATTTTTGTTTCCTCATTGTAGCACTGATTAGTCCGATTACAACCGATGATCTTCTTCCTATACTGGTCTTCTTAGTGGTCAAATCAGACATTGCAAACTGGTTGGCAAATCTCACCTACATGCAGAACTTTAGATTCTCTAAACCATCTAATGATGAATTTGGGTAAGTGTGCTGGTGTGACTGGTCTTCATGTCCACTGTGGGAAAAGATTTCTCTTAATATTCTCTACATATCCTTGCTTACCAATTTCTGTTTTCTACGGCCATTTTAATTTCCTTTGTTTCTGTGTCTCTTAGTTTGACTGGCTCGCTTTCTCTTTTTGACACCCCACCACATAAACACTGTCTCTCTGTCTTTCTCTTGCTCTGTTGCTGTCTCCTCTCTGCCTCTCTCTGTCCCTATCTCTATCTCTGTCTGTGTCTCTGTCTGTCTGTCTGTCTGTCTGTCTGTCTGTCTGTCTGTCTCTGTCTGTCTGTCTGTCTGTCTGTCTGTCTGTGCCTGGCTATCTATCTCTCTCTGTCTCTGTCTGTCTGTCTGTCTGTCTGTCTGTCTGTCTCTGTCTCTGCCTCTGTCTCTCTCTGTCTCTGTCTCTCTCTGTCTCTCTCTGTCTCTCTCTGTCTCTCTCTGCCTGTCTCTCTCTGTCTCTCTCTGCCTCTCTCTCTCTCTCTCTCTCTCTCTCTCTCTCTCTCTCTCTCTCTCTCTCTCTCTCTCTCTCTCTCTCTCTCTCCCTCCCCCCTCTCTCTCCCCTGTGTTTCTGCTACACCCATTCTCTCATTTATTCTGTCTATCTCTTTCATCAACATCTCCCCAGGACACCAAAGAATACAATAAAGTTGATGAATTGATTATTTTCTTGTAGATTTTATATGGCTTCCATTGAGGCAGCTGTAGAGCATGTAAAAAGTGGTAATTTAGCTAATATGATGGCCGGGAAGAGCAGTCCTCCAAAACTAGGTATCTCTACTGCACCATCTGTTCAAATGCCATGGCAACGACAAGATAGCTTTGATGGAGATACCACCCAAAGTATCGATGTGTTGTTTGAGGTGAGTATTGGTGCATGGTGTCTGTGTCATATTACTTTTTAAAAATGTTCTGTCTTTCAAAGTGTGTCATCACACATAAACAAAAATCGCCAGTGACATAGGTACAATAGTAAGTCGATGTGAGTGTAGCTAGGTCCAAAAAAATTTGAAAGATTTTTATACTTGATAAATGCAGAGGAAAAGTGAATGTACACTCATACATAGATATGTTTAAGATAAAAAGTAAAAAATGAAATTCTAGTAACTATTGGTATACCTTTTTTCACCTAGACTGTGTATATTTCATCAAAGCTGTGAAATAAGATATGATGACATGAAGGCTAATTTCCATTTCAAATAAAAATTGAATCTCTGAAATAAAATTGTAATGGGAAAAGTATCCTATGTACTTGTACCGACAAGTATTGTAATTGGCAGGTGTATAGACTTGATGTATTTATTTGTATATTAATCACCAGCACATTAAAGAAGGCAGTTTGGAAGATGTAGAGAGAATGTTACAACTGAGTTCTAGAGATCAGAGAGCCGTGTCTGAAGGGATGTGTCATCCACTGTGTTCCTGTGAAAAATGTGCAGCGCTTGTTGAAAGGTAAGAAATCTAACCAAATCATTTCAAATGTTTACACCGTCTGACAAATGATTTTAAAGGCATCTACAAAATTTACATGTCATCCCCATGTAAAGATTTACTCAAGTCATTGTATTTCATAAGTTTAGCTTGCAGTAACTGGGAACCTTGGTATATTTTCAACCAAATGAGGAGTTGTTGACTTCCCACTGTGTATCATTTTTGTGTCATGATAACTTTTCAAAATTATTGGACCATGTAGGTCTTTGTGTTTGAGCAACTACCTGTTTATCCTTCATGTTACCCAGTCAGTGTTCCCTTGTAACTGCTCCTACAAGGATATCAACCATTGTAGTTCAACACATGTGAGATACTGGTGTATGACAAATAAAACATTAAAAGCCAAGGATGTCGCAATCAAGGATATATACATTTGTCAAAAAACCCTTCACTTTTATCTTTCCATTAGTCAGTGTCTTGTTGTTCCACTTTTTCAGGAAAAGAAATGACCCATCAACTGTGACAGTGTTCTCAAGAGATGACAGAGGATGTACAGCTTTACATATAGCAGCTTCATATGGTAAGGAAATGCAACTAGTAACACTGAAGTAAAGCACTTTTGTCCATGTGCTACACTCGTTTATAGCATTCATATTACAACTAGTAACACTGAAGTAAAGCATTTTCTCTATGTGCTACACTTGTTTATAGCATTCATATCAAGTGTAAAAGTATACTTTTTCAATTAGTTTATTTACAAGCCTAGCATGTGGCCTTTCTAATGTGGTCAATTAGTAAATGAATTAGTATACTTTTACATTTTATATGGCTGCTATAAACGATTGTAGTACATATAGTAAATGCTTTACTTTGGTGTTATTGGTGTTATGTGGAATGTTCTGTTACAAAGCCAGTCTCTAATTGGCCAGAGGGACTAGTGGAAGAGCATGTTAGTACTTCTTGGCCAATTAGCATGTATGTTTTAAAATTTGTTTGACAGAAAATTGACAACTTTGCTTTCACAATTATACTTAGTTTTAGTCAAATTTTCCCGACATAAATTTCTTCTTTGTTTCAGGTCAGGCTAAAATTATTGAATTACTTGTGAAAAGAGGTGGTGTGATAAATGCCACTGATTACCATGGCTCTACACCACTACATCTAGCATGTCAAAGAGGTCATCAAAATGCCACTGTAAGTATAAACCCAAAATGACACTCTAAATGTAAGCTCAAAATAAATGAGATATCACACACTAAGGAGGATTCAGTAGTGTATTGTAACTGAAAAGATCAAAGTTTATGCTAAAAAAAGAACATTACTTTAACAACCCCATATAGTTACAGCATATGTTTGATTTGCAAATTAGTTCCTGTTCTGTTATCAGTGAATGAACTCAGTTTCTCTCCACTCTCTTCATACAGCTTCTTCTCCTGGTAGTTCTAATGTATATATGTAACAAGCTGTTCTGCCGTCAGTGAATGAGCTCACCAATTCATTTTCTCTCCACTCTCTTTGTACAGCTTTTACTCCTAGATTGTCGTGGTAGTCCTAACTTAGCTGATAATGATGGAAATACACCATTACATCAATGTTGTGCCAATGGACATGAAGATGTAAGTAATGATTTCCTCTTGCCATCTTTAACCTTGCATGCTGAAAATAACCATTATTTTTTTGTATATACTGTAGACAAATGACACCATAACAATAGACACATACTTTCAAAACATTGATCGTACTTCTATTAGATTTTAATGATATTAAGGACTAGCTGTCGTTTTGTTTTTCAGTGTGTAAAAGCTGTTGTGTACTTTGACAAGGCTATTGTTCCTGTGGATGTCAATGCAGCTAATTTACAAGGAGATACACCATTGCATCATGCTTCTCGGTGGGGATATGGTAAGTTATGTAGCTAATTTACTAGGAGATACACCATTGCATCATGCTTCTAGGTGGGGATATGGTAAGTTATGTAGCTAATTTACAAGGAGATACACCATTGCACCACACTTCTAGGTGGGGATATGGTAAGTTATGTAGCTAATTTACAAGGAGATACACCATTGCACCACACTTCTAGGTGGGGATATGGTAAGTTATGTAGCTAATTTACAAGGAGATACACCATTGCATCATGCTTCTAGGTGGGGATATGGTAAGTTATGTAGCTAATTTACAAGGAGATACACCATTGCACCACACTTCTAGGTGGGGATATGGTAAGTTATGTAGGCAATTTACAAGGAGATACACCATTGCATCATGCTTCTAGGTGGGGATATGGTAAGTTATGTAGGCAATTTACAAGGAGATACACCATTGCATCATGCTTCTAGGTGGGGATATGGTAAGTTATGTAGCTAATTTACAAGGAGATACACCATTGCACCACACTTCTAGGTGGGGATATGGTAAGTTATGTTCATTTCTTCACACATCTAGAAATAAAGAAAGAGCTTCTTTCACCACATGTGGCCGGAATCTTTAATGTTAATGCGCACCATTTTCTCATTGTGTCTTTTCAAGTGTACCATCAATATTGCAAGTGTGCAATCATTGACAGATAACAGTTATATATACAAATTGTTCTACTAACTTTGGAGGGTACAGTAGAGATCCTGCTAGAACATAAACACATCACCTGATATTTATTTTTTACAAATTGTACTTTTTTACTACAGAGGGTATTGTGGAGATCCTACTAGAACATAACGCATCAGTAGAAGCAGTGAATCGTAGGAAGGAAACACCATTGTTATGTGCTCACAATGTCAAAGTATCCAGATTACTTATGAGAGCTATGGAGAAAAACAAGGAACTTATCAGTGTAAGTATAGAGTGGTGTACAGTTTTATTCATTTGGGTGTGTGTATTTATGATTATTATAACTTTATTTGCAAGTTGTTGCACTTTTCCTGGAATTGCAGTAAGGGATTTTACGTCTCTTTGCATATATCACAAGATATGCAAATATGCCTAGCAACAATGGTTGTCAAACATGTGATTGAAGTCAAGCTTTCGCCATGGCCATGTGTGATGACATTGAGAACAATAGTGTTGCTAAGTGTTTGACACTTTCAGCTTGACCACCCTCACCTGGCTGCTAAGGACAGAATGGCTCATGTGGGATCTCGTGAGATCTGCCGCGAGACGAAAACAGGCTTATTACCCAGTGCTGTAATGAATATATGGTATAGATTTGATACAAAAAGTGTGATGAACTTATTTGTAAATGATCATTTTCACTGTTGTGATAACATTGAATGAAAATGGTCATTTGTCTAGAACTTTGTCCGACACCTATCACATGTTAAATACATTCCACAATTGTTTAAGATCTGCCAGTCCATTCTAGAAAATAAACTGAACAAAAAATACATCATCAGAAATATGTTGTACAGTGTCACTATGTATATAGACACAAATTGTCTCCCAAAGTTTATGTTGATCGTGAGCTTCTTTTGGATGTATGTAAATTGTTTTATTGTATGTAATTTAAATTGTTCAAGTGTATGTGAAAATTTCAACAAGGCAGTAAGCACCCCAATGTTACTCATAACTGTATGCATTTGTGGAAATTACATTTCTGAAAAGTTGATATGTTTTGTTTCACCAGCCTTCAAGTCCACCCACTGCTAGTACAGTGCTAGCAAGTCCAGTCAGACCATCAGTGATGGATCAAATCTCAGTACAAGTATCACCTATCAAGTCTAAAACTACAGGGTTATCGGCTGTTGAACAACAAAAAGAAAAACAGGTAGGTCGATAATATTATAGGACAACTGAAGGAAGAACAGAAAAAAAGTGGTGAATAATGAAACTTCTAGGCATACCAATGCAAATCAGGCAAGCCATTGAGGTATGTATTCTCCATTCAGTTCATGTGTTTTGAAATGGGAAAATGATATTAACGGACCGCCATGGTGTTTGAGTGCCAGTGTGGCAAACATTGTAATCGGAGTATTTGAATACGATGCATGCTTCGTTTGTTTCTGCAGGTGCTGAAACTGTTGAAGGCTGTCGCTGATAATGACATACAATTAGTGAGGTACCAATTAGGATGGCTGAGTGATAGTGAAAGTGACGAAGATGAAACAATGTCAGCTGACAGTCTTAAACTCTGCCATCCACTGTGTCAATGTGAGAGATGTCAAACTTTACAAAGGGTAAGTATTGCCTCTATCTCAATCATGTATGTGTTGTAGTATAGATAGTTGGGAGAGCTGTGAGATAGTGATGGAAATGAAAAAGTGTCAACAGTCATAAGGTATGTCATCCACTCTGTCAATATGAAAGGTATCAAGCTGTACAGTAGATATGAATTGTAAGTGTGTGTCTTGTACATGAAAATCACATTCTTGATGTAATTAGATATTAATCCAGATACTCTCATAAGATGTGACCTCCTCAATGTCAAAAATTACAGCAGCAATGCTACCATCAAAATAAATAAAAATAACAAGGAACTGTTTCAGAGTCTCACATCCAGAATAGAAATGAACCCCCACCCCACCCCACCTCACTTTCTGAGCTAATGCAACATTTTGACTAAGACATCCCTAATATTGATTATTGTGATGTTGTGGGAGCCATACATGTTTAAAAAGATTTTATTTGTAAAACCCAAAGTAAAGACAAGTGGTATATTGGCTGTCATCACTAAGCTCCAAATTACAGAAAATTGAAATGCATAATGCACAGACCTTAGGTCAAGAGTATTTTCTGGCTGAATGAAGCAAAATATTGGAGGAGAACATAATTATACTAGCGACAGTAATAGCAAAGAAAAATCAGGGAAAGTAATGACAATTTTGAACGTTTTGACTCATATTTCGAACAAAGCAGAACCAGTGACGTAGACATGCATTGTCATGACATAGAACAACCATAGTATATATTCCATATTTTTTGTTAAACATGGCTCATGTATGATATAGTGATATGAATCCAGTTGCACAAAAATACGTCGACCAACATATAATTATGAATTATCATAAGTTATGATTGTATACTTGTGATTACTTATAGCGTACCTCGGTCTCCTCAAGTCAGATGATTCATTCCAACTCAGCCAATCATAATGGACTTACGTCCATGCATATCGCAGCAGCTCATGGTCATGAGTCATTGGTCAGTTTACTGATACGTAGAGGAGCTAACGTCAATTGTAGAAATAAAACTCAGCAATGTACACCGTTACATCTGGCAGCTCAGTATAACAGACCAGGGGTAAGTGAACAAGTTATCAATGATATGAAAACCAAGGCTATACTAATATTTTATGATATAGAACGGATTTACTACTGGTAGACACTTGTATTACACACAATACCGGACATGCATGATGACAAATATACACTGTTGCAAGGGGTACCTCTGTATTTCCAAATACAGGTATAATTATATGATATTGTATTTTCCCCCAAACTAGTTGGATTTTTACTCAGCTGTACAATACTCATCAGTGTTTTATCACCACTTATCTTGAGCTCTTAGTGACAAGACCCCTTCCTATTCCATATCCATCATTGATTTCTTGCATCAATGTGTGCACAATACCAAAACATTACTATGTACACAGAATCACATTAATACACAGTGTCACTCATGGCACAGGTCATTGAAACTGGTTTTGATAACATAACATGATATGTGGGTGCCAGTGTTGATACTCAAAGGGGGGGGGGGGTTGTTGTTGTTGTTGTTGTTGTTGTTTGTATTTGTCATTTCAACTGGCAAAAGCATTCATTGCCAATACCTCGAGTGCACCACACTGGCATTCACGTATCTTGGGATTATCTCATTTATTTGAGGAATAATATATACAATTGTCAATTCTGATTTGTGTTTGTATTGTTGTGTGTGTGTGTTTTTGTTGCTAGGTGATGACAATCCTGTTAAATCATGGTGCTAAGGGTAACACAAGAGACAGTAAAGGGAACACTCCTCTACATTTCTGTTGTCAGAATGGTCATGTACAAGTAGCAGAGCTTTTGTTGAAGGTAAGTGTCCAGTATTCAGAATCAGAAACACTTTATTCATCCCAGTAGATGACTAAAAAAAAACAACAACAACAACAACAACAACAACAACAACAACAACAACAACAACAACACAATTTAATTTGCCTGCCAGGTAGTCAGGTGAGCATCCAGACTATATTCAAATATATTCAAATGAGTGTTCTGTGTCATTCAAATTTTCTGTATCATTTCAAATTTGCCTTTATCTAGATAAGGCAAATGAAATTACATCAGCTGTAGAATGATGCTTAAGAAGAAGCAAATGATGTCATAGTTTGTGAAATTTTCTCACATTAAAAGAACACAGTACATGAAAGTGTGTATTTTTCATATCACAGTGTTCATGTAAATTTGCATTTTGAAGCAGAAATGCAGAATATTAACAGTAACCCCAGATGTTCCCATAATGATTTTTACCCCAATATTTTTTTTGTCAGAGTGGTGCTAGTGTAAATGTAATGAACCACAGAGGCAATTCACCTCTACATGAAGCTGCTAGGTGGAATCAGCTTGAGCTTGTCAAGTTAACACTTGGTGCAGGGGCTAATATTACAGCCAGAAACAAGGCACAACTCACCCCATTACAGTATGCACAGGTAAGTTACATATTAAAGTCTAGCTAGGGCAGTCAGAGATGTATGAAGGATGTTTTAAAAGCCAGACAGATATTGTTTTATCTTTTTACGACAGTGTAAGGTATACATGCATACATACATACATACATACATACATACATACATACATACATACATACATACATACATACATACATACACACACACACACACACACACACACATACACACACACACATACACACACACACACACACACACACACATACACACTTTCCATTGTTAAAGGGTGAATGAATGTGTAAATATTTACAGTGACCACATACAGGGCTTATAATAAAAACTGTTGAAACATTGTTATTTTGCACTTGATATGACAGCTATAAAAGGATGCGCCACACAGTGAAATCACCTTTCTCGATGTTCCAAGTTGTACAAATTCTACACAAGTCAAAGCCATCCACCTCTAACCATACATATCTGTTACTGTCATAGAATGATGACGTGATATCAATCTTAGAAGATGCTGAGGATGGCTACTTTGAATCTAGTGGTGAGTACAGTTCTTCTGCCAGCAACACCACCTTGTCTAGGTCTCCTGCTAAAGGTGGCAATACTTTATCCAGGTCTCCAGCTAAGGATGGTCAGACAGCCAGTCAACGAAGTACACAGGGTAATAAAGTACCAGCCATTCCTGCTAGTAAGTTGTGTTCAATATCTACAGTACAGTAAGGATACATTATGGAGACAGTTGTACAGACAGTACTGTGCTTTGTTTGTGAAGGACTAGACCCTTGTAAATACTCCAACCCAAATGCCAAATGTTTTCTGTACCCATATAAATAAAATCTTATTTATACCTAACTCCAAGTGGTTTAGAGTCGGTATCCCTTACTGAAACCCCAATCCCAAATGTTACCTGTACCCCTAACCCAAACCCAAACCCATACCCCAACCCCAAATGTTACCTGTACCCCTAACCCAAACCCCAAATGTTACCTGTACCCCTAACCCAAACCCATACCCAACCCCAAATGTTACCTGTACCCCTAACCCAAACCCCAAATGTTACCTGTACCCCTAACCCAAACCCATACCCAACCCCAAATGTTACCTGTACCCCTAACACAAACCCATACCTTTACCCCAAATCTTACCTGTACTCTTAACACATACCACAGCCCAAACCCAAACATGACTGAAACTCTAACCAAAACATTGTTTACACCCAACTCCACCCTCTCTAGAAAAGAATTCTCTATCTTTTAATTAGTATTGTTGGTCCACCAACCTGTTGAAGAAAGTTACATTATGTAAAATCTTGTGTATTTTTTGTCAAACCAAGTAGGAATCTTGCTATAATCAGATTTCAGAGACTGTAACTTTGAAGTTTATATTTTAACATTGAAGGTTCACCAACAAGACAGCTGAGTATGAAAGACTTATTTAAAGCTTTTGAAGAATCAGATATGAATCAACTTAGAGAACTTGGGGAGTCAATCCAGACTTTTGACAAAGACAAAGAGTTGAAGAAAACCATTACAAGAGATATGAGTGCACCAAGACTAGATGACCCACTCAAACATCAGGTAATGTCATAAGTTTAGGTCCATCCATTTATTGTCCATCCATGTGTGCGTGCATACGTCTGTCTGTGTACAGTCATGTCTCTGACATGTATAAATCAATGTCAACCAAACCTAGCACAATTGTCATACTATAGACGATGTCTTCTTTGTGTCCTAAGGGTATAGACCTTTGGTGAGAGATCCTTTTCTCTCATATTGCCCTACATCATGGAACAATCTTTCAATCTCTGCCATTCCAAGTTTCTGACATCTTCCTGTAACTCTCTCAAGACCTGTTTCTTTAAACTTTTAAGCTAAATCTTCTCCATTTGCCAAGTTTATAAGTTGGTTTATTCTTTTAAAATTTCCCCTACCATACATGTACAGTAAATTTATCCCCATACTTCAGTGCCTTAAGCTTTACCTGCAAAGATTAGGTGTATTATAAATCTTCTATGTTACATACATACATACATACATACATACATACATACATACATACATACATACATACATACATACATACATACACACATACACACATACACACATACACACACACACATACATACATACATACATACATACATACATACGTACATACATACATACATACATACACACATACACATACATACATACACACATACACACATACATACATACAGACATACATACACACATTCACACACATACATACATACATACATACATACATACATACATACATACATACATACACACATACATACATACATACATACATACATACATACATACATACATACATACATACATACATACATACATACATACATCACTGTGACTAATTTTAAAACATCAAATGCATGCATGGATAAAAACATTGTGTTATAATAGTTTTAATGGTTGTGTTATGTGTGTTTGTCTTGTTAACCGCTTGGGAGTTACAAAGCGTATGAACTCAGCCTGTGGAACTCTAATATCAAACATTGTGTGATTGTATGAAAAACTTTGTTCATTTCAGCTTTCCATTCAACACTTTGATCAGGATCGTTTGAAACATGTAGATACTGATGATAGAAGCAGTCCGTCTGTCTCTACTGAGGATCTAGATATGGCAGGTCAAGATCAAACTAGTCAAGACATGCATGCTCAATCAACACAAAACAGACACCGAACTAAAAGTTTTGAAATTGGAAGTCCCAACAACTCAGATGAGGGCTCTAATGGCATGGAAAGAGAAGAGGATGCAAATGATAAAGATCTTAGTGATTTTGATGAGAACTATTACGGTGTGTCAGAAACTAAATCAATACAGAATTGTGCCGGAGATGAAAGGACTTACTCAAAGAGTGAAAGGAAATCGTCCACAGGTATAGCAATACCTGGCAAGACAAGTCATGGCAGCACTGCAGACATGGGGAATTCTGCTGAGGAGGTGAAAGCACCAGTATTAGGAACTAATCCAGCCAAAGAACTGAAAGTTTCTGTACTAAAACAAACAGGTAATGCAATGCAAGATATTGAACAGAATGATACAAGTAAAGTAATGAATTCAGAAAAAGATGCCAACAGGAAGGGAGATGCTAACACGGGCAGTATATGCACAGATATGCATATAGACAGTGGTGTCGACGAAACAAAAGATACAAACTCTGACACTGAGGTGACCCTTGATGACCTCGACCTTGACCTTGATGCCAGTGATAAAGTCAATGACTCCACATCTTCCAATGTAGATATAGCCACCCTGGAGAAAGAGATACATGACTTATTGGATGGTGATGATGAATAGAGAGGGAAAAAAAATAGGAAAAAATATTGAGAATATTACGTCTTGGTAAGATTCAGCCAAGCTGAACTTATAGCTAATTATTAAAAAATCCATCACATTTTACAAAGTAGAATGTATCATATAAGAATACACATTGTGAAAATATAGACGTAAACTACAAAAAAATTGTAAATTATGATATCAAAATTTCGTACAAAAGTTAGAGGTCGTATTGATAGCCTAGAATAGTTGTACGCAAGAGGAGAGTTGAAAGAAATCGTGATTATTTGATAAAAATAAAACTTAAAGTTGTATCTAAATTATTATGAATGTTTTCAATTGAAGTACAAAATGTAATGGAACCCTTGAATGACAAGATTTACATAAAGGTCAGAGGTGACATATTTAGGGTTAGAGGTCGCCATTGTTCTTCCCACCAATGAAATCAGTGCAAACTGAAACCAATTGGATTAAATGTATTTATGGTTCAATTGATTCTGTTAATCCTTCTGATGAATTTAAAGAAAACAAAACATTTTGTAGTTTTGAATTCATAGAACTCTTGAGAAAAATGGGATAAAACATAAAAAAACCCTCAGCACTGAAATAATGGCAGGACCATGCTAGTAACTGTTTTGAGTAATTAAGGTATTCTGACTTTAATATATTTTGTCATACCTTGAAGTTTTTTTGTTGAGGGTTGTATATGTTTAGCATGACCCCCAACTTGTCAACCTGATTGGCTGATATCGGCAACTCAATGCTGCCTATTTGTGTGTCTTGTTTTGTGTACCAGTTTGAAAGATGACAATACCTGTAATTTGATGATTCTCTGTGATGTTCCAACATCACCTGAATGACTTTGGCTCATTTTTGCTTCTAAAGCTATTACGACGTCCTTTCAACCCCTTCGAAGTTAGATTTGGTGTCATAGGCAGCCATCTTGGAAAAGCCATTGACATGGAGAACATAAAAAGGAACTTGATGATTGGTCAATTTGTCATTACATAATGATAGCTTGTGCCATTTATGGGCATACTAATATCAATATGAATATTACAACCCTCAGATGAAAGTGTTCAAGGTATCTTGTACCATTTATAGGCATACTGACATATAAATAAATATATATAATCTTCACAAAAGGGAATCAAATCAGAATACTTTGATGATTCAAGATGGTTGATAATGAGAAGGATAATATACCTACTGCCTTACCCATTGTATCAAATTTTAGTTTGTCCCTATTGTTTTCTGTGATGGATTGTTCTATTAGACATGTCACTAGGGGAGTATGGTTACAACAAATTACTTCTCACTTGCCAATCTTTGCATTGACTCATTTTGAAGTTAGACTTATCTTTTCTTTCTAAATATGTGAAAAAACCCCGAATGGATTGTTTTTTATTTAATTCAGTACTTAGTTGCAAACTGAGGTTCTTTGCAAAATATATACATTGTACTGACATTTTTAGCAAGGTTCTACTTAGAATATTAACATGCCAGAAATATGAGCTGTGAGGTACAAGCATATGGTAGTTTCACCTTTACAATTTGCATATCATCAGTTATGTGTGTTACCAGGTGTTTATCTCTGGTTGCAATGTTTTTGTTACAAATGGAAAAGTATATTATCTTGTATATTGTGCTCTATGGTATGTACTAGATACGCATGTCTACAGCATTGTACCCTTGCTTATTGTAAAGTAAACGTTGTAGTACACCATTTTCCAGTTATCCTGCACACAAGGATTGCAAGAGGGCACCCCAGATTTGGTTATGTATAGTTGCTAATAAAACATTACAGCGAGATCAACATGAAAAATGAGTATGAACTTCGTATTTGCTGTCTTTGTGGTACAAAAATACTCAACTATTCTGGTCCTCACTTCTCTGGTCCTAAAACAGCTTACAAACATCACTCCTTAGACCTAGTGACTAACACATCTTTTATCTCCTCTGATATCTAGTATATGGCATAAATACAGAACTCTTATCTTCATAACATAGTTCTTGTGAATGCACCTGCCTACATATGTTACAACCTGTAATATTCAAGTAAGACAATACGGCGTATTCCGGTTATCGAACTTCCGGTTGTTTCGCAGGAAAGTATCGCGAGAGGGCGCACCATATCTGACAAAGTGAGGGCCAGAATTTTCGTCATGGCATCTAATAGTATGGCGATGTATGAAGCTGTCAACAAAATGGGCGTAAAAGAACTCCGTGCATTCATAAAAGAGTGGAAAATTACTACTTCTAAATCTACTAGATATCACCAGAAATGCTGTCAATCTTGGTCTTGAAACACTAGAAAATGATAATTTTCTGAGAGAACGGAAGAGGAGACGAATAGTGGATGTCGGGCATCAAAAGATAGAACTAATCGACAGCGGAAACATTGAAAGTTGGACGGAGGACCTTCGAAATATACCCGATGTAGACATGATAAACATATTTCTTTACCTTACTGGTGTCTGTTGCTTGACAAAAGAACGATTACAAAATTACAAATCTGACAACAGCTTCCAATCTGATTAAAATCCGATGCAGATGTTGGCTAATCGTTCATTGCTATTTTACCTTCGTTATTTTGCCTGAATTGACCTTCTTGGTACATGTTTACATTTTTTAGCTTGCCTGATCGCCTCCTCTACGATCAGGCTAAAAATGTAAACATGTACCAAGAAAAATAATATCAGGCAAAATAACGAAGGTAAAATAGCAATGAACGATTAGCCGACATCTACATCGGATTTTAATCCGATTGAACAGCTTCCAGCTACAGTCATTGCAATATTGAGAGTTCGGTCGACTATTACCAAGCCACATGTTTATATTGTAACTGATGTCGCCGCATACTTAGGCCTTTCTTGTTTATTAGAACAGTGGTGTAGCACCACGGGTGAAATCATACTTAGGCCTTTCTTGTTTATTAGAACAGTGGTGTAGCACCACGGGTGAAATCATAAAACTTTGTACGGAAAAAAAACATTTCATGTACTGGTTATAAGTTGGCATAAACATATTTGTATTGATATACTCATCTTTACTATCACACTTTGGTTAGCTTGCTATTCTTCATTCAGGACCATCAGTGTATAAAAAAAAACGCATTGAAGTCGGCAACGAATCATAAATATTGTTATTGTGATTGATGTACCACACCGCCCACCCCTTCAATGAATCGGCCTTCCATGTAACGTTTACGTGGTTCACTCATCATACCATGTCTTAGACCGATCTGATTAAAATCCGATGTAGATGTCGGCTAATCGTTCATTGCTATTTTACCTTCGTTATTTTGCCTGAATTGACCTTCGTGGTACATGTTTACGTTTTTGTCCTGATCGGTAGAGGAGGCGATCAAACATGTACCACGAAGGTCAATTCAGGCACAATAACGAAAGTAAAATAGCAATGAACGATTAGCCGACATCTACATCGGATTTTAATCAGATTGGTTTTATACAAGCTGCAATAACTGTAGCGTATATTGTGATTTTGAGGATTCTTTCCTCTGTTTTTGTACCTTTTTCCGTTCCGATGTTTGACTGGAAGCAATCGCTACAATTTCTCCAATGGTAACGCAAATGGACGAGGTCACACTGAAAACGTGAGTGAGATGCCAGTGTACTACCCGTTTCAAAATGTTGCTACTTTTGGGTTTTCCTCACGGTCGAATTGCAGAGCCAAACTTACGCGAAATATTAGGAGAACAAGAGGTTAATTTGCTATTTCGTTATTTGATGGGCGATAATGCAATATTATAGCGTAAAGTTACGGGGAATGACAGAAAATCTTTAGTCAGTGGTTACGATGCCTATAGACTCTATGCTTTGCAACGATACTCTACAATTCTGGCCCTCACTTCCGGTTCTAAAACAGCGCCCCTAGTGGCCAAACAATCATATCTTTTATCTTTTCGGGGCTTCTTCGATAACCGGAATACGGCGTATTCCATTGTGTGCTACACTATGTTCATAACATTCATATCAAGTGTAAAATAACACTTTAATGACACTTTAATTAGTATGTGTCCTTTCCAATTCAGTTAGCTTAAAAAAAACCCTTAGTTTAGCAAACAACAAACTGATTGCGTTGTGATGATAGTGCGTTAGTGCCACAACTGTAATCATATTCATCTCTTGGTGACAGCTAGTCATTGACTACTTACTTACTTTGAACTGCTGCAATTGTTTACATTTACAGCCCCCATGTACTGGGCTGATAGTTAGATAATTGAAACTTATACATTTACACTTGATCTGAATGCTTTAAAAGATTGTGGTACACATTCTAGCAAGCCAGAGCACATATTTCTGCCAAAGATATGAAGTGCGGTACATTTTGGACGGTGCCGTAAAGGGGTCCGTGGTTTACGACGCTGTTGGTACACTCTGAAATTGCTTTTCTTGGGTGTTACAGGTTGTATATAGCTTTCCGATTATTACACAGCCAGTAAAGAAATTTATGCTTTACTTTACTTGAAAGTGCTATATTGATTATTTAAACGTTTTCATTCTTTTGAATTCCATGCATGGTCACTGCACATAGTTACAATTAACTCCGTTACTATCTGTGTGTTTTTTTTGTTTTTGTTTTTGTTTTGTTTTTTTTGGGGGGGAGTCACAGTAATTTTGACATCCACTGTATGCACCTAACTTGAAATAAATACTACTGTAGGAATCAGGATTCAGTTTACCCAGACAGACACAGACACAAACTAAAACTATTATTGTTCAATGTGGGAAGATTTACACATGTGGGCGATAGTAGTGATGACTCTGTTATGCAGTTATAATCATGCAATAGTCAATACACTGGTAGTGTAAACTCTGGAAATCACCAAAATGTACACTGCAAGATCATGAAACTTTTAGTTTGTGTCTATTTTTGTAAGTCGATACCCCAATACCCCAACTCTCAGAAGTTTTAGTGTTGTGTTTACTGCATGTATTTATAAAGTTACATTTAATTGTTATATTTTCTTTTCGATTTGCATGTTCATTTATTTCTCTGGTTCCACATTGGATAACTGATATTGTTAATAATGCAATTATGTAAATTATCGAGGAAAAACATACATAACATACAGAGACGACTGTAGTATCGAATTCAAACTTTTCTTTCAAATATAAACTTGGAAGTGTACCTGGAAAAAAAAATGTGTTTGGAACAAAAATGTTTACATTCAATACTAATGGTTTACCAACATAGATGACTTTTCACATGAAGCATTAAGACTAGTTAGTTTTTGGTGGCTGAGTCATTGAACCACTGGCCTCTTACCACTGCAGTTGGAGTTACCAGGGCTTGATTAACTTTGCTTTGCTGTAAATAATATGAGTGACTTCGTTTGGACTCTACCAAACAACGCAGGTTTTCCCCAGGCACTGAAATTTCGCCATGCATTAACTCTAACCAGCTTTCACTAGACTTTTGGGGGGGCCAAGTTATGACCATCTGGTATGACTTAGTAAATAAAAATAATTACTAGTGTCCAGATCTCAAAGATACCCTGGTAATCAACATAAAAGTCACAAAATGGTGTACAATTTGACTTTATTTTGAAAAATTCATTAATTGAAATCCTTGTTTGTGTATTGAATTACATATTTTGTAAATTTATGTATATGTTCCTTGAATATATTTATGATTATTTTATTTCAAATTTTGTGTTTATAAAAAGTGATGTAACAGATGCCATATCGATGACAGTATTACACTAGATACAAGGGATAATGTCATCTTTTAGTGATGTACCAGGTTTGTTTTCTCTCGGACTCTTCAATAAATAAAGATTAGACATTGACTAGTGTCTGTTAGTATTAAATACCAAAATGATTTCCGTTTCTGATTGCAACCATACAGGGTATTGCTGTGGTGTGTGTGTGTGTGTGTGTGTGTGTGTGTGTGTGTGTGTGTGTGTGTGTGTGTGTGTGTTTGTGTGTGTGTGTGTGTGTGTGTGTGTGTGTGTTTGTGTGTCTCTGTCTGTCTGTCTGTGTGCGTGTGCGTGCGTGCGTGTGTATGTATGTATGTATGTATGTATGTATGTATGTGTGTCTGTGTCTGTGTGTGTATGTATGTATGTATGTATGTATGTATGTACAGTTGTATGTATGTATGTATGTATGTATGTATGTATGTATGTATGTATGTATGTATGTATGTATGTATGTATGTATGTATGTATGTGTGTGTGTGTGTGTTTGTGTGCATGTGCATGCATGCGTCTCTGTCGTGTGTGTGTATGTATGTATGTATGTATGTATGTATGTATGTATGTATGTGTGTGTGTGTGTGTGTGTGTGTGTGTGTGTGTGTGTATGTGTGTGTAAATTGTCAGACCGATTGATTGTCTTTAATTATGAAAAGCAATTTTTTTTACCTTTGTGACCGTGCGTATGTTCAAACAACAAATATTCTCTATTATTTGAGGCGATTTTTTTGTTTTTATGCATTTAGCATCAACCAGACTATGAAAACTATTGTAAACGCGTTCGGATTCGAAAGAAATTTTGAAAGTATTAGGAAAGTATGGGATTTTCTGTTTATATTTCTATGAATTTTTCGTATAGTTATCCTAAATTATCTAGAATCGACTCAAAAGTTCATGTTTTCTTTTATACATCTTCTAAAATATGATTTGACTCGGCCATGGACACGTTTTTATCACTGCCAACAAACGGAAACTGACGTTTTTCAACTCTTACGTAATATATCGTTTTGAGACGGCAAACAATCGCAATTTCGCGTTTTTTTTACCTTGACTTCAGAGATGTATACTGCCATCTACAGTTGACCTGATATTTATCCTCGCCTTTCTTAGGCTGTAGTAACGTCCACTTCTGAGCCAATAATGATATGTGTTCAAGCAATAAATATTATTTGCATTATTTGAGACGATTTCTGTGTTTAGCCAAGATAAAAAGCTATTTTTTCTGGTACATGACTTCAGAAGTTATGGCAGGTAGGTCGGAATTCATTTTATTTACTTTAAATTTTAGAAATTACTGCGACCCCATTAAATACATACATACATACATACATACATACATACATACATACATACATACATACATACATACATACATACATATATACATACATGTATGCACGCATGCATGCACGCACGCATGCACGTATGCACGCACGCACGCACGCACGCACGCACACATACATACATACATACACATACATTAGGGATGCATTTCAAGAATGATATCAAACTTATGTTATCAGTGCCTGGGTGAATGTATTACATACTTCCCAATAGTGGACGGAAACAAAGATTTGATAGGCAAAGTTCCCACTAGAACATAACTTGTGTACGGTGTTCTATAGCATTATATTGCAATGCTTCGCACTGACATATTGACAACGAAATAAAATGACTACTAGAAACCGATTTTAAGGTTTTTTGCAATAAAAGACGATTTTTAATTTCCGTGGTGAAACTATCTCCTTTGTAGATTACATAGTCAGAAATTAGCAAGTTCAAGTTTACAAAATTTAATTTCAGAGAAAACTAGTGAAATATACATTTACATGAACACACACTTAGTTTGTATAAAAATCAGCCTATTCATTTCTTTAGAAAAGAGTAAAATACATAGCAAAAGACGAATACATACTTCTCAAGCTTAGTACGATAAGTTCCTAATCTACTTACGCGAGCGACACAATCACAATATTTTCCGAATACCTTGAATCACTCTGTAATTCTCATTTCCGTTTTTTATGAAACAGATAAACAAACAAACAAATAAACAAAACAAACTCACTCTAAAGTTCAGATCATTACCATTGCATGTCACGTTCAAAAACATGCGTTGCTCGTTCACAGCGCCCTCTACAGTTGTAAAGAATTTTGACTTTTGTTTTTCTTTAAATATTTACTCTATATAAAAACAAAAGAAGCTACGGCGTAGGAAAAGCTCTCATACTTATAAGAGACAAGTGCAGTCTTTGAAATATATCATAACGTATGCATCATGCGATAGCTGGTACTTTTAAAAAATAAATCGACCAGCTCTCAAAAAACAGCCCTTTATTAAATTCACATTAGCTGTGTGAATGAGTTATACTAGTGTGTCGAAAAAAATTCAACAAAACATATTAATGTAATTTTTGTGAATCAACGAGTCATCTATTTCAGTACTGTACGTCTTTAAGATTTCAAATACATCACTAAGAAAATAAATTTTATGCCTTACAATTGTGGGCTATATATTGAACTCGAATACGAGTCATTCTGTTATTAAGTAGCACAACGGCAGTCGGTCCAAAGACACTAATCTTAACCCCTGTTCGTTAAAAGACACCGCCTCTATAGGCATAACGATAGGGGTTTGGATTTTTAAATATGTCAACATACTGACCAACTCTAATGCTTAAACGTAATACGTGCCTCGGAATAATTAAAAAAAAAACTTTTGCAGTTACTTAAATTTGTCCAAGTAATCTCCCAACCAATTCTCAGTTAAATTTAAGAAAAAAAAATGAGAGGTCCCCACGCAAATGTTCTGTCGAGGTCAAGATGATCGTCAAATAGAGTCAAATGTGGACGCCGAATATTGAGTTTCAATGTAACTGTATGCAAAGTTTAATGTCGATTTATGAAAACAAGACAGTGAACCCTCAAATTTCTCTACTGTTTCAAAATGACTAAGAACAAACTTTCATTTGGTTTTGGTTTTAAGGGAAATTAAAAGAAACAGCAAGAATCGAATACAAAGCCACTGATTATTGTCTCTCTCTTCACATATCATTGTTACTTTCGAGTACTTTCATGCCAAGGAAAACGAAAATGAAACCTTTGAAATAATATCCAATATTGCCAGCATTTGATACATTGGTTTAGATAAGACTGATATTCCAAACTACAAATTGTTTGACAAACATTGCAAGGAAAATCAAATCAAATCAGGATAACGTTCATGAGTATTTTACGCCATTTACTTTATTATTCAAAGAAAAACATGTAGGTTTTTAGATTCTATGCAGATAGTGTTTCATTCGAATATTTGGCCCCTAGAATGATTTCGGATTTGACACCCGGGTATTTCCATTTGGAGTTACCTCTTTGTACAGTTCAACTGACTGCTTTATGTGTTCCCACTACATCAGTGACTATTCAAAGAACAAAATTATCTTCTTTTTTCGTCTACGAAAGCAAGTTATTGAAGTAATTTCCAATCGTTAAAAAAATTCTTGTTTGTAAATCAGGTGTGATAGCACACTAAACACCGGCGGCGCACTTTACTATAAGTCTAAAATGAAAGAGCGCCACCAGTGGTCGAAGTGAGGTAGGTATCACACAGGGAGTCATGAAAACTGTCTATTGAAACATGCTTTTGAAAGTAGGATATTATATATCGACACTGTAATGTACTTGTCCCCTATTACATCTTCAAAACCAACTTAAGTAGGCAAAATGACATAAAGTTTCAAAATTGACTTTTAAATCAAAGTACATGGTAAGACAAACCCATATTTAAAATATGACAAAATAGAGAAATACAACAAAGCTGTGTAAAATGCAATCTGGTAATTTTGCAAACCGTGTGCACAATTAATTGTATTTGCATTATCAATATCCATAACGTGTCTTGCATGCATATGTTTCCAATAAATACTGCGAACGTATGTGCTTTAGCTCTAAACATATTTTAGTTTATTTACGTGAAACAGTTTTGGCACCAAACTAGATAATGCGAAAATAATATAACTTTCATCCGTAAATTACTATATATATATATAACATAGGGAAATCATTATCATTATATTTGCTTACAAAAGTGAAGTAGATATGGGTACACTGCCGTCAAAAATTGTGGACCCGCCAAAATGAATTGGCGCCAAATTCACAGTAGTTTTCTGCAGACTTTTTGTCAGTGTCTTTAAAGACAAACCACTAATGTGGGGAAGAGTGCCAGCACTCCCAAGTTTGAATCTCGACATTTCAAATCTGGTGAAATCTGCAATTCATTCAACATAATTGGAAGTTATTTATTACCATACAGAATAAAAAAATACTATTGGATCTCCTCTAGTCATAACCATTCTTCCTCTGTGTGTGTTGGTAATCCATTTTCTTGTTGTTCTTTCATTCTGCATGATTTCTGTCGGATGATGTTTGTGGCTTCTTCTGATATCGCCGATGTTGTTGCTATGGCAGCGTCAGTCATCGCAGCTATTGTTCTAACTAGGTGTGGATTCGACGTTTTCATGTTCCTTCCTTTGAGTGTTTCTAATTGATCGTAGAGACGGCGGAATTCCTCCTGTTAGAGTAAGATCGTCAGAAATGGGAGAACAAGATGAGCGATTTTTTTGAATTTCCACAAGCAAGTCGCTCCAAGACAGGTCGATTTCCTTGTTAAACTGTAAGCGAAATATATTCAGCAAGCAATGAGATATGTTAAGCAGAATTTTAACATTTATATAGCATGCAACCATAATGATGGATTGAAATTGAATGAAAATACTTCCAATGATTAATTCAATCTTTAAAAGTGTTATTTCAAATGTTGTATTCACAGATCTAGAAGTGATACAGATAGAAAGAGGCTGACAAATACACAAGTTAAGCTATACAACGCCTGCTAAGAAGGTAAACGACCCGATTATGTCTTGGAGTGACCTGGTCTTCATTGCGCGAAAATAAACCTTACGGGTGACGCAGGACAGGGACAACGAACGAACTTGAGCTGTCGAGAATTATTGAATATTCTACTCTACAACATGGAGGGCGCTAGCCATCGAGCCTACCCCCATTTTGTGTGGACAAGTCGGCACAAAGTCTTCTTTCCTCATGCTAACTGTGAATCCCTGCGAATAAAGAATTGGCTTGAAATATGATTGTGTGAATGCTACTTACAACATGCAAAGGGGAGGATGGGGAATTGTTAGTTACGTCACCAACACGTCACCATTTACATGTAATACGTCCTACAATTAAAGGTTAATTCATTATTTATTTAATTATTATGACAGTACTGTTTTCGCTAGTTGTTAGTTCTACGCCACCAATCATAAGTTAATTTTCGTGCAGTTAATACATTTACTCTAAACATATTTTTATTTGATGGCCATTTTGCATAAGAGCTACGGAAATGACGTTCGTAACTGTGTCGTCTCCTGGCTGTGCGCAAGCAATATTTTAGTTGAGGTCAACAGCCTCGTTTTACTATAGGATATCGCCGAGAAGAGTTGCTTTTGACGTCATTTCCGGTAAAACAATGCAAATTGTCCATCAGATGAAAAAAAGAGACAGGTAAATTCAGGTGTGTTACTAAAATGTGAACTTGAAGTTGAGAGCAATGTAAGTATATCTTGCTTGTTCACAAATTTGGGGGAAACATTGATCTGCTCAGATAAACCTCAGACCACTATTTTTAATGGTCTGAGGATAAACCAAAGGATTCCTCTCGGGGTTCCCTTATGTTTGATTTCACCCATTAAGCTGTTGCCTCTCTCTCTTTATTCCGAAAACTTACCGAGATTTCAGGATTTACACGTCAATGACTGAAAAGTTAACGAATATCGTCATGCAAACTACAGATGCATGCTTTGGTTTGAAATGAGTGCAAAATTAAATGTACATTCAAAGTTGTTACAACTAATACTCCCCATGCATTACATTAACCAGTGCAAGGTGCGTGATGCAAACCGTGTTAAAGGGGACTGGAAGTGAATTAGGAGTTAGTATTAAACATAAACATATTCATATATCAAAATAATGACGAACAATGCATGCCAAACATGTGTCAATGTGTGAAGTGATTTGAAGAAAAAAGAGGACAGAGAGAAAACAGGGTAATCATTGGTTTCCCGGGTAATATGGTGGTGTGACGTGATGTGACGTGACGTGACGTGAAGTGATGTGAATGTGATCCCAAAATGTAAGGCATATGGGTGGAGAAACTTGGTGAACAGGCTGGGATCAAAAATCCTGGTTATAATCTTTTTTTTCCGGCAGGGGTTACAGGTCATGCGGTGATCATGTGATCCCAGCATTAATATCATGTGATGGTCATGTGACATGCACCCCCTACCCAAGTGTCTATCACCATCATTAATTGACACACAGTCAAGAGCATGACACAAATGCACAGAGGATAGAGATAATTGGACAAAACAAAAATAGGACTTGACAAGTGGGTAACCAACAAGTCCTATTTCACATTCACAAAACACAAGCACGTGACAAACTGACAGGCTTTGCCAACGAACTGGATAAAACGACAATGTGGAATGTGTCTAAGACAAAAAATTATCGCGTCTGGTTTATCACTTTCATTTTTGTTTCAAAAAACACAATTTCCCTATCTTTTTTCTACCAATGCCGAAAAATTTCTTTACGGAAATTTGTCTAAATTTTGACGACTGAGACTGTAGTGCAGAACGTATGGAGTGTGATTCCCCAAATGAAATGATGATCCAAATAAGGCGATGATATTGTTAGTGAGGATACTGAGAAAAAAAATGATTTAGTAATGGTAGTTTTGATGGAGGGAGAACCTAAGATATAGAAAAGAAAATAACATTTTGTTTTAATTTGTGAAGTGCAAACTAAGTTACTTCAACCAATCATAATGGATGTGACGCGCTTTACGTCATGTTGTATCATCTCATATTATCACGTGATTCTCGTGTGTCACGTGACATCATATATGCTATGTGATGATGACTTCATCTACTTTCTTTAAGTATTAAGTTGTAAAATACACATGACATGTATGTGTAAAGGACAGTTTATATTTTGTAAGAATTTGGTATAATAGCCGTCTGCAGACTGTAAACAGTGAAACACAACGGTTTAAAAAATCGAATGCTGAAAAGATAGACGTGTTACTATGATTGACTAATATGGAAACTATGTGCGACTGTTATAGCAATCTTAGTTTTCCCAAGTTTTGAAATAGACAACGTTTAATATTCTTGCAATAATGTCCGTAAAGTTTAACTTGAAAATCTTGACTTGCTTAAATGAGTTCAAAGAGTTCCTCGTATATATCAAATTTGTCACAATCATCTTGCTTTTTTTCGGGGACAAAGATGAATGACATTTAAACAATTATTTTCATTGATTATAAACACATACAGAAACTTTAATGTTCAGAATTGAAAAAAGAAGAACATCTGGGCAGGACGTACCAATGGCAGTCACTTCCAGGTTTGTATTGAGAATAATGACACGTGAACTATGAAAACAGAAGTAATAGGGGAGATAAGAATGACGGTTAGAGAAAATGCCCGATAGGGCTTATTTAGCATTGACACAAGAACATTTACATCACAAAACAGAAAACTTTACCACTACAGAGGTACTTTTAGACTATTCTACAAATGAGAAAATGTTATATATTTTATATTAGTTACACACATAAGGCTTATGAGCAGTTTAGAGTTAGTCCAACTTTTAATTTAATTTTTAAATTATCAAAATATTAATGATATTTTTAACGATATAAAATCTACGAAACTACGTTTTGCCCTGGCTGAATACAATGAGCCTTTTGTTGAATTTCCATGCGAAATAGATGACGGCACTTACGACTGAAATCAAAGCCTAGAGTCGAGAGCAGGCTAGTTTTGCCTTGCTCGACTCCAACGGTCGTGTGTGCGTACAAGAAGATGAACTTGTTGAGGTAAACTGGGCTGATGTGGGAAAAAAAGGAAAAAAAATCGTCGACAGAAAAAGAGAAATTAGACACAAAGTTAAGAAGACATTGGAGAGGAAGCAGTGTGACATGTAGAAAAAAATAGCATGACATGAAAGATGAAAAAAGCCGGTTTCTTTCAGTCTGGGATGGGGTTGGTCTCAGTGAAGCATATGGGAAATACATGTCTGCGAACGAGGGTGACAACATTGCACTGAACGAGGCTGCGATTTGTTTGATACCTCTACGTCGAATCTATCCAACGTTGGTTCACGTGGTTGTAATTTTTTAACAGCATCGGTATGACACTCTCCGATGTAGTACTTGTGGCACTGTTCACAAGTTCGTGATATACCTAATGATCTTTTGGAGGAATAGGAATCGTGTTTCCCTGTCTTACCTTGGTATTTGTATACCAGATACATCTGTCAATAGAGAAATAGAGAGAAACGAAGTTTAGTGTAAAGTACATGTACAGCAGTCGTCTGATGTACACGCTCGCGCCTCGGGGTCCCATGCTACGACAGCCGAGATAGTATCGAGGGACGCTCAAACGAAACTTTGAAATTTACGTGATTTACGAAAGACTTTCTCTCCTAGAAGTGAACTCTGGCGTTGTGGCAAATCCAAATGGAAATGATTGGAAGTTGGAATGAGCAAGATCTTAATACACAGTGATTGCAAAGCAATGTTTTGTATTCATCAATAAACAAAAAGCACTTTGCCTAGACATGCATAGCTGACGACTTTAAAAAGTCCACATGGATGATGGTATTTATATTTTGCATTTTTAATTTATAAAACAATTTTATCGTGGCTTCCTACTTCAAAAACCAATGTGAAAAGAACATATACGAACTCCTTGTTTGTAACCCAATAAATTGCAAAGAATTAATAAATGTGTAAAATGTTTGTTATTGTACGTACAAAAATTGACTTCTTATACATTGCTTTTTTTTTAGCTTTTTGTAATGTACGAATTACAAACACATTGACTTTTCAAGATAAATTTGTTTTATAAAATTAAAATTCCAAAATAAATACCCAATCCTCATCCATATGGTCACTTTAAATGACGACTTTGGACTGCAAGTCTATGAATGCACAGAAACATCGCTAAACGTAAACTTTGATATCGCGTCTACAACCAAACATTTTAGGGAACTTCAAAACAGACCCCTGCAGCAATATACCGAGGACATATCGTACATTAGTTTTCCCCATTGTAGGCAATCATGGACGGTGACGCCCCAAGCTAATGGTTCAATCAAATCATGTCACATAAGTGCATCTTAAAACAAACATCGGAAAAAACAAATTAAGTCCACAACCTGTGGTGATCTCTTTAGGCTGCCCGAAAGCAGTAAGATTATGAAAATACACAATACTCTGAGTAAAATATGGAATTAATGGATGAAACCATACAGATATATGTAAGGCCTGGGGGGCTTGGTATGAAATCAAACATAAGAAACGAACAAAGTCTTAGGTGTAATGGACATAAATACAGATATTAGGTATCTCTGTGAATTATTAGTGAAATTTAAAAACAAAATGATGAATTCTGAGATCGGTAGAGTTTTTCGTTCGGGATATCAAGTACCAATCAAAGCTGGTTGGGGGTCGTTATTTAAGGACTATCAACTCCGATATGCGCTTCACACACAGATGGTATATACACTTCTTTAACTATAGCAATGTGTACGGATCTAATATCATGTGGAGCTTTTATCCGAACGTGGTAGATGTAATTAGGCAACGAAAACAATTTCAAGCACTAGGTGGTTCGAATACTATAGCAATGACGAAGACATACTATGACGTATGAAATAAGCACAGTGGGCTATTAGATTCAAACTTTCTACATATCCCTATGTTTATAAAAAATTCATGCTGTGAAAAATTATGTTCTTTGGGACAACGAAATACAGCAATTATAAATATTCATTGGTTGAAGAAAACATGGTGTTAGCGTGCATTTACATGTAGGCGATACAAGAGCGTAGAACTGCTGAGTTGCACACGTACGGTAAGTGTTTACATATCTAATAACCACCCGCAAATTGGACATCATTTTTTGCTCTCTCCTGTAAAATATCTACGACTTTTTATCACTGTTTGAATCTATTTTTGAAAAAAAAATCATTAATATGATAAATTAAATGTCGGTCCAAACTGTTAATAGATTTGAAACTTGAGTGCATATCGCAGAAACGTAATTATGGTTTGATGCATACATAATTTGATAGAATGTCGTTTCGCGGCCTTGGTAGCCTATCTACAAATTAAAAGCGCGAGATTTCGGAGAAAAATAGCAGACGACAGACGAGTATGATTTACGTCTTGAATGAAGAGAGTGAAACAACCATGTTTTTTTTTTATCATTTCCATAACTTGAAAATGAATGACATGTTCTAACATATTCGATAGCACAAAATAATTTGCACCAGACACACAAAATAAAAATTTCAGGAGCAGGAAACTAAAACATCAGAAGTCAAGAAGAAATAGAGGAGGTTGAATTCTTACCTTACTACCGAATAACAAACCTAGGACTACTGTTGTTGTCAATTGACTGTGTACAAACAAAATAATATATCTAAGATCTGGATTTGCTGGATCCTGGAGAAATATTCTGTTTCAACAAAAGGGAGAAGATCGGCTTAGTTGTATAAGTAATCGGATAAACACAAAGAAATCGAAAGGGCCAAAATTTTGATATAATGATATAAAATATCGACAAGCTTGTTTTACATCAATAGACTAAGAACTATTTATATTAGCAACCAGAAACGAAAAAGAAGGCATATGTTAAAGACAAATCATTACAAATATAGTACTCTCCCTCCCTGACTGTCTGTCTATGTCAGTCATTGGGCCTCCGTCTTTGCCTATCCTCTCTCTCTCTCTCTCTCTCTCTCTCTCTCTCTCTCTCTCTCTCTCTCTCTCTCTCTCTCTCTCTCTCTCTCTCTCTCTCTCTCTCTCTCTCTCTCTCTCTCTCTCTCTCATCTCTCTCCCTCTCTCTCTCCATCCCTCCATCTCTCCCCCCCCTCTCTCTCTCTCTCTCCCTCCCTCTCTCTCTCTCTCTCTCTCTCTCTCTCTCTCTCTCTCTCTCTCTCTCTATCTCTCTCTCTCTCTCAGCATAACCTGTGAAACATAGTTAAAAGAATAATCATTTCATACTCACAGTGCAATATTAAGAAACATAGAAAGCAAAGTTTCGTTGTATATCGCCCATGTGATAAATTTGCTTTCGTTGAACTCTGAGGGCGCTTTCCGCACGATAAAACTGAGTCTGATCCCCCAAAGTAGCAACAGTATTTCACCTGACGGAAAAAAATAGGTAAATGTACACTAATAATTATAGAATTCACCGATACTGTATGTATTACAGTCGATGCTGATAGTACACTGAGTGAAAGTTTGATCATCCCCGGTTTATGACTTTCTCTATAACATCTTTTATTGCTAAATAGCGTGACGAGTTGAGTCATTTTAACGAGGAATGTAAATTGAATGATACTAGAGTACCATGAACACCATGACACTCCCATAAAGAAGATGAAATGATAGCAATAAAGTTACATTTAAAAAACAACTAATCTGCAATGGGAAGATTAATTTTGTCTTCTTGATAAAAAGTAATTTGTAATCTCATTGCGATAAACGGTTATGTCTTATTGGTCGTTTGATCATTTGTTATACTGCGCTGCCATCAACGTTTACCGAAGTACTTAAACACATTTTTACGATCAGTTCAGCGTGCTTACGCATTCGTTGATAACCACATCCTATTTATCGATAATGCCACACTTTAAAAAAAAAACATTTTCCAATATATATCACTCACTAATTCGATTTCCTGTCAATTTCTAGTAGATAGAAGCACGATCTCACCAAATTAAAATCAATTTTAAGCACGTGTTCATTTTTTTCATCACGTTACCTTTAGATATCATATTTTGTCAGTTCTATAGTTTCGACTCATTAAAGTATAATTTTTAAAAAAAAATATAAGTTTCAATGTCATTATACTTAATTTTCAGTCTTCACTGCATTTCTTTGTTATTGAAAAGTAGATTGACCCCATCATCAATCGCATGTCATTTTTTTTACTGTTATTAATATATTTTGAATGCATTTCATAATTTCCGTAAAAGCTTTCGACGTTCCACTTGAATTGGTTTCCTGTGTTTTTTTTTCTTGCGATCGTTTAATTTCCATTTAAAAGCAAGACATTGATTTTAAATGACTTTTTGTTTTTTCCACACCTCGAAGCACTTTGTCTATTTCAAACAGTGGCGCTCTGACGTCACGAGTATGCAAATTTCACGAACTATAGCAGATACACGTTTTGAAAAATGACATATGGTATATGCACGCCTGAAAATATCTCTATCAAGAACATAAATGGATCAGATATCGTTAAGAAAGAGACATTCCATTTCATTGCGACACCATGAATGGATGATATTGAGACGAAAGAAAAGCGAAAACGAAATGTCAGCGGTCTAACGTCTAACAAAGCGGGACGTTTTGTTCTTTCTAGTATCATACTTAAAGTAAAGAAATACATTACAAAGCGAAGTGATTTAAATAAAAATAGTTTCATGTCTAACCACTGATGCAAGACCAATTTATCAAGGCAATTCGAGTAGATATATAGCTGGCATTGTATGAACCGATCCGAGATTCCATAAATGTCCGTTGCTGTGCTAGTTGAGTTGAGTGGCAATATAATATCAAAAACACCACACTTCCCTTGATTGAATTGATTTTCTCAAACACGAATTTTGCATTTCAGAAATTAAAAAAATTGATTGGACAATTACAAGTCGACGGAGCTTGGTTTTTTTTTCATGATGCCTTGAAAACAAGGTGAAAAACACAATTAACAGTTTCCGTTGCGAAAAATAACGCAACGTCACTGGGGTAGCGTCACGTCCTCCTCATTGGCGTCGAATGATCATAGAAATTCGGCTCATGTATGCTTATTGAACTGAAATTAGAAATAGCGAATGTGCAAAATATAGGTTTTATCGGGCAACAGTTCAATGTAGGGCAACGTTACAGACCTGTGTACCGACGTCACAAATGTTTTCGTAATATGAACACTTGCTTGAAAAATTCAGATTATTGTAAAATTGAAAAGAAAATCACTAAGATATTCCAAATACTTTTCGTAGTATGCGCATCGGAAAGAGAGGTTTTACATTTTCACTGTTAATATGTTCTAGAAAACCTTTAAATTAAAACAACAACAAATACTAACAACAACAACAACAACAACAACAACAACAAATGTTGACGTAATGCAAACGAGCCGAATTCAACGTGATGGTCGGGACGAGTAAGAGTTTACAGTATAGTGACATCAAAGCAGCACACCATGTTTGTCAACAAACAAAAATTAGTTCGTTTGGACATGCACATCTGACAACCGTTGAGCTTTAAAAATGAAAAAAAAAATCGAAGACAAAAATAAAGGAGTTACGGTTGCATTTATAAGCTGAACTTAGCCGAAAGATATGCCGAAAGTTAAATGCAACTGCACGATTTCTCAACCGATGTCAATCGAAAACCGAGAACTTCAAATTACTGTGAATGAATCATTCCCTTTCTGCTATCCCAGAAAAGGGAATTAAGAGCTAACATACCACGACGACTTTTATTCAACGAACCCTTAAGTAAAAGACGAACTGATAATCGATAATCGTACTTCGTTTTTTTACTAGTGGCGCAGATGTTGATGATTGAATCGGAGGGACGGTTGTTGGACCACACTGATAAAAAACGCATTTTCTTTTGGGGGAATAATCTTGGCATACGTCAAATGTGAAAGAAAACAGTGAAAGAAAACAGGCTTGTTAACGTGAGCAATCTTTCGTGAAGGAAACAAGCTGTTTATGTCCAATAATGGAGAATCATCCACGGGTGACATATACTCCCGTGCTCCAATTAACGAAGTTGAATTTTGTGTTCGAGTCAGTATAAAACTAGTTTATGCGCAGTTGAGGTCTTTCACGAAAATGGTTTCAAATTCAAACCTTACAGAAATTTCATTTAATATGTGCATATAAGGTTACTTTGTGTGCGGGCCTTAATCTTTAAGATTGCAAAATGTAACACTTTTAGGAAACCCAAAACTACAACTCAATAGTTTGTCGTGTATCTAAACACTGATTTTACTTCAACATCTCTGCACGATGTAAGGCTTCTATTTGGCATACAGTAATCCAAGACTGTACATTGTAATTAAAGTTTTAACCACGCACACAAAATCTTATTTCACCGAAAGGAGATTTCTGAGACGTAAGTCAGTTGACTTCACTTTCCTAACCATAATTTACTCTTTTTTTATATCACAAATTGTTATTGTCATGTTTGTTTGATTTCCGTTCCTTTCTTCATTTCCTCATATTATCTCCTCTAGTGAAACCGGCAAGAAGTTAATATCAGTTTTTTTTGTTGGTTATTTCATTTCAAAGACTCACCGCATTTCCTCAAGAGCCGCCTATGTGCTCAGAGTTTATTACAATTTCAGCACCCTAGTGGCTTCATATTAAAGTATTTATTAGTTCACAAGATAAACGTACACGTATCTCCAAGTTTGACTCCAATAACCTTGGCATATAGACATTAAGGGATTTTTCGACAAGACGTTCATCGATTTTCAATCTGGCTGATCAATACAATAGTCTATAAGGTAGCGTACAAAATTTTTCTGGCCTACTTTTAAGACGTTTAAAGCATAAAAAGTAAGTGAATACATAAATGAATAAGAATTATATACTTTCCCGTGAGAACAACATCTATCACAGGAATGGTACATATTAGTATACAATCATGTGTATCATGTTTATTGTAAATAACATATTTTGAACTCATGGTATCTCTGATGTTGTCAATTCGAACAGCTTGAATTTCTGCCCAGACTTTATCAATGATTCCCCGCGCTTTTAACATACAAAACAGGAATCGAGGACATAAAGTAATTGAAGAACATGGTCAATACTGTGAACGCTAAAATGTCACCTTTCGTCTTTACCGCTTGTGATAGACTGTGCGTGTGCTTGTTCAACAAAACACTTCTTATAAGTCATGGCAGCATATCACGTTCTCAACTACGGCTATCTGTCACAAATAGTCATTTAATCAACGGAGATGGCTGCCAGTTTGTAAACACAGCCGACAATTCCTGATTTAAGAACCTATTCCGTCACTTAAAAAGTCACCATTATTTTGTTCGTATCGTGTTTACATATCCTGAACGAATCGATACAACGTGAATGTTTATGGTGGCATACTTCCTCAAATGACGGCTATACGCAGTGTGAATATCTAACTTACAACCACCTAATTTACAACCATGAACGAGGAGACATTATTCGATTGACGAGAAAGTGTTGTGGGTACTTTCATATGATTAGTCCACAGTCGGTTCGCATGTTTGCACGCATGTACATTGGTTATTGTGTATTCCAAGTTACATTTTGCACCGCATTATAAAAAAACAGATAACGTGTGTTCTATCTACGTGCGTGACCCAGCTAGTCCGCAAATCCAATGCTTCTTGAAACCAGGATGAAGGCCTAAATTTTGTATCCTACAGACAACGAAAAATGAGACTGAGAAGTTTAATAAAACAGAGGATCTTGTTTTGTATGCTCAGACGAAAATAAGGTGCAAATATTACATGCTTTAAATACAGAGCCAAAATTGCCCCGCAGGCAAACTACTACAAGATGACGGATGCAGTATTTTGGAGCGTTCCACTGTATTCAGACCACTATAGACTGAACTATGTGTAATGTCCGATTTGCAAAGTTTAAACACTGATTCTGTGATCATGAGCAGTACAACATACATATTAACTTAGAAAGAACTCGCCACTGCATTTGCTTCTAACTTAAACATCAAGGTCACACATATACAACTAGAACGGGGTCAGAAATTAGGGGGCCTGGGGAGAAATTATTTTGTCTCTTATCATTGAATATAAGTTGTAGAAGGTATTGCGGCGATGTCGCGAGAAATATTTTTAATTCCTAGGTAAACGACCGCTCCTGAGGTTTAAGTTGGTTCAAATCATGAGCAAAATATTTCGGGGCCACCCTTTCAGACCATCAGAACTTTCATGCCCCCCTTGAACCCTCAATTTTTTCATGCCCCCAATCTCTCCCCAGCTCAGCCCTCTGCCGTAAATCCTGACCCCAGCCTAAAGGCGAGGTAAAAAAATGACAACGCCATTACTTATGACTGGATTTTCGAAACACTATTCCCCAAGAACCAATTTGAAGACATTGACATAGTCATTTCCCCCCAACTCACCACAAATTGACTATTAATGTTTCGACCACAGTTTCCTCGTATGGCTCTTTACGGCCTCCTTAAGCGAGTCATGTCCACATCCGCGAATGAATTGACACAGATATACTTTGAGAACAGCTCTCCAGGATTAGGTGTAATTTGAAAATGCAATATTTGTGCTGCTATATGGCTGACACGAGCTTGTTCCTTGTCTCCAGGGCAACCGGTGACGTTGAATCATTTTACCCCTTCGAGAATCACCTGTTCTGTAAATGTTTACAGGTCGTAAACTACGGCTATTCTGTCGTTTTCATCATTACGTTATTTTCAAAAGACAAATTTGCCTGTCAGGGGTTCATACTCGGGGCGTCATGATGATGGCATATTACAGCTGTCACAAGCAGTTACTGACCATGACCTTGCCAATCAACTGTCATACTTGAATAACTCCCGCCAAAATACGTTGTATGGGTAGAAATTCTTTTGTAATATTTGTTTATGTCATTATCTCGTGTTTTTTTAATAACGATTCTGCTTTTAATTTGTGTTGTATTCACTATTTCCATTAGAGAGATATTCATAGTTAACAAATACACAGTCTAGATATTAAAATATTAATATTGCAACTCATATACAACTTGAATTGCCAGAGGTTTTTTTTGCACTCATCAAGTCGGCTATTCGACAGCTAGGACTTTTTCTAATTGCAAAAGCAGAAGTGACGCAGAAGGTCTGCTGTATATTAATACATTTCTTCAAATTTTCGCCACTAGAGGGCGTCATATATCGGTAAGGTCTCTTATCCTGTACCTTCGCATCGACAGGTGGTAAAACAAGAGATACAAACTCCATTATTGGAAGTCTCACACTTACCCCCTGCCGCTGCATGATCCCACCATGTTAACGAACACTGTGTCGTTTTTAACCCTGATAAAGTTTTTGTGTTGACAACATGTGGTCTGTCAACTATCGTCCATATTGTGACGTAACCGACGAATACAGCGACTATAAATAACAACCTTTTTATAAGATCGTTATCTGTGATCCTTACACGAGCTGCTGAACGGACCCTGAATACCACTGATATCCTGAAAAAAAAATGAAATGTGAAATTACAATTGGGTATTTGCTACATCAATTTTCTTTATTTATTGGATATACGAAGCAATACAAACTTGACATTATAATCAATATTCATATTGTCTCAAGCATACTTGTACATGTACTATATACAAGAAGATGCTTGGTATGAATCCAAACGCCCAAGTCATAAACGAAACATATATTAAAAAAATAATTTAAATGTATTTTCTTTGACTGAATACATGTTTCACTGCTTCGAACATTAAACCACTCGTTCTCAACATACGGAGGTATAAAATGCACAAAGGGTCTTTTTGACCAGACATCCATGGTGGAAAATGCCGACAATGCTTAATGCAGATATACGGACTATTGCTGGTACGTGGCCCCTTGGAAAACCTCAAGCTGTGTAACCACCTAGTAGTATCTTTGTCCAAACTCGAATATGAAAGACTACTAAAGATGCAAACAGAATCCTTATTTGTACACACACTCCTACGATTGCGCTCCTGACGAATGTGGCGCTTTAAATTCAAAGCACAAACTTTTGTAAATAGCAATAGTTTGAATGACAACGACATCCGTAATGGAAGTAATCAGGTAACATGCTGTTAAATTGGTGTTCGTGACAACGTGCCACTCATGTCCAAGATCTAAAGGACAAAAGCTACTGATGAAAGTAGGTCGCTGAGGAAAGAAAATCAACTAGTCACGGCATTTTGTAGATGTCCACAAATCGCTGACGGTGGGACAGATATGATGGATCGTTTCTATCACTCTTGTACCCATCGTCACTTTCGGCAAGAAATCATTTTAAATTGTCAAATATATCGTTCTCATTTTTGAGACAAGATAAAAATTTATATCTAAAATTCGACGTCATATATATATATGATTGATCACTATATCGAATGTGGAGACGGGCTTTTTCTCCTAACAATTTCATGCGGGATAAAAAGCACAAGAATCGAGGGAGTGAAAATGGATGAAAATGGCACCATTTCCAATATGTTGGTCTCCTTAAATGGCGACGACGTGTATTACTGTACGACTGACGACGGCTGTGATGAATTGAGACATCATACACAGCTCAAAATAAACTCATGGGAATCCAATAGTTACGAGAAAACACCATCAAATATGCATTTTACATTTGCAAGCTATCTAAAGCGTCTGTTGTGGTAACTATATTGGCAATTTTAACTAATGGAACACCGAATCAAATTTTAAATACACCCCACTGAAATGTTTTTTCACTAGTTACTATGTCTCTGTTGTAACCACGGTGATGTTTGAAAAAAGCTTCGAGATCGCGAGGAAATACGGTACGCGAACCAATCGTAGCAGTTTTAAGTTCTAGTCCTTAACACGTAGTAGTAATTCAGCCCAAGCAAAGGCTTGAATCTCAGACTCGTTGTGCACCTGGGTGGGCTTTTTAGAATAATAAAATTTAAGCCTTAAATAGTCACACAGATCGGAGATTTGAATTGTCGAATCAAAATAAATAAATTGGTATGGAAATGAATTAAAACAGTTAACGATAAATCTACCTTCTTTTTTATTATCCTTTTAATAGCTACATAAAGTTTCTATATCTGTCTGACATTTCAGCTTAGATTTTAGAACGTGTATAATTATTTGAACAACACTCATATAAGTAAGCTGTAAGTCATGATAAAAGCGTTTTAAGTCTACTACTATACAATAATCCCCTAAGCGATAAAAAAGTAATAAAATATGCATGGAAATAAAAATTGTATTGCATTTTCTACTACCAGATAACCGACGGAATGTTGATCAAAGAAGTTGGATTTTTACGACCACAGTTTACATCGATTCGTATAGAATTGATGTGGATATGGGGAAAGTTGAAAAAGTAATAAACATTTCTTGTTATTATTTCAATACAGTGGAAATGAAAAATCGTATAAATCAAAGAACCACTGTATGCCCCGGGACTCGTAAATATTACTATACTTTGCATATAACTTTGTATGTTTTGACACTGCATAAACATTTACTGCTCTTGAGGCAACGGTAATGCTATACTTTATAATGACATATTCGTTCGATGCTCATTAGTTGCGATGTTGCTACATGTATGTATTAGGGTATCTGTGGACGAGGACGTCCATTTTGAAATGGCTGGGTTGATGTTTGAACCGTAATGAGGGGATCCCACACAGCTCGTCCTCATACCGATGGCTAACGACATAAGTGAACCTTTCTGTAATGGCTACATTAATACTTCAACTTGTGTTCAGATAACACTCACACTGTGTTAAATATTTATGGTTTGATTTAAGTTTTGTTATTAAATGGTTACATCAGCAATTGAATATAATAAGATGTTATTTTATATGAATATACATATATGTTACTCTCAATTCTTTCCTGTCCTAATTATCATATAATCTATGTGATTATTCTCTCTCAAGGTATAACATGGTACTAGACAATTACTGAATCAACGTGTAACCTATTACATATAGTTGCTATAAACTGTTTCCATGGTAATATGGCTACACAACATTATGACAAATGGTGGCCGGAAGCAGCATCTTCTAATAATTCGACCCATGTTGAATGTACCTTCTGAGTTTGTATTATGACAAATTGCAGAGTGATGTGTGACATATTAATCTAGCGAATGCAATACAGCCTATGTATCCATGTATATTAGTACTAGTTTACTGAATTTGTAGTGTCACCATCCTTTTTATATATTAAAATGCTTTATGGCAGAACCACAATTTCAGTGATGCAAATATTGATTTTTAGAAATGGATCGGTTGAACATGTAATAAAAAGTATGGATCGCTGAAACGCCTGCTGTAATGATGCGTTTGATAACAAATCAATTTCAGTATATAACCAGTATATATAATATCACCAATATAGGGAACTTGAAGTTGCCTTGGCGTTTCACTTATGAGACGTGCTGTTTTTTACTTAAACATAGACGCATTTCAACTCCACAATAACAACAACAGAGACACCGCGCGCGCACACACACACACACACACACACACACACACACACACACACACACACACAAACACACACACACACACACACACACACACAGCAATATCCCCTATCGAATCACAATGATAAGCATTACTATTATTGTACAGTGTGAAAACAAATACACATTGACTTGATTATGTTAATGTATTCAATTGTTTACTTTGTCATAGATAAACAACACGATTACTTGTCTGCTTCTATATTCCAACTGTGCAAGGGGAACCTCCTTTATTTGAAATCGTCTGAATATGTGTAAAAAGTTATGTGAAAGGCCAAAACAACTTCAATTTTCCTGTAATAATGAGCCGTTTTTGACGTTAAACATGGGGATAGTAATATATTTGTATAGCTCATCAATATCACCACCACCACCACCACCACCACCACCACCACCACAAAATCATCATCATCATCATCATCATTATCATCATCATCATCATCGTCAGCGTCGTCGTCGTCATCGTCGTTGTCATCATCATCTTCATCTTCATCATCATCATCATCATCATCATCATCATCATCATCATCATCATCATCATCATCAACATCACCACCACCTCCACCCTCCTCCTCCTCCTTCTTATCATCACCACCACCACCACCACCACCACCACCACCACCACCATCATCATCATCATCATCATCATCATCATCATCATCATCATCAGCAGCAGCAGCAGCAGCAGCAGTATCAGCACCACAACCACTCACTCATCCACTCACCCACCCACCCACCCACCCACCCCTTAATCCAAGCTTTTAAAAGTTCGATTTATCACAGGTACATGACTTCGATATATAGACGCCAAACGAGTTATAATCAAGATCAAAGCAATAAACTCACCTCCAAGTTTTTAATAAGAGAGCACCGTATGAAATTGAGAAGCCAACTTCATTGAACCATGGTATCATCGCGCATGAAATATCAGAAGGCTCTGGGTAGCTGATCAATATCTTTAACATACAAGGCAAATGAAAGGAAAGAACCAGTTAGATATAATGAAACTATCTTATGATTGGCACCCAATGCGGCATGACATTTCTAACGGGCGTCGAATACAATCATAGTTTATAGCACTCATCACGACCTGTGGCACATTGAATATGCCACCGAAGATCTATATTAGCCAAACAAAAAAAAATGGTAGAAAGTCTACCTTCGGGCGATGCAAGGTGCAATTATAAATAGAGACGTTCGGATTCTTTCCTTTGGGTTGTCATAGATAATATGTTATCTTGGGATTGAATTTCAAGGGACGCCATTCAATGCCAGAAGAAAATGGAAAATACTTAAGTTTTAAGTTAGGAAGGCAGGGTGATGTTTTTGTAATTGATAAGCACGGGCAAATCTGGACTCCTACTGCGGGGTGAACATTGAGAGTACATTCACTTGCAGAATTGTGAATGAACTGAACTTGTCTCTTAGTTACCCACTCTTTTAGTCATACGCCTTCACTCTTATCTTCTTTACTTTGGTGTGACGTATTTTTCAGTTAAATCACGCATATAACAGTGGTCTTGATCGTACGATAACAACTGCTCATTTGAAACCGCCCTACAGCTCTAGCAGATGAAATACTTACCGGGGAGTAAAGAATTAGTGAACCCATGAGAATAATCCTTAATAAGGCAGGACTAGCTGCTTTTACCACCTGTAAAAGATCAAAACAAGCCATGCTTAAATTCTAGAGATAATTTCGACTTCAAAATGAGTTTTGTTCCTGAAAGGACGTCATTAAAATATCATCCAAACCCCATGGGTGACATTCTCTAGGGATTAACACTCGATTCGTAGACACTTATACAATGCCCAAACTGTAGACTGTGGTACGCCAAAAGAGTCAACTTTAGACCAAACTTCAGAAAGGAAAATCGCTCCGTAATTGGCTAACAGCGATCACGTGAAGTTGTTATTTTATATGACCGTTTCCGGGTTTATAATTATAAGGGTTTGTGTATGTGCTGAAAATGCTACGGTGACGCAATGTATCAATTATCCAGGCTGAATATCTTTTTAGTGGACGATGTCTTGTATGAAAATAGAGGATTCCTCTTATAAACATACCTTGACCCCGCTGTATTTCATCGTAAACCACTTTAAGATACTCGTACATGAGATCACGGTACATTGGATAATCAAAATGGCGGTTCTCATTGTCCAATCATTGGCTAGAATACAAGATCTCCCGTCGCTGCATTCATCACATCCGGGTCCACATGGTAGACACCCGGCAGCATCGAAAGAATTTGGCTCATGTCGAAGCCATTTGTCATGTTCTCGTTCTAGCTCGGTGCCATTGTAGAAACGGTTTTCGGCTTGCAGGACAGGAAAGTAGAAACCCTTTTGGCAAACACATTTGTAAGATCCACGACGAAAACCAAGCCCTGGGAGAAAGACACACTGTAATAAAAATGAGAACAGGAATATTATCAAAGATATGTTGAATTAAAAAATGGTATCGAGTGACTTGGCATACATGTACTTTATCATTAGAAATTACAATGTCATTTCATTTGACTTTACATTGAAACTGGGGGAGGGTGAGCCTTGCTATACATCAGAATATTTTAAACGATTAAACAAAATTCCTCATATCATTAAGCCCTTTAGGTCAGCCGATTAGAACTGTAAAATACCAAGAGATAGTTGCTAATCGGCCGGATAACTACACCCTTCCCCCACCAATGTATTATAGGTTGGACCAAACTTATTTCAATTCAAATGTGAAGAAACTGATCCAAAAGCACAAGTATTTTTTTTTTTTTTTTTACAGAATTTGAACCTGAATTCTAGTGCAATCTTTTAAAATGATATGAGTATAACTTCGGAGGTAAGATAGTTTTAGTTACACAGAAAATAAACGCACTAATGTAGTAAGGTCTGAAAATACATTTTTATGATTCCGTTTTTATTGACGGAAATTTAGTACCCTTGGGTAAGTGTGAGAAAGTACAGTTTTATTGCTGTAACATCGTTGGCTTACTGACAAGTAGGAAACACGGTTTTGTAAGATCTAAAATGACAATTTATCGAGTCGCGAAATGAGAATGAATTTTACGGTGGTTTTTAGGAGTACCCACGGTCAACAAGGACATTGAACTGACACATATACATTCGTACTGAGGCTGGAATAAAAAAGAACCCCACACCATGTGTAAACCATGTGTGATCGTGTGACTTTGGAAATAATCATAAATTCATAATTGGACAAACAGACAGCTGTCATATCCAAAACATTGTTAACATTTTTGAAAAAGAGATTCTTTTCAATCACTTCTATTTATATATAAACAAAAATATTTTTGTGCCCATTACTTTTTTGTTGCAACTTGGTTAATGTCCATTGTACCTTTTATGTGAAAAATATTAGTCACATTTTCTCAAGCAGGGAAATTTTGTTGTCAAAATTTGCTTGGCTTTGCAGTCAACTTATTTTACTGAATGGCAAGCTAAAATTTGTCGATAACATTGTTTTTCTTTCTAATGATACACAAGGTCTACATAGTTCACGATGCTCATGAAAATTATCGTAAAAACGATTTCTATTATTAAGTTTCAGTGATATTTTCACAGTATCTCCACTTCGCTGATACTACTGGCGTTGCTGTGAATTCGACATTTAAGACACGAATAGTATGCACCCATTGCTCGGATGAATATCACAGCATGGGAAAGTCTCAAACTGAGTTTAAATTCATACTCTTTTTTTAAATTACACTTCGAATTCCCCGTAGTATTATCTACCTTGCGGAAAAGAGATTCCGCTGATGGAATGCAGAATGAAAGAGCTTTTTACACGACCATACTGGAATATTAAATTCGTCAGTTCTCTCGTTTCCCTACATTTGTGTGTTGTTATCTTATCGCCTTAGCCTGGTTATATAGTTGATGACAGCTATTATAAAGTTAACCCGACCGTAAAAAAAGCTATGAGACGAGCAAATCTTAAGTATGGGATAAATTTGTTGATTGAATCTTACTCAATTATGGACATCGAATAAAGGAAATCCCATTCCATTAACTTGGAACAAATAGAAGGCCTACTTATACGGTATAGATGAGAGTAATTCGTACAGTTGCTGCAAGTAGTTAAACTTGTTTGTTATATTGCGTTCTTAGTTGTGATGAATGACACAGTCGAGACAGCTATAAAGAAAAATCACTACTATCTACGTACTGAGTAATGTGTTATAGGACAGTTACACCAACTTTATGTTCACAGTGTGTTCATCAATCGAAACGCCTATCTCAACCACTCAGCTCCTCGTTACACACATTTCTCGTTTTGTACTTACAGCTTGAAATACTTTGCAAAATATTTTCTGTACTTTGCTATAAAAAAATACTATTTTACTTCTATCTTTTTCAATATATCTAAAATCGTGGTCATAAAGTCTGTCACGATCATGAAAGGTCCGAGATGAGAATTAACAGAACGACGTACCATAACAATTCTGGTACATGCATTATGAGAAACTTGATAACTAGGATCGTCATTTTATAGCTCTTTGTATACAGACTCTCTAATACTTCCCGGCATTGTACGACTTACAGTGAAAACCAGTTCACGTGAAACAGAACTTCACAACGTTACATCTAATCGTCTACGCGACAAAAAAGCTTCCAAACATTGAATCGTCTGGCTCGACAAAAAAATCTTACTGACATTTCTACATTCTTTTTACATAAAATATCATTATCTTAGCACACTCTAAATAGTTTGATGGAATTCCATCTTTGTAAAACTACCAGCCTTTTTATGGTGGCGCTTGACTGTCTGTATGGGCAAACTAAATATCACGCGAGGAGTAGAAATATCAACCAAATGTCCTTCGTGAGATACTTTTTAAGGAACGGAAAAGTGTAAGTGCTCCATGCCAATTGCATTTTGTTAATCCTACATGCCTCAAGACAAATATGTCTAAAGTGGCATGCTCAGCTGGCTGTTGTAAGTTGAGATCTAATCGGGGATTTCCTGTCACGTGATCATCTCCTGGAACTATCAACCAATCCGTCGTACTCACTGTTCATGACTTGAGCCGGAGGCTTGCGTATGATAAAATAAGCAAATATCGCAATAATTGATTGTATTTTTACAACTGCCCTTTCCCGTCAGTAATAACCAATTAAGTTTATACGGCGGGGTTTAGGATTACTGTTTCAATTGTAAAGACCCATGAAAGAGCAATTGTAGTGAAATCAGGCCTGGAAGGTCACGGAGTAGAAGAAAAGACTCCGTGTCTTTTCGGACATTGTCTATCATACTGACTTGGACAATAGAGAAAGCTATTAAGCTTGATCTGAAATTTGTCAATTTTATTCCATTTTATAAGATAATCTTTGCCGTGCAACTCGTGTTGTACTTATTAAGAGTCTCCATGTCAGATTTGGTTCTTGGTTTTACAATGCAATCAAAGTGTTACTTTTCGTAAACCTTACTTCATATAGTGCAACATCACATTTATCTGTGGATTACAAAACATAGCTCATCTTATTAAGTTCCAGGATTCTGACCTAACAAGTTTAGCTAATCACATCTTGTGTTGAGTTACATATATTCTCTATATTGGAGTATAGAGAATATCAATTGGATACTAATTATGTAGGAACTATGTCCTTTATACTGCAAATTGATAAGTCACCCAATTAATAACTGAATTACGGCAACAACAAAGAGATTGAGTTTACCAACTATAGCTCTTTGACAACACATGGTGGTGATGATGATGATGGTGGTGGTGGTGGTGGTGGTGGTGGTGGTGGTGGTGATGATGATGATGATGGTAGGTGGTGGTGGTGGTGGTGGTGGTGGTGGTGTGTGTGTGTGTGTGTGTGTGTGTGTGTGTGTGTGTGAACTATACGATATGACTGGGAGAGAAGTTTGTGCATGAATTACTTGTAAATGACACTAAATCTAAATACACCCAAACGTATGGATAAAACGCGCTTTGATATTATTGACTATACCTCCATACAGACGAAAATAATACAAGTTTTTTTTTTGTAACTAGCACGGCAACTTATTAAAACCATGTAACTAAGCAACAACCTCTTCCATAAAGAGGAAATGTACTGAAAATGCACACAGAAAGAGTTTGAGATCTGTTTTGTATAAAGGGTATATAATATTCGTAAAATTGAAGATTAGCACAGCAATATTGCGTTAAAAACTTTGTTTCTTTTGTATGTGACAGTATAATGTATACAATATATCTCCCTCGCCGTTGAGAGTATATGCTATGTATACTTATATATGTATGACCTGCGTTTTCCAAAGAATGGGTGTTATAACTACATTGGTGTCACATAGTTTATCTCAAAATGGGTACTACGAATAATCGAACAATCAAAATAACGACACATATGTATGTCACTATACAAACAATCTCCATGCCTGTGGATCTAACTTTTTCATCAACAGATTCAATGTTGAAGTCTTTCCCCAAACAGCACCTAACAAATAACCTATTACAACTTATCAAATAAACGGAACTTTGTCGGATTCTCTTTTTTTTTCAATGGCGGGAAACAAGAAGATGAAAAGAGTCACATCAAAGCGACAAAGGTCGCTAAATTATATTTCAACAGTGTTGTTGAAGACCTAGAAGTGTGTGTACATATGTATGTGTTGATTGCAAGATTTTTCAAATCAGTGAATGAAATCTACGGTTTCTTGATTACAATACCATATATGGTAAATTTAATCGACGCTGCGAGAAAGATAACGATGTAACAAAATCTGAATTATAGCGTATTTTTCGCTCTCTCTTTAGAACCCCACTGCTAATTTGGGTAATAGTTAGATTTCATTAAGGATAATGAAACTACGACATAGTCTATCGATATGGTTGAATATCTATGGATATAAGAATGAACATTCGAGTTGCAACTTTTTGAATAGTTTGCAGTGTAAATGATTTTGATGTTCTGGCCACCCACGCCCAATTTTAGCTAATGGGAAGATAGCGGAATAATAGGTGTGTAGTGGCGTGAAGAGCATAATTTTGACAATACTGTAAATTTGTATCATACTTATAAATTAACTGAGTTGGCGACCGACTGTGTCAGCCATCGCTCACCCGCGAATTGATATTGTTGAGGTTGACGATTCCTGACGTCCATGTATTTCAGAAGTAATGGAATATATTTTCATCTTAAAATGCGAGACTGACTATCACTTACAATAATGATTATTAATTCCGCAAACATCACGAGATTTCACGGAGGTTATGCTATCATCTCTGTCTGTCTGTCTGTCTGTCTGTCTGTCTGTCTGTCTGTCTGTCTGTCTGTCTGTCTGTCTGTCTGTCTGTCTGTCTGTCTGTCTGTCTGTCTGTCTGTCTGTCTGTCTGTCTGTCTGTCTGTCCGTCCGTCCGTCCGTCCGTCCGTCCGTCCGTCCGTCCGTCCGTCCGTCCGTCCGTCCGTCCGTCCGTCCGTCCGTCCGCCCGCCCGCCCGTTTGTTTGTTTGTTTGTTTGTTTGTTTGTCTGCCTGCCTGTTTGTTTGTTTGGTAGTAGGATATAATTTATCACATTTACCCAGCACAATCATTGAGTTCCTGTAACACTATCCTTTGACAGGGAATTTAAGTTAAAAGTCATTCAATGGTGGTTTGTAAAATAAAAAAAGACTTTTACATTTTTGCAGAAGCGAAAGCGAGCAAACACTATTTAGGCAGTGTTAGAGAGTCGTGGAATATACCAGGTATGAACGTTTCCGTCTTCGAAACTAGCAAATACAACAAGGCATCCAATTGGCTGTGCGCTGGCAGCCAATCAGGTTAACCGGTTGGGGGCGCGCTGATATATACAACTTTGAAATCTTTGACTTGCAGGGGAGAGATGAACAACGGGGAAATCAGAGCCACTTGATTATTCAAGATGACGTACATTTAAAAGTAAATATATCACTATCATGTACATTATAAGGTAATCATTTATATGAAAATCAAGAAATGTATACTATTTCCAATAAACGGCGGGAAATCTATACTCCCTTACCGTTTGTAGGTTTCCCAATGACATGGACGACTATCCCCATAGCATATTATTCAACACGTACAAAATTTAATGAAATAAAAAGTAACGAATGGTTGTATCACACGCACCAATGATTACATGACTATGACAAAGGAGGGCAATTTACACAGAAGGGAAAACATGGGACAGATTTAATAACAATTTTGATGTTTATAATGAAACTCTATGTACTGGTTAATTCGATGTGAAATAGACGGGCAGTCGTCTTGAATTGCTGACTTGCAAGCAAAAAAAAATATTTCCTCTATGAAATCTACTTGTCAAAAGTTGAACAGCGGAGAAAAAAGTCTAAGGTAGCCGTTTCCATGACAACCGAATCAAAATATGGTAGTATGCGGATGTTTCTTCATCGAGTCTGCATTCGACAGTGCGTGGGATGAATTCAATGAACAAACACCATGGAATAAAAAAAACTATCTCCATCTCAATCAGACAGATGTTCTAGTCACGGTATTTTCTAATTTTCCCTAGGTTCTATTTTCTCAAATTACTTTTTGATGGTATACCTCCATCAATCTTCATGAACACATTGTATGAAATATCAGCATTGAATGACCTCGTCCAATTATTTGGTGGATCTATAACCATGGTTTAGGATATTCTTTTAAATTACCAAGAGGATTCCAAGGAACGGATTACTCAAAAGTGCTAATCTATTAAGCTGTCATCAATAGATACATCTTTCATGCACCGCGTGATGTATCTCTAAAGAACAGCCAAAGAGAACTTGAGAATACATGTATGGAATCCAGGGTAGCGAATATTGCAGTAAAGCTTGTTCTAAGTATACTTATACTTGTAAAACCGAATGCCTCCAAGAGATAGGATCCTCAATTCTAAAGTTAAAATGATAAAAAACTCTTTGATTCTAGGACTCATTGCATGTACATACAAACATCATATCATTATTTAACTTTCTTTGTAATGGTTCGTTGAAAGGGGTCTCATGTCGATTATTTTCCTTTGATGGCCCTAGTTTGCTATCAGCAAGTTTTTATATAAGAGCGGCAGGTTCGATACATGTATTGTTGTTGGATATTTTCTTTCTTTTCTGAATCTAAAGCTTTATGCGATCAGAAACTGAGGATGTGTTATCTTGTTATCAGATCATCAAAACATGAAACACTTGTTTCTTAAATATATGCTGCTGGGACTGAGCGGAGAGGGGTGAACGAGTTACCATGGTAACGGTATGACATGTTGTGATACAGTTTTTACGTCAATTCAACCGAGGAAAAGTGGCGAAACTTTTTTAAAATCTGAAACAACTACAGTACTATGGAAGAGAGAGAGAGAGAGAGAGAGAGCGAGAGAGAGAGAGAGAGAGAGAGAGAGAGAGAGAGAGAGAGAGAGAGAGAGAGAGAGAGAGAGAGAGAGAGAGAGAGAGAGAGAGAGAGAGAGAGAGAGAGAGAGAGAGGTTAAACAGGTTCAGACAGATTAGCAAAAAACAGAAAGCTCAGAAGAGGATATGGGTAGATCCATACTATACCGGATAAAAGAGTTGAAAATAATACATCTCAAATTGAACATATCTAGAGCGCATCTTTCAGAATATCTGAAAATCAATTAAAAACGGCCTTCAGTCGGCTTGAAACTCAAGAATTTCAATCGTTTGCGCATGCGAATTTGATGAAATCGATGAACAAGGATTTGTGGAGGGATCACATCTCCTCTATTTACTCTGGAAATCAAATTTTTTGCGACAACATCGATTGTCGCTGCTTAAATTCCAATCGAAGAAATTGGAAACCAGTGAAAGATAAATGACAGTGGAAAAAACCGGAGAAAGGGTCTACGTTCCATTCAATTGAGACTGATTTAAATTTCAGACAGACAGACAGACAGACAGTCAATAGCACTAACTCATGTTACATCACAGCTAGGGCATAACTGAGCTTTTTCAAAGAGTAATTGCGACAGGTAAAAAGACAGTTCCTTTCATGAATTCTGTCAAAACCATCACAAATCTACTACATCTTTTCGCAATTTTTGACCTTTATGTATTTTGTTGCGTGTCAGAGGCAGTTTATGTGATGACTTGTCAAGTTCTGAGTGGCTTTTAGTTGACACGAAGTGTCTTGTATCGATACTGTACCAATTCCTCTCGGCAGTCCACAAGGAAACTTTAGCGAAGCCTTCTAAAGCAAAACAAACTTGAATTGAACAACCCCAACCCCAACCTTGCCCCGTACGGTAATATCCTAAACCCTCGAGTGGTTAAACCACTTGCCTCTTACCACTGTGATCGGGGTTCGAACCCCATTCAGGATTTCATTAAATTTACCATGCTGTAAGTAAAAAGAGTGTTGTTCAGCTTGACTCGACCGAACAACGCAGGTTGTCCCCGGGTACTCCGGTTTCATCCTGCATTAACACTGAACCCATAAGGGATGGCTCTCACTGGACTTCTCTCACCCCTCTTTGAATTCTAAAAGGTGTTCGGATGTTCAGCATCTACACTTTACACCAAACGTGCTCAAATCTTGTACCCTTCTTTGCTCAAATAATGAGTGAAAGGTCGTAACATTCATAGCAAGTAAAAGTACACGATGCCTGGTCTTGTAAATCACGGTCTTGTAACGTACTTTCGTTTTCGTCATTTATTGTTAGACTCTTGACAGAATGTCAAGCCAGGTGTGATAAAGAGTTAACCCAAGTAATCACATTACACTGGAGACAAATTACCCGAAACACTTATACAATTACGTTTAGGAGGTTATAAGTTAGTTTAACTACAGGGCCATCCATTTTTATCAACCTTTACTTAATGTTAAGTACTCGCCAATGAGTTTTGATGAAATAGATTTTGTTGAAGACTTCTCCCGGGAAATCAACACAATAGAGTAATGGAAGCAAACCATTAAACAACCGACTCCCTTCTAATTAATCAGCAAAGTTCATCGGAACATTATCTGTTAGTTGCGGGCTCTAGGCAGCACCCTTCTGTATTGTCGTTGTCAATCTCGTGAGATTGAGTCAGTCGATTTTGCTAGCCAGCGTTTTGGATGATTTTTTATGACTCAGTTCTGTGTTACTTATCTGTGGTTCTGGGTAGGTATTTTGGGTCCTGTATCAACCTTTTGGCCTAGATGAATGTTAGAGATAACACGGATAAAGTTGATGTCTTTTGACCTTAATTTACAAGTTAAACTAGCCTTTTCAGAATTGTACAAGAATGTACAATATCCGTCGTTTAATCGTCACCCTCCTTGATACGGATATATCCAAGGCTATATTTACTAGAAGTAAAACATCCTCGGTAAGGACTTATACTCCATGTAATTAGAGTACATTTAGGGTTCAATAATTGTGAACCTGTTTGGAATTCTTAGAGCTTGTTTTAGCCAAACCTTTTAACATTCACAGGCTACTAAAACGTAACCTTCCGATTCAGCAGTCGTCTCATTCCCAAATACACTCTGTACGAATGCCTACCCAGTAACTAGGGACACTCTAACAACCTTTTGTTTCTCAGCAAGAAATTCACATGATATGCAAAAGACTGTTCCTCCAAGTAAATTCGTGCATTATGCCAAATAATTCACCAATAATAGTCAGAACTTGTTACCGGTAAGAACTTACACAGTAAAGGTGATGGGAATAATCGTGTTTGTCAACAAGAAGGAAATTCAGTCGCACACACAACTTTCAAATTTTAAAAAGAAGAACGAGTGAACGTAAAACAGTCGAGCATTACAGTTATGTTCACCGATCGCATTAACCTCGCATATGGTGCCGGATGAAAATGCGCAAAACAGCTCAATTAGTTTCCACTAAACACAGGCATTTTCGGCTGAGCTGACCATCAGCGTGGCGTGTTTATACATATATTAACCGAGGTAATCACCACATACTGAGAGATTCTGTGTAAAAATATTCTCTCATTATGTACATTGATGCTGACATTACAAGCTTGTACGGAACATGTCGAATACACCACTAAGCTTACATGTTGGAATAAAATGGAAACTGTCTACATGTCTGACTCGACACAAATCTTAATATAAACATTGCTGAACCTTAGTGTCTGGCTCGAAAAAAATTGTTACAATCCCTTACAGCAATTACAGTTCTATAGAAATGCTGCTGATCAGAACGTCATTGTATCAGTAGTAGACAATTACAAATGGCACTTTCAAACAGACATATACAAATACAAAACAAGATCGGGTGCCTTTGTTGTAGGTTCAAGGCATGTTGTTATCAGTTTGTTTAGTCTGTGAAAGGTAGCCATATAACTTATGTCTAACTTTCACAGACATAAACAAACTTTCGCATACATAAACCAACTGATGAACTAATCAAGTGAATCTACATTAGAGGCACCCGCTATTGTTTTTGTATCAATGAATGTACATGTCATATCAGTTTGATAGTGCTAGTAGAAGATTTTACAGTACCTTCAAAGCCATTTCCAAATTGTCCACAACTGATAAAAGGGCGTTCTGATTAGTAGCATGTCTATTGCAAGTGTTGTGTAAACATTGTCTGGCACGACAATAATTGACTTACAATTGTTACATTGTAATCCATTGACATGCCTGAAAAAGTAAACGTTGTTACAATGTATACGATCTGGGGAATATTGGCTGAAATTATACCCCACTCAAAGAAAATATAGCAATGTTGGTAAGACTTTTGTCATGCCAGATGATAAAAAGAAGAGTTGGTAATAAGATTTTTGTCGAAAAACCATATAAACAAATACAATGTAGCAATGCTAGTGAAATGTTTGTTGAGCAAGACTATGATTTGTTTCAAGTCAACTGGTTTCTACTATATGCATATGAAATAGAAGTTGCTTATTATTTCTTGACACAATCATTTCACCTGAGTAAAGTCATTTTCGTTCTTCTATTTTTTTCCGCGTACTCACCTCTGTACTTTCTGGCGGACATTTGTTAGTGCCAGCAAACACGTTCCTTTTCTCTGTATGCATCAATATCCCTCCACCGCTATCGGATATATTCGTTGTCTGACTACACTGGTTAATATCTACATCATCAAGTGATATATCGATTCCACTTGTTCCTCTGAAAAAGGGAAATACATCAGGAAATATTGAGTATGATGGTCGGAGAAAACAAAACAAAACAAATTTCATTTGCAATGAACTCGAACTTATGTCGACAATCTGAAATACATGTAGCATGATAAGTAGCGTTTGGTATTTGGATTGGAAATACTTAAGTGACCATATGGACGGAATGGGTAATTATTTTGGATTTCAATCAGTGAAACAATTTTTCCATGTTTATCTATTTGCAGAACACAGTGTTAAACAACATGTGTAATATGTAGGGTTACCGTAACACAAGTAATCATTATGTCGAGTCCAGTCTGTGCTTGCCTGTCCCTTCCCAAATATTGAAACATCAAAATATATCAATAGTGTAATTAATTCATGTGTTTACTTATGATTACAAGTGATTACTTGAGTTTACCTGATTTGGTTACAAATCATTTGCAATAACGCACTTTTCACACACAAATGGAAGATTTCCGCTATATAATAAGTTACAATACAGACTTTGTCTATATTCTTTCACTATGTATTTTAAAGTAGGAAAACAAAATAAAAATCGTTCATTCATTCATTCAAAATCAAAACTATTTTTCTTCCAGATTGCCACTTTAAGGGAAAACTCTGGTCAGACTTATTTAGTATTCCTTTAGTACACTTGTATTTATTGCTATCAACTTACATACACTTGACCCTCAAGAGAAAGGGATTGTAGTAAATGTGACGTCATTTCCAGGAAGGCCTTCTCACAAACCCTTGCAGGAAATCTCCAAAATGACCAAACACATCGCAAGTGCAGTAGGGATCCATTTTCGAAGTTGAATAACTTATCAAGGTGCTATTTTATCTCCCAAATCATATGTTAGTTGATAGCTGTAACCAGTACAAGTATATTAAAGGCAGAAACAAGTCTGACTGGACTTTTCCTTTAAGTTGATAGCAGTAATCAATACAAGTGCACTAAAATCAGAAATAAGTCTGACTGGACTTTTCCTTTAAGTTGATAGCAGTAATCAATGTAAGTGTACTAAAGGCAGAAATAAGTCTGACTGGACTTTTCCTTTAAGTTGATAGCAGTAATCAATGCAAGTGTACTAAAGGCAGAAATAAGTCTGACTGGACTTTTCCTTTAAGTTGATAGCAGTAATCAGTACAAGTGTACTAAAGGCCGAAATAAGTCTGACTGGACTTTTCCTTTAAGTTGATAGCAGTAATCAATACAAATGTATTAAAGGCAGAAATAAGTCTGACTGGACTTTTCCTTTAAGTTGATAGCAGTAATCAATACAAATGTATTAAAGGCAGAAATAAGTCTGACTGGACTTTTCCTTTAAGTTGATAGCAGTAATCAATGCAAGTGTACTATAAGCAGAAATAAGTCTGACTGGAATTTTCCTTTAAGTTGATAGCAGTAATCAATGTAAGTGTACTAAAGGTAGAAATTAGTCTGGCCGAGTGACAGGACTTTTCTTGTAACCTTTTAACTGTATATAAATACAACTGTGACTGGACTTTTTCTCTAAGAACTAAGGTTTAAGTTCCTGATACTAAATACCAGGAGACTCAATCAGTTTATATTCAGGTTTGCACATTGTTGTTAACAAGATAGCGGTAGTTCAGTTCTACACTAATGACTTTTAACATTTCCACCGTGATTTTTTCCATAAAGATAAGTTAACGCATTTGGTAGAAACCTTTTTATTACTTAAGTGGTCGCTTAGTTAAAATGCTTTTTAACAATTTATGTGATTGAGAGGTGGTACAACCGGCTCTAAAGGATGTACTCTGATAATAGGGAAAATATTTCAAAAACCGACTAAATCATGAAGTCAAACTTGAGAGAGGAAATTTCAATATTGTGTAACATTAAACTATTACCAGGTAACATTTTACAATATGGGAATCCTGATGCAATTTTAATATTTCGGAATGGAGAGATTCGACTCTTGAGCACGATGTCTCTCACTTCTGAATATGTTTCGCTTAAAAAAGGCGTGGCGGAATGCAATTTATAGCGGTAAAACTGTCATTCGTCGCTGTTTATGACAGCTGTTTAACCCTTGTAAGTGTTTTCAAGACAGGATGGTAAATATGTGATAAATATGTATTATTTGATTCGTGCTTAAGATGAGTTTCCAAGTTATTCTCGATGTCTCCTTGAGAAACGACAGCCACCATAGTTTCCATGGGGACGTGATGTCAGAAATAACACGAAGTATTCATACGCTTTACAAAAAGAAAAAACTGGAACGGAATTTAAATGTAAAGATCATAATGTTGTACACTCGTCTTGCGCGTTGAAAACTTCCATGACGTATATACTTGAAGTATTGTTCCGCTGGTTTTTTTCTATTGAATCAGTGGAAGTCAGAATAAAGTCACAGATGACCCATCTGTCGAGCAATATCGACAGATTTGCTCGACAATGTCGCTAATATATAAACTAATTTCAACAAAAGAGACGCTGCTTGAGGATTTCTGTAGTAAAACACGATGTGATAAAAGAAGGATAAACAACCGCTAGCATTTGTAAGAAAGGTCGTAACTAAGAGAAGATACCGCGGGATGAGTGAGAGACGCAGTATACATCGATACTTTCCAGCTTACGGCCATCAACCGTGCATGTTTTAAAGTGATACTTAAATAAAACCGTGTGCTATTCAATACATCGGTCTCTCGATGTATTGAGTTTTTTTCCATATACTACCGAATTCTGCTCTTTTTGTGAGACTTCTAACGTATCTGGCACTTCGTGTATAATGTTTACGCTTGTCTAGAAATGTAAAGTTTCCCTCAGTCAACTTCGTCAGGTCGTATTACCGAACTCTATGTTGTTAGCTCGAAGGCTTGATCGCAATGACAATGTTTGCCACCTTCATACTAATAACACTCAGAAAGTAGTAGGTCATTATATATCTGGGATTGGAGTTTTACCCGCCGAATCTAACTGATTAAAAAATAAACGAAAAACTATCAACGCAGTCAACCAAAACAAGGCGCTGTGGGAGAGAATAATCTCGGGACATGAAAGAAATTCTTACTCGAGGATTAAGCACGAAAATTACGTGATGAATAGGCGGGTGTTGTGGTCAATATTGCATTATATATGTTTGTGATCTAGTGATGCTATGCAGTCTGTATGCAATGCCACGAGAGAGAATACTCAACTATTGAATTGAAATAACACGCGAACGGAGATAATAATCAACGAATGTGAAACGGACCATATGAACGCCGTGGGAATAGTCTCCCTTGATATAGCGGTATCAGTCAATTGAAAACGTCAATTCAAAGCTTTCACTGAGTGAATCAATGTGTTTTCTCTCACGGTTTTCTTAAATTTTAATGGACATTGGTTTTTTCATATATATCACGAACTGCAAGACAGACATTTTACCCCAAATTTGAGCTACATCTTTGTAAGTTGTCTGCAAGGCTTTAGCCATGGGGTGTAAAGGTTAATGTCATACCAATCCTGTCCAATATTCCTACCGACGTCTTCTTCTATTAACATTCACGTAATTGCTTTCTTGAATTCATAATTACGTGAACAGGCAAAATCACCACGCTTTGTAGATAAAGACAGGAAAAGTGAGCACCCCCCTTGGCTATATAACTGTAATGATGACATTAGATAAGAAGAAAGTCATAGTAAACATAATTTAAACCATAATGTATTTTTTCCGTTGGTTTGACTTAAGGCACGCACTATTTTGATGCATTTTGTATTGCTATGCTTTTAACAGATTAAATCAATACGCTGAAAAATACTCGTTGCTACAGTCAGGAATTCAGCTTGCAGTTATCAACGATCCTGTGACGTAATTGTTTAACGTCACCGAATTACGTCATCAAATCATTAACAATACACGATGGACGTTGAAATCTCTGTCGTCCACGTCTGATTACAAAGATTAGAATCCATTTTTCCGTGAAGAGAATGGCTTTTCATGTTCGGGTATAATCATAATACAAGCAAATAATTACAGGTTATGCCCCTTTGTGGTTCAATTATTTGTTTATTATAATTTTTAAATTATGGAAGGCGGCTTCTTTGACTGCGTTATCATTATGCTATCCAATCCGAAGAAAGATATAAATAATGGTACCTTTTCACCTTTCCTTCCGGTAAGCATATCTCACTATAAGAATGCTATCATTTCAATCTACCTCTATCAGATTTCTTTTCCCCATATCATCTCCTTATTGATATTGAAGCTATCGACGACTATGCATATAAATTAAGTCATTTGCATATTGATGAGGACGGTAATCGGTTCATTCAAAAGCAAAGAAAAGCAAGTGTTGTGTCATGACAAGAAAAAAAAACGACTTTCCCAAGAAAGAAAGTAATTAGAAAGCTATCTAAACTATCTTGAATAACAAAGCAAATTCTACAGGCAGAATAACCGAGAAATTTCAGGTATATACAATCCTGAAAACAATCTTTAATTGATCTGGTTTTGCTATTTGCTATTATGATTTAACTGTATGACATATCGTCATAGAAAGAGTGAACGTATTTCACACAATACATATGCGTGCAGTGCAAGTGATATAATTGACTGAAGCGTTGGTGATGGAAACACATGTTTAAAAACCATCGAATATTACAGGAACTGGATATCCGTACTGGCCATGTCCTTCGATGTTGTAATATGTTACCAAGTGGCAGGAAACGTTATATATACCGTCAACAACACTCGCAGCATCTTACGTCCATCAACTCATTAACTCTATATGCTGGAGCCCCAAATGTTGACAGAATTACAACAACGGTTTCCACATATAGGAATACAAGAAGCTCTATTAATAGAGAGATTTGAAAGATGTTGTGGTTTGACTTCATTGTGATGGGATCGTGCAATTCTTTTGTCTCCTTCAAGATGATCATTTCTTGTCATATGAAATAGGGTTTACGACATATCAGCTTAGCTGTCTACCAAATATAATCACTCCGTGTGCATGTGAACGTTTCTTACAGATTATGCTAGACTTAATTGAGTTGTTTGATACACCGATCACACAGGATTTTATTTACTGGTTTGGTCTTACATGCATTCCTCAATCATTATTAAGACCATCAAACGGAAACAGTCCGTCTTTTATGAGGCAAAGCTGCCGCGCTAACATATAATAATATCACTCGAAATTAAGAGACCCTGTAACTGTTACTTATTGGGTTTCTTTCTGCAGATCACCCGAAAGTTCACGGATAATGGTTTAGTCTGTTTTTTTTCTTTTTAACAGTCACCAACTTAGAAGTATAGTCTCCATGAAAGGTCCTGTTTCGGCTAATGCCCAGCTAGCGTACACAACACAAATCAACAATATACGCGGAAACCACAGACAGTGAAGTTCTCCGCTGTCAATACTTATACTTGTTGGAAGCAAAGCTGGATCGCCACAGTTTAGCAGAAGGGGTGAACAAGAAGCTTGGAAACCAAATGCGGTGTTTGGTGATTTTCTTGGTACCTCTGAAATTCTGTCCTAATATAATGTTCAGTTGGTGGATTGATTCAACATATTTTAGTACTTAGAATAGTATAATTATGTTCTAATATGGGAAAAGTGTAACCTCCAAATACCATAATGTTGTACCTCTTTAAATGACAACTGTTGCCTGTAATCCTCATTACATATTCTCGGAAATTCATGTTAATAAAGTTACAAAATCTGCCCCGCATTACAAATTTTAATGAAAATTCCTGTTCACCAGCTCTACTTAAAACTAAGCACCTGAAAACATTTCGTGAACAAAACTGATATTGTCATATTACATTGTCTATGGAATTATAAAATCGTTTCCTGCCATTAAAGGCTCCATTATCTATATATCATGTTCTTGAAATATTTTATCATAATTTGAGTAATTGAGTAAATCAAATGTAAATTATTCTAGGAGTCAGATTTAACGAGAACGGATCTCAACATTGAAAAATGATACTGAGGGGACCCTAGACTTACAGATACATGATATACAGAAGTGTGCTCAACAAACAACCAAGTAATTTGTCAAATGGAAATAACGGAATAATACGTAATAAAATAAAGTAAAGGATTACACATGGAAACATTGAGTGAATGATGAAAACGTCTGAAGTGAAGTGTAATAAAATCATGTGAACAAAACAGATTAAAGTTGCAGACTCCGTAAGCGTGTTCCCATTTTTTAGCTAAACATTGAGTCAAAGTACACAGAAAACTTAAAACCATAAAATGGTTGAGTGTGCGCAGTGAGCTTGGTAACTTAAAATATGGCTTATTTCGAATATTTAAGTACTTCCAAAGTTATGTGTTTTACGTCATTTTTCTCTTCTATCTAAATAACAGTGGGGAGCTCTACTTAAGCTATATACCATGTACCTTTAGGGCAAATTATATAATAACACATGTCATATCAACATACAAGAACAGAATGCCACACAGCGTTACACTACACTATATTGATACTTAATCGACATGCGCGATAGCAGGTTCGACAATTTGAAATAATGGGAATAATATATAGAAATGACAAAAAGACATAAAAGTATAACTTGACGATTGATTTTCTATAAACCAGTTTTAGTTGTAACAACGACCATATTCTATAAATGTGTGTGTGTGTGTGTGTGTGTGTGTGTGTGTGTGTGTGTGTGTGTGTGTGATTCTCCCTGTAGCACCATTGAACCAACCTGAATTATTCACATGCCACTTAATTCAATTCAAAACATTTCTCATAGTAATGAATGAGAATATTTTGCGTGTATGTAACTCAATGAAATAAAATATATTGTCTGATATTTGAACCCAATGATAGCCACAACATTGTAATATATGAGTATGAATGCACTTTGACGTCATACCTAATGGAAAATAAAGCAAACATGATACAGAACATGACACTATGACATACCAGGCTTGTGTTTAATCGATGAGGCTCATCAATTAGGGTGTTGTTAACCAGAACGTTTACAAACTTATTCAGTTGTCTGTTATACAGAGGTCTGCTTTTGGTATACAATACATATACTTAATTCACGATCAATCTTATTTTTGGAGCACATATGCGTCTACAAAATAGGATAGACGTGATTGAATGTGAATAAAAGGGGATTGGTAAACATGACGTTGGCGATTTTCAAATGTTTTGGTAACCAAACTATTGTTGTCACACTTTTATCAGCTTACACATATATCGAATAAGAGTTCTAGCTATAACTAAACATGACTCAATATATTTTAGTAATTTCTATATCTGTTTTAATAGTAAACAGAAGTTACTACTAAGAGCCATGAAGGTACAGGCGAAACATCACGCGAGGAAATAAAGTATTTTCATAAACTTTAAGTTCTGGAGAGTAATTTCATAATTTCCCATCAAATTTCTCTCAATTGCCAAGAAACAAATTAAAACTTGTTTATCTATATGCATGAATATTTATTAGATGAACAATACATATTCATGATTATTTATAAGGAAATAAACACTTGGGGGTCATGAATATTCAATGACTTTCCTGTCTGCTAAGACCCATGAGGTAACAGTGTGAAGGAGCCTATGTAAGCAACATTCTATTGTTTTGTCAACTTCAGTATGACTACTGATCATATGCAGTACCCCTCCTCCGAATAAAATGGTTCTTACCTTAAAACTAATTAATGTGTTTACATTCAAATGTCAAACGTTCAACACATGTTTGGACAAAAAGTCATTCTCTTATCAGCGCCAAATGAGACTTTGTCTGGCAGTAAGTCAAGTCTGTAAAACCCAGACAATTCTAATGGATTCTAAATCCTACCCTGAGACATATGAATGTAATAAAAACTATTTTAAAATGCACTTTTTTCAGTTATTACTCTGATAACATTTACATTTAAACATAAAGAGGTTGTGAACGCCGCTGAAAGGATGCTGTCCCAGACTTAACACGGTTCTTAGATGTTTACAAGTTATAGGAAACGTTAACAAACGCAAGTGATCTACTAGAAGCTAAGTAATTCTGAAAAGTGCAGTACTCATTAGATAGCCATAAAATCGTAAATCAATAATTTCTGTAAACATTTAACTTTTAGATAACATGTACCTGTCCGCCTCAAAACGTGAGATAGCGAGATCAGAACATTGATTAGTAATACGCTTTAGCCATTGACCCCCCCCCCCTATATCACATCGAACATCAGACGACGAATAAATAGCAATGGCTTACTTTATTTCCATTTGATTTTTCGATAGTAACACAAGCTCATCTACTTCGGTTGCCTGTGTCGCGTCGGTTAATCGTTAAATTAGATATGCCAAATAGCCAATTTTATGTACAAGATAAGAAAGTGTTGTATCAATGTCGTAAAACCACAGGTCTCTTTACGACACCATCCGTTGCGTCACCGGATAATGTGCTTTCGCTTCTGAACGGGGTTCTGTTAGCGTTTCATTGCCTTAAACAATGGGTGTACCTTCTTTGCCCCTATTTTCTCCTAAGTGGACAGCGATATCGTGAAACAAAGGTTATACGAAGAAATAGATGAACTTTGTTGGTATAACCGTATAATAGCCTGTCAGCCCCGTTGTGTTGCAGCATATATCGTGAGACCAGAGCGTGCATCACTCATATACACTCTCCCCTTCAAATTTAATGTCCCCTCCTTAAATCATTTACATCAAATACCAGACATTAAACAAACATGAAAACACACGATAGATTATTTTATCAGCTTTACATAGTACTTAGCTAGACATTAAGGCCAACATTAATTCAAGTATGTCCAATATACCCGCAATTTTAATGTCTTCATAATCTTTGATCCGAACGTTTTTAAAAAACTACCATAAACATGCTTTTAAATGATTAACCCGATAAGATTATGATCAAATATTGTGTGGTTTTGATACGTATTATTTATAGTTCCCTACTTAGCATTTCACATGAATTAGGAGAATACACTCTACATATTGATTCTGACGTTGTCATTTAGCAGGGATATTAACGATAATTCTGACATTAAGTCATTTTGGGGTTAAGAGGTTGATGATTGTCCCAGGTTACGTTACATTGATTGTCAGCTCCATGCAAACGTCAATTTAGGGGTCAGGCAGGCAATTCTCTGATAAAATTTCAATCTTAAAATTCTCTTCGTCGCTTATAGGGATAACAAACTTGAACCTACATTTTCATGAAATCTAAAATCATTTTCCAAAATCTTTTCGCTTTTTAAAAAAAAACTGTCGAAGTATTGTTCCTAGTGATCGAATATTGTTCCCAGTGTTAAGTGTTGCAAAATCGTTCGCAGTTGCATCCCAATTCCTAGAGGGACAGTCCCGGGTGTGTGCGTGTGTGTGTGGGGGGGGGGGGACACCCCATGATGAGTAATCGTACGAGGAGGTTCCTCGCAGAACTCCAGATTGGACATCATACCTCATTTTACAAGACCCTTTCTCATGCAAAGGCCTAACATTTAGTGTATTTGGTCACAATAGTGAATTTACAGTTACATGACTGTTTGTGCTATAAATATCCGGGAACCACTCCTAGCATCAAACTGAAAGTGACGATCACCCGAAACAAAACAAACGATGGAAAAGGAGGTAAATAAAGACATCTAGTGTATATCACCACATCAGAGTTTAATCTGATTGACCTGGCATGAAAGGCAAATATGGTTATAATTGCTTTCAAATATTGGAGAAGAACTCAGGTGTGATCTTTAACCATCATAACGAAAACCCTCCTTTAAACTTTTAACAGGAAATATTACCCTTTCTCAAACCCGATGACAATAAACAATTAACCTTTTCGCGCAGATCCTCCCGTACTGCTGCCGGTTTGTGGCAGTTGTCAGATTCCCTTTTGGTCGCAACGTAACAAATTATCAGACGAGAACCCACTCATTGTGATTATATCAAAGTGAATGAAATATCGTCAAATGTCATGGGTTGTAGCAGTCTCTTTTATCGTCAACTTCTTTTCTCACTAAATTATTGACATCGTCACGAACACTTTATATAATTATCAATATTGTGAATTTTGTTAGTACCAAAGGCAAATCAACAGCATATTGGTAACGACTCCAAACTAACAATATGTTGAAGTAAATTAATAAAACGCAATTCCTTTGATCAAAAAAGTAGGTCATATGTAATATGATGTGTTGTCTATTATAGCAGACTCTCAGATATGTTTTATTATATCAGTCTCGGGTTGTGGTATTGTTAACAAAACACTTCGTAACCACTGGACTATTCTATACATTGATCGAGGCAAGCGACAGAAAATATCAAATATGTATGAGAAATAAGTCGAATTGACTGCATGTACCCAATAACTAACGGATTATCTAAGAATCAAATACAGGAAGCTGGGGATAGAATTAAAAAAAAGATACACAATGAAAATCATGAAATATGAAACAAAATGTCGTCTGACTCGACAAACATCATACCAACAGTATTATCGTCTGGCTCAACAAGAATCTTCCGACATTACTACATCGCTCACTCTAATGTTGTGAATGTTCTTCAGTGGGTTACAACAAAGTGTTCGTGGTGCAGTCACGGTGTAATCTAAAGTCGGGAAGTCAGCAATCACTGTGATAATGGACCATTGGGCAGTTGATGGCGTCTTGTCAGAAGTTGACGTTTTAATTGCTTTGATGTCATTTTAGACTGTAATACTCTCAATGCAGAAAAAAAACTCTATTAAATTAGATTCTCGTCCTAAGAGATCGCCATTTGACAAGTTGGAATAACACAACAAAAAGGGTTTAATCAGTTATGCCCCATTATCAGAACATTCATGAGTATATGAACCTTTAATGGGCTTGAAAGGTCAGAGGTCACATCTGTGATTGATTGACAAGAAGGTTGTTCTTTCATATGCAATAAAACAAGAAATATAATATTTTTTCCCAATAATACACAACAACTGACACGACTTTATACCACACAGGAGCTTTTTGTTCAGTTTTTATTACTAGCCCAAACAAAACATTTTATTCTAAATGCTTTACCTAATTGTATTCTATAGAACCATGGTTCCAACTGTGAACTTTCCAAACTAAAAGCAATTTGTTTTGTTGAAAAAAATCTAACGGCGGTGACACATCGCAAGACTGTTAGAACGTATATTACTGCCGCGAAGCAAAGTGGAGATTAAAATTTGCAGTAAGTTCAAAAGATTGAAGAAATCTAAGACTTTCTTCTTTTATATCAGTTTCAGTTCCCCATATATCATATCACTCTTCAACAAATGTTACCGACCACATGGCTTCGTTATTTTGAACTGACAAATGGTTATGAGCCATATATAGTGACGATGATTCCATCTAAACGTGGGTGTCTTACCACAGGCACTGATGACCCGATACCGTGGGTATATCAAAGTAATAGCTAGCTGGGAGATACATAGAAACATATCTGAGAGTTTCATCATGAAATCGCAGCTCCCATAGGCAATTTTTACACAAACGTGCCCGGCGCCCACCCTTGCGTGTCCACGCCGCATTTTCATTTGTACACGGATACAAAACCGTGTTTAGACAAACCTTGATTCACGAGGCTTTAGGTCTTTACTTTGCTATCCTGGTGGTATCTTCGCTTTGGCTAAAATCGTGCTTCACGTATGAGCTTAAAGGCCTTTATTTGCGTATAGTATTTGTAGACATGAAAAATCCTTAGTCGTTCAAGCTTTCTGTCAGAACGAACACATTCAATGTATTTTTAAAAGGACAGACAAAGATGTCAGAATGCAGGGAACTGTGCATCAACGTGTCAGTCGTGTGTCTTACGACGGAGGTACCATCGGCCCCTGACAACAACATCAACCCAATAAAAAACTCGTATCTATACTAGCACATCAGAGTTATGTATTGCTTTGTCAGCACACACCAATAGTTGAATCTATTAAAATTTAGCAATCTGATATTGTTGGGCTCCTTCCCTCAAGACTTAAAAAAAGAAGATTTTGTTGAGTTATCTTCTACCCAGTGACGAGAGTGTGTAGACTACATCAAAGCCTACAAGCATACATCAATACAGACTCGAACATGACGTATTGACAAGTAGGGTATGTGGATATCACAATCTTAGAATTCGATCGCAGAGTATGGCATGAAACCCTAGTCACGAGATGGTTGGTGAATAGGCTTATTGAAGGCTCAGATAACACTCTTGGGAATGACAGATGACGGCGTTATATGCCGTTGCCGTTATGTCTAATTATTATCAGTCGACTTCTTTTAGTAGCTAACGGTGTTATGTAGGAAGACTGATTTGGGATCATGCTACATTAGAAGTTTCAAGTTCGTATATAGACAGCAATTCAAAGTCTAGCCGATATTCCAGTATTTGTATACCCATACGTCTCCACACATACATCCACACACGCACACATCCATACACATCCACATACAAACACACACACACATACATACATACATACATACATACATACATACATACATACATACATACATACATACATACATACATACATGTACGCACGCATGCATACAAAAAAAACACAATACAATACAATACAATACAATACAATACAATACAATACAAGCATATTCACAACGTCTAGAATCAAGAGTGAAAGATTTTGACAATTCTAAAAATGATGTCACTTTCACATGATACACACATAATACATTTGTACCACTATTGCGATGCAATTATAGGTGATATTTATATATTTTATCGTTATTTCCACATAGCAGATATGACAATTTTGTGTGTTGGGTATCGATTCATTGGGTTGTGGAGAGCCCTCAAGGCTAGGTTGTATAACTTAGTAAAATGTTAATTGTAAAATGTGCAATGTTAACATACTCTTAAAAAAGCATTTTTGCCGCTGACGCAGCGAAAAATAATTCTTTTGCGTCCTGTACAGTTACCGTAAAGAGGCGTGTCGTTTTTACGACGATGACATGTACACAAATGAGAAGAGACGTATCACTACGACCGCATCGTATATTGAACATATACATTGTTGAGAGTTTATATTCAATCTGTTTTTTCTCATAGTGTATAACTTTGATGACTATATGTACAGTAACATTTCCATCGCTTTCATTCATTATTTTATTCATTATTTTTATCAATATGTAATCAATCCGACAATATTCTTATTGAAAAAAAAAGCAACCTTGTATTTTGCTTACCTATAGATTCTGAATGAATGACGCATCCATACAACACACAATAAGACGAAATCTATAGTAATGCGATCATTTTCAATAATGACAGCTAATCCGTATTATGCTTTTTAATAAGAGATTTGACGTCACTCAACATATAGAAAGAAACCCACATTCAAAGGTATTCGGTTATGTCGGGAAAATAACCACAAAGCTTGATTACTTTTAAAGGTAAGAAAGTGACCCCAATCATACTTTATGGTTGACGAACACGAGCCAAAAGTATGATGTGTGATTCTGAATCGTAAAGTACCATCGTAGTTATGTAAGCATGCGCGAGTTCCTAGACCCAGCTGTACATTCCCCCCTGTCCTTATGGCGTTATTATGTCATTATAAACATGGTTCAAAATTGGATGCAAGTAAACGGAGATACGTATATTACATAAGAAATATTAGAAATTTTTTTGCCACAGTCATTAGCGATCCATGGAAACAACTGTAGACAGTGTTTGTCTCACTACTTTATTGAGCTTCATTCTGCCATTGAGCATGCGTATGTGTGAGGTTGCTCGCTTACCGTTGCTTCGACATTCGCAAGGACTCCTTAGTAATCCACTCACAACTGTTTGCAATTAAATCAAATTCTCCGTAATAAGGGTAATGTCAGTATTTGTAAAACTACAGTTATTTAACCGCGATGTGAGGCTTTACACCACGCTAAAAGTCTAAATCAAATATAGAAATGAACCATTTGATTATTACATTCCATGCGACCTGTGTACCCCTCATAAATCATAAATATGCGAAACTATATATAAGCAAACCTTTTTACTGAAATATTGACTTTTGTCAATGGCATATCTCATTCATATTAGCCTCGCAAATCATATAGTCACACATTCAATGAAAAACACACTCAGCGAACGTACTTTATTAGTAATAATGTATTGGTCATATGACCAGACCCATCCAGGCTCCTGTAACCATTGAATGGTTGACTTGGACACTGTATGGTGTGAAATGTTTGTAAAATGTAGTTAAGAGTAATAACCAGTAGGGCCAATAGAGTCTTAACAGTATACAACCGTGATTTATGGAACGGTAACATAGACATTGTCGATACACTATGTGAAAAATTAACAACAAATTTATGTTACGAGTGATAGAAGTCTTAACACCTCATTTGTTTTGAGTCATTGTGGTGTAAAACTATGCTGTACACTAGTATGCACTAGTAAAACCCGAACTGTTTTGAGAAGTTAACTCTGATTTCAAGAAAAGGAATTCCAAACATAAATATATATTGTTTGTATTGATTACAATGATTTTAACGACTGAATAGTAATAAATGCGTTGCCAATGGATACCGATGTAGACATCAAGATAAGAAGAATAATGTCGATAACTTTAATGTTGTACAATTCTTTTCACAAGTTGCTTGCACATCACGCAACACTGACTGCTTCTAATGACGTGAACAAAATGCGAAGGCAACATCTTGACAATTTAATTTGTTTCCACTGATGGCCCATGTTCTCAATAGGTACATTATATTGCCCACGGTAACAGTAATGAACTGTTGTTTTTTTATGGGAATTGTACTAACTGACAAAGCCCAGAATACAAATCGTTGCTTCATTAGTACGGGTTAATGCAGCTCAAAATTAAACCCATTGACGATGAAAGTCGCCTTCAGCGTAATGGGTCAGTGTATGTAATTGCTCTTTAGACCGTTAGAATCTGGCATTTCCGTTCCTACGATCATTTCGATTGCGGATCTTCAGTCCAAATGTCAGAAAATGCCGTTCATTATCCTTGCACGTCTCGTTCAAAATAGAAATTAGCCAAATCGACTTGTCTACTGCAAAGACTCAAGAGATATCAAACATGCTTTGTTGCCCGACAATGAAGTTCGATATTACATCTGAATGAGGGAAAGAACAAGACTCATTCATCTTTGCCCACAACATAAACGTGGACGAATCACTGTAATTACTGAATTTGATTACAAACCGTACCTTGATTGTTGTGTTCATCAGTAACATTAAACAGACGACAATAGAAGCACTTAGACGATACTTGCTTACTGTCATAGAAACTACAGCGAATCCCAGACGTATACTATCCACAGGGGGTTACAGAAAGAGAAATTTATGTTGTAGCTTTTGAAAAAATGTGTTGATTAAGTAAAAGTAAACGACTATCTAACTATCCGTCAATCTATGTAATTGTCTTGAAATAGGACGGTCAGTATCTTGTTCTCGTGTCTGTCATTCACAGGCCCGTCAAACAACTCTAATCATTAAAAACTTATTTTCTCGTTAATCGAACACATGCATACCAACTAACCCTTCTAACTTCAAACAGCCTTGACAATATAATGGATCGAATGCCAGCAACTGATCGATCTATCAACCATCCAATCTATCAACCTGCCAATCAGCCAACCAACCACCCAACCAACCTGGCAACCAACCAACCAACCAACCAACCAACCAACCAACCAACCAACCAGCCAGCCAGCCGACACTCACTCACTCACTCACTCACTCACTCACTCACTCACTCACTCACTCACTCACTCACTCACTCACTCACTCACTCACTCACTCACTCACTCACTCACTCACTCACTCACTCACCCAAACACCCACCCACCCACCCACCCACTCGCTCACTCGCTCACTCGCTCGCTCACTCGCTCGCTCGCTCGCTCGCTCGCTCACTCACTCACTCACTCACTCACTCACTCACTCACTCACTCACTCACTCACTCACTCACTCACCCACCCACCCACCCACCCACCCACCCACCCACCCACCCACCCACTCACTCACTCACTCACTCACTCACTCACTCACTCACTCACTCACTCACTCACTCACAAATAGGAAATATTCAAGATAAAATCCTTAAGTTTATCGTTCAACTGACTAATGAAGTCATGCACTCTGTACTTATTTATTCATTATTTTGTTTTTGTATATTTGTGAACTGAGTTGTAACTCTTCTCTTTGAGGAGGAATAAAGAAACAACAACAACAACAACAACAACAACAACAACAACAACAACAACTGACTGACTGACTGACTGACTGACTGACTGACTGACTGACTGACTGATTGACTGACTGACTGACTGACTCACTCACTCACTAAATGACTGAGGGGGTAAAGAGAGGCAGGACGAATAAATAAGTTAGTATGAACGAATGAATGGATAGATAAAACATATAAACCACATAGTCAGGAAGCCGAATAACAAACAAATCATTCTGATCGGACAAATCACCGGATAACCAAGATAAACACAGCATCCATAATAAAATAGATAAAAACCCAAATCCTTATTTTTCTATTGATAACATTTGCCCCGGTATCATATCAACTGATTTGAGTTAAGAAATTGCTTCAAACCCAAACAAACATTGGAAATGAAATCGCTAAGAAAAACAAACGTTTGTACAACAAAATAATCAACAGTTTTCCTCGTTGTTTCAGTTTGGAATCAAAACGTTCTGTTTTTACATCACCGACGTTATCTGAAATGTAAAGTGCACCTCCATCATTGGTAGAATAATGGTATAGCTAGGGAGCACTGAAAGTATGCCAACAAATCCTACAATATACATAACATAGTAGTTTAATGTGTAGTTACTTTACCCTTGTCGAGGAATATAGTTTTATAATGATTACATTTATTGGCGTAATGAGGAACATTGTTCCATCAGTCGTCTATGAATAAATAAACGTAATCATGAAATATTTACGGCGTGTACATTTGCAGTAGAAGCTGTCAGAGTGGAGGAAATAACACGTCATTCCAACACACAAACAATTGTACAGTAGAGATATGAATCGAGGGTCGATGTTTTGACGTATATATGTTTCACCTGTGACGTTAAAAAGATTTGCATCAACAGGAAATGACATTGAAACGAGTTGCATCTTTATCTGTATAGGCCAGAAAAAACAATTGCGTATTTATATAGTCAAGTATATCTGTGTGTGTGTGTGTGTGTGTGTGTGTGTGTGTGTGTGTGTGTGTGTGTGTGTGTGTGTGTGTGTAATGTATCACATTGTCGAATCGTTCTTATGTTACATAAAGGTGTTTACGCCCCATCCTCAAATCACCACGCATTTTGAAATAAATATTGAACACTGTGGGGCTGATGCTGTCAATCTAAACAAATCTCGTGTATTCTATCAAAACAGTGCAATGTGTACAGACAATTTGAATATTTAGACAAAATGATTATCATGTTTTACGATGTTGTCAAAACATTCGTGACATAGACGTTCAAGGTCAAATGCCAATGTTGAATATCAGACTTCAAAGATCGAAGTCTCACAGATAAAGGTGAACACTGTGACTATTGATTTTATGGAAAGCGTGGACAAACGAAGTGATACCGAGAAGAAGTTACTTAATATTTCAACAAAACATTTCTACGTTGATTGCATCCTGAAGATGCTTTTAGTAAAATGAACATCCTGTTGAAAAAAAAGTACATGCACAGTTGGTCTATATGGGTGCTATAAATATTTCCATGCTTTTAGTAAAATGAGTATTTGGTCCGAAAGGAACGTGTACGTCGTCGCACATACGTATTACCGATGTCAAATGGCTCGAAACTGATGTATTTTATTTAAAGTAATGCAAACAAGAACGTGGGTCTAGAAATTGTGATTTGCGAGATAAAAAGCAATGCTATTACTAACATTACATTAAAACTGCACTAGCTGCAACTGTTTTTTTTCATCACACAACCAAAGATATATTCACTAAACATTTGTCAATTACTTAAAAAAATACATTGCATCTGTAGATTAGTGGTCGTTGTTATCTTTAGGTAGAGTATTGGCAAGTGTAAATCTGAGCAGTGCAGAAGCAGGTTGAAATCGTAATCGCCGTTGAGGGCGCTGATATTTGGTGCGGACCCCAAAAATCAATTTGATTACTTGATTATATCTACAAAAAAAAACGTTCACCCACAGGCGATGTAATAATATTTAATGTGGGATATGTCGACTAAAGGATATCATAGTGTACGAAATGCAGAATAAACAAAAAAATATTTACAGAAGTCGAAAAACTTTGCGAAATATCAAAAACTCACTGCATGTATCTTAAAATTGGGCCTTAGTACTACAAAAAGGTTCTAAAGTACAAGTAGAGGCATTTGTTTACGTCAATCTACTTTTATTGTTGTGCACCATCATCGATATCAAAAAGTATGCTTTTAACGGTGTATACTGTAGTTCGGTCTTTCGGTTGATAATAGTCGCTATATTAAAAATGACATGGTATAATTGTGGACAATACTATAGATCAAATGGACACGAAATTGATGCACACTGCTTGTGTTTGGCAGTTGTAAGTGGACCATGAACATTCTTTTTACATAAGCAAGCAAGCAAGCAAACAAGCAAGCAAATAAACAAACAAACAAACAAACAAACAAACAAAAAACAAACAAACAAACAAACAAACAGACAGACAGACAGACAGACAACGAACAAAACAAACAAACAACCCAACCAACGAACCAACCAAAACAAGCAAGCAAGTAAGCAAGGAAATAAGCAAGCAAGCAAGCAAGCAAGCAAGCAAATAAACAAACAAACAAACAAACAAACAAACAGACAAACAAACAAACAAACACACACGCTAACATACTTAGACAGGCAAACAACGAAAAGAAAACCAATTACTAAAAACAGAACAATACGAACAGGGCTATCCTCAGAAGTGTTGAAATGTTGGTTGGTAACACCAAGTTCTTGAGGCACATCTGTATAATAGTTCAAACTTACTTAAAATGATATGTATGGTTTCTAACTCCAAGAAATGGTACTGTGTACGTCATCATCCATATATTACCGCCACCACAATCAAAGTAAGGTAAACTCCAGTGTCCATTTTCGTAACCAACTAAGACGCTCTCATCCCTCTCAGTAAGACCGAATGCTGTCGAATTATGACGCAATGTAGTTAAACCTGTAAGAGAAATTAATGAAAATTAGTGAATTTTCTTTGTACGCGAACTGCACTAAAAAGTTGCTGTTTCTTAGGTCAAGAAAACACAAACCCGCCAGTTAAAATCTAGTAGAGAAAAAAATCACGAGTCACCATACAGTTAAAAAAAAATATCGGTCCACGTTTAAGCCATTTTAGAATCCAATATGGCCACTGAATACTTTGTTAGCTCAATGACAAAATGACGATTTCCTGAGAACATGATGATGAACTCCCAAATTCCTAGTACTATTTCAAGAGAACCTGGACCAATCTTTCATATGGCAAATTTTGGAGAGATTTGAGGAACTGTGATTTTCAAGGAAATTGGTCCCGAGGCGGATTGTACCATAATAATCCTTACATTCTATTTACTGAAGAGATTCGTACCTTCGCGCAAACAAGAAGATGTTGCATAAAACTGAAACTAAGAATACATATGACCTTGATCACACACACGTTGCACATTTGCAGTACAACATTACTTAACGCGTTCACGTCGGAGGTCAGCAGCTCCGCCTTCAAGCTGTAAACGCATTGTGCATGCCAACGTTTTTTTTATAGTGACTGTAAATACAATCTTTGTCGTGTGCATAGTCTTTTTGCTTTTGGATATACATTGACACATTCCACATCAATCATTTTGCAACCATTTGCATTTTGTGTTTGGGTCTATGTGATCCTTTTAGTAACTTGACATTAGAATTACCTGGAGAGATTCCTGGTATTACATATGTTAATATTATCAAAGTATCAAATCCCTCACATGTTATTAAGAAACCATGTTTTGTAGTCACAACATGGTGAAGTTTGGTTTCTAACACTAGATCCACAGGGTTATCAGACTGACAAGAGATTTGTCACTTATTCGCTCTCTCGTATTTCATTTTCAGACACATCAACGTCTCTCTCTTTCACGCCTTTTCTATATTTGCTCGGTTAATTTCAAAATAATATTAATATTTTTATTTTTTATTTATTTATTTATTTACATAACTGCTCTGTCAAAAACATTTTACATATTTACATATCACAAGCAAACTGGAAAAAATAAATATACATACTTATACTTAATATTTCACATTTAGCCACCACACAGTAACCTTCAAAGAAGACACATTCGGATGTCGTTTACAGCAATCGCATAGTATAGCAATTTTAATATTATTTGAATCCTAAATTATTCATAAGTCTTACGTCACCTGTACTAGTCTAAGAAATGTAAACTCATATGAACTACCTGAAAACATTTCAAATTCATCTTTGTATAAGAGTGCACATAATACACCTTTATTTCGATTATCGTACATCTTACACAGAGAATGGAAAACTATTTTTGTCTGTCTATCTTAGTATCAACTCTCGACGTTTTTTCTTTGCTGTTTAGAGCGTACCTACGAATTTCATACTTTAAAAAAAAACTAGATTAACTATTGTACTTCAATAGATTCAAAAATGTCCGTATCATTCAATAAATCAATTCTTTTATAATCTGTGTTATACAACGAGAGAGATCATTACACATCGTTACTGTATTAGCGGTAATAGGGCTTCCCAGTCGAGGCATTAAGGTAAAACTCAACTAAGGAGAATAAATCGTCTTGAAGACACTTGACTACTTAGGCTATTCAACATCAAGGATCATACAATCGACAACTAAATCAGACAGAATTAAGATATAGAATTGCAGCGGCCTGATGCATAGGGTTTCATTTGTACTTTGTACGAGAAAATGATTCTATAGATCTTTGATGTTCCCGTTTTCATCTCCTCGACGCGTTTCAAGATAATAAGATACTTATTATGGAATGATTCTGATAGATATTAAATAGGTTGGTTGATAATACGGCAATAATGAATACAATTTTCCACACAAGTATATACCATAATCGGTAGCACAGTACAACATGAATGGCGTTTGTGAAGATGTATTGCCGCTTGTTATTTAGCGCCACAAAATTACTACCACCTAAAGTGCGCCATTGGAAATAGAGTGATGAAATATTATTGTTATTATCCATTCGGTAAAAGAGCATATAGAACAGAAACCTCTGATGATTTGCTTGTACGGTAAACTTCTTCAAGTTGTACAATGCATTACATAGGTGTTCCTGTTCACAACGCCGCGCGCTGAAATTGTAAGAGGCAAAAATAACGACGCAGAATCGGAGCAAAGGCATTGAATTACAGCTTCTCAAAGGCTGAAAAAACGCAGATCGTTCAAAAACCAAAAACTACAAACTATGAACTTTCAATTTGTAATCATACTCTATTTATTCAAATGTGTTTATTTGACAATTTGGTAATCTGCCGGCGGGTATGTAGCGACTAATCCACATGTTATATATATGCTATCTTTTTTAATTCACGAATGTACTGTCAATCGTTAATCTTGTAAACGGAAACGTAAAATTGGAAAATTCCACAATTTGTTTTTCATTTTCATTACTATTTTTTGTCTATTTTTAATCACACAGAGTTTAATTAATGTTTGAAATGTCTACCAAGAGTTGGTTTATAGGCAGACTTTATACAAACGTTGAAATATGTTACCAAGTAGTACGGTTAAAGGTCACGGAAATTAAAACAGACATGGCTTCGAACATTTTGAATATAGGCAGAAGCACTGGTCGACAGATGTTAATAACGATAAAGTAACCCGCTGAGATGTGTTCTATCATTACTTTGTCTTTTTTAAGAGTTAGGTAGAGATGACCTGGCGGCTTTGTTATCTTGAAGTTGAAAGGTAGATATATAAATAAGGTCAATAGTAATAGAAATGTAACAAACAAAAAAACCGATGACAGCTGGAGACAGTTTTAACCACAAAATAGTGCGATTGATGTTGACATGAATTACCATCAACACAATTTATATGACATGTACGGTAGGTATGCACACCATTTGACAAATAATAGCTTTGAAATGCAAACAAAAATTGAATGAAGGCGTCAGCTACCAAAATCCATGACATTTTATCTATATTGTGTTATTCTGATTCCTCTCTGTGAAGTAGAATGAAATAAGTGAAAATCTGTCAGATGCTGCTTGTTGTACAGCGCCTCCCGATTCACTGCACCTATACAGAGCCAAAGCTTATAGTTAAGGTCGCATCATTTCAATCCTGCGGACCATACGTTTTCGAGATAAGGGCGGAAAGACTACGATACTGAAAGCAAATTCAATTAAATTCACAACTGGTACCGTACATAATTTTAATCTTCGGGAATAGCTTTCAGTATTCCTTTGGTGAGTGGGTTTGATCCTTATCTCTGAAAACATCTGATGACCGAGTTTATCAAACACGCTATAGAAATGAAACAAAGTCGATTTTTCCTTGGGTAATTTTTCCTTACCCTACTCAAGAGATTAAAGGAAGCATACGGAGAAAACTGTACTGAATGTACACTAATAAAACGCAAATAAAGCACCACTGTGACAACTATTACTCTAGAAATTCGATCAAAATCTCTTGGTTATTTTCGTATTTGTATTTTCTGTGTGTGAGTTATAGAATAAAGATCACTGCACCCTAAGCTTGCGAGAAAGTCTAATAAGATCCGTAGGCTAACTGGTTATTAGTCTGCAGCTTTCCCTCTGTGATTGTAAGTCATGTAACATTCGTGAATTGCGACTACAAGAGTAGTATGTAGGCTGGCATCATATGATCATTATGTACACCTCCAGGCACTTTTTACCCTTTGTGTGTTAGTAATGAATGGCACACAGGTTGCACATGTTTTTAATCTCGCCTTTCATTCAAACTCGTCAGCTGGCTTTGGCTGCCTTTGTCACCAGAACCCGAGTTAAGTTCTTTTTTTTGCTAAGGTACTATGTAATAGAGCTTTCGCTCAAGCACACAAAAGGATGTGTAAGTTCAGAGATAAGGCCAAAAAAGGTTGCACAAGCTGTTATCTAGTTTTTTGTTTAAATACTAGAAGTGTGCCAGAACATAGCTTATGACGCTTGTCGTTGGCGACACAAGCATGAAGGCTTAGATCATCTTTCGCAATAAGTTCTGAATTTCGCGTTTTGTGATTAGCACCGGAAATACACATTAGCAGATTTTGTGTCAAAAAAGTTCATTACTTTTTTACGGGCAAACATCAAGTAAACCTATTTTCAAAAAACAATAAATAAGTACTGCAACAACAACAACAACAACAACAACAACAACAACAACAACAACAACAACAACAACAACAACAACAACAAAAACAACAACAACAACAACAACAAGAACAGCAACAACAAAACGTCATCATCATCATCATCATCATCATTACCACCACCACCACCACCACCACCACCACCATATATAACGACGACGATCACGACGACGACGACGACACCACCACCACCACCACCACCACAACCAACAACAACAACAACAACAACAACAACAACAACAACAACAGCAACAACAACAACAACAACAACAACAACCTGCCCTAAAATATCCATAATAAAATTGTTTGTTGGCAGCTTCATATGATATGACTTCGTCTCAAAGTAAATTCGATAAGCACAATACTACTTTACATTTTGCCCCGTGACATTTATTATTGCCTTGTACATATGTCGGATTGCATGAGGCTATCCATGTATAACGAACTATTTGGTTGTCATATCATATACGAAACGACGATGATACCTGATATAGATGTAATTATCTAACATTTGGTCGAGCTGAGGTTGAGAGATGTTAGTGTCCATGGTAACCAAATATGAATAGCCTTGTATGTCTACGATTGTGAGTTAGCAGGAAAATCACATTTTTTTTCAATGATCTTGTTTCAATGTCATTGAAGGGATAAGACTAATGTAAAATAAGATGTGAGAGTTCCCCATATCACGTACACTTTTCCGGTGAGTGAACTTCGACATCTTGAGAAATATTAAGCATAAGTCGTTCAAGGTACTGGCTTGGTTCTGAAAACATTCAACGTAAGCTATCACATTACAGAGCAGAAGATCGACACCGTAATCGCGATATTTGCAATTGAGAGTCATCCATTCTCTGTTTGGGGTAACGTCATTTCCGCTAAGTTGGTGACGTGATTTCCGCTGATTTAGTCCCTATGCATAATACCAGGTTGGGTAGAGACTCAATCTGACATTTTAGATATCAGTTTCCAGGTATCGAGACCACATATCACGTTTTTAAGCCTGATATATCGTAAATTGCGAGTGATTATTTGATCCGATGGTGAATAAGAAAGCTGTTTAAAAACAATTTAAATGCGTTCTATTTTGAGTGTTCAAAATTAGCGTGATTTAAAATGAGTAATGTTTTCCTTTTAACGTAAGTGGAAGATGTACCACTGATAGTTAATGTTAAACCTAATAATCATTTCATGACATACAAATGTTTTTTTAATTTAAAAAATAATCCGTAGAATCACTTTGGGTAGTTTGATACCATGGTCATTGATTGAACAGATTATTAAACCTGCAACATATCATGAACTGAGAGGGTACACAATGGCATCGAAGTTCATCAGCTACGAATACAGACATAAATGGGATTAGAAAATGTGTACACGGCGCCGTAGGTATATCTTGAAAATAGGACAGTCTACAATAATATGAAAATATTACGTTTACCCAAAAATATTCTTGGTATACTTTCTATGTGAATTTAATAGACCTGTTGCCGGTTCCAAGATGCATTGCGCGTCTCTCCATACAATGTCATGTATTGTGTACGCGCTGAGGGGGTTGCACGCGCTACTCAGGGGGATGGTTGTCACCTGACCGTACCCTGGGTTCACCTGTAAAATCACTGTCTGTAATTGATGGTGTTTAGTCTTTGTTCTATAAAATCAATCATTATCAAAGATGTCAACATGTGTTTCCATAATTTCCTGATGAAAATGTTATTTCAAACGTAATATAGACAAAACAAGACTAAATGTAAGAACAGAAGCGACATCATCTCGCGCAATGCATCTTGGAACCGGAAAATCGACTATTGTGTCGGTGATGGACGTATCTATGATTGAATGACTGAGGATTGAAATTTCCTTTTCAAAATGCTACTAATAGGTATTTTCATTTTGTAAAATTGTATTTGACATGCTTGAAATACAAAATACAATCATTACTTTGCCATCGTTCTGCCATATTTGAATATTTCATTCTTGAAAGTAATGCGATGGAGGAAGTTTGCATCTATCTTGATTGCCTTTCTTTGACAGTTCAAATTCTCGACTACAGTCACTTTATTGTATTGTAAGACGTCGTGCAATCGGAAATGTACTATAAAATGAAATTAAAATATAACTAACTATGTTTAACGTAAAATATTTGTTTTGCATGCTTGGTTTGGTAAATTCATCTCTAATATATAAGAAGTGAAATATCCTTGATCTTAATGCCTTATATACAAATCCATCAAATACGGACATATCAGGAGGCGCATTTTAGGTGTAATGTAGGACCATAAAACATAATATAGCAATACAGATAACACACAATCCAACATTCCTATCTAGCCAATAAAATGCACATTTTATATACTCTTGGTGTAATGAGCACTTCATGATAACTAGAAGAAAATCAATACAAAAATAAATTACCTTTCTTCCGACAATCATTGCCTCTCATAGCTCGTTTTCTATAACACATACAACTCATTACAATCTCGATCATTTTTTCAAGTTTGGCGAGCTAAAGTTCAAGAAAACACACTAGAAATAGAGAATTTGACCTGACCTCAGACGTAGTCATTTATCAGTCATTTGTTATTATTTTCTAAAAGACGATATCCATGACGGCAATAAGTGTCACTCCTATCGGCTATCTAATAGTGCTAGGAAATGAGGAGTACCCTAAGTGTAATATATTAACTAAGAGTGAGCGAAAATTTACTATGTATTGCTTAATAAATCATCGGTTGAAGAGGAACCAAAGTCGATAGTTAAGAGATAACATTAATTGGTTAAAATTGTTATAATTGAAACGAAACTTTTGCAATTCCTGTAAGGAGCTTACGCGAACGTTTATGAGTAAGTATTTTGGCTTTTATTTGTAAATTTACATACAAGCTATCTATTCAACGGACAGTTTCGCCTGGATTTCACACACACAAATACACACACACACACACACATACATACACATTTATAAATAAATAATATAGGTACCCACACAGGCACACACTCGAATGAAATTTGCTTGTTTCTAGGTGGTTTGCAACTGCATAGTCAATTTATGTCCGCTGTGACATGTTAATCATTATAAGCACGATATTCAAATTAGATACTGTAAGAATTACGAATCTTGCCGTGACTACTAGCTCGATGCAGGACATAACGTCGTTCAATTCAGCAGTCCAATATACTTAAAGTGAATATTACTCGTGTAAATACCACGAGAATAGGGGTCGGTATGTTAATGTCATTATACTTGTGTGCTCAATGTAAGGTTTCCCCATAGTGTCTAGACATGTATAAATATTATTGCAATACTTTATTTACTTACACTATAACATAGGGTCGAGTACGTAAAGTCGTGACCCTCAATGAAATATTCCATAATGTTTGACGATAACAGACTTCACTTGTTAGTACACTATGAGAGGGGATGAGTTTCCTAAATGCAATATGACACCCTCAATTCACCTTACTTGAACCGAAGGAATTGTTGAAATGCCAACTTTGAGGCAAGATGTGAACCGAAACGTAATTCATATTGCTAATATTGCAGAGTTGGGTTTCAACACCGTACATACGCTTAAAAGAAAGTCGCGATGGTTGTAAACTGTAAGAGTAACGATTACATAAAGTTTGCGTTAATGGGTATCATTTCGATATTAGAATTCGCATGAGTGACTGTCATTGAAGGGAGCAATGTAAATGATATAACAAGGAAAGTGTACTTCAACCCTATAAGGTGAGGTCTTACAGAAACATTGTACAGTATGATCAATCATCACCGATACCTAGAAGGTGGCTACCAGTGGATATAACCTTTCAGACATCCTTCAATGGAACCTAAAGGTACATATTCGTGATCTATACAATTACAATGATGAACAGATTATACAGTCCCTAATAATAAGTAAATCTCGGGTGTTTCGAATAAAAATTATAACAGGAGTAAGCAAATAGTGAGCACACAAGCCGCCTCGTGGAGTACTTGTTGAAAAAAAGTAGTGTTCCCTAGATGTGTAGCCTTTATTTATGTCACGGATTGAGAGGGAACATTGACATGGTCGGAACTGCTAATGTGAGACAATCGACGTTTATAAAGTGCACATATTGCCTTCAATCAATCCACCAATTTGCTTCCAGAGATGGATATTTGCACAGAAATTATCCATATGTCGTAATCTTTGACATCATTGTTCAGTGAAGCTTTGATAAACAAATAGATTCACCTTTACGTGTAAAATGTGTAGGTTTCTAAATTCCGTATTAATGGCGTCACCATTTGCCATTTGTGTAATTACGAGTGCAAATTTCTTGCAGCTCAGTCAGTTTTTTCAATTTCACTGCTTCACAAGTTCCATGGAGGCAATCGTGGAATGACTCCCCGTCGTTATCTATCCATATCGAAGCAAGATTCAGCGGAATGATCAAAGGAGCTATATTTGTATGAGATGACTACGATGCTGAAGATGTATGATAGATCATTAACGCTTGTTTGGATTGAAGAAAGAGTCCTTAATGAGGGTACTTTGATAGTAAAACAATCTTAAAGTTCAAAATTAGCCCATTTGTGATTATATTCGTCGGCTAATGAAGTTCACCTGACTTACTTCTAAACACTGAATATGACTTAAACAGTACACTGGAATAAGTAGGAACACTTTCAACCATAAAGTTAATTTCCACATTGGGTACGTCTCAGTGAACCTTCATGTGACGATGCACATTCAAAAGTATGAATACTTTGTTTTGCCAAGTGCTTTCTTCCTCTCTTCCGCTTATTTTCAGTTAATCGCCGACGCCGACTTTTTGTGGATTTCTTTAGGCTATTGCACTTATCGGCGTCTTTCTTTGCCTTTGCTATTAGCCGTGGTTCGAAAAGGATTGGACTAATTGTTGAACACATGTGTCTCTAGCACTCTTGTATCTGAAGGCTCCATGTTTACATGCTAAAGACTAGTTCTGTCCTTGATCATCGACAGGAATGCAGTTGGTTCAAAACCCCGTATCATGTACGCTCAAACGTGTACATTAGGTGAGCTGAATCTTGACAGCTTTGTGCTCGTTTTCAATCCCCATGTGAGAAAGGTATAGCATTAGTTATCTATGTCCCCAGGCTTAGAGTGGCATCCTCAATTTAGAGTAAACCAATGTATAAAAATGCAGAATATAACACACTAGACACCTTATCAGGTAATGTTTCCTGTGCTGTACACTTAGAACCAAAATAGTAACAAAAAACTTCACATTTAAAGTTAGCATAAATTGACGCAGTTTACGCAATAATTGAATAAATTTGCGGACGCTAACTGTGTTAAATTTACGACAAAAATTACACATGTTCTTAATGTATATTTCCGATTCGACCTTGTATCTACCCAGGTCAATCATATACCATTTGAACAGCTTTGTGCACTGTACTACGTGAGGCATTTAGAAGTTTACAGTAAGAGTTGAGACATCCCAGTAGAGTTGGGATGTAGATACGTTGGGGAAGATTGCTTTTGAGCTTTTTTTTAGTAAGCTGTCTTTGTCAAAGCTTTCGTCCTAATGCTCCTTGAGTGAACAGCTATATACGTGCAGATACTCGACAAATCGCCATTTTTACTGCATATTTACATCACCGACATTTCAAAAGTGACACTTATAATAAAATTGAATGTGACGTTTATCTTAACAGAGATTTCACCAAACGTAAAGATGAGAGTGGTGTGACGTGAGTGCAAGTCAATCTTTAGCTTTAAATAATTCACTTACGTTGTTCATTTTTGTTCAACGGCATAGCTTCAAGCATAGCGTATTAGTATACATGCTGATCCTAAAGTATTTTTCTATAATTTAACTATTTCAAATGTATTGTAATTACGTGTCAAATACATAAATTCAAAATACAGGGAATGGTTTCAGTAGTCCCTTCGTATTACTTGTCTTATATGATGACCTTTAACCATTCCTGTTCAATGACTAAAGTAAAAGGTCGCTTTTCCAGAAAAGGCTAGTATTCTAATGGACATGATTACGTTACTGTAAACTAGTCTGCGGTCCTTTTGTAATGTTTAACATACCTCGTTGAATCTAAAATGTAATATCAACCTTAAGTTGAAGCATGAACTAAATTCACATTCTCAATTATCCACAAGATATATTATAACTAGGCAAACGCATGTTTTAATTTTTAATGCAATTCACTGTAGGTATAATATTAACGTTAAGTCAAAAATTACACTACATCTACGCTCACAATTTTATCCTTATTTTCAAAAGGTAGACTATAACAAGACAAAGCAATTGCTGACTGTACAATTTGAATATTTACAGTCGGAAAACTGAGATAATTGTAGCCTTTCGTTAGTGATGTCACAGTAACATTGACGTTTTACATAGATATGTGGATTTTGAATGAAATTAGCTGAATACATGCATACATTACGCATACACCAATCTTCATTATCATGTGATGTAAACAGCGATGTTATGTGGTTCTAGTAAACGAATATCAAACTTCAGGTGGCGGTAACAACAACTAGATCAAATCAATCGAACTTAAAGCAACAAGCTATTCTCTTAAAAATAAGTTGTATCTGTTCCTAGGCATTTTGGAGTTTAGTGATTGGCCTCGTTAAAAATCAAATAATAGGTACATAGATACATTACTTTTACATTAGAATTTTATCAATATAAGCTTAGCAAGAAAAACAGGAATGGTTAAAGGTCATCATATAAGACAAGTAATACGAAGGGACTACTGAAACCATTCCCTGTATTTTGAATTTATGTATTTGACACTTCATAGGAAATCCAATCTCTTTACTCAGTATCAAATACAGAAGCTGTATACTCTACTTCTCATAACATATGCCCTATAAAGATCTAAACAATTCACAGTATTTCAACTTTCAATTTGAGGATTCATCCGTCCTTAACGAGAAGACAGAAATATTACACGCAGGTAGGAAATATTTGATTTTGCTCCTCAGATGAAAGTTCTTATTTAGGTTGTTTTAGTTTCATAGTACGTTTTACAGACGTATCGAGTCATCCTTCGATTTGACAGTTCGTTGCAATAATTGTATCATGGATTTACATCGAAATCATGATTGTAGATTCAGTTTTCTGACTATTACTCCTATATAACATTGCTTTTGTATGAATTATGTCCACAACAATTGTCAGTCAAGCCTGCCGATTGCAGCATCAGAGTGTTACAGAGATTTACTGAAGAAAGTGACGTTATCTTGACATGCTCATGAAGGAAAAATGTGACTGTAAAGGTACATTTCTATATCACGTTTCCATGACAACATGTCTAAAAGGGTTTGTTATTACTCTTCCGCTGACCAGACTATGACCAAGTATTTCATTTCGCATGGCAGCACCATATTAACCCAACTAGAGATGCACTGACTCGTAACATATATGAAACAATTACAGTAAATGATACAAAAAGTAGAATCGGGTCACAGGTCAATTGGCATGGCCTAATTCAGTTTAAAGATATTCATACTCAGTTAGACACTTCCTGTTCATTTGTCTTTACTAAATCACTACTTAGAAAGTACTAGAAGTACGTCTCAATCACCTCTAAAGTCCCCTCGTTTTTCGGTTTTTACGCCGTCAACTTTTGCTTCCCATCCACTACTTCCGCACTTAGGGATTTTGTGGTAATTGAATCGCTTTCTCAATAATCAATTTCCCATCTCACTGCTGCAATATCACAGTTTGATTCCATTCGTGGGCAATTAACATGCGACCGTGTGTCACTAACTAGCTGGCCTGATGCCGATTCATTGAATTAAAAAAAAATGTCTGAGTTCACATCTCGATGGTGTTATATTATTTTATGAATGAGTTTTAAGTGGAATACACTAAGAAGAAAAAACTTATTTAGATTAGGACAACGGATGGGAATTACATATTGGGCATATCAGAAGAACACTTCAAAATCTAACCAAACTAAACAAATTGGAATACAAAGAGAATCGATTACACCCCAAACTTAATTCACTGTGGCTAAATGAGATGTCATCGTTCCGATAAAGTTAAACTTGAATTTTTATTGAAGGTTATTTCTTTAACAGAAACAAGTGTTCGTGTTTTCCTGAAACTACACCGTCCATATAAGTCTCCGTGTGTTTAACCTAATCTTAAAGAAAGTGTGTCCCGCGAGATCCCAAGGTGGTCTTCGTAAAATGGACATGTCTAAGAGTAAATGACAAAATAAATACAAAAGCTTAGATCAGAACGTCTTGATACAAAGTATCTGATTAACAGGAAATCCAGTATTTTGCTGAATCATAAAACGACTTGCATTTTCATCTAAACCATCTAATATGAGTCCATTAGGCAAACACTAGTCATTCTCAGCATGTGAATTACAGTATGAAATCTCCTTTCAGAGTGAAACAGTCCCGAATCGCATCTGGCGCCTGATGTACTCAAAAACCTTTATAGTTGCATTTTATCACATCCCGTCTAATGACCTTAGAGTAAAGGTCAAGTAGTGCATCACAAAATCCTATATTCTCAGTAACATCTTGCCTTGCAGTCTTTATATAAAGCTGTAAGTATCGCAAATCTAAATCTTTTAATATTTGATCAATCAATGTATTTCATCATCAACATTAGCTGCGTGGGACTATTCAATTTATACGAGGCCTACAAAGATAAACACAATCGTAATCCCCCTTCATGTTTATTCTGTAACGAGCTTCGTTTGAAGAATGGGCTTTATTTGCCGACATAGACAGTTATATAGTTCTTAATTTCAACAACCCTTTACACCCACCTGAACGTTTTGAACAGGTCGTGATGCAGTTCATTCAAGGTTATGATTTATTTTACACCTACTACAAATGCACACTCGCAACCTACAATTAACATCGCCTGATAAACTTAATGTCTGGTTGTTTAGTAAATACGTACACTTTCTCAACACGTCTTATTTTGTAAAGACATTATGACATTAATTATTTTTATATTAGTATTGACTATCTATTATTCATATAGTAACATTTTACTCAACACGACTCGCATGGGCGGTTTCATTGAAACAATTCCAAAGGCTACCAGTAATCGGATAGTGCCAACATGAACTATTGATCCGGAATTCACTGGCTTCCATTTACTGATCTGTTATACACAACTTAGGATATAAACTTCATATGATCTATTTTGGTGAAGAGTGTCAAATATTAATACGAACCCACTGGCAGGTTATTTATCCAATACGTATATTATGCTATGGCAGGAGAAGAGAGTCAAATAAATCTTTATGATGAAAATACCTTATTTTTTATAATCTAAAAGGCAAATAAAGCATATGTAAATTAGCATAGGCCTGCTACAAGAGTGCAATTTACAATTATTTCAAATCTCCACAACCAATTGTCACAAACAAACAAAACATAAGAGAAAGACAGGCAGCCTACAGTGATGTTAGTTTATATTATTCATTAAGAACATTTCACTTAATAGACTAAAGATTGCTGCCAGTCACTTCACCTTACGCATAATTAATTAGCTGCACTCTGAACTTCCCTGTAAGCCATTTAACCTTATTCGATAGATATGTCATATACAATGCATCCCCTAGTCCAAAGCGTAATAGTACAGTGATACACAATCTATCAAAAAACCTTCGCCAGTTCACTGACATGTAAATTAGTTTCTGACTACAAGGGATAAGTAAACCACAATTACAAAAAGTACAGCTTTTTTCTAAAGAGAGGGATACAATGCAACCTGTAATAAAAGATTGTGCAAATTAACTGCTAATGCATGACTTTCAGTGCAACTAAATCACTGCCATTAAACGACCCATTATAATATTTTCAGACTCTTCATGTGTGGCCATTTTCGCTATCGTTTCTACTTGGCTAATTGGTGTAGCATGATGAATTGTATATGTAATGGCTCATTACATTTACGAGATTATCGAAAACCAACAAAAAATACTATAAACAAGTTGTCTATTGACCAGAACGATAGTGTGTCTTGTTTAGGAATGACTTTATCGGTTATATCATATTGACTGTTAGTTCTGATAATTTATAGGTTTAATGGTTATGGCGTAATGTACACAACTAAATACATGACATGGAAAAATATAGCTATTTTTGAAGAATATGCAATTTTTTTCTGTTTCTGTCTTTCTAGACAGAAGTAATTAATGATAGCTGTAGATACGTTCATTGAAAGAAGTATTCTCTTCCCAGTATTGTTTATTTGTCTTGGTGGGTGTTGATTAACGGAAAACCGATGGTGAAGTCATTCCTGTTATCCACATATGACTAGCACATCTGTTAATTGTACCCAAGGCAGTTATCCACAATAACACGATCGTTCTCCGGCTTAAGATGTAAGCCAGTCTGAGATAGAAAATAGACCTCGGGGGAATATCACAAGGATGTGATTCTCACAGATAAACTACAAGGTGATCATGTCTCAGCTGTGCAAGCACATTTTTTTTCCATTCCTCCCTCTTTCTTATTTGTCAACATTCAACGTTCCACATGTTTTCACAGAAAAATTTAAAAAACAACTAAAATACAGTGTGTGAGAACAACACAGCGGCCAATCTTTGATTTGTAAATGTCGGTAGTAGTTTTCTTTTACCTGCAAGAGACCTTCGGGGGAAATAGTTACAACGACAGCTTCTGTTTCTCTTTCTATGTCCTTGCGTGCAACGCCCCTTTTTTTTTTTTTTTTTTTTTTTTTTACAGATATGCATTTTACAGATTGCATTTTAGCTCAGCTTTAAAAACACCATACTTAATTCAAGGACTATTACGGCAGGCTGTATGTTAATTGTACATTGTGTCCTACAAATCAATCATTTGTGTAATATTTATTGGACTTTTAGGCAGCAGCCATTACAGATCCGATTACCTATCTTGACCATATATCAAGGATAAGACTATGATTTAAAAGACTGCTGGTAACAGAGCCTATACGCTAGACGTCAGGTTGTTGAGAAAGTGCACATTTATCAAAACAATTTTCCCTAGTATTACCATTAGTTTTTATTTCAATCGCGTCATGAATTGCCAATTTGGGACAATCAAGAAGAATAGATTGAATTGAATTGGATTGGATTGGATTGGATTGTGTTGTGTTGAGTTGTGTTGTGTTGTGTTGTGTTGTGTTGTGTTGTGATGTGATGTGATGTGTTGTGTTGTGTTGTGTTGTGTTGCGTTGAGTTGCTTTGCTTTGTGCTGTGTCGTGTCGTGTCGTGTCGTGCCATGCCGTGCCGTCTTGTCCTGTCATACCCTGTCTTGTCTTGTCTTGTCTTGTCTTTGGTTTGACTTGGCTTGGCTTGGCTTGGCTTGGCTTGTCGTGTCGTGTCGTGTCGTGTCTTGTCTTGTCTTGTCTTGTCTTGTCTTGTATCACACGGATTCATACTTACTCATCTCATCTCGCATTGTATCGTATGGCATGATTATGCCTTGCATTTCATTGCATTGTATTGTATTGTGGCAAAATGCCCTGGTAGCGTATGAAACATAGTTTGTGAGTGTATATTACCAATTCACTGGATTTTGACTTCATAGTTATTACGATCACGTATCTGTAGGATATTTAAATACTAATAAAGGTTTGTCCGAATGTTATATTTCTTAAACACTTCTTTAATTCATTGGGACATGAATAAACTCTGGAAGTGGTAACGCATACCTTATATAGTTTCTCTTCTTTTTCGGACACCACACTTTGTATTTACCGGGATAAAAAAACTCACAATGATATCAGTATCAACACAGTTGAAATTTGAAAAAAATAAATTATTTCTTGCCCATGTTCAAGTATTGATTGTTATTCATTACTTATGCAATGATGTAACATACTAGATACATCAGCATTATTTTCAATATTTTGATTTTGAAATAATTTCGACAAGCGTGCTCATGATTAACCATGGCAACATAATTTATATTATGTTGAACAAACATTACTCCGAATGTGTCCCTAGATCATACGATCCATAGTACTGTAGTAATAACAGGAATTCCAAATAAAATGGAGATAACCGGCTATTACCATCTTGAGTAACCGTAAGCTTCTGATGACACCTTTAGAAAATTTGAACGAGAACACGTTTAGTATTATATTGAGTAATCAGTTGCCTTACTGGAGTGTTGTTCGTGGACATGTGTTTATCACGTGTTTATAAAAACGTGAGTTTGTACCGAAAGGAGACCCAATCATTTTCAGCTTGTTTGTGTTACCCCGTGGGATTGGCTTACCGAGAATAAAGTATATAACTTCACGTATTCTGAATCTGATATCACCAAGCATCAGCGCAAGGTACAAAAACTTTAATCTAAATGCATTTGTCTATCAAATTTATGCATTGCCAAAAAATTGCTTCGTACTTATCAAACTACTACTTGCACTTTCCTTCATGGAAATAATGTTAAATCGCACGATGGTTTACTGATGTGGTCGTATTCAATAAAAAAACAACAACTTGTCAATTATATCTAATATCAAGAGAATGTGACCATAGAAGGTTTACCAAAGCAGGACCGTGTGGATGAAAGGGAGAAGGTAAACGCTAGGAGAGGAGGATGTGCTGCTACAATTGCAAAGAGAGATATCGCTAGTAAACGTGACGGAAGAATTGTAATAAGCTTGTTAGCATTTATGGGTTTTGAAAGAAGTTTCGGGATTAGCGGGCAACTTCCGTCACTCACAAGAAGCGGTTTGCAAAAAAGATTGCAAGAAATTGGCAATTTGTGTGATTTCTAAAGCCATTGGCATTTTAGAATGCACCTTGTAATGACTGCAATCCTAAAATTGTTAGCATTAGTGATGGATTTCAAACAAGGCAAATCGTCGCTGCGTATCCTGTTCAGATGGCAGTGGAAACAACTTTGTACGTAATCCGTTTCCTTGAAGTATTTATTAAGATAATGTCTTTCCGCCGCTTCCTTTTTATTTCACAGTAATCTTTTTTAAAGAAGTTTCATATCACCAAATGCTTTCCAAATTCAAATTAAAGCCTGGTATGTCTCCTACGCAACAGTTCAACCTGCCTAATCGGTGCCATCTAAACTCCTCGCAGATGGTGTTCGGGCAATGTATAAATCGTGTACGCAACACTTGATAGCTTTCCTATTTAAAAAAAGTTATCTTAACTTATGAGTTTCTTTTGATGTTTTTTCCATTCAGCGTACCTTTCAATCATTCATTTTAATGTTGTCCACGAATCAACATTATTAACGATGTTTATTGATCACATGGTATAAAACCATTACACTGACATGATGTCAGAGTGATTTGGTCGATAGCTACACATTCGCTTTAAAACTAGATTCCACAACAGTAACTGTAACTCTACTAACAGTGTTTATGTCTAGAAGTCAAAGTGTTGAAGAGTAACATCAGCGATATATTTTCTAAGGACAAGAATACTTTTCAAAGCTACAAATAACTCACAATTGTTTTTATGGATGAGATGACACCCATGATACAACTCTAAGATAGCCGGTAAAGGACGTACGATTAGCGATATTAGATTAAAATTAACAGCACATCAATTTGTCATGTAAAACATATTTAAGAAATTAGGTTAACAAGAGATTTACATGAAATCAATTTTGCTAACATATTATGATACGTTATAAGGTCGATGTAGATACCACATGCCATTGCAACGTATGTTGATAATTGTTCAGGGAGAAAAGTAATTTATCATAACGTATGACACTAGAAGCGTTATTTATAGATATAAAAGATTACGAAATGCGTTAAGTTTACAGTACTAGGTGATATTGCAGGCAGGTGGTAACTATTGAGAATATTTCTTTAGCACACAATTTAATTACAACATATTCATCAAACCTTGTATAACAGTGTTGGGCTCAAACGTTGTGTTCTTCATTTTCAGACTGTTATTTACGATCATTCCTCTTTATCATGACTCAAACAATGGGATTTGCGATGGTAAAGTATACCGGGTAGAAATACGTTTGTTCCACGACACAGCGTTTATTCCTTTGACCATGAAGACATTAAGTCTCGTCCGCACATGGACGTAAATACATTGAAATGGTTCGCAGCATGAAAGATGAGGTTTTCTTTAAAACGCACTTATGTTGTAGAATATTCGCAGTGGATTTTGTATATAAAATATTAATCTTTTAATAATCTTAATTATTCCTGTAACGGATGAGACGTCTTTGAGAACCTGTCTCTTCCTATCATCATCACTTTTCAAAAAGAAATACAATTTCGCATTCAGGAAGCCTGTGTGCCAGTGTGCGTAATTTCACAAATTCATGCACAAATTACTTTTTCATTTTCGAACACAATCCTATTAAACGACGCTGATAAATGTTTAAATAATTATATAATATTTACGGTGGGTTTCTTTTCGAAACAGATTTGTCATGTCTGCGTGGAGATAACTGGGACCATGTTTTAAAAATAAGTGATTTGGAGCTGGAAGGCTGCAAAAACACAAAGGCGTATACTCAACTATGTACTTGCCCTAGCTAGCATAACTGTATGTGTGAATAAGCGTAATGTAGGTAAAATATCTCTATTCTTACCAACATCCGAACTTTAATATCATTCTGGTCTATCAAAGCGTTCTATTTTCTCGCGCAAATTTATCGACAGACTATAGGGTGGTACGTTGTTGCATTGATCTGGCACTTAGGGCTGAACATGCATAGGATAAAACAGAAATACAAATACAATAGTATAGATAAAAATTGTGGCATGACTGAATGCATTGACAGCAAGTCATTCCTTCAGATCAATGGCTTCCATCATATTGACTATCTCAGGATAGATGCATATTCTTTCTGTCTTTTATGACCTACATGGCACAAACCATAGGTCAATCGTAGATCAATGTCTCCGTAGTACATATTTGCGATATGTGATACGACTCTCGCGTGAGCCTATAACCAATCAAGCATTTCCTTGTCTTGTGAGTGATCATTTTTGTAAGGAATCGAGTCAAACCGGAAACTGTCATACTCTCCTTCGCCAGTCTATATCTTTCTATATATCTGTCTATTGTACTCATTTTTTTCTTCTGTTATCTTTATCTCACCGTCCGTTCGCCAGTACACTTGTCTGACTGACTGACTGACTGACTGACTGACTGTATGTATGTATGTATGTATGTATGTATGTATGTATGTATGTATGTATGTATGTATGTATGTCCGCCCGACCGTCCGTTTGTCGTCTGTCTACCGGCCATTCTGGCCTCACATTCATGAATTCATTCATTCATTCATTCATTCATCCATTCATTCATTCATTCATTCATTCATTCATTCATTCATTCCTCCTTGTTTCTGCACCCATCCCCACAAACGTCCTAAATGCAGGTCAGGAGAGATGTTTATGTTGACTCATCGCATTCAGCCTAAATGTGAAAGAACTGCTTAACAAAGAAATCATAACCACATAAGGATGACAGACGGATGCGGCAGTGAACATATTAAATAACTCACTTACACGTCACCAAATGTTCAACAGTAATCCTGAATACACGTCACGTACATCAGCGATTTATCTATAGACCCGTCTATCACAGTCAACCTAAAAACATGATTATTATTCTTTTGATGGTCACATCCATCTGTTTAAGTTATCTTTATAAACTCGTAATGGTTTTTACTTCAACAGTCTGCAAGATGGTATTTCATGTTTAATGGCAGGAGATGCTGCCGCTAATGTGTCTAACAGTGCACTTAAAACCTTTCAATGGTACTACACACACATTTTACTGAAAGCGTCAGTACTAATCACTGAGTGGACACCTTGTCATATTCCCTATGGGAGAAATCACATAGTTTTTTAAAAATAAGTACAGAATGGAGGTAAAGGCCACCAAACAATAATTCATTTCATATTTCAGCCCCCCCTCCCCCAGGCTAGCTTTGAATTAAAGTCTTTAACTTTAGGTGATGATATTTTTAGGCCGCACATAAATCTTTGAATACTGAATAATCTCATCGAGACTAGCATGCAAATAGGAAGAACACGTTTTTTACGCACGATTGACATATGGCTTTTCTAAGCAGCGATCTCGACCTCTCAAGCCGTAAATCATGCATTCAGAAGTTTTGTTTAAAATAACACAGGTCATTAATATCTGTGTCATTAATCATATTGAAGGAACGTCACACGCGGGCATCAAATTGTCTGCTTTAAAAGGAGGGATAGTGAATACTTTTCTGTATGATAAATTGTGATTGAACATAACTTCAAATAATACGGAGATGAAAGAACCGTATGGAGAATTGGTATACGGGAATAAAAACACCATCTATTGAAAACGTGAAGATGAAAGATCGCTCATGCGGTCAATTGATGAGAAATCTGTTTCTATTATTTCATAGTCTGTCTTGTCTATAAGACTGGGGACAGAGGAAATGAAGATTTCATTTACCATAGTTTGACGCACTATAAAAGTATTTGTGCATCTGTGAACAACAAATGATGAATGCACACAGTATAGGTAAAACAACATGACGTTTTACACACGCTGTTTTCTATAATTGGTGAATTAATATATAAGACGTTGAAATCCATCTCTTAAATTGAAATCAAGCTGTTATAAATACTTAGTATTTTCTGAAGAACTAAAGGACTGTAGTTGTCTGATGCACGTGGGCACCTCGGCGTCCCGTGCTACGAAAACCTAGCCAGTAACTAAGTACGCACCGAACTTTGTTTCTGGCAGTGAGTGGAAATATGCATGGTTTACGAAGGATAGTGCCTTGGTGATTGTATTGCCATGCAAATTAGCTAAATGCAACATTGCTGTTGGAATTGGCATGGGTAAAAGCTTACATAGTGACAATGCATCGTATTTGTCAACAGACGTGCCCTTCAACTGGACATGCGCATCAGACGACCAATATCCTTTAAACAAATCTTAACAAGTCTTCATAGAAGACATTCTCCCTCAAATGTAACTGAATGGAGACATGATTTAAAAGAAATTGGTGGCAACAAATAAATACTACAAAGTGTCTTTCATAATGCAGGTAATTGTTGAATTTTAGTAACTGAACCTGAATATCCAGGTCTAGGTCAAAGGTCAGTGTCTAAAAAGAAAAATCAAAAACCTTACAACATAGGGGTAGACATTTTAATGTAGTCTCCATGTATTAACGTTTTTGAGTTAATTTGTAAGTCATGATTGTTCACTACAAAAAGCACCGAAGTAATGCATATTTATGTTTATCTGGTTCTACATTATCTGTAGACATGATCTAAAAGACATTAGCCACACATAATTGCTACAATGATTCAAGTTGTTTAGTTATGCAGTATGAAATATAGTGATTGTTTACTACAAATATGGATGCCATTCAGTAAACATTACATGAGCACCAAAAATAATGCTTGTATATCCTTCTTTATTTCAATATTACTTGTAAACATGATTTAAAAGAAATCAAGGTCTCCAATGATAGCTCGCATCTGATAATATGGGGTAGACACTGGAATGGAGTCTCTGTTCATTACAATTTTTTAGTTATGCAGTAAATAATGGTTTCAACTACAAATATGGCCGCCATTCAGTTAAATTAGCATATATCAAAAAACAAGTTCATGTCCCACATGATATGTCACCTTTGTGTTAGGTTTGAAAGAAATATGATATCGCATGTCAGAGAAATGGGGTATTACCGACGGACGGACGCACGAATAGACGCACGCATGGGACGGACGGAACCCATTGTAATAGCACCCTCTTGGGGGGGGGGGCGCTAAAAAGGCAAAAGGTAAATGTATAACAATGAAACAGGCATGGAAAGAAATTAATTCATGTTAGAATGTCGACGCAATAAATGCAATTTATGAATTCAATCATAAGGTGTCGTAGAAGTCAGTAATATTGACACAAGAAATGATATTAATAAAAACAATCACGAGGGTTTACTTTTAGCAGTTGTAAAATTTGTCTAGATTTATTCATACACGTTTCTTCCATTATTGCTGCTAGTATTTAATGTTTTAATATTCGTTTTTCTTTCCACTTATTTCATATCAACATATTAACTATTAAACCTTAAAGTTAATAGTCGGCAATCACCCAGTCATATAGTGATTTGTCTTTATTTGAATCTGTGATTTATATTACCGTGAGGCGTCTATTCGGCGTACAATTCAGGGGCATTCCATTCATCAAAAACCTAAAACAGCGTTTGATTTGTACCATTCAATAAAGATTTTCACCCCAAATACGGTGTCAGGTGAATGCTTGGGGAAACGATTTTACGATAATTTGTTGTTGAAGAATTTTGTCAAGAGTGTAATGCATTAACATATGTTAAGTAGTTTTGCTATTTCGTGTGTGTGGCCTACTATTGCTTAAAACATTGAAGCTAGAATCATTACAACTCAAGACATGAATTGTGAAAGGAGTTGACGCATTTTCTGCTCAGCATTAGGGGGATTAATGTATATTCTGATTTCACTACCAGGTCCCGATTGCAAGGTCTATCCAAACAAGTAAATATGTCCAATGACGCCATCGAAAGGCAAATATGATTTATATCTTTTATATGTATTTTGACAGTTATAATAACAGGTATTGATAACGAGTCATGTGGTATGATGTGTACAGATATGTCATAATTATATGATATGATATTTGTTACAAGATATGATATGATAGTATAAGATAATATAATGTGAAATGAAATGATTAAGAGTTTTTTCCCTTGATCAAGATATTTCTGGAAATCAGTGATTACGTGCAAAAGATAGCTAATCAACATAAACAGAAGACAATGCGAAGAGAATGCGCCGAGTACATTGCATAGACATTTTGTGACGCTGGTCACAGAGCGCATTACCACAGTCACAGACAGATGTTATGATAAATGTTAAGAATAATTCACTCATAAACTTTCATTAGACAACTCTTGGCTTAAAACACGTAAACAATGTTGGTTAATCTGTTGAGATAGAAGTCAGTTCCTGACTAAGTCTTTTAGAGATTCTATCAAATGACAGTTTCTTGGCCATTAAATGATGCTGAACCCATAATAGATTTATGTCCCTGCAGGCAATATTCGCATGTGATGATCTTTATACCATCTATTTTTGTATTTAAGATGGACAGCGCCTTGGGGACAAATTTCACTGAAAATCAAAATTCTTAAATCTCTCTATACTTATGCCAGCTTGCTTCTGCTTACTTTAAAATTATGGAAGACATGTTGGGGGGGGGGGGTTTCCATCGTTTGGAATGTGCAATCTTTTATTTACCCTTTGCGTAACGCGTTAATACAGTATTCAGCAGACATATTGGATTCTAAAAAAATTAAAATAAGTGGGGTAGGTAAATTTTTATCCTATTTTATTATATTTGTTTGTTTTCATGTATGAATGTCTTGTTCAGGTTTTCCATTAGTTTCCAAATGGTCTCTGTGTTGTTTATTTCTTCCTGTCAGATGTACAGCCATTACAGATTGGAAGAATAGTTTATATTGTCATTTTAAGTTGATGTCAGTTTCCGCACCCACCATTTCTTGCGAGACTTCACGATTTTCGCTATTTTATTATTATTTTTCTTGAATACGTAAAGAAAAAGTTTAGGGTCGGCGTGAAAAACTAGGTGGGGTCGGGTAACCAGAACCAAACAACTTTTTTTTATTTGGCCTAATCAGTTGGACAACGAAAGAAGACAAATTATGATATAAAAAATGTGATATGTAAATTTATACAATGTGAAACCCTACTCATACTTGTTCACACTGAGATACTAGCATATCGCTTGTAAACATATACGACTAAAAACAAGCTTATGTAAGACGTATAGGAGTGTACTTTGTATATTGAATATAAGATTTCAATGATCTAAATAGTGGTTTGTTCACATCGTATAATTTATGATTCAATGAGATTTTTACGACCAGGATATAGTAGCAGCTGCAAACCAACGGCTGCAAGGCAAATATATACATTTCACATTAAAATGATTTCACTCAGAGTGTAGCAGGTGTGTTTTTTCACTTGACACTACGAAAAGTCACGCTGTGATTACGGCAATGACTGGTAAAGCGACTACTGCTATTCGTCAATATTATGAATGTAATAAAAGTGTCTTTTACGACGATCATTTTTTAAATCCAAGGATACGTATGCTATAAAATTGGCTTTTGAGTAAATAACCACCTATAGAAATGAGAAATGGGAGTTTTGAGCTTGGCAAACAACCAATATTAACGATACACGAACAAGCGCAGTACTTACATATACAATACAATTGGAACCACTTCAGTTACAATAAATCGTTTCACAAAAAATCTTACCAACTAATATTGCTACATTACAATGTCTGGCTCCATGAAATTCTAACTAACATTGCTACAGTTTATCCTTTGGTTTGTCAAAATTCGTGTGAACAGTAGCTACATTTTATCGTCTACCACGACAAAATTGTTACATTTGAATCCATTTGCATACCTGATAAAAGTAAACATTGTTACAATGTATACGATTTGGCGACGATCTGCTAAGACAGTGGTAGCTCACGCAAAGAACATGTAGTGCTGTTGATAAGCTTTCCAAATCCAAATAAGATGTTTGACAAGCCAACGATAAAATGTAGCAATGTCAGTAACATGTTTGTTGTGCGAGACTGCGTTTTGTTTCCAGTCAACTGGCTTCTATTGTAATTATATAACTCCATATCATACAAAGTAACGTGAAGTAATTTTAATCAAATTGTAAATTTCTGTCATCATCCCCCTTGGCCTCGTTCAAGAATACTTTATTAATAAATATTATTCATAATACATGCATATATCATACTCACAATTTATTTTGAATGGAACGAATACTATTTTCAATACACATCCGGGGGTTTGTAGTAATGACGATAATGATAATAATGAAGAGATTTATATAGGCGAATATGTTGATCGATCATATGAAAGATGTGTGTTCTTACTCACCTACCTACCTACCTACCCACCTACCTACCTACCCACAGTACATGTAACAGGGGATTGTATGCACCAGAAGTCCACAAGCAAAGCTTTGGGCGCAGACTATACGAGCACATCATTAACATTATTTTTGAAAAGTATTGCGTATTTCATGTCTGCTAGTAATTTGTCAAATACTGTTTCACTATTATAGACAACTATATCTTCCGAGCATATAAGTTATTAAAAAAACCCCGGCCACACGCGGTGGACATATTCAATTAAGTGGTCGTTTAATGAAAATATTACTTTCATATTCAATTTTGCTGTTTATCATTACATTATGCACCCTGAGAAAAAAGAAACTCACATCCGAAAAATTCTGATAAATCATTTATAATTGATATTTTTAAAAATAAATTACGTTAATCGTCGATATCATGTCGGTTTTCTTTAAAAAAACAAATTTATATACAAAATCGCTGTGCTGACTAAGAGAAGAATGCAGTTCATTTGCTTTCATTTGGGTTTTCGATATCTTTATGATGTGTCATTGTGTAGTACAGGTAGGAAACCAATTTGTAGTAATGAGTTTTTCGAAGGATATTTGATTAGATGTCCTAATGTGAGAACATTAATACAATAAAAGTGTCTTTAGCGTGACTCACATGTCCAAGTTGCCCTGAAATGAATTAAAGAATCGACTTTCACTAACTATTGTTCAACTACACACCAGACTCAGTTTTACGTGTGGATTATTACCAGAGTTGAATTTGTTTTCAAAAATCAACATTTCCTATCATCTTTGTTATGTCATTCTCATTATTAAGGAAGTGTGATTCACTGATGAAAGGAGGAGGCTGCCTGGCGTGCAATATACAACATGCATTTTACTCGATAATTCGATATAAGGGTGCATACCATATGATAAAATAATAAATTAGAATTGTTATGGTGAGTGTTATAACGAGAATACATATAAACCCTGTACACAAATATAACACTAAACAAGTCACGGGTGTTATATTTTGCGGGAAAAATAAACACACAAATAGGAATGGCTCTTTAACAGACAAGGTTTAGGCCACTATATAGGGTCTGAAGATAAATCGATGTGTGATATACACATCAGTCTCTTTGTATTTTTACAGGATGCGAATCTTTGTTTTTGTTCTAAAATATCTAGTTTTTCCCGAAAAAGAAGCACAAAATATTCGCTAGCGCTGTGTTATTCAAGAATTTTGGCGGACTCACAAGGCTAAGTATTGTTGCATTGATAACATCAGGTTGACAAACTTTATTAGTTAGCCCAAAACTCACACATCGAAGTAAACTCTTCCCGCTCGGAATGCTGGGCTGACATTTGTCATTTTAATATTGTCAACGCTTCGAATGATGGCTACTCATGCAAATTTGAAAAGCAATATAGGTGGAAATGTCGGCTCATTATCTGACTTGCCGTGTTTTGCTCACGACTGTATAAGCTGGTAGAAACGGAATGGGGATGCCATGCCATGGGGAATAACAGCGATGCCCTGTCTATTGAGTCCTTAACGCTTCATCGCATTGCAAGGCTGGAGACGCAAAAAACAGTTTGAATCTTTAACAATCGAGTCTTAAATCCGTTTCATATCAAGATATGCGTCACAGTGACAATTGAAATGTTGATATTCCAGTCAAAATTTATGATTTAAATACATGGCAAGTGGTGTTCACAAAAGTTACTTTCAGGATGACATTTGCAATTTTATCAACACATCGTTATGGACATGCGCAGAGATAAGATCAAATGATGAAAAAATTACGACTGACGACTGACTAATAAGTAATAGTGCACTTTGCCGTAAATCACTACTTCTCAAACAAATATAGTTTGACAAGTTTGAATTAACTAAATAGCTGCAAATGAAAACCAAACGCAATAATTTGTATGATTTCTGTACTAGCCCTGACAATGAAAACTCTGTTTTGTGGACTTGTACAATGTGATGAATATGGCATGCTTTGTATAATTTCACACGTATACATAGCTAATTGAGGTTGTTAATATGATATAAAGTCAGTTCTGAAAGGAGAAAGCCACTCCAGGAAATAAACGTATTTGCATAAAATCCGAGTTCTGAAGAGTCATGTCATGATTGTACATGACATAAATTTTGCTCGGTTTACAAGTAACAACAAATTGTAATTCTTTTTCACCTCTATTGCTCTTTCATTGGTGCACCTTTATAGTCATGGATGTTAACATATATGACTATTTATGAGATGTAACATGCATATTCATGACTCCTAAATGTTCTTTTCCTTCAGATGAATATGCATTGCACATCTAATAAGTAGTCGTGTCTGCTAAGACCCATTACCCAATTGTGCGCCACTGACAGAACAATGGAGGTGAAAAAGTGTGTTAATTTGGTGTTTCCTGGCAACCGAGCGTAATTTATGTGATGTGAACTTACTAAATGAAACCATTCAGAACTCAAAGTTTCTGAAATTACCTTTATATCCTGTAGTGGCATTCCCCTTTAAACGATCAAATATCAATTCTCCATAAACATGAAGAAATTGTCGAAACTACTTACTGTCGATTATGCAACAAGAACATTTCTTAGTAGTTTTTAGATGTCAACAGAGTCCGTTCCTATATTTGGGTCGTTATACACGAAACCGTTATTGAAACCATGCATCTACATGTACGGGCTATGAGATGACAAGTCATGAATCACTGTCAAACAAACGCTTTAATCGAAGTGTGTAAACAAATTGGTTTTTAATCACTTTGACTACCTTTATCTAACAGTGACTGATAATTTGTACAAACAGGTAATCACACCAAACAAAAGACCATCCCTATTTGGTAATAACTCCAATTAAAATAAGACGATTGATCGAGCTTTGACGATTGCTGCTAGTCTCATGACCACCTGAGCTGTATTTGAATTTGTCAAATCTCACTAAAGTCACGTTCTACAATATACATTTTGTTTGTTTTCAATCCCCCCTGAGTACACATTTCTGATCAGTGTGCTTACTGCACGTTTTTTCCATTACATTTTAAGAGCTTATTTTTAGCCAAAAAAGATTAAGCTAACGAGGAAAGAGAATAAACTAATAAACGAATGATTTATTGGCTAACAAAAGAAACAAGAAACAGCCATCACCAATCCAAATTACAAATGGTAAACCAACAAAAGCCAACAAACGAAGCACATTATATTACAATTAACCGAACCGAACTCAACTGTACTGCAGAGAACTGACCCGAAGTACTCTGCACTGCACTGCACTGTACTTCAGTAACACTACACCGTACTATGCTCCACTTCACTTCACGACACGACACTACACTACACTACGCTACGCTACACTACGCTACACTACGCTACACTACACTACACTGCACTACACCACAATACATTTTACTAGACTACACTACACTACACTACACCACACCACACCATACTGCACTACACAACACTGCAACAACCCACACTACAATATATTTCACCACACCACACCACACCACACCACACCACACCACACTACAGCAAACGACACCATTATACATTTCACTTCACTACACTACACCACACTACACCATACTGCACTACACTACACTACAACAAACCACACTATAATATATTACACCACACCACACTACACTACGCTACACCACGTCACACATCAAATATCAAATATCTGGATACCATAAACGCTTAAAAAAATATGAACATTTTTGGAGTAGAGTGGGCAAAAATGAAAACAAAAATGAGAACTTTTGTAAACAATAAGCCTAAGCAATATAATTTCTTTTGATTCTCCGAAAGCAAGATTTTACTGTGTCTTTTTGAAATCTAGGTCAGAGTCGCGAATGCTACACTTAGTCAATCACTAGTCATTAATAACTGATGACAGTAAAGCTAGCTGCAAAGTCCCCAGAGGTCATCAAATATGTCTTATATAAGTCCAGAAAATAAATGATTCACAACACTTCAGCATTCATTTAAGAAACAATTACATCAGAATCCCATTTTTTTATTTTGCCATCTAGAAGGGCACTGTGGAGATGCTGTTGGTCATTCTAGGTTAGTTGTTATTTTATGAAAATTTGTTCAACGGTTAATTGGCGTTTTTTCCTCCATTAAGGAAATTGTGACGTCAGGCCAAATACAAAGGAAATGCACGTTTTAATTTTAGTCACGTGTTCCTCGTAACTACAAGTGAAGGCTGAAACGAGTCGCACGACGTGATATTAAAATTGTCAAGCCAACTCTTCAAATACATGAAGACTGATATAATATTTTTGCTACAGATTAGGTTTAGATGTTGCCGATGTAACCTAATTAGACAAATTCATTTTATGTTTATTTTAGAGCTTGCCTAATTCTAAAATAAAGAGACCCCTGGGTAATCATTTTAGGAAGTTCACCTGTCTCTGAAAAAGCATTCGATCAAATGTATTGAAAGTAGGACTTGGTGCACTGGAGCGACACGAAGCATTAATTTGTGCTAAACAAGTGCGAATGTGACGACAGCGAAGCAAGCCTAACGCTTATAACTACAATACGTGTTCCTTCCGTGTGTTAGTTACCACGTCGGTAGTTTCAAACAATCTCCGCCAGGCGGTCTCCATTGAAGATCATTGCAGACCAAATGTCTATGCATCAAAGTCTTTGCCGCTGCACAGTTCACTAACATTTTTCAATTCCGTAAAGCTTCGAAAGATCAAATGACATTTTTTTTTCAATTTTACTGCACACATGTAACTGTGAATCAGCGTGCATGTAAAACAAAAAGTCAAAGAATTTTGTTTGGTGATTTCGAGTCAGGTTAATATACACCAAGTGTTTATGTACTACGCCGCGGAATAATAGTACGCTGTGAAATTGTTTGCAAAGTGACAGCGAATGAATAGCGGCAATCGCCCGTAAATGAATCAAGTGTGAATGACGAGAAAGCAGTTTGACTAAAAGTGATTATGCTCCTACCAACCATATAAGTGCAATACGTTCTGGATGTGTTCTAGAGAAAAAGTGTATGAACTCTATTTTGCTTTCAAATTGACCATCAACTATAATACTTATAAAGTAATATTAAAATGAATTGAGTTGTAAACTTCGCACCCTCTGCTATCAAACAAAACAAAATCTATAAGACTTCTGTCTAGCCAAAGCAGTCTAATTTCTATGAATTCAGTCCCATGGAAATAACCATAATGCATTACCTACGTATAGTGTAATCCATAAAACAGATAGCGATCCCCGTGGGCATTTTTTTGTAGAACAGGTGTACTTTCTCACAAAACAGTGTTTACTAGATACTGTTTAAAAACAGAAACAGGTCACTTTCTCGAAACGTTTTGTTGAAGTAAATATCTTGCCAGAAATCGTCTTAAACAATATAATGTCATATTCTGTCTGTTAGTGTGAAGGTGCAAACTCTCTGCCATGCTGGCTTAACTCAGCAATATGGACATACCCCTTAGCAAACCTCTATGGTAATGTCTTAGTAAATGTTATTGGAAAAGAGTTCAGGTGAGCCTGCATTTTCAGCTCTTTAATATTGATTGACTATTTCATTCTGTTATTTCATATATACCGTATATTTCGTTAAAATAACCGGACGGTGCAGTTATTCATATTATGGACTTTTGGGTTCATTAAATATTCATGTGACAAAAGACAAACAACGTTGCTCTTTATATATCACGTGACTTCTGTTTTAGGATAGCGAGAAACTTCCTACTTTTTTTTCAAAGGTCAACTCGACATTACGAGATAGGCAAGCACTCTCGACGAGTTTGAATTTACTTTTCTCTTCTGCTTGCTGCAATACGAACGGCATTAATGGCTGAACTTACGCTGATTCGGTCGTACGCATTTCTCCCTGGATCGTTAACGCGGCATTGTTACGCAGATATCAGACCATTACATAACTAGATACATAAACTGGCTCGATCACTATACATTTATAGAAAAAACGCACTTCAAAAAACCAACACTTTTTGAAGCCTGTTGGAAAGTGTCACGAGATCCCGATTATGAATTATTCACAGTCTCACGACAAATGAGAGGTGACAAACACAGCTTTCGCCTTACGACATCTTAGGAAGTACTAATTTATAAAAGGTAAATTTGTTAGCTGCTCAATAATGTCCTAGTCAGCGGGAAAAATAACCCGGATAGGATATTGAATAACATTGTAATCACTCCGTAAAAGAAACGACTCTATTGAAATAAATCTGTCTTGTTATAAATGATTGATCAGTCGTGGAAGTAGTCAGTTGGACAGGAAGTGGTTTCAGAATATGGCAACGTCGAAAACAGAAACAAGGAATGAGCAATTACTTAAGGATTTATCATAAATTTTCTGCCACGACATTCCCGGATGTTTTAAGTGATGAATATTTCATAACATTATTGAAGATCGATGTTGATAATGGAAATGGTTACTTGCCGATATTTATAGTTACTGTACAGGGCTACTTTGGCGCTGTAACTCAAGTTTGTTGAGAAACATTTGAACTCCGTGATCAAGGCTTTTGAAACACATAAATGAAGGTCATCTCCGCAAGGGACCTCAATATTAATATCAGCATGTATATATATATATATATATATATATATATATATATATATATATATATATATATATATATATATATATATATATATATATATATATACATACATAAATATGAACACATTATATATATATATATATATATATATATATATATATATATATATATATATATATATATATATATATATATATATATATATATAACGATAGTTGTATGTTATCAAGTTTGTAAGGATATTAATATCACTTCAAGGATATAATGTTGTGTGCTTACAAAGGGGACGTAATATTTATGATTTAACTGTAAGACCCAATGGGCATTATTCGTTATGGATATCACTTCAGTAGGTTTCGTCTGTCAGGCCATTAATTAAAGTAAATGCAACATATTCACTGATTTTATTTAACGTTTGGGACATGCTATGTATGGTTGATTTTTCGAAAAAAAAAATTGATGGCTGCTGAATTTGATTTTATATTTTCTACCTTGTACCTTCAGTGTGAATTTAGAAATAAATGAGTATTTCGTCTCTTTGCAACTACATGTAACGCCGATCACATTTTCACATTTCACATTTGTTTCTGAGTTAGAAAACATTCAGTGATACATGGTTGGGAAATGTGTGTTATATTTGTATAAATTGTGGACTTATTATTTGATTCTTATCTCGCTATATTGTAGTCTAGTATTTTGAAACTGCAATGTGAAGATTAACTTTTCTCTCTTTTTACAACACCTACCACCTAGCAATGATTGTGTGGCTCATAGTCGATTATTAACACTAGCACAATATCTATTAGTGTGTCAAAAGACACCCGAGGAATAAAAGTTGTAAGAATCAGCTTACAATCAAGACAGGATGAATCGAAAGAACTTCTTATTACTCATTGTTCTCTTGGTAATGCCAATCGCTGCCTATGGCTTTAGACAACACTCTAATCACATTTGAAGTGATACGTGGGTGTTGTAAGCGAGAAAACATGTAAAGAACATGTTAAAAGGATTAATACAAAAATCGACGGCTATACACTTGTTTTCGAATTCGGAAATGCCCGAATATTTTACCCCGAAGGTAGACATATGACTAGTTCGTGTACCCGTGTGACATCAGAGTTCCTTGCTTGATATTCAATATCATCATTATAATGGAACTATTATGTCGGGGCGGTTTTACATGCAACGAGAGGAAGCACTTGAAGTCGAAGCGTACCGAAGATTGGCGAATGTGCAGTGGTCTGAAAAGCAGAACGAATACGCTAAATGGGCGATAAGACAAAAACCTAGAGTCTCGATGAAGCGTTGCAACTATTGCATAATGAATAGGACTAGACTGTTACAGTTGTCACCGTTGATGTACGGGTACTCGATGGAATACTTCAAATGTATGTAGCACTCTAAGCAATGCCATCAATACACAGTGTGTCAACCACTTTCATCGAGTCTAGATTCTGTGCATAGATCGTAGTATGTAGACATTGTTAGTTACGTATTGTCCGAATAATTGCCCTCTTCAATCTATAAAGAGACACTGTGTACATGCATCATAACGGAACAGTATTATGCGAGTTGTGCTGCATGCCACAATTGTACACGATTACTGACATTTCGCTATTTTTACTATAACGTCATCCAGCGCCATTCTTCATTTTGGATCTAATGCTTGGCATTTCACTCATTACTTATGAACTTCATCCTTCTCAATTGAGCCAAGAACATGTATCCCTAAATGTCTGAATGTAAATTTTCAGAAACTGTAAAACTGTTTTGTGAGCAAAAGTAACGTGCAGAACATAGTAGCCCATATTTTTCAACATCCAACATCAATTTATATTGTCGGGTGTGAAAAAGATCATAAAATGCTGTATCAAAAACAATGTGGAATGAAAATGGGGGCTTTTATATCCAACGCATATAATTTTTTATTTCAATTACAAGTGAAGAGAACTAAAACCGTATCGTAAACTGAGAAGACCGGTAGATTTAAATTGGAGTTCGTAAGTCAGATGGAGAGTTGAAATTCCAGGGCCACCGAGTTCGTATTCCATTCTGTAATGCCTTGTCTGGCATGAAGAATTGAAAATGAAGCAATGTAACCATGGCAACAAATCTTTAGTTGTGGATGTAAGCAAGACAGGAAAATTCAGAGATAATTATTTCCCGTTTGCTCGGAAAGACGCATTCTCGTTGACAGTAGATTGTGACGATCCTAATCTTATACCTTATCAATGATGTCATATTCGCAAAATTCTAAATCTTTGAGAAATTTCGCTTTCCTTTTTCTGTTGGGGTACCGGGTGAAGACGATACTGGTGAATACAGTGGAGGCGAATTGATACAGAGATAAGACCCGTACGAAGTCTCGTTCGTAGCTAAACACAGATGTAATTAAATAAACATATCGGAAACTAATGAAGTAGTTAATGATCTGTGAACTTAATTTTGCTACATACATTTGTAAATCGATCATTGTAAAATGAAATATGAGTGTATCGCGCGTTATTTATTGTGCGTCTTCAATTTTAAAAATTGAGCATGTTCTTTGTTTCGCTGCAGGTAATAAAATGTGAAGGCGGTTGACGAGGTGTGTCATTTCACAAGGCCGTATAAATATACGAGACTACTGTGTTTTATTGGTGAGCTATATCAATACGGTACAGTGTTTAAAGTATACGCAGCTTATTGGAGTAGCAGTTATTATCTTAGGAATGTACCCGTAAGCCAACCCAAAGACTCCTGTGTTCTTTAAAGTATGATATGATATGATACGAAGGTAAGCACAAAACATCTAGAATCAACGAAATCTGATGTCATGTTCAAAGAAACACCATCCGCGTATATCACTGGATTATGTTTAAATACAGACTGGGGTGGAAAATAAAATATACGCAGGCGGTTAAATATAGCTTCTGGAGATGTATATTGATTAAACAACTATCACTGTCTTTACAGCATATGTTTTCGAAGTTTCCACTTCAAGCCCCTGACTTGCTATCATTAAACAATCCATAACAACATCTCCATAATTTGATATGGCGATCAAAAGGTCTTCAAAGCTTCCGAGCGCCACGGCCATTCAAGATTTCCACTTATCTACCATCAACTCTAATCACAAAAATTCGAACTTGTTCTAGTTAACTTGCTAATGATGCTGGCAATGCATTTCATAAGCATACTTACGTTAACGTTTGTAACATACAAAACACAAAGAGGGGCTTCACGCTAGAAGAACTGTTAAGTTCAAGGTGAACGGATACACAACACAGCTACAGTTGCACTGTTATCATTACTTCTTCATACAGCGTTACATGCATAAAATGTGTTTAAAGTACATTGATACACCGTGGATTTGTAATCCCTGACAGAATCCCAGCTAGATGTCAACAAGGGTTTTGATATATCGGCGACTGTCGACTTCATTAGTGCATGACAGTGAAGATGCCCTGCTCTCACAGGCGGAATGATCAGAAGTTGACATGAACTGCCCGCGGCTCAAAAACAAGATAAACTACCCTAAAGGTGAAATAAAATTAAAAATATGATGAACGTCATAACTTACCTATAGTTTGATTGTAATTTTTTAAGAGCTCTTCTGCTTTGTGTTTAGCCATAGAAAACCATTCAGACTCGTTGTTTAAGTACGGATACTCTACCGATAGATCTTTAGCATGTATACTCCGGTCTGGTAAACGATGTGCGTATGGACAGAATTCTTTTAAATTTTCATATTCCCGAAAATCGTAACAATTTCCAGCCGCAAAAATAAGATCGTCACTATCAAGTAGAGATCTAACCGCAACATAAAAGAATTCTTGTGTTTTTTGTACTCCAATTAAGGCGGGATCTTTCCAAACTCTTGTCAAGAAATTGGCAAAATTCACAGCTAACTGGGCCTGTGTCTGAAAACGATCCGTGTTGTATTCCCCCGGTGGTAAGCGTTGGCCCGTACCACGCTCACAATTCTCGATATTTTCCTGGACTTCCTCCACGTAACGCAAAAACTTGACGACGGTGTCGTCATCTTGACCACTCCTATTCATGTGTTTCTGGTATTCGTCTCCTATGTCGGTGTCCGGAGACCAATTGGTGATAGCACCGCTCGTTGATGACGAACGCATGACAGAGTCGGTCTCAAAAGTCGACGACGATAATGATAACGACGACGATCCAAGCCTTCCATCTTGCGTCACGGCATCCGGTGTCGTAGACTTTGAAACAGTGAATAAAAGTGATTCAGCTGAGATCAGAAACATCAAAATCCAAATCATCATGAAGAGTGAATAAAAAATACAACGAAGTGATGTCCAACTTTGTGGTCAGGAAACCAACTCAGACGGTAAAATGGGGATGTATTCAGGAGAACTATTCAGGAAGATAAGGTAATACTTGACCATGTATCACGCCAACCTCCAACACGTCTGAAAGGAAGCAGAAATCGAAAATGGAATAAAAAATAATACTGAGGGATTTAAAGGGGAGACGAATCTATTGTCTAAGAGGGGTGGATAGGATAATATGGAGATGGACTTAAAACGCTGATTAGCATGCGCGCGCATGCCACATACTATGGGAGTTGCTACCCAATGACTAAATGAAGTTACCCGAGACTCGCTACAACTTTTATAGCTACAACTGTATATATATTTTGGGGTATATTTTAGTTTTGATATTTGACATACCCAGAAATACTTTTTTTAGGACGCCAGTAAGTCACTTATTAACTCACAGTATGTATGTATGTATGTATGTATGTATGTATGTATGTATGTATGTATGTATGTATGTATGTATGTATGTATGTATGTGTGTACGTACGTACGTACGTACGTGTACGTTTAATTAAAACATCTCCAAATATATTTCCACCTTGCCACCCTATTTGGTGATTTAAGAAGATAACGGATTACCATGCAAAGTCACTGAACTTCCACTCTGGATCAAATACGATAAGCAGATAAGTTGACAAGTCATGTCTTTTAACTTATATCCACTACATCCTTATAATATGTGGTAAGTAAGGATTAGCGTAATCCAACAGACGTGTTTTAATGGCCAGGGACAAATATACTTCCTCCGAGAATAAATTTGAAAAAAAAAATTGCATAGCTTTGCTCTTTATCATGCTTTCGCCTGACTGACACGTATATGTAGGAACAGTTGAATAGACCTACTCAACATCATTTCCCTACTGACCAGCGACTATACTTAGATTGCAATTAAGTTTCTCGTAAAGAAGATGAGATATAAAATCATGTGAGGGTATTTCGATCCTCTACGGTAAGCCATAACCAATTCACATTATAGTTAAACCCCCTAAGTCGGTGGTTCAAAATATAATAATCTTAATGAAGGTTATAGAAAATGTCTCATAGCCTATGGTGTATGTTGTGCATCAAGCATTATTTGCCAAACTTTGATCGACAAAAGTCCTTGACTTTGTCCACCATTAGTAGGACGGAACATCAATCATTAATGTTATACACACATGTACTATTTAATTAACTATTTCAACAAATATGTAACTGAACAAAACATACGTATAGCGTTTACTTTCGCTCTTTCATTTGACAAGTGAAATGATTAATCTATGTGATTTTGGATAATGCAAAGACTCTTAACAGTGAGACATAGTTTGAAACATATGGTTAAAAAATGTATTATATGTTTGTATGAAACTGGTGATAGACGGGTGAGGTCATTCAGCAAGAATAACTTCTATGGTATTGATTTAGCAATACTGGTATAGCTGCTTGTGCACTAACAAGGTTGACATGATTACGACAAATGTATCCCTGGAAACTCACTTATAATAACGACACTAACTAACCAACTCAGACGACAGAAAGAGCGCGGAAAAAAGCGCAGACGGATAAGTTGCATGACATAAGAGTTTATACATGTGTTTGATGAAATACATAGAGACACACAGGTGCAGCCTTTGGAACACTCAGAGTAATACGGGAATCTCGTGCAGTTTGACGGGTTCTGATGATGTACTGTAGTATATGGAGGGCAGCAAGGGCACATACGTAGCTTAACATGTACAAAGTGAATGCAATGCGATACAGTGTACATAGGGATGACAATTGACAACAATGCGGATACATAGGGATGACAATTGACAACAATGCGGATATTAAACGCGAAGTTACAATATGAGGGTTAAGATGAAAGACAGAATTCATTTATAAGATTCACTGGCGACTTCAGTCACTTTAGAGTTAAGGTGAATAATGATCAGCAATTACGGAAGAAAATATATAGTATATACATACTTAATGATTGATGAAAGAGATAAAGATGTTATAATCTAATACGATTGTTTTACAATATTAATATATGAACAGGGCTGCCACTGCGCCCTCTAGCATCGTTACTAGATCCTTTCTTTATTCTCTTCCCATTATCAAATGTCAGTAACGAATTAATATCATAAGAAACTTTTAACCATTGTATAGCTAAATACCAAATCTTTTAGAGTGTACTAACCTTTTAATGTGGTGTATTGTTGAAATTTTGACAACATCGCGTACTTAAGGGGCCAACTATTAGGATTAACCAGTTAGGGTAAACGAGCGAGAGATTAGAACAGGGTCATGCCATCAATTTGAGTCTGCTTTTAAAGACAGGAACAACCGCAATTATTGAATGTTTTCTTGATTTTGCTTTGCAAACATCCACCTGCTTCGAAATAGATTTAGAGCTAGAATTCCACAAGCGATGCTTTAAATTGATCCAGATGTGGCTTGCTACAACAGAGACATACTTATAACCGATTATTCCATTCTTTCGTAGTGCTGTCCAAATTGGTTAGAATATGACAACGAAAAAGCCTTAAATGTCCAGTAGCCCCATTAATTTATAACGATTTCATTCTGATGGTAACCGTGATGGACAGGGTGCTTTGTCCTGCCATGTCAGGTTTATTGACCAATTGCGAGTCTCGTATCAATTCATTTTTGTTAACCCATGCGTGTGCTCTAAAAGAACATTTCTGTGTGACTGAAAATGTGACAGACAACACAGTAAGAAGATTAAAACCGGAAATCCCTGACATGTCACATTGAAATAATGCCTTTCATTGCCATTTGTTCGCTTGTAATAACCACATCATGTTCATCCAGCATGGTTCCATATGACTATAACTTTGTGTGTGTGAAAGTATATATGGCTACAACACAATACAAGTTTACATACATTACATACATTGACATTATACATATATGTATACATGCCGGCCATGCCTGCCTGTCTATACCTGCCAGATTAAATGACAAACATACATGCATGCATGCATACATACATACATACATACATACATACATACATACATACATACATACATACATACATACACACACACACACACACACACGCACGCACGCACGCACGCATACCTACGTACATACATACATACATACATACATACATACATACATACATACATACATACACACATACATACATACATACATACATACACACATCCATCCATCCATCCATCCATCCATCCATCCATCCATACATACATACATACATACATACATACATACATACATACATACATACATACATACATACATACATACATACACTCAGTGTCTCCATGTCTCCTTTTTATACTTGCTGATATAAATTTTAATATAATGTTACCTGTACACATAATATGTCCTTATTCAAATTTCGATCAGACATTTATTCATTAAGCTCTTCTGGATATTACCAGTTTTAAATTGGATGATTTTAGAAGATTTTATTGCATCTAGGTATACTTAAGCAATAAACCACCCCCTGGGGATGGTATACCAAGAGGTTTTGACCAGTGAACGAAATATATGCACGAGCGATAGCGAGTGCATATATTGAGTTCACTGGTCAAAACCGAGTGGTATACCTTCCCCAGGGGGTGGTTTATCGCTATTATATTATACCAGTATATTGAAAATATCGGAAACAAGATAAGAACTAACGTTTCCTCGTTTCATATGCGCCTCTGTGTCTAATTTGCATAACAATAACGCTGCTTTTCAAGACAGCTGATCTTGGCCTTAATGTGAACGTCGTGCAGCGACTGGATTTATTTTATCTGCTCGTCGTTTCTAGGGATAATCTGTACATTGATCGGCTCATTAAAAGTGCACAGTGATGAATAAACAACCTGTTTGACTCAAGGTATAAACTTGAAGTGGTTTATTAAATACAGCGTGCTTCGATCGTTCCCGGCCGAATACGCGACTCGGTGAAGTGAGACGATAGCATGGCGGCAGGTTGATATTTACAATGTATTTATATTACTGGAAGTTACGTCAGTAGATTTTCCGGTTTGAGGATTTCCCTCTCGGATTGATGACTGATACTCTAGGACAGGATCCCAGACAAATTTCTATTTAGATTTAGATTCACTTGCTTCGTTTTTATGACAGGACAGGACAGCTCACCAATGTTTCCACTCCAGCCGCGCCGAGGCTGGGACCGCGACCGATCTCGTGCATGCCTAGCGCCTTGATCTTAGTACATGCAGAAGGCGATGATTTGAACAAATACGCGATGACTGGGTTGCTTTCGAAATTTCCTTCATAATTTCTCATAAAATATTGTCTCATTGAGAGAAAATCCTCCTCTGACAATTCGAAGAGTTCACTATCAGTATCACGGCGGACTACAACTCAATGCTCGTAGACGAACAAAATTTGGACGCGTGCCAGCAGTGCATTATCGTACCAGCAGTGCATTATCACTCGTTTTAGACGCGCTAGTTCGATGTCTAGACCAATCAGATCCCTCGATTTCCACCATCAATATACTGGTATAATATAATATCGATTTTTGCACAGTTTCTTTTATTATAGTTTACCCAAGAATTAAGTTTTGTGTACGCGATCGTGACAACGATTCATGCCTGACGGCGCTTGACAACAATTTGATCAACAATTTGATTTGCTGTTTTACCACCTGCCTGTTAAGTCTTGCACTCCCATTGTTTATTGTATGTAAGGATAGAAATCAATAGTGTCTTCGTCACTTCGGAGTAGAATTATATGTTTCGAAAGTAGGACATACAGATATGCAGCTTACTAATGAATTAATGTTTTACACTGACACGGATCGAACTATTAACCTAACCCGTAGGCAAATTTGAAAACACTTGTAAATCGCAATGCCGCGAGAACGAATAACACATTACTGAGGTAGTATAAATTGACCGAGATCATATTTGCATGCACACTTTCTCTTATCATATTCGAACAATAATGTTGAATTTTATACCCATCTATCTGTCTGTCTGTATGTATGTATGTATGTGGTATGCCACAGTAAAAGTTATCAATACCGACATTCAAAACAGACTACAGGAAAACCTAGCACCATCACAGAATGGAACAATTTCCCACCAGACAGTGCAACTGCAGGAACACTTGCCGCGTTCAAGTCTGAAGTGGCATCACTCTTGGACAGCTAAATACAACAAATTCAATATTTATTTACCATTTATTTTTCTTTTATTTAATTATTTATTTACTTTGAATTAGAACTACTTTAATTGATCATCCTCATTTTTGTTGCGCACTCACTGGCAAAATCTTCAACATGTTGAAGGTGGTCTGTAGTGGAAGAAGAAGAGGGAGAAGACTAATGTATTTTAAAGTGAATAGATGGCTGCAATACACTTCTTAAGGCCATATCTCGAGTTCCTCAAATTCAAATGTCTCAACTGAAATATTCATAGCATGTTATCTCCTAATGTCATTTTTTTGACACCCACGTTATAAACATCAGTTTAGTTTAGGATACGGCTTTGTCTTGCAAGAAAACTAGTAATATAAAGCAATACTTACTAGTACATTTTTAAAAAAGAAATTGATTATTACGTAACTTAATCACGTCTTTGTAGATACGTAATCACTGCGATGTCATTAAGTGACATTATCACGATCACGTATTCAGGTTTGATGATATGAATGATTAAGTAATTCTCTTTGTATATCATTATCTCTGTCAGTGGAAAATATTGATGACATGGCGCAATGGTAATCCCTGTATATATTTCACGAAAGATAATCTAATGTGTTACTATTCAAAAGTACATGGGCATTTCAGACGCAATGATACTATGCATGAATGGCGTCAAAATTGGCAATCATTCATGTTGCTGTAAGTGTATCTGCATACTTAGAATATCTGCAAGAGAACCTTTTGTTCTCACCAACTCTCTATACAATTGACTGTAATTTGTCACCATAGCATCTAACCATGTGTATTATTCCACCTGATACAAGAATATAATTGAAGTATAATGCCATCTATTTTTATAGCAGCCTGAGCCAAATTCCCTTGTGTTGCTAGAGTTGAAAATGTACTGTCGTGATTGTGTTCAAGTAGTGTGTGCCTATGGGTAGCATACTATGTGAACAGGTCACACCCGTGTTATACATAGCAGGTGTACAGATGTTCAGTCTCCGAATCTTAATAAATGGAAGGCAATTTCAACTTTATTGTCTAGATATCATTTTGATTAATTGGCAAGCTTTTGGCGCACGTGACGATTTTTAATAGGATGACTCCTAGAGAAATTCGCAAAACTGTTTGCAACGAACTCTTCAGACCACAGAATGTGCGTTCAAAAACATATACGTACACGATGTGATATTTTGATGAATCATTATTTTAATAACATATTTTAATCAACTGTAATTGTATATTTCATATAGAAATATCATTTTAAAATGAAAACTGAATGGGACTTAATGACATCAACTGTCATTGTTACTTTGTAAAATTAATTTAATCAATTCCTATTGCTGACGTTTACGTTATGAATGGTTTGACGACTTGGTGAACATTCCTTTCAAAGTAGTGATTTAGCTAAACAACGCACAGAGACACGTGCGCTTTGAACTCTACTACGTACATAAAGTATATAATATTAATAATAATACATACATTGCCAAAAATGTGACGGGTAATAGTAAATTAACATTAAACTTAGAATTAAACCTAAATGATGTGACATCACCATGGATATAATCTGCGCTGCTTTTGATGTGAAACATTTCTATGTTAACCTTAGATACATGTACAACATTTACGGAGCCATAACTGATAGCAGACAAAGATAACGAAGTACAGTTATAATGATATAGTAGTTATTATATGTCGACAGGGAGTTAATTATAAATCTTGCCATGCCAATAACATTGCCCCAAGGTACAGATGATATGGTTAAGAGAACTTTCCTAGTTAAGATAAATTCTAATTATGCCAGGAGAAACACTTATTTTCTGATGACTTTACTTGAGAAAGAAAGCCCTTTAAGGCAGTATAAATGATGCTTAAAAGTTTTATGACAAAAGTCATAAATTAGCGAACGAAAATAAGAAACAATTACGTTATTATCTAGAAGAAGGATGGATAGTTCTTGTTTGACGGTTAATAAGTGAGTTTTCTCTATGTGGTAGCATGAAGGCGCATTCAGGCAAATGCTACGTGTACATAAAATAAATATTTACACTGTGCATTTTTGTATTATTGCTTAGTGGTTATATGTGTTCACGTTATGAGAACTCGTTTTTTTTTAATTTCAGTATCCACGAAACAAATAACGCACGTCCACTTCTCATACTCAATTTTGCATATAAAAATCAACACCTTAGACAACCAATAAACGTCTTTCAGGTAAGTGATTACCACTTTGAAAATTCGCCAAGACAAGTAGGAAAGTTTAGTTTGTTTGGGACGATGGACGTGATAATGCCAATACAGCAAACACTTGGGTAGGTTAAATGCCTAGAAAACAACACAAATAGTGCATGATTTGTTTTTCCATACTGATCGATAAGGAAATGTCATAAATATTTTCATCGTTTTGGGAAATGTTTCTGTAAATTGCATGTTTGCACTTTTCTTATGATATTACAGACGCTATATTCTACGACAAAGTTTAAACTTTTAGGTTAGTTTAGTTACGTTTAAACAAGGTTTTACACGACTAGCACACGCAACTTTAGTATGTTCGACTCAGTAATTGATAACATGCTGGATTGATCGGTTGGTAAAATAATTGGTGGTCTGATGATCTGAGAAACCACCTGAAGTTGTGATTTTGACTGTATATGGTTGCCTAGCAGCGCATTGCGCAGATAGGGTAAATAGCATAAGGCATTGATGAGGTATACGAATACAGGGTTCTTACGGTCTACATAAAGTATGACACGAAAGCTCATCATTCCAACAGGGTCGTCCGGCTATCATGTTTGTTGATCGCACTGCTTAAAAACCCTAAACCTAACAGACTTACAGTACTGAGTACTGGCAGCAATATAATCTATTATTGCAATGTCCATAAGGTTTCAGGAATATCGAATCAAGACGATACAGACTTTACTAATTCTACGATTAAGGGGGCAATTTTTAAGGCTTACAGAAAATAGAGAAGATGATGACTACGTCTTCCCCAAAGTATTAGATGTTGGTGACATTAGTTGTACAAAAAGTAGATTGATGACATTAAGGTATGAGAAAGAAGATTACAGCAATGGTATAATCAATAATTGAGGGCTGATTAAACTTGCCCTGTACTGGGTGTAAATGACATCAAACGTTACTCTTGATATAGCCTAATTGAGACCATTTGATTTAGGTCTTATTTGATGTTGACGATTCTTTGTGAATAGATATGTATTAACATGTCACTACACAATGAGCATAAATCATGGCGATGCGATAACCTTTGATCCATCCATTAGTCATAATAGGAGCTAGACTTTGGGATTGTCAATTCAAGACGCCATTCAAAGGCGATTAAAGAGAGTAATGGTTCTGAACACAGCTTTCATAATTTTTTAATGTTGCTGATATAACCGACTAAAGAGTTCAGTTTTTTTCAGGGAGATTACGTCTCATGGCAAACATTCATCACTTTCTTTGTGTCTCATTCAATGGATGTCGATTACAGTATTAACGCTTATCGCACCCTTCTTTAGCATTTTATTTAAAATGATAAATGGCTTTCATCCAGAATTAATGTTTTAATTGAAAGATTATGCTCTTCAATACAGACCAATTTAACATGCCAAAGTGATTGAAAACGTTGCTTATTATGTATAAAATTATCAATAGAACTAGTATGGAGTCTACAAAATAATCATAATATTCATCAACCTTCGATTATCAGGCGTGTAGTTTTTCACATTTAACAACTGCATTTGGCAGATGAAGATCTCATAATTACTTCAAACGCCATTTGAGCCTTTGTCAGCATTCATAGCAATTTTTTATTCAAAGAGTGAGTTCAATTGCGAAAGCAATCGATATTTCTCCGCATTGTGTACTCTATAAATTGATTGTCTGATAACTAAGCAAATCAATTGACACGGTAAATGTGGCTTGTCTTGAAATATATACCAGTTTACTCACAAATAAATTTCTTGTTAAAGCTTTTAATTATATCACAGAGTGATATAGTATAAACTAGGCTATGATAACACAAACGACATTACTATTAAAACTCCCAGCTAAATTCTTCACCAATGTGTTTCGAATGCTTTAATGTATTGGACTGTCACTGAGAAATGAAATCTGTATATCACTCATCGTAGTTTCTTCCATTATTAATAATTATTTCAAAACACACATCACAAGCTACCGTAAAGCTTTCTTTGCGATATATAGAGAGAATGATATAATAGTAGATGTTGAACATTTTCAAAGTAGCTTTGCTTTACACATAGTTTTCACCTAAAACTATCAAGAAAGAGAGAAATGAGAAGAGAAGACCGACAAGAATAGTGTTGTTTCGCTTTCCCCAGGCACCAGGACTCGTGGTAAATCTCACACAAAATGTCTCAGCATAACGTTGTGTTTTGTCACGTATACGAAGCATTTTAATCTTTCTTTGGAAGGGGTTGAGTATTCCTAAAGCTATCCAAAACATTATACATAGCATCTGACTTTGTCAATTTGGTGCGCCCTATACATGGCGTAAAATAGAGCATCTGGTAGTAGTTAACGTTACAGTTGTCATCTGAAATTGATTAATCAGACGAAGGTTAAAATTCAACTCTTATCAGATGTTCAAATACAATTGTTTATGTAGGTGTTGACCTGATTTTATCTGACCCAAAAATTGTATAGGTGTAATTATATGTAAAGTGAAGCTGTCTTTTGACCATATGGTGGACGATGCATATTGGCAAATAAGGCAATGCAAAATACGTCCTTAACATTATGGTAACGTTAGCAAGAACAATCAACGTTGTGAAGTAAAAACCCGTGATATCCTTACGACTGAAAGAAAACAATGTACTGTGTGTTCTTTACCACAGGGTATACATATATGTTGGCATAGCATTAGGTAATATATAAAAAAAAATATTTCAATGACGCAGAGGGATTTGTTTGAGAAAATTACTCTAACATTATCATTATTGTTTTTAATTGGTACGGTTTCAACGATATTGCAATTCGATATGATCAAAAACTCAAGTGCGTATACGATCAATGTTGTATTTGAGAATAACCGGCAAAGCCATTTATATAATGCATTGGAGTTCTTGTAATCACGAACTACGTGTATGTGCATTCAGAGAAATATATAGAGTAAAGGAAATAGTTACCATATTGTAGATATTTTGGGGCAAACACAATCAAGAAAAGTTAATTTCAAATATACAAAATAAATCAATCTACATGCACTTTGCAGGCCTCGGCACTAACTGGTCGCTCTTGTAACGATCGGCGGCTCGCCTTAGAAAAGGGACTGCTTTATGGGCGAATATGAGTTGAAATATATGACCATGACCATTTTATGGGAAACATTCGCAGGACACCCCCTTCAAGTTAAGAAGTTATGTATAAATAAATTATGAAATCAAATGACAACCGATGATCAGACAAGAGATGGTGATGTCATGTCATGTCGACTCTCGCTTGAAAATTAGAAGTTATTAAAACGAAGTATACGAGAAACCCTTAACGAGAAGACAACATTAGGAAACATAGGTATAAAACGATAAACCAATCTTTTCGATGAAAACACAAGTATGGGGCAGTTTTATTACAACACTCCATACAAAAATTCAAAAGTCTCTGCGTCTTACAAATGAAAAAATATCGAAGCCTTTCACGGTTCGCTATTTTCTTACAGGGACGTGCACACTGTTCTAAAGAGGTCTTCTTTTTGTCAACCTTTGATATAATGAAACATTCGATAACTCTTCTACGGTACTCTGAAATTCAAGGATAATGATTAAAACGACTGTCATACAATTCAATTGTGGCAGTCAATGAAAGAAGATCTATAGGGTGAACGTATTTTAATGGAGATTTCTGAACACGAGTTTCACTGCACTGACTAATGACGCTTAGAATTTGATGGACAGGACTAAGGATTAATAAGAAACTCTCTACTTTGACAGCTGGAATTACCGTTTTGTCAAAATGAAGATAGCATCCATCAATGAGCATATGTATCTATCACAATATAACCCATTCTGCAAGGACATTGATTCATAACACGTGAAAAATACCTTGGACATTTTCAATGTTTAGTGTTGAGATCAATGTCGGTTCCCCCATAAATAATGCAATAATACTCTTCCTAAACTAAAATGCATAGATGACATAGAACAGCCTATTTTAAGTCCTTCCTATATTGTAGTGTACGTATATCGACTATCAGTGCTGTAACATTTCTTTTTAGTCATTCATACATTCATTCATTCATACATTCATTCATTCATTCATTCATTCATTCATTCATTCATTCATTCATTCATTCATTCACTCAAAAGCCCACCCACCCATCCACCCACTCACTCACTCATTCATTCATTCATTCATTCATTCATTCATTCACTCACTCACTCACTCACTCACTCACTCACTCACTCACTCACTCACTCACTCACTCACTCACTCACTCACTCACTCACTCACTCACTCACTCCCTCCCTCACTCACTCCCTCATTCAAACTAACGTACATGACATTCAGTACAACCTGCCTAATAAGTTCCGAATACCATATCCAATTCAATATTCTCTGATTACGAAAATCCTTTGGCACATATAAGTTGTTTATCAAAGCGAAATCATAGAAACTTATAAAACTAAAGCAGGATTCCTATTAATTTTGACGATTTGCGAGCATGATAATAGTATTCCCTTACATAAAGAGACTCATATCTCCAAAAGAAATCAGGGGATCACTTAAAAACACCTGGTCACTGACAACATAACATCGCATCTACATCGGCACCAATATGGCCGATGTTGAAGACTTATCCAATCTGCCTTCGTCAGTTATGCGCAATTGAAACACAGTAATCTCTATATGATCGACAATTGCAAAGGTACACTTAGTCAAACGTTCATAAGATATCGTGTCAAAAAGTGACGGCTTGGAAAAGATTTTCCTAATTGTCCCATGTTCCCATGGGAACATGAAAACATTTGTCAAGCGAGGTATCGGTTGATGTTGATAGGCCGCATATCTTTCTCAAAGTGGTTGATAACGGGAAATGTTTTACAGGGATTTTAAATGTGATTGATTTTGATCGATGGCAGAAATTGTAGTTGTGGGTACGTCTTCTAGCCTTTATCGGCAACTTAGCACCTAAAAGGATTATGGTGATTCGACTTAACGCGTACTAAATCTCCTTACTGTTGCTAGATTAGCACTTCAAATTGAAGTAGTTGAGGCTATAACTACTATAAAGTATCAGTCTGTTGTCTTAATCCACGGTATTACATGGCTGAAGTTTTGCATTCGTCTCCATACTCTAAAGTATACTTAAATTACATTCAAAACTAATCATACAAAGAGAGTGCTCTCATGTTCCGGATAAACTGAATAAAATTGATTTGAGATAATGTTTACCATAACTACAATAAACAGACTGTGACTATATCATTCAGAGCGCTACGTGGGAATGTCGAAAACATCAGAAACACAAATTGTTCAATTTGGCGTACAAAATAGCTTCGTTATAAACTGAACAAGTCATACTTTTACAGGTCATTGTATAGCATTTGAATTTGAAACTAATCTATTCAACAGTTTTTAAAGTAGATATTTATGAAAATGCTGTTTCAATTTGAACATTCAATATAACATCTTTTCTTGTAAAAGACGAGTAATCAACAGGATTTCACCTTCAATGACCTATATAATAGCAACAAGTCACAAGATATTATAGAAATGAGGCATATCATTATGACATATGGTGGCGCAAAGCGGAAAGTGTAAGTGGGACGATCTAGTGTTATCAAGTTCTAAATATAATTCAAATTATTTGAAATTACGTTCCTTTGCCATGCTGATTAATAGGTACGGTATCATTTACACTACCCATATTTCGTTGCAATTTTATTGATAAGTATTGTAGTAGTTTGCAGCTTTGTATGGTCACAACATTATATATTCGTATATATTCATTTTTGAAAGAGCATTTTGATGAAAGCAATAATTAGATTTGTGATATTACTTCAGTGTTATCGTTAGTGCAAAAAGGTCAGTTTCCAATATCATTTATGAATATATTCGTCATGTAATGAGCGTCTGAAAACCACCTCAAGTAATGATCGCAAATACCATTGCATTACTGCATACATAACGTATAAATCATAGCATTCACGAACTTGATAAGTACTGTTCGTCGCTGTACATACCATTTGCTGTATAAAAGTATGGCAACACTGTTTTATTTCATTTGAAGCATAAATATAATATTCGCACAAGAGATCCAGATTGAAGGCTCGATAACACATTCTCAACGACTGTCCATAAAAATAACAGTGGCATATTAACTAGCACTACTACATAGAAAGTAAAGAGCAACAATCAAGGTAAGTAATACACTACTATTTCAATACGGCAAAGCCGCACACCTAAGCGAATTGTTGCGCTGTAGGCCACGGCATGTACAGACGACAATAACCTCCACATAACCTTTTGAAAACTGGCGTGCAATGGGTCGACGTTAGTAATAGAAACCATCACGTTGTTCAGAGTTTGTAGGAGGCATAGAACAAATAAACCATATGGCGTTTTCACAGCATGATAAAAGAACGACATCGAACGATTTGTGTTTTATAAGCGAAATTTGATAACTTGTAGAATAATATCCAGTAATGTGTCCTTCCTTAATGAGCATACGTACCATTTGCAACCATATTTTGTACAAAGGACAACAACAAGATGAAAAAACAAACAGTCACGCGAACTGAAGAAATTGATCGATTATGTTTATCATCTCTGGCTGACAATTCGATAATTGATCAGGTTATATATGAAATTAAAACTGAAATAACATTTACAAAGAACTTATTTCAGAAACCATCTTGAAATTTTAAAAGATTAAGTCGGGGGGGGGGGTAGAAATGTATGTTGCATTGAGTTTCTTCATATCATGACTTGATTTGGAAATAATCATAGAAAGGAAAGGCACATTCCTACAAAAGAAATAATAGCGGGATTCAAATCTTGCGCATCGAGCTATATATAAAAGTTTGAGCAGCGATGAGAATCCCAGCTTGAACAGAAAGGCGTCATTATAAGAGACGTCTAGCATTGAATACTTGACTTTGAATACCATGGTGATCGATGGAGGTCACCGCTTTGGTTTCAAGGTATTTAGAAACGCGATTTTTAATGCTAGGTGGTCATATGCATACGAGCCGCAGCGGAACTGCTGATTCTCGAACGCCATGGGGACACTACCACTACATACACATATTGGTTCATACACGGAGGGAGACAAAAGTAATAATTTCTCTCCAGAATACTGTAATTTGACAGATGATTACGGTCCATTTGACTCAGTTATTTTCAATTTTCAATAAATGACATCTAATTTCTAACGACGTAGTTAGTCCTATCATGGTGTTCTTTCTATTGAGAAAAGCGACAGATCTACAATAGCCGTACAGTTTGAAATTCTTTTGAACTTCAAATGCGCCACATGAGTCCCTATTATTAGACATGGTAACATATCCTGCTTTCTAAATATGAAAAAACGACAATTTTCATATTTATGTTATGTATAATTACTTGCAGTCAATCACGTATTTATGTAGTCAAATAGCACCCGCTGAAAATAAAACAAAATTATATTAAAGATATCTATTCTCCTCATATTTGGACGACAGAATTAGAAAAATATATCTTTTTAAAGATACACTCAATGAAATTATATGAATAAAATAGGTTCGAACTGATTGAATAGTTATGTTAAATGTATTGTAGGCGCACCTCAAAACTTTGTGATCTGGAGAAAAAGCAGTGATTTTGTTGGCTTACTTTGAAAGACAGCCTTGGAAACAGGTAAAGTGTGTTCACGGCTTAATGAACAATTTGAGAACGTGATCAAGTATTGCTTATATAATTACTTTGAATTTCATGTGAGTCTTCTTCAGAAACTTTGATTGTATAGTTGTTAATTGACACCGTCTGATTTAAAATCGGAGGTGTATCAAATGAAATAATGAAAACTATCCTATACACAAACACTCAATCGTTCCATCTATAATGAAATGACATTGACGGTTTGGATCTATTGAATACATCTTATGTCCATAGCTACACCCACACAGTGCTCTTAAGTATCGATTTATTTGCATAACACTGAGCTAACACAAATTTTCAAGTTTCAGGGCTGTGGTGGCTGTAGAAGTCTATGGTGTTTAGTTGTTTTTAAAAGACTCTCCCCTGTTTTGTCTATATATGATAGCCTATGTGCTGTAAGTGAAATTCTGTATGCATACTAAAAGACTCCCGCATTCATGAATTTGTTGTATTAATACCTTAATATCCACGTGTCCATAATGATAGACAACGAAAGTACGAGGTCATGTTGGACCTATTGAGAAATCCGGCCATTTTTAGAACAACTGTTGCTAAAATATGTCCAAATATACTCTAGTGATTGATGATCAGTATGAAAACAAATTGAATTGTTTCAGTGCAATTTAAATTTCATTCATATTAAAAGGATATTTTTGATATCACAACTACAGGGTATTTAAGTTTGCTCAGCAGATAACTCGACATTATTAATGCATGGGCATGAAAGCTTGTTAATTTACCTTTCTATTGCTACATTTAGTGTTATTAAGTTACAAGGTAACTCGATATTTTCCGATAAATACATTAATCAGGATGCCATTCGCTAACGAGGAAGTGAGTCTATTCTTGTTTCAGTTGTCAATGTTTTTAATTGGGTCCTACAGAATGATCAACATCAGGAACACATTGACTATACGTAATAGAATTCTATATTTCCATTTTCTTCTCTCTATTGCTATCACATGTTGGTTGCAATTAGTAGTGATAGATTCTCGTTTCTTTACAGGGATAGCCAATTTTAGAAGACAGAAGAAAACACCCGGGATATCACGTTTTCCATGAGCTGCCAATAATAAAACCCGACAAAATATGCAGGAAATATAAATCCAACAAAAAGCACATACACATACGTTCCCACGGTAGAATAGAAAGCTCTATTCATCAATGGCATTTAACCAAATTGCTATGATCCTAAGCGATGTAAAAATCACAGACAGCTCGACAGAGATAGAAAGAAGCAATAAATGCTACCTTTGAAATGGAATTGTAAAGCATTGAAAATTTTCCAGATTGTAAAATAGACTGCCATGTAAAGTCTGATTTCGTGTATGCGATTATCTCTCGTTGTTAGGGTAGGATTTACCCATGTATTAAAGTCGAATTCAGAATGAAATACTTTAAACGAAACGAATTGGCTTTGAGCAGAATGGTATAACACGACTCAGAATCTTCTAACATTTTCTTCAACTAATATCATAGATCGGTTTTTCTTAAATTGGCTGTAGTCCTATCTTGTCCACATGGAGCCATCGTGCTCCTTTCGTGTTATCTGTTATACTTGAAAGAGGTGAAAATGATTGTGACATAAACAACGAAAATAGGTTCTGATTCGGACGCCATCAATCACAATCGATGATGGCTCTGATTTGACATTTAATATTGTAGTGTAATAAGGTGGAAAATTACCACTAGTTTGTAAAGCGCAGAGGTTGTCACACCTCCATCTTTTAATGACATTCGAGAAGATTGCTTTCACGGTTAGGTAACTTAACACCAGGTTTACATAAAACTCAAACCATGGAATCTAAATTCCCTATAGACTCAAAACACATCAGTGTGAACTGCTGTCAGTGTGTGTATTAAGTTCTAAGTTTCTTTTGCGGATGTATTTAAGCCAAAACATAACCATCGAATAGTAAACCAAAGAAAACATTCATTCAGATAGCTCTGCGTGGAGTTGAATTGTATTTGACCCGCCTGTTAATGGAATGTTATTTTTCATGCGAGAATATGTGGGAACGATTTGGAGTCAATGTGGTCGATCAATACAAAATGTACTAACTTATATTGCTGATAAATTGAATGGTATTCGTATATGCAATATAATAATGTTCAGTGCCTTTACAATACAGTACTGTATAATGCAGTTCACACAGTAAAATGTATGGTACTTCAATCTTTTGATTGACAAAGGACATCATAGTTTCAGCAATAACCTTTCTCATTTACCAACTTCTACTCCTATTCTGAAGACAATAAAGATGGCGCCTGTCACTAAAATTTCACTCATATATAATTTTCTATTCTCCATCATTCTTCACTTTAATGCAGTCTCTCTGTCATTATCGTTTCGCCTTCACTCTCAGAACCTCGCTGTCTGTTTCAAGTCGATACATTTTTTCTAATGGTTCACTCTTTATGTATACCCTTCCAGGCACAAAAACCTTAACTATATTGGATTGCAGCGGTCTCCAAGGAAACGACTTGCCTTCATTGTCACATTCACAAAAGAGAATGTGTGAATCGGGTATGGAATCATGAAGTTGTGTAGATAGGGATGACACCATAATCTTACACATTTTATGTCCAACACAACACATCTGACAGCAGCAGTCACTCAAAGCAAATTATTTGTACAAAAATGGTTACACTTATTATACCCTCTTTGGCAGTCAATTTGGCAAACACAGTTATTGATTTTTTTACCGTGGAAGGTGTAGTTTTTGGCACTTTAGCAGTCGACCAATACAATGAAATGTTTCAAATAAGAGTAGTTAACGCCAATGTGAACTGCTCTGTATTAGCGCCACTTGGTAAATATATATATATATATATATATATATATATATATATATATATATATATATATATATATATATATATATATATATATATATATATCTTTTTATATAGGAGCTTCCTGTATTTATTATTCTGATTAAATTCCATTTCGTGATATGCTGCAGCTGACGTTTGCATCGTTTGTATTCCGTACAAAGAACCGTGCCATCAAAGCAGTTTGTTTAAACGTCTCTGTTCATCGCATTGCAGGTGCGGTGACATCCAAGTCCAAACTGAACATGTATTATTAACATTAGATAAATATATCTGTTGTTTTATTCAAATTGCCATAGTACTCTCGACATGTGTACATTTTGCAAATGTTTGATGTTAATACGTACAAAGGTTGTGTGCCTAGTTTGTTTGCATGTACAAAGCTAAGTAAAGAAAGGTTTTCATTCATTAACTCACTCACTCACCTGCGTACTGGTCAAAGCAAACACTTTCTGAACGATGTTCGGAGACTTTGACGTTCGAGCCAGCCTTAATACACAATACTGGGATTTATGTTCGCATTCACATCTCTTAACGATTACACGGGAACTAACGGTGTGTGCAGCTCTGTCACCAGATGCACGACGGAGCTAACTATACTCACTTTCGCACAAAGCATTGTGGGATTTCCGCACGTGTTATGCATATTTAATTACTAATCATAATGGAATGATTTTGTATGTTTATCGATATGTATTCTTTGTGTTTTTTTGAAGAAAAAAAAAGCTTATTCACCATGAATGTAAATTTATTAATCGGATTGCTATGAAGTGTTATTTCGGACTATTTATTTCTGGTGTAAAACGAACATAATATTCTAATGTCGAGGTAGTGTCAATTGATAATATGCTGTGAATTTGGATAGTTCAGTTTTCTCTTTCCAGCATCTACAGCTAAATGTAATTTGTCTGTGATGATTGATACACTAGCATTAGAAAATATACCCGCTGTTGATGTTCAAAATTATCGGAAGTTATAATTGAAAAAGTAGCAGGTTATGACATAGATTGAACAGAATTGCTATCACTGTTTTATTGTCATTTCTATAAGGACATTAACTTTCTATGCAACATCATGGTCGCAGGAAATGATTTGATTTAATTTGAAGTTTACAGTTTGGTTATCAGTCGGTGGTAAACAATTAGTGATTTGGTTGCCTTTGCGAAGGCTGTGCTAGATTAATTATACGTATCAACATCAGTACAATACAATCGCGTTTATAGGGTGAATCGAAAACTGTGTAATGTCGTAAAATATGTCAAATCAATGATATATTTGTCATAATAAAACGCATTGGTGATATTTTTACATTGTATTTTATTTTATTTTATTATTGGCGACACATATCGACAATAAACCCACATTTTTACAGATGCGGGAATAATAACATCATGTAATTAAAATGTGAGTCCCACACATTTTATTTTTGACTGTATTTGCGAATAGAAGGGTATTTACCGTATGGAGACTTCGTGGTTGCCTGTGCGACATGCAGAGTTGTCTCTCGAAAAATATATAATGAACACATATGGTAGTCACTCCAACACGTTTATGGCTCAACATTTATTTTTTTTATTGACAACTTTGTGTTACACTTGGTTTCAGGTGTAGGTGTTTAATCAGTTACATTAATGTAGAATCCGTTTGTATTATATTGAATCTATATTTTAAACTTTCGTGTGGTAATTTAATTTTCATCATGATAGTTATTAATTATATTTCACTCGACGGGTTTAGTAAAACATGGAAAATGAAGTAAAACTTGAAAAATGACGGTTCATTAAGTATGTTTATGATTTTGCCAACAATAGCACATGTGGTGGGTGTGATTTCTAAATAATACGTCATCAGTTTGTTTCTGGGTCAATATAGGACTCGCTAGAGGTTGATACACACGAACTATATTGTCGGTAAAACTATTATAATTTTTCATCGCAACAATTTCTATGAAATCATCAAATCTAATTCACAGTGAAGCAAGCACTTAGCGCTTTGAATGTGACACTCTATTGCAAAACAGGGAAAAAAGGAGTGAGGAGTCTATTTGATATACATCTATGGGCAAATATTATCTGAACGTCTGTTGAACATGTGCCAATAACTGCACAATTCAACATCATTCCATCTGCACTTTTACAATCAATTGATTTTACATGTCCATTAAAAAAGAAAGATGGTGAACTTGTTGTCGGTTGATTGCTTTTATCAACATTGAAATTACTAAAGTGTCTCCTGAATTGTATTAAAGTGTGTCCTGAATTGTATTTGTGTGACCTGATTGACAGAGAAAATCGTGCAACTATTTGATGCTTGAGCTGTACATGTCGGGTCGGGGTAAACTTGATGCGTGTGATGGCCAAACAGAAGCAATCAAATCAACATTATATTGCGTTCAGTGGTAGATGGCATTCAACTCATCACATCTGATGTAAGGTTGTGGATCTAAGCTTACAGTCGTTGAGAGAGTATTTACTCATTTAATCAACGTGAATTAGTTATCTAGCCTTTGTCCAAAGTAAATGATTATATACTTGGATTGACCAGGGATCACCATCGCCGCACGCACATTATGTGCACAATTGTCGTAGTATATATTCTTTATCAAGAAAGCAGGTAAAGGTGTGGCGAGAAGAACTTTCGATCAAAGTTGGCACTTGCTTGTCAATATCGGACGCTGTTTTCTATAAGCCTGCGTTAATGTAGTAAGAAGACCCTAATAATTCTTTGTGGGCGTTGTTGCTAGTGGCGACTGGGCGTGGTTCTGCGTATATGTACGTTGGTATGTCTCTCAACGTAAATGGCAATCAAAAACACTGGCCATGCGTACCCTGTGCTAGTAGATAGAGCATGGGTAACATTCACAAGAGTCTGTACACTGGTGTTTGAATACAGTTTCTGACGTTTGGGACCACTGTGGTACCATGAATATCTCTTTTATGTGCTAGTACACGACAGTTTCTAATATGCATTCCTCGCTACTGCAAATATTAACGCTTCATCTGTTGAATAGCTTGAATAATCCCTGATTTGAATTGTTAATACTTACCCTGCTGCAAGCAACAAAAATTGAAAAATATGATTGCGCGGAAACGTGCGCAGATGACAGTTCTATTCAAGTATAATTTTTGTGTTTATCAAACATCAGCTAGTGGCGGCTTATTTATGAAATAGTGTAAAAATGGCTTTTAAATCGAATATTTACGATTAAAATTGGAGGTAAGTATTTGTTCCAATAATACATTACGATACTGCATTCCAAATAAACGCAATTGCCCTGAGTAAACATTAGTTGTTGGGAGTAAAGAGTCCATGTTTGCACTAGTTTAATGTTTCTAATAAGTATATTCCTATATGTAAACATAACCTTCGACGTGGACAAGTGAATCGATTGGATTATGACATACAATCTCTCCAATAGTACATTTGAACGGCTAAAGCCAAGAAATCATGAATACATTGCATAACTATATGTTTAGCAAATGTTCTGTTTTTTCATAAAACACATTTTCGTTTTTAACTGTTACAGTATTTGTATTTCGACAAACGCAAAATGCTAGTTTCCATACAAGAGGACAGTGACGCATTGCTTTTGTCCCCATTTTTCATTTTAACGGGAAAATAAACCTAAGTTATTTGTTAAGCAGAGACAGATTGATTCCATATACGCAATGGTTACTTGATGTTGTTAGTGCACGGATGTAACCAATTGTGTCGATGAAATAACAAAAATGCGTTTCCTTAAAGCTTATGTCAGCCTTAATTTCTGTATTTTTCAATTGATTAAACATGATTATTTGTCGATATTTTCAATTTCAACGAATTCCGCATCCGTCAGTTTTTTTTTAATTCGTTAATATTCTTTCAATTCAGGATTTGGGATTTCAATTTTGTTCAATTTACAGCCAGACACGATCAACACACATCTTTCAGCTTTTCTCATGTTATCCGTTGTGTTATTGGAACAACCAACAGCACACAAAATTGTCAATAAACGAAGTTCTTGAAACAACCCTTGTGATTATCTCCCTCGTTCTTTGGTATATACGTATATACCAACGTTACGTACTCCACGTTTTCCCTGGATATATTGATTTGTATGGAAAACTCCATTCTTGTGTAACTATGGCAACAACAATAATGTCATGGGTATTGGCGAAAAGCGTTTCTTTTTTCGTTGCTGAAATGGCTATTGGAGACACATAACGCATAGATGATCGATATGAATAAATCTATAAAGAATGATGTTGTGAACAAATGTTTATCCTTGCCTTTGATATCCTATTGGATATTTTATGACGTATGTTATAACATCCGGTGATCCACTTTAATATGTACAAAATACTGTCATCATTGTATAAGACGTTTTCAATTACTGTAATCTGACACATGCAATATTCATGGCAATTTTAAGATAGAAATACCAAAATTAGCGTGTGCAGTTGTCGAGCGTCTTTCTTTTGTATTTAGTGTCATCGATTTTGCTTTACTATTCATATATAATGACAAAGACGTCGGCACAATTCAAAGAAAACATATGACTGTGAGAAAAGAAAGCAGTGTATTTGTTAAATACATTGAAATATACCCCCAAGTAGTGCTGTGAACTTGTCTATGTATGAACCCTTGTGGAATTTGCGTTCAATTGAGATATTTAGACAGTGCAGGCTTTCATTACTTTAGTTTATTAAAGTTTCCCCGTAGAGATATGTACGACGCATTACCCTTGAATTCTGTGTGTCAGGCAATATAACCTCGCATTGGAATCTATCTACTGAAATCAGCCAACTGTTATGAAGAACCTAGTTTGACATGAAAGCTTATTTGTATAAAATTAGTTGACTCCGACAAAATTTAATGAAGATGTCAAAATGAAGACGTGTCTCATTTATCCATACAACACAAATGAAAATATGTTGAAAGAGTAATGGTTTGGATTTGTTGCCTACGGGTATGATCTGTTTAGTTTATGGTATAAATCTGATGTCATTTTCGGTTGATTATAAAATCAGATCACGTCGAAGTAAATTAAACCACAAAGGGAAGCTTGTGATGATATAAATATAATGAAATAGTCGGTTTGTAAATTATAAGAAATGACCAAGTGAACTCGATGTTGTTTAAGATTTACGTATTAATAACATGTTGTGGACTTCAACATACATTTTGTAGAGAGGACAGTTGAAATTGATGGGTAACAATTTCCGCTAGATTTACTGTCTTGACAAGCTTAATTATGACATTTATATTATAATTAAAGTTACTTTGGATCACACCAAAATAATGATGACGTCATTCTTGCTGTGAAGTGGAGGACCAAGGCAGATAACTTATACGTGCAAGGAAAGACACACGTGAAGACACAGACACAGGCACTGACACAGACACAGACACAAATACACACAAACACAGACAGACACAGACACAGACACAGACACAGACACAGACATACTCACATGCACATACACATACACAGACACTGACACAGACACAGACACAAACACAAACACACGAAGTAGGTTTTAGAAAATGATTAATCAATGTGTTGTAAATGTCTGTCCAAGGCGCCACGATCTATAACAACAAATTACCTTCAAATAGACATTTTTACTTCTTTCAATTTATCAAGTTCCGTTCATACATTGGTAATATACAGTCAGGAAGACATTTTTATTTGCTTATAAGATTTAATTTATGTTTTTCCGTTCATCACGGTCGACAGAGGGCGGTCGATATATCTTTGTCTTATAAAAAACTTATTAACTACATGATTGTCCTAATAATTCTTTGATCGATGTAATTCTTTGATCGATGTAATCGCAATTTCAAGCAAATGATGTAATTAAACTTGTTGACGTGGCGAAATCACCGACTTATGTTTGTAAGAATGACCCTTCTTATGCATGAACATGTACAAGCAGTTCGAGTCACTGTGCAACCCAATCATATTCATTTTCTAAATTTAGAGCTCATCAATAATTGTAAAAATTGATGTCTGGAGAGGTTCAAGCCATGTTTGAATAAGTCACTGTGATGAAGATGTCGGTTAGGAAATGTCGTTTCTTCCATAACATTTGTAGCGGATTCTAAACTCGTCATACAAAACTGTAAAATTTGGATTATTACCCATGATTTCGAACAAAGACAAAGTATCTTCAACTATATAAGCATTATCACTTTCCTAGTATTTTGTGCAATCATAATTCTGACACAATATATATCTTAAACTCTACCATGTCTATATTTTATTCTGTTTTAGTGAGTTGTGGCTTTTTAATTATTATTGAACGCTTATACAGAGTGGAATCTGAATGTCGGTTATATTCAACAACAACAACAACAACAACAACAACAACAGCAACAACAACAACAACAACAGCAACATCATCATCATCATCATCATCATCATCATCATCATCATCATCAACAACAACAACAACAACAACAACAACAACAACAACAATCGTAACTGGAGTACCACAACATTATAAATTAGTAACAAAATTAATTCATAATCATGTATTGATTGCTTAATAAGGTATAGAGCGTTTTGTATTAACTTCAAATTTTGACTTAATGTCAGTATCGTTTCCAGACCAGTAAGTCTTCGTGCAAACGTTAATGCATTAATGTTAAGTTCATGATCACATTTGTAAGATGACATTAACATGCCTTTGAAGTTGAGAGTACTCCAATTTCCTTGGCATGACCTTAACTGAACTTGCAATGCTGTGTGGTTCACCAATTACCAAGTGATAAACACTACATACACATTTTTGAAACCAGTTTCGAGGTATTATTCCTGAAGGTAAAGAATGACATCTGCCAACTCATTACTTTCAGCATACCTAGTTTAAAATATCATAAATGGTGTAAAATGCGTTGTTAAGGGGGAGGACATACGGAAAACAAAATGTCGTGGAAAGGTTAATTGTAGTTCTATTGAAAAAGTCTCTGACGCACGGCAGCTCTACTATGTGGAAGCGAGAAAGCCGACCGCCCCAAGCCGATACATTGAGTATACCCTCAATTGTATCACGTTAAAGGAAAATAATGTAAATTGTCTTTGATTTAGAGACGCAATGGAACGACATGGAAAGGGAATAAATGAAGAAATGTTGGAGTACCTTGTTACAAGATAACAGATTGTGCCATACAAGTGATTCAACAGGGTCTTTGTTAATTCACGTACTCCCAATTTTTTTTTCTAAATCACAAATTAATCTGCCTGCATTTCGTGCATTTATGATCAGAAAATATCGTCATAATGCTGCCCTATTCAACCATTCATACCCCTTAAACCAATTACTTTCATCCCCGGCGCTATGATGATTAAAATGACTCCATGGGGTACTCCATCTCGATAGAGAGATGAGAGTCCACGCACACCTTATATCAATGAATATCCCCAAGACTATCAATTTCAGTAACAAGATTTTCCTCTATAATTTGTGATTTAAAGAATTCTGACGACATCAACAATAAGTAGCTCACACTCCGAATCTCAGAACAAGGTCTAATATAGCAATATTGTTTACATTGCTATTATATATGTCTGCTTAAGATTTCGACATATCCTATTTATTTTGCAATCGTGATATCTTTCCCAGTCTTACAAATTGCGAAATAATTGATATTGCGAGACTTCTAGAAATATAAGACTATCTAGATGACTAATCGGATTCTTTCAAGTCTCCCGCCTTCGCTAAAATCATTATACACGTGGTTAAAAGTTACATGCCCAAACTGCATATGGGCTTTTAAGAATGAAATACGAAATTGATATATTATGAGTGATTGATGACGTAAATATACGCAGTCAACTCGACATCGCGAGACATTGTTTTATATTGGGTTTGATCTTTACTGAGATTATCTGGGCATGTAGTTAAATGCCGCCACGGACTCTCGCCCATTATGGTAGTGGTAGCCTAATTGATGTCACATAGCACTTTATTTTCCGATCTCACCGCCTCCTACCTTTTGACCAGAAACCGTAAAAAATAGATTCATGTCTACGGTCTAGTAAAACTTTAAGATATGACCCATTCAAATAACATGTCATACAGGATTGGTTTTCCAACATTTCCTTGATACTGAAGACATGAAAAGACATATTTGAGTGGGTATCATTTATATTATTATGATTGTTTCACTCAGGTTTGAAAACAAAACAGAAGTTGGAGTAGTTTGGCACTTGCAAATGTAATTGTATGCGAGGAGAATATAGTATTATGGCATAAAGATTGAGTTATGTATAATATCACTATTTGGTGACGTTGCCCCACGAGGAGCTTAAGTTGATGCACGATCTTTAGCATTCGTAGGCTAGAAGGCTACTATTTTTTGAACTGTACGTTAGTATTATGATATGATATTAAAGCTGTCTTACACGATCCACAACCTTTTCAGGCACATTTCGTCGTTGTTAACGTCCTCATTATTCCTTATATTACTTGTAGGTCGAAATCATAGACGCCAAAGGTACAGAATATGAATTAAATAGTTTAGGTACCTGAACACACATTTGTCGCCAATGAGATGAGAAGAGTAAGCTGGCAGAGATAGGTTAAAAATAATAAGGGAATTATTTTAGAAAAAAATCAAACTGCCTAAATTAAAGATAGGCTAGTTGATATAGCTGTTTGATTTCCATATTATTGTTGCAATAATCTACTATTATCTACTAACTGCATTGGGGTTTTAAAATATTATTGAATGCTGAATACTCACTGCTACAAGGTTATAGCCTTCAAGAACACGTCTTCAATGAGTAATCTTCTACTCATTCTGTATAATGAGCCACGGGATATCTAGATGAAATATTATAGAAATATTTACTCGTGTCATAACTCTTCCGTATCATAGGGTTTCACAATGAAATGTTCAATTCTGACTACATATGAGGTGACTATTGCAGCATGATGCAAATACTTTCCGCTACGTTAACTTAGCAGCATGTGAATTGTTTCACGCTGGGAAATTTCGTGTCTGGATCTAAATTGAAATGTATTTGTTTGTTTGTTTGTTTGTTTGTTTGTTTGTTTGTTTGAGATCATGAAAAATTCACCAGCAGTGTTTACGATTCTTCGTGTATCTTTTTTTACTAAATAAAATGTAAAGGGCGAATTTGTAAGTCATGGTTTGAATGTAAATAGTATGCATTGATCCTTGAAAGGTTTTCCAAACTCAACTCTGAATAAGTTGTCCAAAAAGGTTGCAAATGGCAATATATTTTCTGAAACGTTTTTTTTTCAGCAATCAAAATCAAATGTACTGTTACAAGCAGGTGATTGATGAAATAAATTTTCCAAAGTACTTTTAAATTAATTACACACGTATGAAGAGATGCAATGAACTGTTGTAGTTCGTAGTAAAAGTCCTTCAAAATAACACGACTTGTCTACAGCTAAGCATACAACCATATCTGTTGAATATGAGATTGCCTTCCTCGACAAAAACATCACGTTTTGTGCTAGCTCATTGTTATCAATACAGAATAAATGCCAATATGCATTTACAAAACATTTCTAAGGTCATATTAATGAACGAGAAATGTGTATATGAAGAAAACACTGAATGCTGTGCAAACCTAACACCCCCGCACCTTGTAGATTACAAACAACAAATTCAATGCCATTCAAACGCCTTTATCTAATGCCTAGATACCTTTCAATGTGTTTTGGGAATAATTTTTTTTCATGGTTTAATGCCAGTCAAAGATCAAGATGTTGTACATGGGTTAGTGTGTATAATGTACACAAGACCGGATGCTGAGCTAAGCTGTGACCCCTCGAACCGTGTACATGGCAAACATGATCATTCATATGGTCCTGTGCAATCTGTCTAGGCAGCATACATTAGTTATACGTTGGGTGCGAAATCGCGTAAAACTTAAATAATTATGAAGTATTCGTTCTTTACTTGCCAGAATAGAAGTTCTCTTTACGGGACTTAATCACAGCAAGTAAGGTGTGCATTTCCCCATCTTAAGGCAATATTTCCACTTTCCACTTAACCGCTGTAAGATACCAGCTTTTCACTACAGCTGTTGAGATTTTTCGGTCAAAAATATGCAAGTAGATGTTACTTTGCATGAATATGTTTGTAAGGATAACTGATATCCGTGTAATGATTTGCCCATTACAGTAACGCTACGACGAATATGGCTAGCTAGATTCTTGTGATTTAGTTTAATGTGCAGAACAATTTTACCGTGATACACTATTCGTTAAAACAAACCTTAAATTAGCTATGGTAAAACTAACAATGAGTAATATGCACAGACAAGAGGCTTTGATTCTGCGCTATACTTGAATCATCATATATACTCGGCAAGGTGTTTGAAAAAGCACACCTCTTGACCGAAAAGACAGAGAGAAACACAAATGGCATATTAAAGGTTTCAACGAAGAACGTTCAAGGAAAATACGTACATACTCTAAGTTTGGTTGGTTCTTATGCTTGGTTGTTATGCATTATCTATGACCGAGATGTCCATACATAGATATTTTCAAAGACAATTACTGGGCTTCATTCTTCCTAACTCTGAAAATTGATCAAATTGTTTTCTGCTGTGAAGTACAGAAGATCAATAGCGTTAAGATATATTTGATTTACCTGTCAACGCCAGCTTTACTTCAAGGGTAATTTAGAGTTTATGATTAACGCACACTTTAGCAATCTAGATAAACTTTTACGGCTACTATCTCCAAAAGATCGATACATGCTACATTACTCGCAAGAAATTCGTCAGCAGTAAAGGTACCGCCTTAATGCTATTTTTGTGACCAACAATGTTATCTATATATGGCTAAATGAGTATGTATTTTATCAAATAAAAAGAACCGTGTCTCATTCATATCCTCTAATAGTTTCTTTGTGACAAAGATGTAAAGATATATGTTGAAGGAAAACCGTTTTCAAAAGCTGTGCTTTTTAAAATGTACACCACATCAATTTAGTTAAGGTTGCTTGTGACATAGTTTTTCAGAATTCAATGTACAAGTGAGCAAACAAAAGGCTTCGTCATGTATATATACGACCGTTTCTATTATACCAGCAAAGTTTCTTTATGAATCTACAAAATGGAAGGCCTGTATATCGCAGACAATATATTCCATCGGTGTCATTATTTTTTCATGTTTTCAGAAAGTCAGAGCTTTGCAACAAGGTTACTTATAGTGTTTTTTTGAAAGGAAACAGCCTGATAATCATTAACTTCATTAGAACAGAGTTTGGCTTCTATTGAAGATTCCCGGCATGTTGTGTGTATGTCTCTCAGTATGCTTGAATCCACCGACAAATTGATATTGCAATAGATACAGTGACTACGACATCATTATTTGTTTAAAAGACGCTATCATTCATGCTGTAATTCTTTATCCATAACCCAAGGATATTTAACATCTCAGATAAGTCATCACAACCAACGCATGATTATATTCGCACTTCGCATACAATATCGGATTAGTTGTATATACAAATGTAGCTTAGGGGAAGTTGACACAATTTACTTTGTACATGTACTTTGTATTATTTGAATGTGTCAAACCAGATTCATACTCATACTTCTACAGCCGCTGATATGTAGGTTAACGATGTCCCGTACGTCGTGTTGTGTTGTGTTGTGTTGTGTTGTGTTGTGTTGTAAAATATAAGCTACCCCCCCCCCCCCCAAATGTGTTTCCGATAACATGGCCTCAGAAAATAGGATAAGTTGGTTAGGATTTCATAGGATTTCATTTGATCTTTTTTTTGGAAAAATATTGCTTCGATCCAAAACCAACGAGATGTCGGTCAGAATAAACCAGTCCCGTGATAGTTTGATAAAATATGTACAGACATCACTGGGGAAAGAAACAGACGTGAATAAAGGTCAAACAGACAGAGAATTTCTTATCTTCTTCTTTTAATTGTTTAAAAAATGTTAGGGTAGGTCGGGTTATCTGAAACACACAATTTGATTATTTTGCCTTATCAGAATGAATCAGTGTGTAATCGAAAAATGATAACACACAATGGTACTTAGGCATAAAAAACATGTGGTTCGAATACATTCAACTTTAGAATAGGTGGGGTAGGTAGATTTGTTATTTTATTTTTAAATTTTTTTTTCATATGTTAGTATCTAGTTCAGGTAGTTATGTTTTCCATATAATCTCTGTGTTATTGGTTTCTTCTTATCAGATGTACAGCAATTACAGATTGGAAGAATAGTTTTATATTGTCTTTTTAAGTTAATGTCAGTTTCCGCATCCACTATTTCTTGCGAGACCACAATTTTCGCGATTTTATTTTTTTTCTCGAATACGTAAAAAAAAGTTTCGGTTTGGTTAGACCTTATCTTAGGTTGAACGATACAACGTTCATGAAATAACGTTATTTAACTATAAAACCAAACTTCAAACTAAAGAAGTGGAAGTGGACGTGCACCTGAAACATATATATTCAAAAATGGCGTCTTCTTAAGGCATATGGCCATCTAGTTGATACGTCTTGCCAAACCTCATGCAACATTCGACTTAATCAGCCTAACGCTCACACCTGCACAATTTATAACATACTGATTACATACAATAGGAATCGTTATTGGATACTTTCTTATCACATCTTTTAAAATTAGCTTGAATCTTCGGTGGAGTGTGATAGCTTGAAGGAAAATACAAAAGTCTGGTTTAACATCAAACCTTTTTAATCGCCCTTAGCCTTTTGATACTAGGCGTGACATGCTATCTAAAACAAATGAGAAAATTCGATTACCAGTAAGCATTTAAAGTAATTTGTGTAAGTGCTGTGTATCCGTCTGCTAGCATAGTCACAGCCACAAGCTGGTAAAATCCCAATGGTCGATCGGATGTGAAAAAATCACTACACAATGGACATTATTAGCTCACGGGATCGCAATTACTAAGTCAAAGTTTTCAATTATATCATTGATTTATGTTGCTTATCCGAAGTTATTTGTGTTACGACGTTAATACTCTTGTCTACACGATTAGATTAAGTTTGTGACGTCATCAGTTTCTAATAATTTTAGACACTATTTTTTGCAGTCAGATTGTTTAGCTCGAGATGAAACATTCTTAACCTTTCGCAATATTATGAACGCCGAAGGAATCACCGAAAACCCATCCAAACGAATAACTTGAAGAATAGAAAAATAGAAAACCGTGTTTGGCATAGATTTTCAAGCCCTTGAGTTTTTTTAAAGGATGACTTACTACCATTTGTCACTAAAATGTGACCGAAACGAACATGAAGAAAATACAGTTAAAATCACCACATGAATAAATGCAAACTTTACAGACAAACAACATCTAAAAGTCCAACGTCAATGACGCACTATTGTATTTATACCAAGTGTTGTGATACTTAAATGTAGTTATGGTGTCACTTCATCAAGTGTAACAATATAGCATATTTCATCTTCAATGGGAAATTTTGTTTGATCTGCCGACATGTGTCAATGACAACCAGGTGTAACATTGGAGGACTGCATACCACATGAAAACTTCTGGGAAACGCGAAACAATTTGCAATTTATCATTCGCCTAGATAAATCAGAGGATTCATTGTAATATAACCTTGCTCATAAGCATAATATGTAGACGAGAATCATTTCAGTCGCATTACTGAATATCAAAACGTCTTTCTTATTATTCATACATTGATTGTTTTAAGAGACAGTTAGTGCTAGTATTACAAAAACAAGAATCATCAAAGATTCGTCTATTTTTGTTCCTGTAAGTAAGTTGACTACTACGAATGCAAAAGATCAGTTCAGGTATTTTGTTACTAGATATCCGAAGCAAGTGAAAAAATCAACAACCCATGAAATTGTCGTGGCAAAGTAACAAGTAATAACTAACAATCTACTATCTTTGACGTCACGAAGTGCATGACCCTACAAGTGTACGCAATTAACAGGGCAACTGTAAATATACACTTTGCCAGTCGGTACATACGTTCCAATTTATCTACGGTGTGTTTGTTAACTGACAATTAATAGCTGGAGGCTGTCTACCACGAAGACAATAATGGCTACTTTGATGCATGACTGCGCAGAATATACTATCACTCTAATATTTCCTAACGTTTATATTACAATTGAAACCAGTAAGCCTGAAACAGAACGATGTGAGGGGGAGACAAAAATCTAACAAAACATTCATGATGCTACATGTTATCTTCTGGCGTGACGAAAATCGTCCTAACATTGCTACAGTTCATCATCTGACTTTACAAAAATCGTATAAATTTCATAATCTGGTATGACAAATTGTAGAATTTATATGTTATATTTTAATTCTTTTATTATATAAAGAATGAGGATCACCTAAATTAGTTTATGCAAAGAAAATATAGCGTTGCTGGTAAGACTTTTGTAGAGCCAAACGATAAAGATATGTTGGTAAGAGTTTTACCGATTGAGAAGACGTTCTTACATTAGGCAAACTGACGTTTGTTGTATGAAGATATGTGATACATTTAAGGCCACATGAAGCCCATGATTTCATACATATAAATTTCTATTTGCAGGGTACGGTATCATATACCTTCGATGCCCACATATTTGAACACAGATCAAAATCAACGATTGACATTAAAGGTTACAATCCATTATACTGGCAAACAAGATATAGGTACCTAAGGAATCCACGTGTTCAGAGATAAACGGGGGTAAAATTCTGTAATGGATTATAAAATCACAGACAAACTACTATTTCTGAAAGCTGGATGTATGGACAGTGAATTTCAAAATACTGTTCGGCTTCTTTTCTGTTTGGTACAACCACGCAGAAACCAACAAGAAACTGCATATGCCACACTTCAATAGCAAGATGTCTTTGCTACATTTAGTCTAAATAGAATAAACCATTTAAATTTTTAATTACAGACATTCGGGAGGCAATGTTTTTCGTAGTATCAAACATGAAGGGCGCATAAAATATCCTTTGTGGTGTTCATTTGATGTCTGTATGGTGGCATGTGTAGTTCATTTCACATAGACAAAACGTAGCAAGAAACTGTACTCATTCAATCTTGCTATCTTAAAGTGTAGCATGTCAAGTGTCTTACTGTTTTTTCCATGGTTGTATCAAATAGAACAGCGGAAGGTGCTGTGAAATACTCTGTAAATGTTTTTGACTTTAGCTAAACATACTAATAAAACCTTACAACTGACTGACGGTGAACTGTGTTATTAACCTATGCAACCATAGTCATTAAATTGGCTAACAAATGGACTGAAAGTAAATTCACTTGTTGACAGAATACCGTCCAATATAAATGCAGGAGGCTATAATGACCTAGCCTACCCTCTAATCACCGTAGACTCAATATCAAAGTTTAATCAACGCATCAATTTTGCTCAGAAGTGTGTAATGACGTTTTCTTTCTTTTTCGGCCCGAGTCCTTAATCTTCTGACAACGAAAGGACGAAGAGTTATCGGGAATGTCAATAAAGGGCTTAGTGAATTGGGCCTGTCTGTCCGCGAGTAGATAGTCCCTGCTAATGAGCGATTTAGAATGTGTTTCTAAGTTACTACAACAATGACAATATATACGTGTGCCATTCCTTTCCCTTTTGAAATCTCGTTACCGTATGTCTAATCGGTATCCAGTGATGTAGCATGACTTATTAGACGCTGTGTCCAGAAGGCACCAAACATCTTTTCGTATTTGAAGCCTTATATTCTACATATCATAACAATTCTCGTTCATCTTTTCGATTTCAGTAGGGGTCTTGGCGATTTGAAAATGAGTGTCTGGGCGGTTGGTTTATGCTACATTGCGTATCTTGACTATTTTTGAATTAATAATTTTAATGACACTGAATCATTATCGAAGAGCGGTAAACCATCATAAGGATATCAACCCATTTTCAATTGTACAATAACAAGAGCAGTTGCGATTTCACGGACATACAAAATATACACTGTATAAGTTCGATGACATAGTCATTTGCAGTCGGTTTCAATGTTTGTGCTTCGTACTTTTGCATCAAGCCAACCATGTGATGATCATCGTCACTTAAATAAATACAGTGAGATATTTATTTGGAAAAGATTTTGGAATGTTTTGAATGTTTATTGAGTAAAGTAATGTAGCTATTACTATCATGGGATGTGAAGATCAAAGTTTAATAGTCTTTGTGGGCGTCAAGCGTGTGTGGGATGGTGGATGGGTATGTATGTATGTATGTATGTATGTATGTATGTATGTATGTATGTAAAACTATGTTGCCTGTGAATGGAGGAATGGACGGAGAGAGGGAGGAAGATGGATGGATGGGTAATTAGGTAGATAGGTAGGTATTCATCTAAACAGCACAATTTTTAGTTCATTACTTTTTACGAGAAAATGGCATTCTCTAGTTGACTAAGAAATAGGTCGTTGATATGCTGGGTTATTGTCAAAGTATGCCTTCAAGAAACCTTGCAAAGAACTACATTCATAGATTAAGATGCAATGTTATGATTACATATTAGTCAGAGTAAAATCAACATTGCCTCCGGCTTGATCGTATAAACGTATATCTAGGGAGTTGATGGTATAAGCTCTACATCACAGCCAATAAGCAAGCACATACATTGACAGATTTAGGTTTGAAGGAGCATATCTCTAACCGTCTTGACAAACTTGTTCTTTTGCATCCGATCACACGATTTTAACCATATGCGAGGTGAGTCAAATTAAAATAATCCAAATGAAGAATTCTAAGATAAGCTTTCCGTATATCCAAGAAACATTGTGTTAGAAATCTAGAGAAGCTTATTTTTCGTTGGCATGAAAAGCCGAATAATTGGTTTTGATATTGTCAGGAATATGTCATGCTATGACGACGGGGGCTGAAATAAAGCGTTCTTTAAATTAATAAAGCTTTTACGTGAATTATTAAAATAGACCGCAACCGAACGACAATCTGGCGCCAAATGATGATACTAATCGGTGTTACAATAACAAACGCACTGACAATTAGAGGTATCGAAGAGGGAAATATTTCTACGGTTTTTAATGTCATTTGAAAATTTTCTGTCCGGTTTTCATAGAACATATCCAGGTATTAACGCATATAATCAGGAGTTAGCTGATGTACATGTACCTCGACGTCGTGGTTGTCGAGGTATAGTATGCCCATTTACGCTTATTTATTTCATTTTATATTGATAACGGGTTCAAATTGACAATGAATTGAACAATAATTACAAAACCGAACGTAACACTGTTACTAACAAACAAAAATCTCACGTTTTTGGTACCAATCACGCAAACCATAGATAGCGGGCACGCACATAAGATGTTACATTTTATCTCACTGTGAACACAAATAAACAGTTTTGTGTTCGAATCTTCTTTGTCTCATCTGCATCTGACAGTGATGTTAATTTGTGTTCTCATTGAGATAACATGTATCAGTTTATGTCCTTGCGAGTTATCAGTGTCTGTGTTTTGTTTTGTGTAATTCATAACAACACACCTTGTGTGAGACGAAAAACAAATGATGCCGGTTAATTGAAACTCGGGGGGTCACTTTGGTAGTAATGACAAAACACTTGAAGGGATTGCGATGACCATAAGCATTATTTGAATATTTATAGCCTTGACTATGTAGGATGCACATATTCTAATGTTAGAAATGAGGGAAAGATACAGTTGAATAAAAGTGAATGTTACACATATTTTCATAGTGGAACAAGAGGGGACCATATTTAAAAACCCACAGCTGTTGACAATTAAAAACTAAAGAACAATTATTCTCCGATCTAAATAGAGTGAGAAATGCCAGATACCTGAAAACATGGACGCATTTTTCCAGGGGTAATGTTCTGTTTTATTTAATACACTTCAGCCCATAATCTGTTATAATGCTCTACAATGTTCAAGTAAGAGTACATTATGGCCAGTTGGGAATCGAAGCGACGCCAGAGCTGATACATGAAAAGATTTGTAGTCTGTGTAATATACGGCATGCACCGTTTATCAGTTCAATTTTGTTACTTATACTCCTAGGTTTATCTCCTTTTAGAAGTTACAATAATTCTACAACCTGTCTTCACTAATTTTACAACAAAATATTTCAGTTAACAGACATGCTGTGCATGTATGGTCGTTTTAGCGGAAATCACTTTAGACGTTTGTAGTAGTCGAGTCAATCTATAGGGAGATGGCGTATTGAGGAGCCTCGTTTTGGCCCAGCGAGGATGAGTCACAAGGGAGTAGATGTGAGCCGTTAAGTGGATCATGGGTGACAAGCAGCAAAACTAAGCAATAATTTTTGACGATGCATCCACAACTTAATGGATAGTATTGGTGCGAGGGATTTGTATGCTTTTAAGTGAAATAAACGTTAATCGGATCTGACCGAAATGTGGGCATCTTGCACAGATATTGTACTCTTAACCCTGACTCTGTTCCCGTGTCTCGTGGAGTTTAGATATCAAAGACTCAACATAGAGGTGTCGTTTCCTATGCCAAGTATGTCCCATTCAATCACAGAATGGTATTTGGCTAAAGTGATGTATGTATGTATGTATGTATGTATGTATGTATGTATGTATGTATGTATGTATGTCATTTAATCTGGCACTATTCGATCGAAATTAGCAGAATCTAAGAGTTGCCTCTTGATGTCACAATAGCATATAAATTAACTAACATACATTAACAACAAATTTGTAAATGGAGCCATCGAATGCCGCTGTCATTACATATTTTATCACCATATCGGAATGTTATGTGACAACATTCCACTTCGAAACAAAAAGAAAATAATTCCACTGTACAGCACTTATTTACATTTATAAACATGGGCTGACAAGTTGAACGGTTAAACTTTAATCGAGTTAAGATTGTGAAGGGAAATATAATTTCCAGAATAAACTTAGGCGACCTTTCCAAACAATAGTTAATGAAAGCACATGGTTTCCGCAATCATTGGAATCCAAATTAGCTTCAGGTAAGAAGAAGGGTCAGAATATTGCAATTTACTCCCGTAGTTTTTGCAAATTAAATTTACCCCAATTTCCAATATTACTGTACACGTCAGCACGACTGTCGACCCTGCAGTGTATGATATTATAATGGATTGCTTGAGTTAGGGATAGAGTTTGAATTTAAAACTGATAGGCGCCCTCATGTTTTTACCTGGATAACGGGTAAAACGGGAAATATTCAATAGGAGTTTTAGCTCATTTATACGCGCTTTAATACTCAGACGTTTGGTTTATTTGGTTTGGAAGGTTTATGTGGCAGGATCGCTGAAGGTAATTAATCAATATATAAGAACATATACCTGGCTTGAATCAACGACGCGATACACGTTCAATCCATTGCATTGTTAGAATTTATGAAGAGTAATTTAGCTAGGCCAGAAAAAAAAATAAAAAAGCTGTTCAACGGGCCCGACCTACACATATTTTTGGCATTTCAATTTTTTTTGGTAATGGGCAATATATCCTCATGCGGGCGTTGCATGTCATTAAAATGGCTGCTGGACTACTATGCACATTTTGTTTCAAAAGTAAGGGGATTTATTTATATTTGCTGAATAATACATATGCATGTGACCATATACATTTGAGTCAATTCCAAATGATAAAATATTTTATACAGTGGTTTACTTGGCCATGATGATGCATAGAGTGAATTGATATATGTTCTTTCACATTGTATATCCAAGTAGAAAAACGTAGTAGAGTTGTTTTATCAATAAGATAAAGCCTGATAAAAAATTGTGTGGTTCTGATTACACTCAATTGTAGAATTGGTGGGGTAGGTAGATTTTTTATTTTATTTCACTATATATTTTTTCATGCGTGAGTGTCTAATACAGGTTTTCCATTCTTTTCCCAATGGTCTTTGTGTTATTTATTTCTTGCCATCAGATGTAAAGCCATTACAGATTGGAAGAACAGTTTTAGAGATTGTCTTTTTAAGTTGATGTCAGTTTCCGCATCCACTATTTCTTGTGAGGCCAAATAAAAAAAGTTGTTTGGTTCCGGTTACCCGACCCCATCTAGTTTTTTCTGAACCTAAACTTATTTTACGTATTCGAGAAGAAAAATAATAATAATATCGCAAACATCGCGTGAAGTCTCGCAAGAAATATTGGGTGCGGAAACTGACCTCAACTTAAAAAGACAATATAAAACTATTCTTCCAATATGTAATGGTTGTACATCTGATAGGAAGAAATAAACAACACAGAGACCATTTGGAAAACAATGGAAAGCCTGAACTAGACACTCACAAATGAAAACAAAATATAATAAAATAAAGTAAAAAATCAACGTACCTACCCCACCTATTTTAAAATTGAATGTAATCAGAACAACGCAATTTATTTTTGTAGGCCTGAGACCACAATTTGTGCGATTTTATTATTTTCTCTCTCGAATATGTAAAAAAAGGTTTAAGGTCGGCAATGAAAAACTAGGTTGGGTCGGGTAACCAGAACCAAACAATTATTTGTTTTAGACCTAAGTAGTCAATCCATATGGCCACTTTAAATCGTATATGTTAACTGATTTCACTCTATGCTAGGATTATCTAGATTGATAGCAACTGTTTCAACAGATCCGGACGGAATGCGGATTTGCTGGGACAAATAATATTTCAATAAACTTAAAATTCATCTTTTTTTTCTCTCGAAATGATCAATTTTACTTGTCCAATTAATTTCAGAATTATGGTTAATATACATTATGTATGTGGTAGTTCTACTATTACATAATAACGATTTAAATGGTAACAATAGTTATGTTCACGACACGTGATAGTTACTAACCTAAATGTACATTGGTAACTATTATTTGCACAGCTGAACCATACTTGTCCTAGATACCCTAAACAATAGAAGCCAGCTGCGCTGACACCTGTACCTAGCACTGTCTGGCCGACAACAATTATTCTAACATTGCTACATTTTATTATCTGACTAGACAAAATGGTACGTTTGTCTGACGAGACAAAACGGGTGTGTCGTCGTCCAAAGGTAGCTAGCGCAAAGAAGTTATCGCAATTACACCAGACGATAAAATGTAACAGCGTTGGCAACTGTTATGTCCAGGCAGACTTACTGTCTCATTTTATTGTTAACTGACTTCTGTTTTAGCAAATTACGTATATTGAATTTCTCACAGCTTTGGATTACCTCTCAATCTTTTAAAAGAGGGTTGTTAAGAGTGATAAATCGTTGAATTTCTTGGTCGGTCAAGAAAATGATATCCTTGCGTTCTTGTAAACACCCTCTTTCAGTTAAATTGGCAAGTAAAACTTGGACAGAGAATTGCCTACCGGATTTTTAGGAGTTCATGGATTTTATGTCCCAAACTTTCGTGCTTGTTGACGAAATGAGGGCGGTGATTCAACAAAGCCGTGATGTCCGTAAATATCTGTTGTTTAACGGCAAGATGCAAATATTTGCACCGTTCACGTATTTCACCTTAGATGTCGTACCAAGCTGGGTCAACATAGCCGAACATTTAAATGGACGTGGACCAACTCGAGACACTGCTGTTTTCTTCTAAATGTAAAATGTTTATTTAAAGCTCACGTAGTGTATAGTATATTATTGTGATTTGTGCCTGCCTCAGACCACCGAGAGCCTGCGAATGGTTATAAACTCTCCATATAATGTCGGAAGATTTACACGTGCATTTTGTCGCAATCCTGACGTCAACGGGAATTTTTAGGTATACCCAAAAATTACGTCATTGAATAATGCCATAGAATCATTTTTTTGCCTAAACTGTCATGCTGCAGATCTCCGTGTTACTAATGATTATTAAACATGTTTCTGAAAGTACAACAACATGTCCAAGTCTTCACAGCACCGTTCAGATCTACCCCATGTCCCCGGGTCTTTATTAGATGACACCCACGATCAAAACGATTTGGTCTAATGGTCTAATTCTCGCTCTGGTACAAACGTAACGTTATGTAGATTGTTATTCTGTATCAGTTATTATTGAAATGAAGATGAAATATATTCCCTCTAATTTCATTTTTATTATATGCCAAGTCAAAAGAATATATACAACATGAGTCAGGCACACTTGTCGCGATTTAGTTAAATATAACAGTATGTAACGCTAGCTTTTGATAGTCACTGGGGGAATAAAGTCCTCGTCAAACTGAAACTTAATAACAAGACGGTTACCAATTTAAAGAAAACAGGATAGTTTGCCAGAGGGCATTCCTTCCCAAGTAATTGCCTATGTAATAGGGTCTAACCCTCGTAACATACCTAGGGAGTGTCTAGGTCGAAATATTTACGATCTTGCATTAAATTTCTACTACAAAGGGATGGACAAAGTTGAAAAGGATGCTTGTTGTATTGAGAAAATTAGAAAATCAAGTGAAAGAGGAGCCAGGGAAAATTTAGAATTCTGAGTACCACAACACACTAAACAGTCACGTCACAACCAATATCATCGTCTCTGCTTTAGTTGTTTGAAGTATTTGAGAAATGAACAACACATTTCCTTCGATTTGTCAGAACATACCATTACATTAAACTGTTTCATCGGAACGCAAGCCACATAGAGAGCTGGAAATCGTTGGCATAGCATTGATTACGTACAGGACATGACGCAGTGGATTGACTGTGAGGTCATGTCATGTCACTGTCATGGCAATCATTTATCATTGTGTCTACATAAAGTATGAAATAAGTAACACCATCATATCGTGACTGACGTTAGACTAACACAATACCACAGATTCAACCTGGGCATGTGTTTGCTTTAGACATTCCTTGGGTATACAACAGTACTCCAAAATACGTAAATGTATATTGCCTTCACAAATAAGCAATTTTGTATTATCAATTTTTATCAAACACAAGTATACAAGTGAGAAAAAAAGAATTTGTTGGGCCAACAAAGCAGAAGAATGCCTTAAGTTTTATCTTCACTTTGGGAATTTCCTTGGGAAACACTGGCTTCATAAAGTAGCAACTTTGTATTATCAGTTTGGTTAATTATACATGAATTATTTAGAAAAATAGAACATGCATCTAGAATTACAACCAGTCGACCTATTTCAAAGAAATCAGTGTGCAGACAAAATTATCCTTTCTACCACACTCCCACTGTTTGGTCTTAGTCTCTATTTTTCTTACATAGATCTACGTAGCAGTGTGGCGACTTGGCAAACTGTTTTAATATGTGAGCAGTCATTACCCCATTGCGATAATGTTGGGCATTCTTTTTCTTTTAACAATTTCTGAATGTGCAAATCGAAAACCATTTAACAGGTTCGTGCACTTTTACTTTCGCTGTCTGCCTTCCCATGTCTCACGAGTTTAAATGCCAATGGCAAAGGAGATTTAACAATTGTAAATGTTATAACCTTAATGTGCACAGCTCGGATATTAAGCACTGTGGAACATTTTCCTTAAAGGCCAAGACCTGCAAAGCACAAAGGGAGACCTGGTATACGCCCCCACATGACTTACTTCTTTCTAATCTTGAGTAATTCAGAGTTCATAAGTAGACCCTTGTCTGACTAGACAAATTCACAGGCTGTCTGATTTTTCTGACCTTACCGTGGCTAATAAAATTAAAATAATTACCCTTATAGTGTGTCAATACGCAATATTGCATAACTATTCAATGACCGCTAATTGTATCAAAAGTAGGACTTGACGCCAATATTCTTCTTTGTTTGCCCCCCCCCCCCCACTACCGATCGAAAATAATTGCGTGAGAACAGCTTTTTGCAAGAACAGTTTCGTTGACTGCAACTGTAACTTTCAAAGTGTGTACGTAAAGATGATCACAACTCAACTATGTTTGGTATCACAATAAATCATGGTGTACACATATTTAATAATGTTATTACTATTTCAATTCAATTCAATTCAATTCAATTCAATAACTTTATTTATCCCAAATGGGCAATTCATTTTGGCGGACAGAACATACATCAAATATACACTATGGTGGGTATACTGATGGTGTTAATCGAGGTCGTTATATTTACCTGCACAGTTTGGCCCACCCCATTCATATCTCCCTGGCAAGAAATTAATTTCAGGAAAAAAAGATTTACACCACTGAGAAGTGAGACATGGTAAAGACAATAACAACCATATCAAGACTAACGGTACATAATTACTCAAAGCAAGTCAAAAGTAAAATATGCAATTTTTATGGACATATATATATATTTTACATATATATATATATATATATATATATATATATATATATATATATATATATATATATATATATATATATATATATATATAATGTTAAAACTTCGACTAAAGACTTATAACATCCTTATTGTTTGAATTAAGTCTGTAATGCCCTGCTACAAATATTGCATTGCACACTTAGTACTGTTCTCTCCAGTGAGACACGTATATGAAAACACAAACCGATTGTTGCCAGAATATTTTATGTATTTATACATTTATACTGTTTTACAGTTACTGTGCGAACCAACTCCTAGCTACCAATAATAGATACAAATACAAATGGGTTATGTCAGCTTGAAAGAGGACAAACATGTCTCCGCTACTGCACCTACCAGCCAACATTTTAACTAAGAGTGGCAGAAATACAATACTGTAACCATGCATGTAAAGTGAAACATAATCACCAGCAGATGAATCTTTTCGTTCACAGGCAGCCATATGTTATTACTAGTAAATCCATTTTCTACCCGAAGGACATATCATTCAAATTCATTGCTAATATTCTGCATGGTATATATACTGTAATTAACAATATATACTTAATTAATAACAAATGTTTGATATCCCCAGGTACCAGTTCATTGCACAATTGCTGCTACTGTTACGTATACATTTGAGTAAAGCATTTGAAAATTGATGAAAAAGTACAAGACACCAAAATGAAACTGAAGCAAAAATGACGTTATAGAAAAGGTTTGTGAAATTATTAGACAACAACTAATTGCTGTGTTATATATTGCAATTAAATGGGGAGGGATAGTATCAATAAGTAAAGTTTTCAGAGGCTAATGATTAACAAATGCTAAATCTGATACGTCACATTCACGTGTGGATATCCCTTCCAACAGCGTATTGTACTACCAAAGGCAACACAACTGGTATCGTTTGTGAATCATACGAAAGAAGTTTGTGAAATGTCTGTGGATCGGAGCTGTCGGTGAAGAAGCAATTGTTTGCTTCCCTGCTTCACAGAAATACCATGAGATCGAAGGAGAAAAATACTGAAAGTTGGCCACTTACCATGAATTACTCTTCACTAAATATGGGTACCATACATAGCTACATAGACGGGCCTGCATGGCAGTGCCTCTGTAAAATTGACTGCAACTACGGCACGGTGTGTAGGCATATGCAATGATAGGTGATAGCACAGAAAGTCATGGTAAGTATGTAATAATTCATTCTATGTCGATTGGACATGCGCATTAGCACCGTGTTTGTTGGCGACAGACTGCTACTATATTGAACTCTTGTCTTTACGTAAACCATCATTCTCCGATCCCATTGTAATATTCTCTGCTACAGATAGACATCATAAATTGACAACGTAGTGCTATAATTCATTTTGACAGCCATTAATCAAAGGAGACGTATACCAAATTGTGTTAATGGCGGCTGCCCAAGAGCAAATTTATAAATGGTGGAACAATGTATAAGCCTATGAAGTTCAACATTCTAGGTTTCAATTGAAGTTAATCTCAGACTTGAACTGAGACAAAACATAATTTAAGAAGAAAATAGTTTATGAAATATAATTCGGTTGTTTAAGAGTTTTATGCATTGTCAGCCAAAGGAAGTCGATGCCATGATCACTTTCCTAAGATCTGATCTCACATCTGATTTTGACATCAGCGGGAAACCCCAAACATATCGACAATAGAAAGTATAAAGCTCTGGGTAACACATATTGCTCTTGAAAAGACTGAAATTAGTCAATTATTGACATTTTGAAATTGTAATTCATTTAAATGAGTGTGAATAGATGTTATCTGATCACATACAAAGGGTATACAATCATTTAATATAGTAAGTACCACTTCACTGTAAAGGTTTATTATCATTTGCTAGGACAATTATCACTTGACCATGAGAAAATAATTAATCATACATCGTGCCAGAGTGTTCGTAAAATAATGCAAGGAAAGGGACGTCATTTCAAAGTCTGTAAATCAAAAGAAATAAAATATCTGCATCTCCTGTGAAGATGATCTTTTATTACCCAAAGCGGAACAATAAAACAACGATTCGGCCTTCGTAATTCATGTCGACATACTGTATTGCACGGAGAAGATCTCACTTAATAGGTGAATGTACCTGTTGCGCTTTTGTGTAAGAAGTTCATTAAACTGTCGTCAACTCACAGACACCTGTTACCAACAAATGTCTAATGAGATTATTATAGATTTTTTTACATCGCGAGTTAATGAGAATTTTACGTCTAGGGAATTTGCCTCTCTTGAAACTCACAATAGATAATTATGGCGGGCATTGGCCGGGATCTTTTCGCCTGGCCTGCTGCATCAAAGTGGATGTAAGCGAACAATAATTACGTTTACCGGCCTTGACAAGTATAACGCATGTGTATCATCACATTTTTTGTGTTTTTATATCTAGCACCATAGCTTGTTACAAGAAAACCATCGAATACACGCAACATGCCTGTGGCCCAGGTATGTGCACATCATGGTATTATTGTGTAGCATAAACTTGTTATACTTATTAGTTGTTCATATTTCTATGGATCTACCAAGTAAACAGCCAAAATTATATGTGTTGGAAAGTAACGTCCGGATAAACAGAAAATTCTGAATAAAAATGTGCCAGTTGTAAACCTTGGTAAGAACAATATTTATTAGTATTGGTAGTAAAGCAATCGACTAAATGTTATTCATCAATATGTTTCTTCCTTCAGCCAAGGAAAATGCGAGTGACCTAACGGGCACTTGTCACTACGAGTAGCTAGAATCGTAGTGATAACCCTTAGGCCACGAGTATTTTCCGGCTGAATGAAGAAAAATGTTGGAGAATAACACAATTATACCGGCGCCTGTAGTATCGAAGAAAAATCGGGGAAAGTAATGACAATTTTGAACGTTTTGACCCATATTTCGAAGACAGCAGAACCAGTGACGTAGACACGCGTTGTCGTGACATCGACGTGCGATGTTGTGACGTAGAGCGACCAGAGTATACATTCCATATTTTTGCATTTTTTGTTCAAATTGGTATAATAGACAATGCAATCATGTTGTATTTTACATTCTTATATTCCAAGGGGTCACTACTAAACTTGCCATGAAAACGCGTTGTCTGTGATAAGGCTGGGTTTACATGTAGTATTAACGTAAGGTCACCACTATGAGATAAGTTTCAGTAATCAATATAGGTCACCACTATAATTAATATAGCTATGAATATCTTTAAATTGTTATAATTAAATACTGTAACAATCGATTGAGAAAGGCCTTCGTTATTTCGATTTCCTTTTACACCGATTGCTAACTCCTTTTCATAATGATTGGCATGAATTTAAATAACCTATAACCTATAGACTAATTATTCAATATGGTTAAACTACGCTAGTCTAGATTGGAATCAAATATGATTATGTTATAAACTGTTGATGTTTCGTTAAAAGCACTTTGGATCAAGTTACTATCAGTCTTATTTGATTTGAATGTACACCAACATTCACTATTCTGTTGTTCCCTCGTGATATCTTGTGCTATGCTACTGTTAGCACCAATTAATAGGTGAACGATATTACACAATAGTAACACATTAAACGATATTATACCATATACACACGCACAATTAGTCGTCTTCAGTTGTTAACTACAGTCTTCACTGTTTACATTATGTGCGTCAATAAAACAATAACGTGTTTGCTTTAAATGGAAACTTGTGTGTGAACGGGGATGGGGGATGCTGATGGATCTACAGTATATCGTGTGTTCTAAAAGATACTTTAATGTATTCAAACTAGATCGAGGTTATGACGAGGGAAATATGACGTTTGACGCTTCAAGTTCTACTATTCATGCAAGTATGCATAAATATTAATCTATATAAATTACATGATCATGTAAATTAAAGGATCATGTTTGACTCCGAGGTTCTTGTATTAGTATTGTCTTACCACTGGAGCTATATGGTTTAAACATGGATATTGTTTTATTCGGAACTAACTAAATAATTTACTAAATATATGCTAGACAATTATTTTTCTAACGAAAAGGTAAATCCTTATATAGCACTGCCTCTAAAGATATGTATGTCGTGCATAAAATGTCTTATCCAACATATGTTTGGAACAGAATCATATGGTTGAACCTTTTAAATGTAAGCATAGCATACATATGATGTGAATGTCATGATAGTAAATAACGACTGTTAGAATTTTATAGAAGAACAGCGCAAATGGGGTTTCATCGTGAAATGAAATAATTAACTACTACCAACCCAGAATGACTATGTTTATTTGTTTTCAAAGTGAGATAAAATATATCATACCATGTGCTTGCGTGCTATCAGTGGCTGTCATGTAATTCGTTAAAAAAAAAAACTTGTGTGAGACGAGAAAAATATTTTGCCGCCAAATTGAAACACTATGGCACCTATGTAGTAAACTACAGGCCCTAGTGTTTATGACTAAACGATGGAGTTCCGGGATGTGAGCTTGGTCACATGGGTCTATGGTTTGGGGCATGTTCGTTTCATTGACTTGTTCCTTCACTGTTAACAAAACTACCTAACGTAACACCATCTTTTATTTGTTGATATTGTCAATGTAGTATAAGCTATTCAAACATTCAGAAACTTTCCAGTTTTTTATGATTGTCAGTGTGCATGTTCATGTTACCGTGAATTATGTTTGACTCGCTGCAATATATAGCTGGCTGTAGTACTTCGTTTGAAACAGTTTTACGGGAGTAACACAGGACCTGTCATTAAAAATTAACATATATTATTAAACGTTTGATTAATACTATATTTTAAGTAGATTTTTTACTTTTTTGCACATAACAATAAATTTTATACCTAATGCCACTATTGTAGCCTCTGACTACTAAGATTTGTTACCACTTTTGCCATAAGTATAGATTAGGTATTTGAAACAGACTGCAAAGTGGAGATTAACTAGGAAGAGTGTTCAATGATTTACGAGAATTTAGGTGACAATATTATCTTACTGACACGGGTGATTGCATTTTTACAATGAATTATTGGGTATCTACAACTAATTACAACTATCAGACAGGTCTATTAGACCATTTTCCTCTTTAGTAGCTTATATCCCATAAAACACCCAGGATATTTATATACTTATAACAACAGACAAGAGTTAAAAGCAGCACCGGTCAACTATAGTGTGAGTCTTGGAATTTAAAAAAAAACATTTGATGTTGCCTTGTTCAAGAAAACCCAGACCAATTGTCAGTTAAAATTAAGACAAAAAAGTCATGGGTCACCACACAAATGTCTGAAATAAAGATTACAATGATATAAAAAAAGAACCATTTTAGAATCCAATATGGCCATGGAATACTAGGTTAACTCAATGGGGAAAATAACAGATTATCGATTTCCCTGATTAAACAAGATGATAAAATAAAAAGTTTCTACTCTTTTAAAAATGACCAGGAACAAGCCTCCTGGTATCAAGGATTGAAGAGATTTTAAAAATTTTGATTTTCAGGAAAATTGGTCATCGGGGCTGTGACTGAACCAATGTAAACAGAAATAGTTAGGACTGGCATACAAGAAGGTCTGTGATCTTTGATTACATATATTGCACATCACATAGTCAATTAATAGTCAATGAACACGACGACTGTAATGTAAATAAGCATAATAATGTGAATCATAATTATAATGTAAAATGAAAAAAAGCACTTGGGAGTAATTTCAACTTGCGATCTATTCAAACCATTTAACTTTTAAAGACACAGTTTTGCATGGGAAATATATTTGAAGTAGAAATGATGTACTTGTATTTGAGTCGTACAATGTAGGTCTCATTCGGGTAGAGTAATAACTATTTGATTGTCAGCTACCCAACATGTTACTACTTTTATAGACACCAGCAAGACTGGTCATTCGAAAACTATTCCTAGGCTACGCTCCATTGATTTTACCATAAAGATAACAGACACTAGACACATCGTCTCGGGTTACATCTATTAATGTTTCCGTTAATGTTATTGGAGGAAGAACCAACCTGTGGCACTAATAATTCACAAACGTATCATGAAGTGAAAATGAGGTATAATGTTTGACTTCCTTTAAATAGGAATTTAGGATGTCGTTTATTGGAAATGCATTTGATCTTTCCTCATCTAAACCGATTAAGTTTTATCGAGGTGTTATCTGAGGGAGCAGAAATTATGGTAGCATCGTTGCTGCATACAAGATAACGCTAACGATCAAATGCACACGCGTCATCGTATAATGTAGATGCGTCGCCTCAGAGTGAGAGTAATTGCAAAATGTGAAAGTTAGCTGCGGGTATCTGACTCCATTGGTTTTAATGACGACCACAAGTCAATAGTATGTCTGCTTGCTCTGGTTAACATTCCTTATATATTCTAATAACCTTTGATGTTATACCGTTAACACCGTCTCAAAGACCTGAATATCATCTTTAAACTGAAAGGTTTAAAATTGGAAACACGACCGAAGCTTATAAAAGTAAACTCCGTTGCCAAGATGTAGCATGCGTTGACTGGCTAACTTACATCTCAGATATCTTGAATGAAATGAGAGACTTGTAGTATATCAATAAATCCTGTAATTTGTTACCATGGAAAGCAGACAGCAGAAAATTCAGAGAACCACTCTTTCCAGCAATACTTTTATGTTGCCATGATAGCTAATGACCTGCTAGTGAAAAAAATATGTTTATGACTAGTTCATTACCCTTGTCTATTTGGTAATGATGAAACAAATTTACGCATCTGATTCGCCGCATTGAGAAACGAATAAGTGTACTACTTTTCCCGTCTTTTATAAGAACAACATTCATCACTATATACTGATTACCATTCTTAAAATACTGCCTAAGGTAAATACTGCAAAACATCCACTCGAATTTACTTTCAGAGAGAAAACTTGTTCAGACGTCTACGTTAACGATCTTTACGAACCCTTCTCTAAATGTAACAGCCTGAGGGTTCTGGTGTTCGAGCCCGTCTTTTTAGTTTGCTACAAGTGGATGTTTTGCTAGAGGCTTACCTGTAACTACTCCTATGTCAAGTGGAACCGCCTTAACCTCGTTTCTAGGTCAGCACGATAAAACACGAAACTACTACAACGGATCTAGCGAATTATCTTTAATTGTTTAAACCTCGAAACAAGGACTATTGGGTTGGATTGAACCGTGGAAAGTGCAACATAGACCTTACCTTGAATACGTAATATTATTCCTAGAATGTAGAGAATTCTTGTTATTTAACAGTCGTACATATATTTTACAATGTCAGAAGCATTACATTCCATAGTAAATCTAAAAAAGTTACATATTGTTTTAGTTCAATAAACTCTATGTGTACTATTTGTACTACAGGTAATATCTCTAGAGGTAATTGAAACAGTGCACTTATGAAATTCTTTTGAAATATTTTTATTGATCTACGGAATTCGGATTAGACTGCAGAGCAATTCAAGTGTCACTAACTGGGATCTCTTAGTAAGTTCCGCAATAATATATTAAGTTTGCTTTATTAGAAAGTTGTTAGTTTTATATCCAGTGACCTGCTAGCAATCGTGGTAATTTACAGCGCATCACTTGGATGACTGTCAAGATGATTTAACATGCCACACAACGTGCAATGCATGCTATGTTGATCCTGCCCAGACGGTTACGTGGAGTGTTAACACAACCAAGGCAGGTATGACAGCTATTCAACTGAAATAATCTTGCAATTATTTTCTCTATCCCCCACCCTGTCATCATCCTAAATACATATGTGATTCAATTATCCGAATCAAAAACGTTTTCTCAACTCTTGAAAGATACTTACATATTAGTGAGAATTATTGCCTTTTTCTGTCTATTCGTATAATGCGTTGTACGATAATTATGATAGGTAAAGTTGTCACATATCTCCAGCACTAGGGTATACATTAAGAACCATTTCAGTTATCAATAACTGTTATATGACCATATTAATGACGTGAAAGAATTAGATGAACGTTCAAAATACTACAGATTCAAAGTTACTTTTGTGATTAAATTTAAGTATAGCAGGTACATTGAAAATCCATATTTTAAAAACCAAGGTAATGATATTCAAAACAATTCAGCTTATATTTGACTTCAAATATAAGTTACTTATTTTCTAAGATGTATATATACTCTCTTAGAGTTTTCAGATATTACATAGCAAATTCTTACAGATCACTTAAACCGTATTTGATTGATCAAAGACTATGTATTCTTCAATTGTTTTTTAATGCTTACATTATCTTAATAACGTATACGAATTGAACGTGTGTCCCAGCAGAACTACGAACAACTCTGACCATAGTTGGAAATTGTTTTATCAAGGTCGATTTTATAGCATAATAGTTTGGTAGTTCGGCAATGGCAACTTATTGTTTCCCCCTTATTTGATTTCGTCATAAAATTATAGGTAGACATCCAGCCCACTTCCACTGTAATAGACCAATGTCTTTATTTCTTATGGTCGTTCGTAGGGTACAAAACAAAACACCAAATACTACAAGTCATCCAGTAGAACTAGACTCACATTCCAATTACCCTACTCTATTTCAGGTTTACATCTAGAACCGTGTGCTATTTTTGTGTGGGAATAATCCAGAGAATGTTCTGAATGTATCGAGTTCGTCTCATTCCGGTATATAGGTGTCAAATATGTTTTGACTCCAGTACACATATAGTAACAACATCCATGAAATAACCTATCCCTAAGACTTTATCACCACATCTTTGGTGTACCCGCTGTTTTCTACGTTTTATTTTCGCACCCTGTAGCACGTTTGGTTCGCGGTTCACTGTTCAACAGCAGGGGATAGTTTCGACGGTCATAACAATCTGTAATATATGTTTCCCCTTGGAACATGATCTCGAAGATTTCCATCGTTGATAAGATCGGAGTGACTGATTGATGACATTTTAAGGGACAAATCCCGTCCATGGAACGATTTTCCTCTTGCAATGCCTTCTGCTTCAATAAACTTGCCTCTAGCATTTGATTGGAATGGGGTTTGAAGATTTGACGCTAATTAGACATACCAAGGCATTTCATGCCTAATTGCGTTCCCCTGATTTATTAATATTTCTTACAACAACATCGTTAAAGAAACTTCCAGGTCTCCGAATTAAGTGTCTACCCTGAGGCGAGTTAACGGCAGGCAGGTTAAGGAAACTTTCATTAATCACGTAGAAATTTTCTTGTGAGGAAGCTTAATGAAAAATCCGTTATAATTATCAAAAGAGGAGACAGACACACAATGTGGATTGAGCTTCCGCCGGTCGCTTGTTCTGTAAACCCCAAAAGGTAACAAATGCGTTGCAATAAGTAACTTTGCAGTCATTATATGTATACAAATTAGGTCGACCTTCTGATATTGTCACAGGTTATGATCTTTTACAGCGACACGATAATCACGAACTTCGTTTTTTTGACATTAACATATATAAACGATACCCGGTTTATTGAAATGTTTGCCATTTGACAAACAAGACATTCTAAAGATATGAAAGGACATGACAAATTCGTAGAATACTAAGAGTATTAGCTCGCCCTTTCTATCTATAGTCAACGATTACACTGCATGAGACTAAGAATACAAAGATAATTTACATTGAAAGTACAGGCGTCAAGTGAATGTCAACTTCGATGCTAAAAACGTTGTTATCGGATTTCAGAATGTCACAGACATTGAGCTAATTACGATTCAGATAACATTCTGACAATTCGTAATGTTTATATGACCTTTCCTAACAACGTCAAATGTCTAGGTTCAAGGTCTTACATTTGCTTTGGGTAAATTTCGCTAAATGTCACAGTGGGTGAACGATAAATTATTCTTTCATTAGTTTCTTGCATTAAATTTAAGCCATTAATAAGTAACCTTGATTGTATGTGAACATTTGGAGTCATAAATTGCTTATAACTTAATGGAAAGATATATCTTAATGCTTTGATAATTGACAAATTTACTGACCCATATTACAAATGTCATTAACAGTGCACAAATGAGTACATCTAAATTGGGAACATTAAATCGAAATACCAATACCTGAATAACATATTCCCACCTCCCAAATGTGAAGTAAACACGATTTCGACTTTTCACCATTGCGAAAGGTCAAATCCCAAAACATTTGTTACCTGTTGTTTGTTAGATTTATCTTTAAAGTATGGTTTTGATAGTTTCTGTAAATTAATACATAACGGTTGCAAACGTTCGTTTCCTTAATTCTTATCTCACGTTTGTGTCAGTCTTGTCCTTACAGCAAGGTATACTAGCTTCTGTAATTAGGAGACAAAATGGAATATCAATATATTGGTAAGGCCCATAGTGACAAAAAAAAATGGTTTAAACGTCGGTACTCTGAATGTAAAACAAGTTAACTTTCTAAATGCACTAACAACAATTACCAACCTCAGTTTACGGTATGACTATAGTGCGCCAAGTTTACTCGTTATACTGACATTTTGGCATTCCTGGTGGCACTCCTTTTGCGCTGTATCAATTTAGTGAGGCCAACAGGTGGGATTAAATATCCTGTTCAATTAGCGTCAAAATAATAAAACCAAATGGTGACAGATTGGCCAAATTATCCAGTTGTTAGATTCTACTATTTAGATCCCCTTCAATTTGTCATCGACGTGAGTTCACCCCCGGGCCATAGAAAACACAAAAGACATAGCTTAATGTACTGATGAAAAGTGAGAGGAAGGAAAGTACGGCAGGAAGGTTGTATTAAAGTTAGAATTAAGATTGAAAAGTTCCTGCGGAAGGACGACGTTAAAGAAAGGGACTAGAAGGAAGTGCAAACAGTGATGGGCATAATGGTAAAAGCTTAAACTGTAGTAAGTTGTTTCTTTTGTTACGTCAAGTGACTTGCTCGAGATACTTTTCAAGTTAAAGAGGAAAAGGTGACAAGGAATGATTTTAATGTGTGATAAATACTAAACTGGTAGTCATTTAATTGACCTGCTTGAAACAATAAAAGAATTCCGATATCCACCCCATGTCTACTTTGAATACATTTCATCAAACCTACTTCTATTTTGCCCTTTTACAACAGTCTCTGTAAATCATAACCATCAAATAGATTTTTAACAGTGGTTATGTAATCATATCGTTTATATAAGTCAATTACATGCATATTTTTTAAAGATATCTCCACTTTTGTAATTATGAATGATAATTATCCCCTCTATGTCTAGCAATAGACTAAGTGTATATGTACTATCCTCTAGTGTCTAACATTGTCTGCGTATGCATTTCACTCCAGCCGCTGTTTTCTTTCATAGTAAGTTTTGCCTCTTTTCCAGTTTAAGGCAGATATTAGGATGCAATTGCCAGTGACTAAACAAGATAATAATTATTTGGTACTAACGAGACAATGTATTGAAATGTCAACATGATGCGGGTCCAAACTTTTTTGTCATCTTAAATAGAAACCAGAAAGTGATGGAAATTGACTGTTTTACTACCGGGATGGTTTAATTGTAGAATCTCAATCTTAATCATTATTTTCAATTTAGTTTCAATTCGGCCATGGTAAATTGAACGAGGATGTGTGTAAACCCCAAACAACCCTCCCCCACCCCACCATTCAACACCGTTTAAGAAAGAAATGGTCAAACAATATAATAATAATAATGTTGGTTTCTTATATAGCGCTTTCCCACTCCGTGCTCAAAGCGCTTTACAATTTACAATTATTACCCCTGGCTCGGATCAGAATGGCACAACGGCCCTTTAGTCTTCCTCAACTCCCCGGGGAGCATACAATCCATTGCAGCCATTTAAGCGCATAGGATTAAAGCCTTCACATTGCAACCTACATCCTACCAGGTTCCCAGTTATACAGCTGGGTTGACTGAGGCACAGCCGTGGTTCAAATCTTGCCCAAGGACTTTAGCCACTCAGAAACAAACAGCAGGCAGCGACGGGGCTCGAACCTGCAACCTGTAGATTCCAAGTCGGTCACGCTAGCCATTCACCCATCATGACTCCACAATATAATAAACTTTGTTGGCAGGTAAGTCGCTTTTACCGACCAGTCGTCTATGAATTGCATAGCGCCCTCGTCTATGTCTTCACTATCATATGGTAAAATGTGAATGTTGCGCCCTAAATAGCCCAGCCTGTTTACGGCGCTGTTGAGATACATCGTTAACTGGTCGTACGGACCTTCTAGCCCTCGTAGTTTCCGGAGATACGACCATCTAACGATGTATCCCGACAGCGCCGTAAAAAGGCTACAAATAACTCAATTTGTATAGGGAAAAGGTGCATATTACACTGATCATATTTGACCCTTTAAAATAAAAACATTACAAGCCTTAGTAACGTTTTGTCGGTCGATAATACAGGTACCAGTAGTCTTATCAACTTGTCAAACAAACACACACACACACACACACTACATGTTGTGATAGTGATGAATATTAAAACATTAATAAAGTGTAACAGAAACAAATAACAAAATATATTGCAAATATTATGACACACGAGGAGATAGTTAACTGATTATTCAAATCAGGTCTGTTAACTATGTATACTAAACTGTTTTACAATTAAAGTCGAAAGCTGAGAGAGTAGTGCGAATTTGAGTGGTTGTGTTTAATTTCGTTACTGCCAGGCATCACTTTAAGTATTATCTGTAGAAATAAATTGAATTGACACATCGTGTATTAATGAAAACCTAAGGCTTGTACATGTTCTTTGCTGCCTAATTAGGTATACAATCTGAAGCCTGGTATTAGGTCAGGAGTGACGCGTACTTCTCGGAGATAATATCAAATACTTGACACAAGATGGCGCTATTTAGCGACGACAACAACGTACTCGATATATCTATGAATGCCTGTTTCCATAGAGATGGAACAACCAACCTCGACCTAATAATGTTTGGCGGCTCTATTACTGTACTTCATATTTTTATTCGAACTGACATAACGTATTATTTCTAAATCGAACAGTTCACTGAGCACGCAATACGTTTGATGTAAAAAGCGATCTTACGAGATTGCAAATTTTATTGTGTATCCATTTTATATTTGACGTGACGTGACGTGACGTGACGTGACGTGACGTGACGTCGATCATTTCTTTTGGTTGACAACATTCGCCTCATAATCGGAGGATTAACATTAAACATGAAACGAATAGACAAATTAAACTTTATACTCATAAACACCGTTACATATTTCTTTCCTCGAATCTGATATTAATACTTTTAATTCCTTTTATAAAATTAAGAATAATAAGAAAAGTTTATAAGCATTCTTAAATGAAACAAAATAAACAAACAGGGTCACACGTTGTGAAAACTTTAACCTCAACTGAGTACCATGGAAAGATGACTTAAATTACGCCAGGTTAATACCAATGTTGATACATCTTGAAGACATTATTCATAATATTTGGAAACCTAAGTAGTTGTTCTTGATAGTTTATTTTGAAATAGAACATTTCATTTTTAATAAACAGCAGATGCAGCCATTTGTGTCACATGGATAAATATTGTGAGCTGCGTGTCCAAACTGATGGATGGCACGTTTTCCTTGACATTACAGAAAATACATGTTTTTTTCGAGTAAAGTAAATATATGTGTTATAATTGTCTATAAATATATTATAATTATATCATAAAACCTACACAATTAAAACAAATACACTTTTATTGCAAGGTTGCTTTCGATATTTTTCTCATCTTAAATTAGAGAAAATTTGTGTCTTTATTGTTTGTATGATTTACTTTGATATAGAGTATTCATGTTTGATATTATAAATAAGCCAATTACCTTTATTAAATATATATTTGGAAATGGCGTACTGACGTTGTTCCTGTCAAAGTCATTCACTTCTTTGTGCGCAAAATGCCTTTAAGTTAATTAACAAACTCAATGTTTTATTCAACAAATCAAAATGACCGAATCTGTTGGATCGCATTACCAATTAGTTTGATTGACTACATGAATTAGGTCATACTTCGAATGACGAGTAGAATCGAGATTGAAAACTATCGCCATATTTGTCCTTCCAAAAATACTTCCTAATTCCGAAGCCGTGCTTTATTAGCTGCATGGTATGTATTACAAGTGTGATAAGACCGACCGGTTCAGCTGAATACTATTGTTTTCGTCTGAATACGTTTCATCGCAAAAACACACTTCCCAAATTAGCTCATCATATGCTGGTATATGTACAGGATCAACATAAGGCAAACAGTTGTGAATGTTTGCTATGCCGATTACATATGAGCCAGCTTGTAAACACTCACAGTCTCCCTTTAACTTTGTCTTGTTCATAATTAATTTTTTCTTCCGTAAGGAAGAGATATATTTATGAATGGAAGTCTGTGTGTCTGTGTGTCTGTCTGTCTGTGTCATCGTTTTCTCCATAACGGCTTGCTCAATTCAAACGAAATTTTGAAGACGTATTTTGTAGGGTAATGGCAAGACTTGATTAGGTTTTGGTAAAAATTCCTTGAATATTAATGAGCAATTTACATAATTAATGATTTTCGGTAATTAGGCTATATCTCAAGAATGCACGCTTCAAATTCATTACAACTTGGTACACACATATGCGATACCAATTAGCGCACCTGTCCTGAAAATATTACTAATGTAGCTGTTAGTTTTAATAAGCAATTGGCATATTTTCGATTGGCCACAACAAAGAAAAAAATAGTTTCTCGTCAGGAAATGTCGTCTAAAGTGGTGTGACTTTATCACCATTTTCTAAAACACGACTGGCTCAATTCAAATGAAATTTATTTCATGTGTTCTGTAGGGTAGTGACAAGAACTGGTTAGGTTTCGGTAAACATCCAAGAATATTAACGAGAAATTTACATAATTAATGGTTTTCGGTAATTAGGCTATATCTCAAGAATGCACACTTCAAATTCAAATATAATTTGATACATGCATTTGCGACACCAAAGCGCACTTGTCCTGAAAATATTATTGATGTAGCTTTTAGTTTTAATAAATCATTGGCATATTTTTGTAGGCCACTAAAAAGGAAAAAATAGTTTCTCGTCAGGAAATGTTTCTAAAGTGGTACGACGATGCGCTTATTTTTTTTTACATTCTCAACAAATGTCACAGTACATGTTGTGGTTGGCCACGAGATCACTAACAGCAATGAGCAAATAGCAATCAATGAGAAAAAATAACTCATGTTCTGTTGTATTCCAACAATTGTCTGTAGGAACGACAATCTCAAAACTTTGCCCTTACGGAAGACATTCAGTTTACATCTGGTCCTATTTGTCATAACAGTGTAGAGTTTCACAGTTCCACACAGATCTTACAAACACCCTGTTCAAATTCCAGTCATCTTTGCCGTAATTTTCCAAATGAAAATACTGTTAACATCGCACTACAGATAAGTCAGCTTAATTAGGTCAATCTTGTGTAAACCATATCAACTTAAATCCATTGCCAGTCCGAAAATTTGATATCTATCCAAATAAAACTAAATTCACTTTAATAATTTATTGCCTGTGGAGGACTAAAGTATTACTGCCCTGTATTTAGAATTCACGATGCATAAATTTCACGCTAGTTAATTTTTTTTCCAGGAGCTAAAAGACAAGCTTTCTATTTGGTACATTGCTGCGATAGATAAAGCCTCCCTGTTTTTTTTAAATAAGCGCCTGGCCAGTCTAAATCACTAGGCACAATGGGTTATTTATGAGGAAGGTTAGCATTTTTATCTCGAATCTATACATCGGAAATTACATCTTAAATGAATTGTGCAAATTATCTCGATTAACTGGGATCGATATTGACTGCACATGTTGCATGTTAATGATATGCATTGCTGCAGTGAAAACAACACAACGCTGCCCTAGACGAAAATATACCTACTAGGTAATAATCCAACTGTCGTGCTGCATGGCGAGTCTATGTTTGCGCTGTGTACGCCAACATATAACATATCGAGTTACCGCGAAGTTAAATTTGTTGATTTAGCTAAGGTGGATTGTTATTATATCAAGCATGTTATATCTAAATCAATAAAATAAAAGGTTAAAGTCACATTTTGTGTTTACCACTATCTAAAATTAATAGCAATGTCTTCTTTGTGTTGACACAATAGTACATATGATGTATATTGTTATGTTGTATGTACGACATATGGTGGTTGATAATTCACTATGCTTAATCTGTTTACAGTATTTGGTAAAATTACAATAAAGCTAACTAAAACGTAACAGTTCTTTCCCTTGCTGCAGTGTCCAAAACCTGCATTGTCTGTACATACAAAATAAAGCTGATGTGGATTCCACTAAGGCCTAATAAAACAGTCTCTGTGTGGTTCCGATTACACTCAATTTCAGAATAGGTGGGGTAGGTAGATTTTTTATTTTATTTTATTATATTTTTTCATGTGTGATTGTCTAGTTCAGGTAATTATGTTTTTCGTTGTTTTCCACATGGTCTATGTGTTATTGGTTTCTTCTCATCAGATGCACTGTCATTATAGATGGAAGAACAGTGTTATATTGTCCTTTTAAGTTGATGTCATTTTCCGCATCCATTATTTCCGCGATTTTTTTTCTCGAATATGTAAAAAAAAAATATATAGGGTCGGCATTGCAAAACGAGATGGGGTCGAGTAATTGAAATCAAACATTTTTTATTAGGCCTAAACCTGGTGGATACATACCTTTATATTAATCAATAGCACAATGTATTAGTAGATATAGACGCAAACATGGAGACACAGCGCCAACACATTTCAGCTCACCAGAAACAGCTTTGTTATTGTTAATTGTAGCAATCATTCTATTGAGATTATTACTCGTTTAATGCAACCATATTACCCCTTGAATCCTGACAAAATTTTGTTTCAGTGAAATGGAGTTAGGTAATTTTGATGGAAACATTATTAGCTTTTCTGATATTTGTACATACTAATTCGTTCAAATTCGTCTATTTTACAAACTTTTGATGTAATGAAACGGAACTTTGTAAGAGCAAACTATTAAGCTCTTATAATAATGATGTGTTGTCTCGACAACCCCAGACTGGTTGGCAATTATGTGTGGTACTGAACTAATTTATTGTGGACGAATACAAATGACGCAGTAGTAGTCTGATTCGAGTATTGGACACGTGTCACAGTTCATTTATCATATAGGCGCTTTTGCGCCACCCCCAAAAACAAAACAAACAACAACAACAACAACAACAACAACAACAACAACAACGAAACCCCGCAAAAACCATAATTACTAACCGTAATGGAATCTCAGGAGAGTGATCACTCTAAAGCCGAACGCCTGAATGTGTTTGGTAGCTGTTACCATGGCAACAATACAAGTAGGATGTGGTTTATCAAAACCAGCAATATATATCGATAAGCTAGTGAAAGTCGCTTAAAAGATCACAATTATATCACTAACAGCCATGGTCATTGCCGAAAGCAACAATAGAACGGTTAATTGTGGTGTCATTGACCCATACACGATGTTATTGATTCCTTGTGTAATGAGACAGTGACCTTGTAAGGCGTAACAAACATGTGTTGATAGACATAAATAAAATATCCGATTGCTAGATTTACCTTCATTACATATTCACTTTGAAATACAGATTGAAATCGATAAACAAAACACGATAGCATATCCAATACGAACAGCTGGTATTAATAGAACATTGTGTTTTCAACGAAAAATATATCAGTTCGCTTAGGTGTACGAGTTCTTACTGAAGTTCTATTACGACAGGAAATAAAAAAGGAGCTTTCACACTTTCAGAACCCTCACCGAGTTCTAGTGACACGTGTAGATTATGCGAGTTACAAACACACTCGATCGGTTTGTACATAAAAGCGTAATACATTTGCGTTCCGTGCCGCCTTCATTTAATATTCGACTTTTACAGTTCTAAAGCTTTCATAGCTATGCTCTCGCAAAACATATACATACACATAAGCACACACTGGCAATGCAAAGACGGACGGACGGACGGACAGACATACATACATACATACATACATACATACATACATACATACATACATACATACATACATACATACATACATACATACATACATACATACAGACATACATACATACAGACAGACAGACAGACAGACAAACAGACAGACAGACAGGCATACCGTATACCGTATACCATATACCATATACCATATACCATATATCAAATTCCAAAGTTAACCAATTAGCTGGGTTTTTTATTTGAATATTTTCATTTTCAAATTAATTTAGCTGATGTTGATAAAGTAATATAATGTAATTGCGACGTAAGTTTGAAATCATTGGTGCCAACTCAAACCTGAAATCATCTACACAACACCTGTGTTTACTAAATGGACAAACATGTTTTCATTGTTATTACGCTACCATCCGATGTAATACAAAAACAGTAAATATGAGTGATTATATAAAAACATAGGAATGTGCGTGTTCATATCTCTCAATGACAAACAATGATAGTAAATGAATGATGGCATGGAGGTTTTCCGTCCAACGGTTCGACTCAGATAGTGTCACTAAACCAACAATGACGGCATTAAGGTATGTTTAACACATTCTTTCAAGGTCTCTGTTCTGTTTGTGATAGAGCTCCAAGCGCCCTTGAAATTGCACTTCAATTAAAGCTAGAGGTCGTTGATTTATTGTGAGGTGCCATTGTAATATGACCATCCCTATTGACTTGAATAATTGACGAGAATATGTGCACACAATATATCTTCTTCGTTTTTTAACGGCGGGTTCAGCTATGAGTGAGAAAGTAATAAAGCTGACTATGCTATGCTATCTTCCATTTACATATGTACTTTTGTATGCCATCAACATGGTATCACACTAGCTGCAATTACATATTATAGAAAGTTTCATATTGTATCATTTTGTTGGTATCTCATGGAAGAAACCCCGTGGTGTTTTATATGAAACTCACTGTATACGTCGGTATGAACCAAATCATCAGAGAAAATGTAATATTAAATCCTTGCTTTGCAATATATATTGCGGTAAATTTCACATTTGGTGATTTTTAATTTACATCTGTACTTTAAAAATTAGAATGTGAAACAAATAATATAACAGTGGAACATTCTAACCAGACTGTAGTAAAATTATGAATTTTAAAGACAATTGTCGACTTGTTTTATTTTTTGAACATAAAATTTAGTGCGAAGGAGTAGTACTTGACGATGTCAATAATAGTTCATTTGTACATTTCAAATACCTTCTAATTTCTTTCAAAATAATTGAAATTGACATTTCTTTCATATTACTTCTCACAAAACAAATTGAAAGTGACTGGTTTCATTTAAGTTACGCACATTTTATATTGATATCAAATGTCAGATAATATTTAATATCACACTTTCCCCTTTATTTTTTTTTTAACATGAAGCCATTACGGAAACTGTTTCTTACGTTAGCATTAATACTTAGATACTGCATAACGAATTAACAATTAATGAAAGTTCACTTTTATTAAAATTTTGTTAACACTGGCTTAGTCACGTATATATGCTAGTATATCGGTATATATTATATATACCCCTGTTATCAATACATTGTAAATCATTTCATCACTTTCGTTCGATGCATTATTCATGTCACATTGTGGACAAGATGGATTATCGTACACTCACAAACTTTGAATACAAATTAATACCCGATTTCACAATATAGCTAATGTCTGCTGGTCACCTCAATAGCCAGTGTGAACTAACTAACCCTGTCCCTGTCTGTTTGTCTATCTCTGCCTCTTTGTGTCTCTCGGTGTGTGTGTGTGTATGTATGTATGTATGTATGTATGTATGTATGTATGTATGTATGTACGTACGTATGTATGTATGTATGTATGTATGTATGTATGTATGTATGTATGTATGCCTGTCTGTCTGTCTGCCTAACCGCCTGTCTGTCTGTCTGCCTAACCGCCTGCCTGTCCGTTTGTCTCTGTGTCTGTCTGTCTGTCTGTCTGTCTGTCTGTCTGTCTGTGTCTGTCTGTCTGTCTGTCTGTCTGTCTGTCTGTCTGTGTCTGTCTGTCTGTCTGTCTGTCTGTCTGTCTATGTCTCTCTCTGCCTGTATGTCTGTCAGTCTGTCTCCCCTTTCTCTGTCTCACTGTCGGTCTGTCTCTCTGGCACTCTCCCTCCCTCTCTCTGTCTCTGTCTCTCTGTCTCTCTCTGTTATAGTAAGTTTTTACAACGTCGACATATATTGATGTCAAGTACAAGTATTTACATAACACATGATTATTAACATGGTGTCATGTTGGTGCGCATGTTGCTATTTTTCTTTCTTTCTTGTAATTTTACATTGAACATTCTCATGCAGTTCGATATTTTTAAACCCGTTTGAAGGTTGATCTGGGTCTCATTAGGCATATGAAAATTAATATCATTTTACAACATTTCAGTTAGTATTAAAGCAAAATGTACCTGACGTGGAATTTTGCTACATTACATATGTTGGTTGGTTGGTTGCAATTAAATAAGTTCACATCAAATCGAAATAAAATGACGCACCGACCTACATGAGACCACACTGCTGGTGCATGCAACAAAATGAAAAAGATTCAATACAAATGGCTTACAGTATTAGCTGTCATGGTCGCCATTTTAGCTACTGATGCATGACTGTGTTGTGTCCTTTTATAATACAACCAACGTTACAGATATATATATATAACTTTATTTTTAGCGATATTCAGTTTCGTTTTCGGACCAGCTTTTTTCATCATAATTATTTTTTCTCCAAAGCCAATAACATGCACACAAGCACAGTCTTTATGACGTCAAGAACATACCAAACCGATTACTAATTACCATGGTAGTTTGGAACATGTGGTAGCAAATGTATTTAGATATGACTATATCCATAGGTCTTGTATCACATTTGTCATTGACTCACTTTCACATTTTTGTACACTTTGTAAATTAAAAATTTAAAAAAAAACACATTTCCGGGTAAATTTGTTCTTAAAGACAACACACTTCCATTGGCCTTCTTGTTTAAGAATGTAAGAATGTCACGGCTTGCTTTAAATAACCCATGAGTTTATGATCCATAATTTTTTGAAAATATGTTTATGTTGATACCTAAATGTCGATATGATAAACGGGAAAGTGGTACGCATTTCAAGAACAACGCAAAGGACCAAGCAGTGAGGGGAGGGTGGGCAATGGATATTTTAGTACTCCTTAATTTCGGGTCATATTATTTTTCATAATTTGTCAAACGTTGCAATTGAGCCCGTAAAATCGTAACTAAGTGCTCGGTGTCCTGCGTAATCAACAGTTTATTTTCACTATAATCCGTAAAGAAAAATACATAAACTTTTACCGTAATTGTACGACGTTTGAAGTATTTAATACGTGCGACACTAAATCGCGATCGCCCGAAATGCTAGTATGTGCAGTTACTGTCAATCACACATGATGTCATGTTGCTAATTTTATGATATGTAATTTAACATTGTACAGCCTCGTACAGGTAATGGATGTTTTAATATAGTTTTACTGTTGATGTAGGACTCGTCAGGCATATTATAGGAATATGAAGCAGATCAGGGATTACAATTTACCAGGGGGGTTTGGGGTTGGGGGGTTTGTACCCGAGTTAATTGTTAATCCTTGGACTGTTTTATATTTAGCATTCTTATTCCATCACATGTTGTCCCCTTGATAACATTCGCCAAGGTCAACGTCAAAATCTCCTCCCTGTTATCAGTCTAGAGGTTCGTGTATTGACAGGATTAGGCATGGTTTAAACTCCCCTCCCAACAAGGGTTAGACAAGGGTTAACCATAACATACAATTTTTTAAACGACTGATTATACTTACTACTATATTCCAGTCAGAATATAGACGTAAATGGGTTTCATCTACATCATTTGTAATACTATTTTTGACTGGGTTTATCAACTGTCTATTGTCAAGGAATCTCTACGTAGGCATGGCATAACGAATACATGCAATGTTTGCAAGCAGAGGTACTAAGGCAGGTGTTGACCTAAACATATACTGTATCTGCTGTTTTGCTTGCTGTAATTATTTAATCTCAAGTTTCTCGGTTTCCATTAACACATGTCAACCTTGCAGAAAGTTCTCATTAACACTCACTGTTTCACGTGACTGTTACCAACTGCAATGTATTCCTAGTTTTTGGGTCAAACTTGTGGGTATCACCCCAGACAATCCCGCACACATATTTCCTTTGTCTACATGTATCGTAACACCATATTTTCCTGTGTTGTAAAGAGTTATTTTCTTACTGATTACTGATAGGTCAGTGGCAGTGTCAATCAACTTGGGTGGTGGATGATAGTTACTATTATGTTATAACATTTACAACATCAAATTGCGTAATGGAAATAACGACCCATCCTCGCTTATGACCACAACGTGGTGCATTAAAAAATAAATGAATAAAGATTCAACACATAGGGATTACAATATAATCTGTCATGGTCTATATTTCAGCTGTTGTATAACTGTACTGTATCAGTTTACGTGTATATGATGATTATGCAATCAACGGTATATCATGAGAGTGATATTCATTTGTAATGTTACGTATGTATTTTTCTGACCATTTTTAAAACTAGCACACGCTTGGAATGTCCTCTTTGTTTAAGAATGCCGTTGCTTGCTGTGTACTAGTATAACCCATTAGTTAATTATCGATATTTTGAGAACTTACGTTTTGGTTGGTTGGTGCAATTGTTTGGTTCGAATACAGCACACACAAAACTAACAAACCTTAAACCTCGTTTCACATTATCTTTCGGAATTTTTAATAATTCGATCACCAAAGCGGAACGTGCATTTCAATACGTTTAAGTTTGGCTCCCCTGGTGTTTTAGGAGCAAATTTCTCAAGGTTTGTCGAATGAAGTGGGAGGTATAGTGTTCACTTTTGGTTAAAATAAATCATATTACTGAGTAATGATAATTTTACAAATGGACAGTTATCATTATCAACTCGTTTGTTACTGTAAATGAGATTCTCAATGTGTTCAGTTTAAAATATCTATTTCAGTACAACCTATTGCTATCATCCATAGAGGACTAAAGATATTGTTAAGGGTAAAAGTTTTTATTCTTTTTTTCCTTTGAAGCGCCGATTTCAAGGGAAATGTTCAAAACAGATAAACAGCTATGGAGACGAAATACACGATTCAGCAATATCAATTTCAATATTGACAATAAACTCAGTTATACTTGTATCTGTTCAAACTTATTAGCATATTACTTCGATCATATCGTGCTGCTAATGCTTTGTATCTATGAGACCCTCCGTTTATAGTTTCATCACGCAAACAGCGGTTGGTTTGGTAATGTGCATTTAATGGGTTACCCTGGAAACGTATGCTTAATGGAAAAAAATGTAACTTCAGATTTGTAACAATGAGATAGTAAAGTGTAACTAATTCCAACCACCAATATGTTACATTCAAATAACATACGAAGCCACGGACTTAACATATTGAGGCCGTCCAAACACGAATTTACTATGGATGTTGACAAATCACAGTTGATGCAAATGTTGTCATGTTCGTGACTCCTCCACTAGAGTATATGAGATTTATATTTATCATCTATGAGTACTACTGGAAGCTAACGACTGTAGTGAGCTATATTTAGCAGAAAAAGGGCAGGTTTAAAAGTTAAATTTCCGTCAAACGCAAAATCCACATTTGTTTTACATGACTGCGTGGAACCAACATAATGCTGATTACTCTTACCATTCTCATCACTAGAGATGAAACTGGTAGTCATTTACAGTCCCAAAGGTATATCCGAGGGGCGTCTTACAAAGTACACAGTGAACATATACTAAATTATCTTTCTGTGTAAATATACCGTTTTAAGTATTAAATTTTATGTATGTATGTATGTATGTATGTATGTATGTATGTATGTATGTATAGGTAGGTAGGTAGGTAAGTAAGTATGTATATGTAGGTATGTACGTACGTACATACGTATGTATCTATGAATAACTATGTTAGCAACATGTTCACTCAGTGACCCTTGACTTTGATTGCCAACTTGACATATATCATTCTAAAACATCAGTAACTGCTTGAGTACGAAATGAACGCGTGTGGTTACCATAGATGCGATTGCAATGTCGATCTTATGTTGGTATTGTTAAAGGTTAGAAGACTAATTAAACTATAATGGTATTTACATTACCATACATCCCATGATTATAGCTTGCTAAAGGAACTACACCGTTGTACATGTATACAATGAATATGACCAACCTGTTCAGAAGCTATAGTCCCCAACCACTGAAGTGCTTGTTAAACAATTCTTACAAGGTAATGTGTATTGGATAAACAATTAACAAGTTTTCATCTATATGGCTATATTTTGGTCATTGTAAATTCAATGATCTAGTTTTGTGCTCATTTTAGTCCAAAATCGAAGACACTGAACACAAGGTAATGGCGATTATTATAAGCACAAATTAAACATTAATGTTCAAGTCAAATTATTAAAATGATATATGGGTGTTTGAAAGCTGAATCTATATTAATTCATTTTTAATACGATGGTCATATTTATCTTGCAGAGAACACCTTTAAGGATCATAATGCCATCTCAAGGCAAATTACAATTGACATCTTTCCATATACACGATAACTATTGCTAATGCTAGAACTCGAGGGAAAAATACCAGCGCGTTTGCTTGTCGTGGTAAGCATAAACACCACATGAGTCAGGACCCCACAATCCTTTTTGTTGATAGAATGCTACTTGGTATAACAATCAAGTAGGACTGTTAGTGTTACATTATAAATTCCATAATATATAAACAAACTGATAAAAGCGTACATCAGAGGCATCCGCTGTTGTTGTTTGTATCAGTTGCATTGCTGTTTTATTACCTAAGTCTGTCAATGTATGTCAAGTGATTCCCAAGGGTTGAAGGTTGTATAGGCTCATAATAATAGTCATAATTCAAAACAGAAACCATCTCGATCTGATATAAAGAATCAGCAATTGTCTTGAAAAAGAAACGAAAGACCTCTCGTAAGCTTATTTCCACTGATGTGAAATACACATGGTTTTACTTTTAAAAAAATTCACGGTACGGTACCTTCTGATAATGTACTACAAATGAGAGAATAGGTTATAGTCGTAAAACCCAGTGACAAACACACCATAAATCATACTGTAAGGAATTCTTATCAATTAATATTTAAACAGAATGTAATAACTTATTTATCATAAAATTTTACAAACACCTCCTCTTAATTTCAGTTGATGATTACTTTTTTACATGAAATTTAACCTTAGGGATTTCACCTTGAATAGATCCTTCATATAGTTTTGACAGCTACATTTATCATAACTTGTTTATGTTTCTTGTGCATCCGCGATGACCGATTAATAGCCTAGTCAATGTATATTCGATTATTAATGCATGTAACGTGTGTCGTAAAAAATGTTATCTGTAGTTATGATATACCTAGTGATAATGCAGTGCCACGATTCGCTAGAATCAGTCACGTGACAGGAAAATAGAATGACTACTTCCCTAGGGAAATAGTTCCATCAACTTTTACATGGTCAGTGACCACCACACGTTCACAGCAGGTCAAAATGGCGGCTTCTGACACTGTCGTCTGCCACCGCGAGTTCACAGCATGAGGTATATTATAAAACACATATTGCCTGGCCTATATTCGGGCTATAGCACCCGTTCATTACCCCCTCGTGACTGTGAGTTACCACAATCACATGCTATGTGATTCTGGTAACTCACAGTCCCTCGGGTGTAATAAACGGGTGCTATAGCCCTCATGGCCAGGCAATATGTGTTCACTATTATTCCTCAAACTTGTCGTGGGTATGTCAAGTAATTTATTCAAAGTTTAATACAGTCAACCAAAACATTTCGATTATAAAATAGTCATTTATACATTACAACAACATTTTTCAACCAGAAAGTAAGGTGATTTGGGTTCCATCTCTTTGTTTCCTAAAATTATGTATGCAAAAATTCATGTATGTAAATACACACTTGTGTGTTTAGTTTGCTATAATATTCTACTCGAAGACGAGAATATACCACTATAGTTAGAAATATAAGATAGCAAGATAGTGTAACCATTTAACACTGCAGTGTCCAGACAATGTTGCTAGTGGTTGTTACTGGAATGTATTCACACGTTAATGTGTTTTCATTACCAAACATCTAGTTTTCGCAGTATATTAGGTTAGAATTGTCGTGAAAAAAAATGAATATGATGACCCGTGGCGTAAAAGAAAGTTCTCTTACCATCAGAGAATTGCAATAACTCCCCATCTCTACATGAACATGTGAAAAAAGTGGAAATTTACATTAACCCAATGAAATTATTAATTTGACCTTGGCACCTGTCTTGCTCTGACCTTTCAGAACAATGTTACACTATCTGTTTCAAATCATCATGATTGATTCGTATTCTCATAGGTCTAACACTAATAGGTATTAGTCGGTTCATTTGATGATGAGAGAGTGGGGATACTGTAAAGGCCATTTTAAAGCTATATTACTAGTTTCACAAATCTTTGTAAATACTGGTAGCTTGTCTATCGTCAGATTCACCATAAAATGCGACATCTCAGATTTGCAATTCTTCGCATTTTATTTTATTCCAGGATAACTTTTCATGTCAATAGATCTAACAAATGGTCGCTCATGTGCTTTAGTTTCATGTTGTACACATACCTTTTTTTTTATTGATCAAACATTCTCAATTAAGAAATCGTTTCCGAAGTCATAATGCAGGTGCGGTGAAATCCAGTTGTTGTATTAGTGCACCTTTAGTTAAAAGCTCTATGTATTGAATAGAATTCTGCATATTCAATATAATTCACAGTTACTTTGGGTAACAATGAAAGTGATTTCAAACGTTTGGAGAAGTATGTATACTTAACAACATATTTACTCAAGCTTGGATTGTTTACTTCCTAATAGTCTTGCTTTGCGTCAACGGTAAACCAACGTGTAAAAAATCCATGGTTGATCGATACAAACTTATATACGTGGTGATAAGAATAAACCTTCCCCGATAGATAATACGCTATTTTGGACCAATCCTACGACGAGATTATACTGTTCTGTGTGGTATTTGCTGAAACTGTTAACGTACTTAACAGCATGAACTATTAGATCTTGTTGCTTTCAGCTTTTGAAATACTGTTAGCTGCTACAGAAGGCAATATATATATATATATATATATATATATATATATATATATATATATATATATATATATATATATATATATATATATATATATATATATATATATATATATATATAACTCGGTGAGTATCAATCTGCTAAGACAGTGCTCTATACCGCAGTGGCAGAGCGTAATAGTTTTGGTAGTACTGGAACTCTTTCTTGGGTGTAACTCGGAGTTTCACGCATATGGTCTGATGATCG